>NC_143481.1:67175530-68375530 GCF_027475165.1 Benincasa hispida | reverse complement strand
CGACGTGTTAATGTCTCGTTATATAACACCGTTCATGACAGAGACTTCATTTCACTAGGATGACCATAGGTAAGATGACCTCAATCCCGAGTGAGTTGGGAACTCCTGCCATTGAGGGCGGTCCTTTGATTTGTATGGGTGCGAGTGGCCAAGTCGCCAATTCAAACCTATCATTTTGGGGATACGTCTGATTTGAGAGCTGGGAACTCAACTACACAAGATGGAATTCACTCCTTCCCCGAGGCAGGGGTAAGTAGATAGATGACTCCCTTAAGGGCTGATTCCGGGGCTTGAATAATGTGGCGCCACACACCTTCTCTTGGCCCGAGAGGTGTTCACATATAGTTGGACTATGTTGTATTATTCAGTAGAGGAATCAGTGGTACTTAAGGAGTGAGATGTAACTATAGGGGCAAAATGGTAAATTGACCCAGCTATACTTACGAGCATCTGTGAAGGGTCATCGTACTCATGATTGGTTATATCCGACACAGAAATATATCTGTGGTAAGAAGAGTTCAGTTGTTGGTCTTTAGTGGAATCACTGACAGTTAACGGATGGTGAATCTCGTGGCTAAAGAGTTTAGTCAGCTATTCACGTACTGTTGGAGCTTCGAGCCACAGGTCCATTAGGTCACCTGGGTAGCTTGGATAAAGTCGAAAACCAGTGTTTGGGTTAATTTGAAATGTTCAAATTGACAAGAAGAAGTTCAATTATGTATGATATAATTGGACTGGTTAATTATATATGATATAATTGGCTAAATGTATGAGATACATTATTTTGGAGGAAATTAGATATAAATATGATTTATATCAAGTAGAAGAAAAATACTATAATAGATATATGATATCAAACTATAGGATATAAATATAATATGATTATATTTATTAATTAAATTAATTGATTAATTATTTAATAATTTACCAATTAATTCACGTTTGAACGTGGGAACATTGGGCCGCGAAGGTTAAGGTAACCGGCGGGTTAAAGTTTGAAAATCGTTTTCATTTTGCAGAAGAGAATTCAGTCGTGCATCTCTTCATCTCGCGCCCAAAAGAAACTGTGAAAAAGTGATCGCGGGAGCCTATATGATAGAATCTCATTCGTCTAAACGATCGTCTAGTCCACACGTTCCCTAAATGATCGTATAACACTTTCCTAAACGATCGTCCAGTTTTTCCTAAACGATCGTGTAGTTTTACTATACGATAAGCATCTCCGCTATACGATAGCAGAGTTCTTCTCGCGCTTATCGTCTACACGAAGTCTTTTCCTCCATCCTCTACCAAACTCACCAGAGCCCACTCTTTGGGTTTTTTACGCCGAGGATACTCGAGTTTTCCTTGTGGTGGTTTTTTCTTCGCGGCCTTGTTCGTGTACGTTCAAATCGTACAGTAACAGTCGACAGACTCGCCGAGTGCTGGTAGATCGGTGGGAGTTTTCTGTTGCTTTGGGTTCACACATACGAAGACCGTCTTCCTCTGGTATGAACCCCTTTTCTCTATGTTTTATTGTATTTTGAGCATGCCGTTGATGAGTTTAATATGCATAAATGTTAGTATGGAATGTATATCGTTTATGTTCCAGTCACTATGAAATCGGAGTGATCTAAGCCCACTCATGGAACTCTCGGTATGAGATCCTTCAATTAGTATCAGAGTCAGGTTTCTGATACTCCAATTTCATTTGTTGCAACGAAGTAACGTTTACATTCATGGTGGGTGCATTTCTATGCTGTTTGTAAGTGTTAATACTATTATGGATGTGCTAGATTAATGGATGTTTTCGGGATGAATTGCCTCGGTCTGTTTTCCTTTTACATTTGCGGTTGTATGTAAAGCCAATGCGTTTTGGGGCATATATAATCGTAATCGGGTCTGTATTTAAAGTGTTTGAAGTCTTGAGTCGTTCATCAAAGTTCTGGGCAAAGGTTTCGTTGTCTCGTCGTCGTCTACGCGATCTTTGCTAAAGTTCCTATCGTCTAGTGCGCACTGAACGATCGTCTACCTGCTAAAGATTGCTACACGATGGAGACCTTCTGGCGGTTCAAGACCTAGTTCGCCTATGAATAGGTTTGCTCGATGATAAATGTAATAGATAGGGTTTTTCATTTCGGTTCTTTTTGGTTTAAAGGCTCATCTCGGTCCATTAATCTATTTGTTTAATACATACGATGTATGTCTTATATGTCATATGGTATGCACATATAGTAAATCTCACCTTAGGTTATGCATTGATCATGCATCATCTCTTTATTGTAATTGTTATAATTTAGAGAAGCATGATTTTATTATGTAAGAGCATGCTCATGCATCATATAATATAAAAGTTATATTTATTCATGCATAAAAAGCATTGACATGCATCATCTTTATATTATAATTGTTATAGTATAAGGGTGAATGATAGCATGTTTGCTTGGTTATTACTCGTTATATAATAGTTATATAGTAATGACTGAACATTGCATGAAGCATGATACATAGGTTACTTTATAATTGTTATAAACACCTCGCTATGCGTAATATTTTTTGGTTGTTTCTTTTTAAGAGTTAAAGAGAAATTAGAACTAAAAGAAATAAGAAAGACATGCATGCTCACTTAGGTTTAATTCATGTTTTAAAATGTTTAAAACTTGGATCACATAGACCTAAGATCACGGTTCTAATATGATTAGCAACCCTAAGGCTTTAATCTTTTATCAGTTTAATAGGATTAAATTGGTTAATAAAAGGTTAAAGTGTAGCAAATCTATCTATAAGGGACCTTTTGTCTAAGCCGGATTCTGTCTAGACTGGGGTATTTAAGTTGACGGAAACATAACACCCCTACCTAGGAACTTACCTGGAAAGGTGAATTAGATAGATTTGATGCATGCATGCAAGTTAAGGACAATCCATTAAAGTGTTAAATGTGACTACTTGAACTTATTTATATTTCATAAACAAACGTTGTTTATGAACAGACTTTAAAAAGACCACTTAGACTAAAATCAGTAGCCGAATTGTCTAGATTAATGAATCCCTAGGTAGAACATTCAGTGGGAGGTAATTGGGGCATAAGATGCTTCACTTAAACCTTTCACTTTTCTCCTAAATTCCACATCGTGAGATCTATCCTCGACCTCGTGGTACCTTTGGCGTGTCTCCCCAACAGATGGTGTTTGGGTAGGTCAATATCAAGGTGGATGGAGAAAATGTTCATAGTAAGTGGGAGCGAGAAGTGCGACAGCATATCCCTCGGTCTCCCTCGTTAGGTTGAATAAAGTTATTGCGCATCGCCTCGAGGAACCCTGGGAGTGTCCCCTTAAAGGATGGGGCAATTTTGTGTGTTTCTTTATTTGATCTTCTGTAAGAGGATAAGGTAACTTAGTCTCTTATCCTAATCTTTCTTTTCCCTACGGTAAGCGCATTAGGGCGGGACTCCGGCACCGACAACGAGGGGTTACACTTACACGGAATAGTTAAATGTTAATGATTCTGAACCGAAAAAATGGTGGTTGTTAGGTTTAGTTCCAAGAGTTGGTTCTGCCTAATGGTTGAGAATGTCTCATCCTAGTGAAGGGGCAATTGATCACCCCACTGGTGGCGTTTTTCCTGACTCACTGGGGCATCATTGCAAAATAGAAGTCTATAACTTAGGGTACTTGAATCTGTTTTGCAAAAGTAATTCGTTTAAAAGTGGTTTAGCAAATCTAATCAAGATTTGTTCATATTTTTAGCAGCATTTTCAAATGGCTACAGCCACTTTATCACTGTTAAGCGCCGAAAAATTAACTGGCGATAATTTTTCAACATGGAAACACATGATCACGACGATCCTAATCATCGAGGATCTCATGTTCGCTCTCACGGAGGCTTGTCCTCCTATTCCAGCTCCAAATGCTGCTCTAAATGTTCGGGAGGCATACGAGCGATGGACAAGGGTGAATGAGAAGGCCCGAGCCTATATCTTGGCAAGTCTTTCTAACGTCTTGGCCAAGAAGCATGAGCCTATGGTTTCAACCCGTGAGATTATGGAGTCCCTGCAGGGGATGTTTGGACAACCGTCTGAACAGCTTATGCATGAGACTCTTAAATACATATTCAACTCGAAAATGCAAGAAGGCAACTCTGTTCGTGAACATGTGCTAAACATGATGGTCCACTTCAATGTGGCAGAGTTGAATGGGTCTACCATCGATGAGGGCAGCCAGGTTAGCATAATCCTGCATTCTTTGTCCGAGAGCTTCTTGCACTTTTTTAGCAATGTGATTCTTAACAAAGTGAAATATAACGTACAACTCTCCTCAACGAATTGCAGACATACCAATCTTTACTGGAAAGTAAGGAGAGGCAGAAGGGTGAGGCAAACGTTGCTTCATCCTCAAGGACATTCCATAGAGGTTCGATCTCAGGAACGAAGTCTGCACCTTCTACTTCTAACTCTGGAAAGGGGAAGAAGAAGAAGGGTGGTAAAGGAAAAGGGAAGGCACCTACTAACCCACCGCCTGTCGCCTCGAGGAGGCGTACACCAGTTGCTAAGGGAAAGTGTTTCCATTGCAATCAAGATGGACATTGGAAGAGGAACTGTCCTCAGTATCTGAAGGAGAAGAAAGCAATTCAGGCTAAGGCCAAGGCGGATAAAGGTAAATATGATTTACTTATGCTCGAAACTTGTTTAGTGGAGAATGATGATTCGGCCTAGATAATTGATTTAGGCGCCACTAACCATGTTCGTTCTTCTTTTTAGGGGATTAGATCATGGCGACAGCTGAAGGCTGGTGAGATGATGATGCGAGTAGGCACTGGACACGTCGTCTTAGCTGTGGCAGTGGGAGGGATCTAGTTGACTTTACAGAATAAGTTTCTAAATTTAAATGATGTATATATTGTTCCTAAACTAAAAAGGAACCTTATTTCTGTAAAGTGTTTATTGCAATAAAAATACACTGTTTCTTTCAATTTGAGTAAAACATTTATTCATAAAGATGGTGTTTTTATTTGCACAGCAAATCTGGAATCAAATTTATATGTGCTAAGGCCGTTAGCCATTAATTCCCTTCATAATATTGAAATGTTCAAAACTATCGTAACTCAATCAAAATGTCAATGAATTTCTCCAAAAGAAAATGCCCAACTTTGGCATCTACGTTTAGGGCACATCAATCTCAATAGAATTGAGAGATTGGTGAAGAATGGACTTCTAAGTGAGTTAGAATAAAAGTCTTTACCTGTGTGCGAATCTTGCCTTGATGGTAAGATGACTAAAAGACCTTTTTACTGGAAAAGGTTATCGAGCCAAAGAGCCTCTTGAGTTAGTACATTCTGACCTTTGTGGTCTTATGAATGTGCGAGCCCGAGGTGACTATGAGTATTTTATTAGTTTTACTGATGATTACTCTAGGTATGGGATATGTTTATCTTATGCAACGGAAGTCTGAATCCTTTGAAAAGTTCAAAGATTTCAAGGCTGAAGTTGAAAATGCATTGGATAGACGGATTAAAACACTTCGATCGGATAGAGGTTGAGAGTTTTTGGACTCACAATTCTAAGACTATTTGATAGAACATGAAATCGTTTCCCAACTCTCAGCGTCGGGTACACCTCAGCAAAATGGTGTAGCGGAGAGGAGAAATAAAACCTTGTTGAACATGGTTCGCTCGATGATGAGTTACGCTTTCTTACCGGACTCCTTTTGGGGTTTCATAGTGGAGACTGCAGTATACATAAAACCTTGTTAGAATAGGTGTAAAGCTAGTTTATATCACTTCCGTATTTGGGGTTGCCTTACACATGTGCTTGAGGCAAATCCCAAGACGTTGAAAACACGGTCGAGGTTATGCTTCTTTGTAGGCTACCCCAAAGATACACAAGGGGGTTATTTTTATGATCCGTCGGAAAATAGGGTGTTTGTTTCCACGAACACTACTTTCTTGGAGGAGGATCATATTAGGGAGCACAATTCATGAAGTAAAGTCGTGTTGCGTGAACTTTCCAATGAAACTACTGAAACTTCAACAAGAGTTGTTGAAGAGCATGCTTCATCAGCAAGAGTTGTTGATGGTAGGTCATCTAGTAAGTCGGTTCCACCTCAAGGGTTGAGGGAACCTCGACACAGTGGGAGGGTTATGAACTCGCTATCTGGGTTTCACGGAAATCCTTACTATGGTAGCAGATGGCGACATTGAGGATTCATGGTCTTATCAGAAGGCAATGGAGGATGTAGACCTAGATGAATAGTTCAAGGCCATGGATATCGAGATGTAGTCGATGTACTTCAATTTAGTATGGAATCTTGTAGATTAGCCTTATGGGGTAAGACCTATAGGTTGTAAATGGATCTACAAGCTCAAACGGGGTGTTGATGGGAAGGTGCAAACCTTCAAGGCTCGACTTGTGGCAAAGGGTTATACCCAGGTAGAGGGAGTCGACTATGAGGAGACTTTCTCACCTTGTGTCATGTTAAAGTCGATCTGCATCCTCTTGAACGTTGCAGCTTATTATAATTATTAGATCTGGCAAATGGACATCAAGACGACCTTTCTAAATGAAAATCTGGAGAAGACCATTTACATGAACCCGAGGGATTCATAGCCCAAGATCAAGAGCAAAAGGTTTGCATGTTGAATCGGTCCATTTATGGGCTGAAACAAGCGTCTAGATCTTGGAACATATGATTTGATACTGCGATCAAGTCGTATGACTTTGACCAGAACATTGATGAACCTTGTGTCTACAAGTAGATCATTAATGCTTTAGTAGCATCTAGATCTTGGAACATACGGTTTGATACTGCGATCAAGTCGTATGGCATTGACCAGAACATTGATGAACCTTGTGTCTACAAGAAGATCATCAATGCTTCAGTAGTATTCTTAGTGTTGTATGCAGACGATATACTACTCATTGGGAATGATTTAGGTCTACTGACTGCAGTTAAGAATTGGCTAACGACTCAATTCCAAATATACTAGGCTTTTATGCCCTAGTTTATTGTTTTGTACTAGTTTTATGTACACCCCACATCACTTCAGGACAAGTGGGAGATTGTTGGGGTTAATGCCCTAAAGTTTCGTGTCCTGTAGTATGTAAGCAGTTTGTACAAACGCTTGTGATGTATAATATATGATATTTTACTTCACTTCTTGATTTTGCTCAGTTGTTTGTTTTATTTTCTTTACCACAAACCAGTAAATCTAAAATCCCTGTTATCTGTATGTAACTTAAGCATGTATGTGGTGACATACAAGTAGATCATGTCTTAAGTGATAACCAAAATGGTCTATAGTATATGGATATAGGAGGGAAACCTTATCCTGGCAACGCTACAGATGCGACCCGCTTTGTGGAATGGTCACAAGTGTTGTAACTTGTCACAGATGGTTTGATCCTGATCATTCATGTAGGGGACATGCGAGCAAGGGCATCTTATACAAAGAGTTTGTATAAGACCTGACCACGAAGTGTTAACGTCTCGTTATATAACACTGTTCATGATAGAGACTTCATTTCACTAGGATGACCATAGGTAACATGACCTCAATCCTGAATGAGTTGGGAACTCCTGCCATTGAGGACGGTCCTTTGATTTGTATGGGTGCGAGTGGCCTGGTCGCCGATTCAAACCTACCATTTTGGGGATTCATCTGATTTGGGAGCTGGGAACTCAGCTACACAAGATGGAATTCACTCATTCCCCGAAGCAAGGGCAAGTAGATAGATAGCTCCCTTAAGGGCTGATTCCAGGGCTTGAACAATGTGGCACCACACACCTTCTCTTAGCTCGAGAGGTGTTCACACATAGTTGGATTATGTTGTATTGTTCATTAGAGGAATCAGTGGTACTTAATGAGTGAAATGTAACTATAGGGGCAAAATGGTAAATTGGCCCAGGTGTACTTATGAGCATCTATGAAGGGTCATCATACTCATGATTGGTTATATCCGACGGACACGGATATATATCTGTGGTGAGAAGAGTTCAGCTTTTGGTCTTTATTAGAATGCCTGACATATAATGGATGGTGGATCTCATGGCTAAAGAGTTAAGTCAACTATAAGGTCCCTTTGGTAGCTTGGATAAAGTAGAGAATCAGTTTTTGGGTCAGTTTGAAATGTTCAAATTGACAAGAGGGAGTTCAATTATATATGATATAATTGACTAAATGTATGAGATACATTATTTTGGAGGAAATTAGATATAAATATGATTTATATCAAGTAGAGGAGAAATTACTTTAGTAGATATATGATATCAAACTATAGGTTAAGAATATAATACGATTATATTCATTATTTATTTAAATAGGCAGTTATGAGATAATTGGCCGGGAATTTCTCCTAAATCGTGTGCAAGTGAGAAGATTGATTTTGGTTATTGTAACTGAAGAATAAAATAAAAATTGATTTCATTTTGTAGAGAGTTCGAAAATTCGCTCACGGTGTGAAAACTTCACGATCGCTTAGTTGAGAGCCTATACGATAATGTCCATCGCCTAAAAAATCGCACACCCGCGCATTAAACGATCACACACGTTCTCTAAGTGATCGCTCACCTTCTCTAAATGATTGCTTAGCGCATCGAGCTTTCCTAAATGATCACTTGATATTTACTAGATGATAGCTTAGTAAAACCTACACGATCGTGTACCTTTTCCTAAACGACAAGCACCCGACTATACGATCAACATGAGTTTGTTTTATTCAAATAAATCAACCTTTGGTCTAGTTGGTTATGCAGATTCTAGATATTTATCTAATCCACACAAAACTAGATCACAAACAGGTTATCTGTTCACATGTGAAGGAACTACTACATCATGACAATTAGTGAAACATACCATAATAGCCACTTTCTCAAATCATGTTGAAATTCTTGCAATTCATGAGGCTAGTCGAGAATGTGTATGGTTAAAATCAATGACTCAGCACATTTGTGGAACATGTGATTTGTCTTCTAGTAAAAATCTTCTAACAATATTATACGAAGACAACACGGTATGCATATCCCAAATCAAATGAGGATATATTAAAGGAGATAAAACGAAGCATATTTCACCAAAGCTTTTCTACACTCATGATCTTGAAGAAAATGGTGACATCACTGTACAACAAATTTGTTCAAAGAATAACCCGGCAGACTTATTTACAAAATCATTACCAACCGTAACCTTTGAGAAATTGGTGCACAACATTGAAATGCAACGACTTAGAGATCTCAAGTGATGTTTTTATGAGGGGGAGTAAATATACTTTATTCTTTTTAAGAGTATTAGATTATAGGAAATATGTATCTTTTCCCTTCACTAGGATATTTTTTCCCAATGGGTTTTTTCCTAGTAAGGTTTTAACGAGACATATTATATATATATATATATATATGGGTATGTAAGGTGGAGTATTATAAATATTACAAATTTTGTAAAATAGATATCTATTCTTAGTGTTAAAAGCCAAATGTCACTCCTAAAGGATCTCTTAACGAAGAGCATCCATGAGCGCGTTCGGATCTTTCCGATTTCATTGTGATAGAAATACAACACATACATTCTAACAGACAGTTATGCAATTTACACTAATTAACTGCATGCTTTGATAAATAAAATACAAGGGAATGAGTTCTCATACTCATACAGTTGAAAACTCTTTTCAAACTCGAACTCAACGCAGCGGAAGAATCTTTACGAACTCTATTGCCCAACAAATCAGTCGGCTACGGCAGCACGATCGTCTACACGAACGGCAGCAACACGAACAAGTAAGAAGCAGGGACGACACTACCAGTTGGAACCCTTGGTATTCTCGGAGTGAGAATCCAAAGTGTGGTCTTTGGTGAATTTGGTAGAGGTAGGAGGAAAGGTTGATCGTGTAGACGATAAGTAATGGGAGAGAAAGCTATCGTATAGCGGAGTGCTTATCGTTTAGACAAAGCTACACGATCGTGTAGGTTTTACTAAGCGATCGTCTAGTAATAAGTATACGATCGTTTAGAAAACGCGACACGCTAAGCGATCGTTTAGAGAAAGGCGTGTGATCGTTTAGACGCGAGTGTGCGATCGTTTAAGCGATGAGACTCTATCGTATAGGCTCTCAGGTAAGCGATCAAGACGTTTTCACACCATTACGATTTTTTTGAACTTTTTGCCAAATGAAACAAATTTTCATTTTATTCTTTAGTTACCATAACCAAATATGGCTTCTCCCACTAACGCACGATTGAGGAGAATATTTCGGCCAATTATCTCATAATTAACCAATTTAATAATAAATGAATATAATCATATTATATTCTTATCTTATAGTTTGATATTACATATCTACTATAGTAATTTCTCCACACTTGATATAAATCATATATATATCTAATTTCCTCAAAAAATAATGCATCTCATACATTTAGCCAATTATATTGTATATAATTAACCAGTTCAATTATATTATATATAATCGAACTCCCTCTTGTCAATTTGAACATTTCAAACTAACTCAAATACTAATCCTCAACTTTATCCAAGCTACCTAGGGGACCTTATGGACCTGTGGCTCGAAGCTCCAACGGTACGTGAATAGCTGACTAAACTCTTTAGCCATGAGATACACCATCCGTTAACTGCCAGGCATTCCACTAAAGACCAACAGCTGAACTCTTCTTACCATAGATATATTTCTGTGTCCATCGGATATAACCAATCATGAGTATGATGACCCTTCACAAATGCTCGTAAGTACAGTTTGACCAATTTACCATTTTGCCCCTATAGTTACATTTCACTCATTAAGTACCACTGATTCCTCTAATGAACAATACAACATAATCCAACTATGTGTGAACACCTCTCGGGCTAAGAGAAGGTGTGTGGTGCCACATTGTTCAAGCCCTGGAATCAGCCCTTAAGGGAGCTATCTATCTACTTGCCCTTGCTTCGGGGAATGAGTGAATTCCATCTTGTGTAGCTGAGTTCCCAGCTCCCAAATCAGATGAATCCCCAAAATGGTAGGTTTGAATCGGCGACCAGGCCACTCGCACCCATACAAATCAAAGGACCGTCCTCAATGGCAGGAGTTCCCAACTCATTCAGGATTGAGGTCATGTTACCTATGGTCATCCTAGTGAAATGAAGTCTCTATCATGAACAGTGTTATATAACGAGACGTTAACACTTCGTGGTCAGGTCTTATACAAACTCTTTGTATAAGATGCCTCACTCGCATGTCCCCTACACGAATGATCAGGATCAAACCATCTGTGACAAGTCACAACACTTGTGACCATTCCACAAAACGGGCCGCATCTATAGCGTTACCAAGATAAGGTTTCCCTCCTATATCCATATACTACAGACCATGTTACATACAGATAACCAGTGATTTTATGTTTATTGGTTTGTGGTAAAGCAAATAAAACAAACAATTGAGCAAAATCAAGATGTGAAGTAAATATCATATATTATACAACATAAGTGTTTGTACAAACTATTTACAAACTACAGGACACGAGACTTTAGGGCATCAACCCCAACAACGCCCTCTACACCCCATATTTATTGGCATGAGTCTTGTAAATACTCATTCTTAGTGTCCAAATAAACCACCTCCTACTTGTCATTTTGTCTATAAATAAAGGCATTTGGTGGAGCCTGTAAGACACACACATTGGGCAAAGTTCATAAAAATTGGAGAAAGTGAAGAATTTAGATAAATTTCTTATTTTATATTTTGTTTTATTTATTTTAATATTATATTTTATTAATATTTGTGTTCCCGTTGTACTCCTCAACTTCATAACACAACCAAGTTTATTGGAATGCTCCCTACCATAAGAGCCAATGTGAACTAACATGGTTGATATAGTGATCAATAATTAATCCAAAGTAGAAAGAAGTTTCATGGCCACCAACTAAGATTTGATATGTTATAGTTTTCTTAGCAATTAAATGTAATAACCTAATATTATCTCGAGAGAATAAATGAAATACAGATTCAGCAACTAGTTTGAACACAAATTATTGGGGTACCTACCATTATCAACTGCAATAGTCAGCATGATGAAAGAGTGAAAACTCAATTGCAATAGTCAATTCAAATTGAGCCAAAAACCTACTGGTATCCAAGATGAGCATACATCAAATATAAGTTACACAAGTTCTCTTTGGCAAGTGGTAAAAGGGATGCTTGGGAATGGGAATTAATCACCAAATTACACATTTCATCAGTTATTTCACAATCATCACTCCCAAGATAATTTCACATCTGATTCCTTGCCAATTCCTGCTTTTTCTAAGCCGTTCAAAGTTCCTAGTAATAATAAATTCACCAAAACCCACGTTCAATCTTCCTTGTCACCAGCCTTATATTCACTTCTTTCAACCTGTGAGGTAGAGCTGCTAGTTTGCTCGACCTGATCCCGAGCAGGAGTATCGACTCTGCGATATTCATTATCGTCTTTGGTGAGGTTTTGGTAAAGCATTATTCCTGCAACAATAATTACAATGATGTATACCGTCCTGATGCCTATCAGTGAATTTATGAAGCCAATAATTGCTGGGCCCGCAACTCTTCTTTTTTCAGTTTTTCCTTCTCTATATCCTTCAATAAACTTTGAGATTTCGGATGCGTGGTCGTTCCCAATGATGCTTTCTGAACCAGTAACCTACCGAAACACAATAATAGAAGTTAAAAGTTTGCTATGTATATACATTGCATAAATATCTTTTGTTTTCATATTTCTTTGGGGGTTTTATTTGAATGAAATGAAATGCTTATGTTAAGAAAAAATATCAGTCTTCTAATTCTACAGACAACTTCATAGCAAGCATGAGATTGTAAACATATGAATATTTTCATCGACGATCAAACATCATTTACTGCGAAAATCCGACCCATAAATGTTAATGAATTTTTGTAATGATAAGGAATAATCTATTTGATCAATGGCATAGAGGGAAAAGGATCATACTTAGGCCAAAGGAGTTGCAAAAGAATCCCCACCAATCAACCATGCATATGGAGTGATAATAACAGAAATTAACAGCAATTTGATTTTGTTGACTTTGATTTTCAAATTTTTTTGTGGACCATCAATAGGTCAGGTCAGTGTCAGTTTTGGCAGCCTTTGATCCTATTTCTGTTTGCTGATAGAGGGGAGTCAAGCACACTTTATTCTCTCAGCCTCTCAACAAAACCCAAGTCCAAATGAAAACGTCACTAAGGCAACAAGTCTTTGCCATTTTGGGTTTCCTAGGAGAATCCTATACGATTTCCTAAAAGGAAAATGCTTTTATTCAAGTTCTGGTTCTGGTTCCTTGTCAGCTATGTCAACTTAATACTCCAGAGATAGGCTTTTTTTCTCCCATGAACAGAAACAAGCTGAGTAGATAGGTTGAAGAATATCCATTCTACAATGTGTAATCGATGTGTAATCTATGATTAAGATAGGCTGAAGATCAATTCTCTTAGGGTCAACATGCAGCCTTTGATGTCTAAAGTTATAGCATACAACTTCTAATCCCATTCGAGATTCAATGCTACGGCCCAGATATTTGAGAAAAAAATCATCTTGGTGCACAACTTAGTGGAAGTATTTGAGTGAATAATTCTTTCAAAATCATTAAACCTGTTAAATAGAACTTGTTTCTCCGACTAGATACATGCATGAGTTATTATTGCATGTTGTCACATATGCATGCTAAATGATTAACGAACATGATATACAGTATCATGTCTTCAATGAGAACTTACCATTAAGTAATCGTCCTCCCCGTCCCAAATGACCATTTTTGGCAGTGTGGTCTTCTTGTCCCCAAACGAATCAGCAAATTCTCCCCACTGTTTAGCCCCAACATAAGCAAACACCAAGTCACGATTAGCAGATGCAGCAGCCTTTAATAAATTGATCAAATTCTTTGTCTGGTCATTATCCTCATCCTCCACAATTGTGAGTGCTATTTTCCTCTCATCATCTTTTAGTAGCTTAAGAGTGTCGTAGTTTATGGGCAGAACAAGAGGAAATAGACTTTGTTTTATGAATTCCTCCAAGAATTGTTCTGTACAATTCAAACAGAAAGGTTTAAACCATTTAATATAAAATGCATAGAGCCAGATGGATGAATGTTCATGCACCTGAAGTACTATATATACACAACTACACGTACAAGAAATGTTATTGAGATGTTCATGGAAATGGATAAGAACTCAAGCAGGCACATTATGGTGTACACAAGAAACAGGTTAGAATTCAAGCAATTGGAAACATAGCCTCTTTAAGAGTTCATACAAATATCAAAAACCTCTAATCTCAAATTCTTTCAATAAGTGACTAGCCAGTGCAAAATGAATATTGTGCAGGTTTAACATCCATATCAACAGTGCATTAAACAGTCAAAAGAATGTAAACTTCTAATGCCAAATTCAAGAACATAAGAAACCGTTACATTAAACGGTCTAGGTTAGCATATTGCACAAGGTTTTGACTAGGTAACTTAAACGATTAGGGTAGTTGATAGACAAACCAACCTTCAAAGGGACCATAAAAGATGCTCCGCTCATTGTTGTAATTTGGATGAATAGAAACCAAAGCAGGAACTTTATCAAAATCATAAGTTACCATCATATCCTCTGAGAAACCCTTTGCCACTGAAAACCAGGCCTTTTTCTTGTACTTAATACCGAATTTAGAAATAACAGACTCATCTAAACCAAAACCCAAATAGATAGGGAAGTAAGGCCCAGCAGCTTCAACAAATTCATTAATTGATGAGTCCGACTCAAGAATTGAGACATCTGGAGCAACAAATTTCTTCAGATAACGGGCAAGTAGCTCTGCTTTCCTTGGTCCATAATAGTCTACTGGGACCCCATGCATGAAGATCTTGATTGTAGGATAGGCACTACCAAAAAAAAAAAAAAAAAGTTAATGTAGTTCGAAGAGAATCCTGGTTTACCCTTCATATAATTCAACTGGTATTAATTAGCAAACTTGTTGAGCACGGAAATAGTCTTGTGGAGGATCGTACTTAAATTCTACGTTTAAGCCAAAAGGCACAACTAAACTCCAAACTTATTGCAAATAAACCCTCATAGTTTATTATATTGGAAATATAATTCAGAGTCACATACTCAACGTCATATTTTTTAGCAAGACTAGTAAACTTGTCAGCATTCACTTTCGCTAGAACTATAGGCTCCTTCAATTTGGCAAGCTGAGGTGCAGCAGCGTCCAACTGCACAAATGGAGAAAACAAAATTAAGATAAGAAAAGAATGCATACTCTGTACATAATAGACTACGTTTATGAGTGTAGTATCTGTATTTTGACCCCAAGGCAAGTTGCAAGAGACTCAAATGGCATACAGCACATTAAAAAACATGGCAAATCAAATACAATAGAACGACTGCAGAATAACAACTGCAGTCCAAAAAACGAACCAAACAGTGACAACCAAAAAACACCTGTAAAAAACTTTACAAGTAAACCTCCTAATTGCTGACAATCAGAGAAAATAGAGAGATTTTGAAGCTTACTAGTGATAGTATCCCAAATCAAAGTGTCAAAATTTGCAAGCTGGAGCGTTTGATGCATAAATAAATTAATTAAAGAAACTTCTACTCCTTCCAAGAACCATCTCCCTCCATATGAAGTAAGAGCCAACTTAGCAAAAGCCCCTCCAAATATTATTCTAATATTAAAATAAAATCCACAACGCTCATTTGAAATGAAGCTCACACCTCACGACTGAAGAAACACGTTCCAGAAACTGGGGGAAATGAGATTTAACTGAATGACAGCTCTTATATACTAGAACTCGTACGAAGAATACACCAAAGAGGTTGTAGGTTTGTAGGTACATAAATGAATTCCTCCTCTAGGAAGTAACAATAGAGTTAATCCTCCAACCGGACAACCTTCTAAGAACCTTCCACTTTAAAATGTTCTTCAAAGATCAAAAGAAATTAACTGGGCAAAAGGATAACACCAGATGGGTCTAGCCACCAAGACCCCATTGTCAACAAAATAAGAACGAAGAGAAGCCCCCCTAAAGAATATCATGAATACAATCCAGAATCCAGAATAGAAAGTTCTTAACATTTGAGAACTCTCCTAAAGCTGAAATCATCCCACTCAAAATAATAATAATAATAATTTAAAAAAAAATCTCAAAAGAATATGAGATGGAATTGATGTATGGATGGTGGAGCATGAAGTAGACGGATCTATCATTTAGTACACTAATAGTTAAATATAAGAATAAAACAAGTAAACAGGTGACGGATTTATCATTTTCTAATTTTCAATTAGACTTGAACAGACTTTAGAATCAACAAATAACAGGTGACAAACTCTCTAATTAATAATTTTCGGTATCTTTTAATCAAATAAAGCCCTACAATAATAAATAATGAACCGAATTCAGTTGTTCCAAATGTATGTCAATCGACCAGATGAAAGCCAACTTAGCAGATTCATATTTTCAAAATCCTCATCGCTGTTCTTTCAATCTGAAACCATATTTGTTAAGTCCTCCATATTACTAACGAACTGAATCGATACACAGATAAGTAATTCAAGTCTCATTCGATTCTTCTTAGTTCGTTATACACATCCATACTTACGGTTTTAACCAAAAAAAAAAAAAGAAAAAAAGAAAAATCCTTTGACTCACTCACTTACGTATCTGGAGATGCTGCAGCCATCCGGATTCCAGAATGAAATCAAATTGTATGGGCGAAATATACAATTAAGAGTTCTAATACGCTAGATAATCGAAAAGAATGGAAGAGAGAATAAGGAACCTCCGGAGAAAGACGCTTGCAGTGGCCGCACCATGGGGCGTAAAAGTCGACCAATATGTAATCAAATGATGAAATGGCGAGATCGAAATTGGATTCGTCGAGCTCCAACACCGTTCCATCCGCCGTGAGCGGCAGCTCCGCGCTCGAAAAGGAAAAGGATGGCAGCTCTGAGATTGAAAGGAGGAAAACAACCACGACTTGCCACGATCTCTGCATCTTCACAGTGCTCAATTTCACGATCAAGAAGATCTCTATCGTTCTTCTTGTGATTCGATTATATATATTTCTTCTTCTTTTAGCAGTTGTTCTTTGTAATGCCAAATCTGCAAGTTTGATTCATTTCTAAGAAGCAGATTTTGTTTTGCAAGATCTTCCAATTCACTCACTTAGTCAGAATTGGCTCCTTCACACCCCCTTTTGTTTTCAATGTTTATATTTTCTAATTTTTTTTCTTTCTAGTCCTCATTTATTTTATTTTATTTTTTCTAAAATCATAATCAAAATTGAAAAACAAAATACATCATTCGTACGATTTTTTTTTTAAAAAATTATACTGACTTTTTTAATTAACTATAAAATTGTTATTTAAAAACTATTACCTAGTATGGAAGTGGTTGAGATTAGTTAATTTCGATTTTCGTCAAACTCACTTTACTATTCGAATATTTTTTAATTTTAAAACTATATTTTATTATATAATAAAGTATATATGTATTCAACCGATTTCAACGTAATTTAGTAGAAATGCACCAATTACTATTTCAAAAATAAGTATCGTATCAATTGTCAAGTATATCCTTAAATATTTGAGTATGTCACATATACCTCATTTGGTATATGCATCTTCCATTGCCCCTATAACATAAATTTGAATTACTAAGCGTGATTGGATGACTTTTTTAAAAATAAAAAATAAGAAACAGAAAAAGAGAGGAAGAATGAACAACTATAATTGTAACGATAAAAAAAAAAAAAAAAAAAAACTTTAAAAATTAAGAAAAAACACAAATTTCTTGACTTTATATCTAAAAAGAATTAACACCTTTCAAACTAACCTAGAAATGGTTTTGAAGAGCAAGTCTTATTTTGTGATGCCTTTGATAATCACATCACATCCCTCTTCATTATTTCGATGATTAAAACATAGTTTCAACTTAGTCACCAAAGCCGAGATTCGTTGGAATATTGAGTGGTTGCTTGACTACACTTATAGTTTATTAAAGAAAAAATTATAGTACTCTCGTCATACCTGCCCTTTATTCATGCTTAAAAGTTTTCTATAAATAATTATTTGATGTTGTTGACTCTTTTATAAAAAAAATGTGGTTGATTCCCATATCATCCTCTAAATGTTGCGAACATGGCATGCAATAAACGGTACTAACAACCTTGTTTGGCCCCAACTTAATGCTATATGATCATAGCAAGCAAAACAAAGAGACTGTTATAGAAGTAAAAATAATATGGTGCCTAGAAGAAACACCGACAGTATTACAAAAATATAATTTTACTATATAAAGTTAATCAACTAAGTTTCTTACAGCTGCAGCATTATAAGAACTATTGATATTTACATTTTGAAAACCAGAACTTGCTTACTAAAATGTGGCTAGCAGTGGAACTTATAACAGGATTTGCATCCCTTTTTTACATGAGAGGCAGAAGTATACGTTCCTTGTAGTCTATGCCTTATGGTATTGAATATTATGGTGACTGGAACATGTCTGAGCTTTTAATGGCTAGGCAGGTTCACGAGGTCGAGTGGCCCAGAGCGAACTGAGAATGCGGAGACGGTGGAAGTACTCGCCCAAAGCGAGCAAGCCTTGTGCTGCCTGTTTGGTGGTTAGGATGTGAGACATTCTCTTCAAAGTTTGTTGCCTGAGATGGTCTGCCTGTTCAAGAAAAGAGTAACACACACTCGGCTGAACGAGTGAGGGTTCGGGATCGAAGCAAAAACTATTGTCATACACTTATCATACTCTAGTTTTCATAAAGAAACAGACATGCAGACTTCAATAGCATAAGTCAATTGCTTCTTATTCAGTTTGTTTTTTCCACACAGAGGGTTCTAGGGAAGGGATGCTTTCTGTTTCTAGAGATTTCATCCTCTGCAAGAAGTCAATATGATTTTGAAGATATAAAATCTACTTCAACACAGAGTACAGACTTCTTGAAAAGGAAAAAAATATGTTAATAGTAATGAAATCAGTTAGCCAGCACCTAGGATGAAAACTAATAATAAGAAGAGTTGCTTTAGGAAATATTTTACTTAGAACAACCTATAGAACAAATCCTGTTCAAGTCAGGTTGTTTTAGGAAATATTTTACTTAGAACTCAAAGGACACAGTTGTACAACCTATAGAACAAATCCTGTTCAAGTCAGGTTGTTTTAGGAAATATTTTACTTAGAACTCAAAAGACACAATTGTACAACCTATAGAACAAATCCTGTTCAAGTCAGGTTGTTTTAGGAAATATTTTACTATTGTTAAGGAAAGAGTTTTACCAAGTTGAGTCAATTGAGTATTGAGAATTCTCCAGTTGCGGAAAACAGACGGTCCCTTTCAAAGATTTAGAAAATATTTTGAGACGTACTCATTGCAATCTAAGGAATCATTACTCACCAGCATCTTGCAGACTGAAATACTGACTGTTTGTAAGTTTACTACATCAAAAAGTCACCACCCTTATTTAACGAGTGGGCCCAAATAATTCAATCGGGATAGTTGCTAAACTTTCTATACTTTCCTACTCTTATCAAGAAAAAGAGGATATGATCATACAAGTATATAAAATAAGCGAATGTGAGAACAAAAGTTGGAACAGAAAGGCAATCGACTACATTTATTGTGAAAGAATGTGCTATTACCTGGCTTACGAAGCTCTCCAATACTTCTAGTTTCTCCATTCCATCACCCATCTGAGAAATATAGCTTCCTATAGGATCACTGGCCATGCTGAGGGATAGATTCTGGTGCAGTTTTTCCATTCCCTGAGTGAGCGCATCTTCGGCTTGCCGAGACGACTGTTGCAACTTGTGGATATCGGCTCTTTGTTGTTCATTTAATGGCTCAAAGTATGGCTTGAGAACCTGTCAGCATATATGAAGGTTTTCTTCACCATCTAAACTAGGATACTGATCTGTTATTTGGCTATATAATGCAAAAAGAAAGGGAGAATGTGCACATGTTAGCACATGCAAATAGTGATGACTAACTGAATATCAAGAATTAACTTACTAGAGAATAATATATGAACTTAACAATGTCGTAGTAAAGTTCAACTTCATTAAAAAGGTCAATGAAAAGGTTCTCTATCATTATCATTGATCATCATTCATCAAGTATAGGACTCAATATTTTGGTAATGATTTCCAAAGGATTGCTTCTGATGCTTCTTCAAGGTTCTACTTGGGAATAAAAATAGAAGAGAAATTCCCTTATGAAAACATCTGTCTTTCAAGCTCCGATGTTTTAAATAACCGATACCTTTTACTATAACCAATATACAATTAACCATTAAAGAAAACAAAACAAACACGCTTGCAATATAACCAAAAAGAGTGAATGCATAACATGGAATAAGTGGCAGACTATTGTCAAAGATCAAGTTAACTGTGAGGTAAGTTGTTACGTTTAGCAGCTCTGATGGGCGAAATCCTCCTATCCAGAGGAAAAAACGCTCTGCCGATGTTCTCCAAACACCAGACATTAAATAGAAAACATCAGCCTTCGCAGCACTGGCTTTCATGCAAAATAGATTGTGGTAATGGTTTAAGCTGCTCTCCACTAAAATTTGGAGTTCTATATCAGTTGTATGAACTTGCAATGCCTTTCTGAGTTCGTTGATCTGTCTCTGTTGCTCTTCAACCCACTGATTGTATTCCATCTCGAATGCAGCAATCCCTGAAAGTTAAGTAGCAGAATCTCAGGTCGGAAGCAACTCAAGGATTCTCTTTCTTCTCTTTCAAGGACCACGCAACAACTCAGTTAGAATTCGGTCGTCTTTAAAGAGAAGTGAAGATCTTCTGCCGTTGGATTGGTGAAGAAAGAAAGTACGTCGAATGATAACGAAATAAAGGAAGGCTAAGGCTACCAAGTAAGCTCAACTGGTTGATGAAAACTCAAATTATGAGGTGAGCTCGTCTGAGCTGAGAGATGGAATCACAAACCTGGGTTTACCAATCCGGTGAATCCTAAATGGCTGGTATCTACTAAGCTGCTGGTACCCTGCAACAAAGAATTCATGTTTAATATAAATATTCAAAATAAAGACTGTACAAGAATAGATGACCTCCATCTTACCTTCTGTTGCCTGGTTCTTTCTAGCTCCTGCTCCAACTGTGCCAGCTTCAAACGGCTAGTTTCTAACTGCTGCACATAAACCTGCAAAACAAAGTTCAATAAGTCCTCAAATCATATATCAGATGCTCAACAAAAACTTGTACAAATGATTGCCTTTCAGCACCTTTTTCCTCATACGGCTTTTACGAGCTGCTTCTCGATTTTGTGCTAAACGTCTTTGTACCTGCATATGTGTATTAAATGATGTAATTGTACACAAAATGAAACCTATGAAAAGAACAAAGGAAAGAAATGAAGAGTGCACGGAGAGAGCTGGTTTGCAGTCTATTCACCTTATCGTCGATTGGCTTGTTCATTTCTTGACTGCTCTCATGATGATCCATCGATTCAAAAGGAACAAACTCGGTCTACAAAGTCAGGAAACAAAAATTACCTGAATCCAACAACAAGAGGATAACCTTGGAAACTCAGATTGTCTAACAAGAGCGAATATAGAGTATTCTCACTTTATTGTCTACAGAGTCATCCACTTTTATAACAGGCGATATGCTCGTATCTAGTCGGCTACCAAATGAATTTGCCCATGAATTGATCTGGTGAAATGGCTCATAGATGCCCATCCTTGAAGCATAGATTTGAGTTGATGAAGAGCTCATACTCTGTTGACCAATCATACGAGTAAAATGGACTGAAAAGATGGAAAAGAGTAACAAATGTGAGAAGTGAAAAAGACAATACATCCATCTTTCAACTTCGAAAAAAGGTATGTCATACAGAATAATTGACATAAGTGAACTACAAATCACAGAAAGAATGACAGGAAAGAGGAAAAAAACAGAACTGAAGTACCACAACAGGGAAAAAGAAAGAAAGAGGAAACGATTTGGTTAAGAGCTTTTATCGATGGAACTAATACAAAATATTGATCATTCTATAGCAATTATTACATCTAATAGGCTGCTTTCACTCTAAAACAAAAAAGAAAACTGGGTTTCTAATCACACATCAAAGTCAAATGAATTGTGAACACAAACTTCGAATTCCCATCCCCCTCCAATTCTAAAAAGAAACTTATAGCAAGTGACTCCCACATGTAATAAACTCACTTGAGAACAAGCAAAACAGAGCCAAACATGTAATTCTAGGCAATAACTAACACAAGAAGGTTGGCAGCACAGAAGGAAGAAGAAAGAGATAAATTCAATTCTGAAAAGAACTACTCAAAACAGTCTTGATTCCTTAGCCAAAGCCGGAGAAGAATAGGAAGAAGAAAAACACAGGTTTTTGTTTCTTGATGAAACAATTTGAGACACAAACCTACCTGAATCTAAGTGCAATAACAGTAGAAAATGACCACAGAATGCTCTGAAATAGTGGGCAGATTAAAGAAGATGTGAAAACGATGCTGCCTTCAAAATATAATAAAATAACAAGGAAATGCAGCTCCTCGCTCATTCACTTCCCTATGAGTTGGAAAGAAACACAAAGAATAAGAAAGCAACTCAACAATGGAGAAAAAAGATACAGAACCTAACTTATATATACAAGTTTATTTTTAACTTTTCCTTCCCCCTTTCTCTCTCTCTCTCTCTCTTCTTTTTCCCTCTTTTTTTTTTTTTTTTTTTTTTGTTTTTTTGCCCTAAATGCTACTGTCAATCAGCTGTTAACGTCGCTATGACCTCATTTTCCACCATGGGAGAGTGAAGCTACCGAGCCATTAGCTTACAACTACGTGGATTCTTTTAAGCCCTTTTTCTCGAAGGATAATAAAGGAGACAAGCAAAAACCTAATAATTATGCTTTAAACTACGCCATTTTTTTACATTACGCCTCTCTTTCCGTCCAGTTAACGTACATTTTCCGGCGACGTAGCCATTTCCGGCGGTCCGCCATGAATCTACTGCAGTCTCGAGGTTGATTTCCATGGCCAAACCTTTTTGAAAATGAACATCTAAAACTCCCCACTGTGGAGCCCTTTCATATCGGGCCCAGCTCTATTCAACCATGAAATTTGGATCGTCCTTCCCATATTCGAATCAGCTTCGTCAACTCTCCTACAAGATCAAATGAACCATCCATTTCCGCCATAGATTCGGAGCTTTGAAGCTTCTCGCACAAAATCCTCAATACCCTAATAGACCAATAACTAGATTACTCCAAACTTCCAAATCAACTGTTGGTGAAGATATGCCAAAAATGATGAAAGCAAGCTTTATATATGTGGGGAAGAATTAAGAAATATATTATATTAACAACAAAGCGATGAACGAATAAAGTAAATTGCACTTTGGCTGATTAAGAATAGTTTAAATTAACCATTAGTTCATGTAATTCTCCATAAGGCCGCCATTGATGAGCATGAGAAAACTGTTTGGAGCTTGGATTAACAATGAAAATTCAAAGTTCAAAGAGAGAGAGAGAGAATATGGGGCTTGAATCTTTGATCAACTGCTGAAAGATATTTTCTTAGCACAAAAGAAAAACAAAATGAGATTGATTTTCATTCACTGAAAAAATGTCTCATCTGTTCCTTCATTGGGGCATTGTAATTCCACTATGATGATGTAATATTCTTAAACGAATGAATAATATGAAAGTAAATAAAATATATACCAAAAAATAAATAAATAAACCACGATATTTGACTGTCAATTTCATCCCAAATCAATCCCATCGTTGGATTCCATTTTTATATTTTCATCCATTCTAAACACGTATGTTGAAGTATATAAAAGTTTGAGTATTTAATTTGGCAATTAGATGCTCTTCAATATAAAGTGAATTAAGTATAATTCATCCCTATAATTGTTGAATTAAAAATAGAGATGCTTGAAAAAAAACATTTCATCCCACATTGACTCCATTGTATTCTATTTTTTTTCTATTTCTTTTCATTTTTAATTACGTCTATAAATTATGACCAAACTTAAATGTATATAAAAACTATTTTCATCTCTGGAATTTAAAATTAAAAGTATATAAAAGTTAGAGTATTTAATTAAAAGTATATAAAAATTAGAGTATTTAATTTAACAATGAGATGCTTTGAATTTTTAGTCAATTTAAACATAAGAGAAAAGTATCATTTCCCATTCTAAAGATAGAATAATTTTTACTATCATAATTATTCAAACTTAAAGAAGATAGGTTCCAAGAAGAAATGTTAATTATGACTGAATTAATGGTAGAAAAAAAGTTATTTAATTTTCTCTTCCATCTTTTTTTCCAAACCAAACATTCATTCATCAACACAAGAGAATAAAAGAAGATGACATATAAAAAAGATGCTAAATTTTAAAATAAATAAATATTTTTTTAAAAAAGAAAAAAAGCTTCTTTGTGCATTTATTGGATGAAAAAGCATTTCTCCATCTATATTTGGACTGACTTGCCCACCATCCTATCTTGTTTTTTCCTTTTTCTTTTTTTCCCCTTATCTCTTTTATGTCTTTATTTCTTTTCAAGTGCAATTTTAATTGGTAAAATAATTAAAAAGAATGTGAAAATTAGAAAGGAAAAAGAAAAAAAAAAAAAATCATTTGTTCAAATGCTAGAAATGTTTATAAAAATATGTACAACTTTTTTCAAGGTAAATATGCATCACTTGTATATGAAAACTAAAAAAAGTGTGGTAAATATTAAATATGTAGAATAGAAAGGTTAATAGGATAATTCTTTCTTTTCTTTTCTCTCTCTCTCTCTCTCTCTCTTTTCTCTTTTCTTTTTTTTTTTGATAAAATATGATAATTCATTTCATGTTTTGGGAAATTGAGATATATGAGACTTGTATATTATTATTTTGCCTGCTAGTTATAGTAACAAGATTATGTTTGTTTATTTCAGAATCATTAAATTTATTTGGATTTTTGTCAAGTCAAACTATATATATGAGTTAATAAATAGGGAAACAAATTAGTAGTTATATTTTGGTTCTTGTTTCTATTTAATCGTTCTAAAATGTTAACAATTTTACTCCTATATTTTGAGTTTAATTTTCATTTAGTTAATAGATTTTAAAATGTTAGAATTTTACCTTTGAATATTAAATTTAGTTTTCATTTAATCCATATATTTCAACACTTTTATTTCGAGTTGTTGCTAATCTTCACTAAGTATTTGATATTAACTTTCTAGTTAATTAATTAAAAAAATATATGAAGATAAATTTCGAAATAATTTGAATTGCAATAGAAAAGAAAAATGTTAGTGGAAACTTATTAACTATAATTCTTTTAAATTAAGTAATGCATAAGTAAGTATAGTGAAAAATCACAGTTAGTAAATGTAAACCTTGAGACTTGGATCTCAGGACCAAATGAAAATAAAAGTAGAAAAAATTAAGGGATAAAATGTTACAATTTTGAAATTGAACTTAAAACTCATAAAAGGGTTAAAGTGTGACTAATTTATCAAACTTAAGTATCAAATAAAAATAAGACAGAAAACTAGAAAATACCCTTATTCGGTCTAAACGGTTAATATGAAGTTATAAACAACGAACCACAAAGATAATAACATACTTATTAAGGTCTTGTTTGGTAACCAATTCATTTTTTGTTTTTTACTTTTGAAAATTAAGTCAATTTTCTCCCATTTTTTAAATACAATGGTTGAATTCTTAGCCAAATTCTAAAAACTATTTTTTTTAGTTTTCAAATTTTTGTTTGGTTTCTTAAACTACAAAAGTATACAACAAAAGAATAAATTTGAAAGTTGAAATAGTGTCTATAGGCTTAATTTTCGAAAACAAAAATAAAAAATTAAATGATTACTAAGTGAGGCCTAAAGAATTTTTGGTTAACCTTTCTAATTTCGTTTTAACTTTAACTTTTCAATATATTATTTTAAACTTTAATATACCTTGAAATTATTTAGTCCAGTTTAGTCTTTACATTTTCAAATGAGTGTATGTTACGTCCTTAAACTTCGATTTTGTGTCTAATGATATTTAAGTATTGATTAACTATAAAAATAAAAATCATCAATTAAATTATATATTGCCAAACCAATCAATAAGTATCACCTATTAAATTATGTATGCATTGTTTTTATATAATATTTTATTCTGTCGTACTATATTAACTTACTTAGGTAATATGTTCGGTCAATAGGTTTGAATTCGCGTTTTAATTGTTCCTAAATTCTCTTTTTTTTTAAAAAAAAAAAGTAAATTTAAGAGTCTTCAAGTAAAATTATCTATTAGGTTATATAATAGAAGATGATATATTATCGAAATTTCACTCCAAACTATATTATTTGAATTATGTCTTCACCTTCACCAAGAAAGTTCAAAACTTCCAACCTTAAATAGTTGGCTCCCCAATTGGGGAGAATTTTTCAGAAGCTAAAGTTGTGGTTGTTGATCTGACTGAGTTGGAAAGATTGTGGTATGATCAAAACCCTGTAGTAGAAGTTAAGTTTGATTCTTTAGAGATGGTTAGATTATTCAACCATAAAGATTCTGATTAGTTTGAAGTTGATTTTTTTTAAAGAGACTCTTAGTTTTGCTGTTTATGTAAATATCTTTCAACTTTGTAATATTCGTAAATAGATGAATAAGTAGGCCACAACTTAGCTTTTTTAGTCGTCCGGGGTCTGAAAAGTTGTCTTTCTAACTTTTATTATTCTCTTTATTCTGAAAGTAGGTCGATAATTTCTACCTTCATTGAAGGTGTTTGTTTTGACCTATGCATTTATGTTTTTTGAGAAACAAAAAAGTTCAAAACTAAAGCTACTTAATTGTGTATTTTGTTGAGCCGTTGCTTCCAACTTTGAAATGCACCATACAATTGGTAAAAAGAGAGATTCGGAAGAAGTGAAAATAAAAAGATAATAAGGGGGGAAAAGGGGAAATGAGAGATTACGTCAAATAAAATTAAAAAAAAAAAAACAATTTGAGAGACGTCAACTTTTATTTATTTATTTATTTTTGGGGGTGGGGGGAAAAGAAAAAGAAAAAAGAAAAAAGAAAAAAGAAAAAAGAAAAAGAAAGTAAAGGAAAGCAAACTTCTTTTGCTTTGGGATATTTGGCCACATCAATTTCATAATAATGCACACAATACAATGTCCAACACACCTAAACACTTCTTATTAATTTATTATTAAAAATAAACCCAATAACTAACTCACTTTCTTTATTTCCCTAAACCACTTTTAAGCTACCACTAATCTTGGATTACATGTTGGATTTTTAACCATCAAAATACTAATTAACTAATTTTTATAAGTAGCTTGCGGACAAATCTATAATTCCAATGTCTTAGATACTAAAACAGTACATTAAAGTTATAATAAGATTCTAAGATAAAAAATATTTATTAAAAAAAGAGTTTATGAATTAAAATATGTTTTTTCTTAAACATATTTATAAGAGTGGGGATTTGAACTCTGCAGACCTTAAAAAAGAAGTATTTGTATCTTAATTATTAAGTCAGGCTCATGTTAGAATCTAGATCTTATTATTTTATCAATTATATGGCATCATATAATTGATATAAATAATATAATATAGGTCTTTCTTGAAAGTGTTTTCTATAACATGAATAATATTGGTCTTTCTTGAAATTGTTTTCTATAACATTTTACTTCGCTAAACCAAGTATAGGTTAATTGACATATGAGTATATTAATAACGAAGTATCTAGTTTGGATTCTTCTATTCTAATTCTATTAATATATATAACATTTTGTTTTTTTAAAAAAAATAATTTAAATAAATGATCAGATAATATGAACCCTAACCCCACACATGTACACACAATATAAATATTTAATGATGAATTGTTCCATAAACATTTCTTTTGTAAAAAAAAATATCAACACTCGAAAGTATTATTCATTAAAAGAAAAAAAACCATTAGAAAGTATTATTCAAATTTAGAAATGTAAAAAGACAAAATGCAAAACGGTAAATATATTCAAATTTTATTTTTAAGACCAAAAGAACTAAAAACCAGATTAATACAGATATAAATTTATTATTCATTATAGGTTAATTAAAATTTTGGCTATGTTTATCCGGAAAAAGAAAAAAGAAAAAAAGAACTTTTATGGCTATATAATTCATGGTAATAACTATTTAATCTCTATTTTTTCAAGTAATGGAAAGATTTTAGTCTCTAAAATTCAATATATGTCAGTCTCAATATTTATTTAAAAGTTCAACGATTTAATCCCTACATTTTGGTTGGTAATTATTTAGTCTATATTGTGAAAGAGTATCAATTTTTACTAGGTCATTATTTAGGGAGCATTTTTAGATATTAAAAAAATATATATTTAAAAATATTTATATTTTATAGCAAAAAGTTGCAAAAATAGTATTTTTAAACTTTTTACTATAAAGTGTAGAATCGTATAGTATTTATACTTGTACTTAAACTTTTTGTTATAAAGTGTAAATATTTTTTAAATTTATCTATTTATAAGTATTTTCCATTATTTTTTTAGTCTATATTGTGAAAGGAGTATGAATTTTTACTTTCAATTAATTTAGCTTTTTTATAATTATATTGAGTCAGAAGAAAAGTAACCTATGCAGTTTAGTATTTATCATAGATGTTAAATAATGAATTAATTTATTTTTATAATTGCTATATATATATATATACCAGTTAAATCGTCATTGTCATTTAAAAAAAAAATCATATCGTTATTTCAATAAAAGTATATAGACATCAAAAGGTGTATTTTTAATTTTTATTATATTGCTGTGCTAAAAAAAATAATAAGAAATAAAGCTTTTATCATATTGGTGTATATAATGTGTGCTATTATACTAAAACACTTGCATTATTAAACCAAGAAAGCACTAGAGAATCTAGCCATCTCTCTCCTTAATTTATAAATAGAATCTTTTGATATCTTTCATTGAATATAGAATATGGCAAAGGTGGCCGTGAATTTCACCAAATATCATTACTTTTATGGAATAATAATAATAATAATATTAATATTATTAAAATATATTATTGGTGGCCCTTCTTTAATTACTATTTTTAAGTATAGTCCATGTGTAACCTCCTTCCAAACTATTGTCGATTATTTTAATTCTTCTACATTTCTTAAACTATACTTTTAATTTTTCCGATCCCTACTAAACAAATAAGTCGGATCCTTTTTTTTTTTTTTTAATATTAGAAAAATCAAATACGGAAAATGTCCCAAAGATAAAGTAGAAGAAAAACCAATCATCCTAAAAAAAGCCTCAACACACTATAAGAAAATCGTTATAAGCAACCTAATTGCAAACGCTACTAAAAAAAACAAAAATCTCATAAGATTTGAGAATTATATTTAAAATTATACCAACACGAATGTACACATCAATTAGTAATTAAAATTTAAGATAAAAGGATTTAAACTATTGATTAATTGATATTTTCATTTTTAATCTAATGTTAAATTATGAATTTATTATAGAAGGACAATGCATTCAATCATTTTATGCATATGGTTGAGTTACTTTTTTTAATTACTTACTCTTTTTAGATCTTCTTTAATTTATATTTTAATATAATAATCCATAAGCTTGGTAGATAAAAAAGATGGTACGTTAATTAATTAATTAATCTAGAAATGGAGAGTCGAGTAAATCGACTGCTGTGTCGTTGAATAATCATTATCTTGAAAGTAATCACGACATGATCTTGGTATTTATCCTCATGTCAATTGTTCATCAAATTTAATACAACACTCGTAATAGATGAGTAACGTTGGAAAAAGTTGGAATCAAGATAACTCAGAAGAATACCACGATAAAAAGAAGAAGTAGAAGCAAAAAAAATTATCTCTTCGTTGAAGAGACACCTCCAAATTTTTTAGATAAGTCATAAGATTCTTTTGAAAACTGTTTTCAAATCATAAAATCAGCCGTCTCAATTTCAAAAAATGTCAACACATTAAATGGAAAATCGGTAATAAAATAACGATAAACAATAGTTAAAATGTTTTGAAAAATTTAATACATTAAACAGACAAAAGCAAAAAGTCCGATTTTTGACGAGTCATTCCGAACAATTAAGTATGAGTTAAAAAGAGGTGTGAAAATGCATAATCTATTCTTGGAATGTAGTATTTGGTGGTGCAAGAGAAGGAAACACTCTCAACCATTGGAATTGCTTTCTCTCTGTTTTTTTTTTCCAAAAAAATTCTTCCTACTTCTGTTGCCTTTCATGTGGTCTTATAAAGCGTGCATGCGAAGTGATTTTCTTTTCTTTTTTTTTTTTTTATTAAAAAAAAAACCTATTTAGATTCTTAACTAAGGAAGAGCCAAATAATTGAGAAACCTTGAGACAGAGGGGTTTTATGTTTTCTTTTTTGTTATTTTATTTTCTTAAAAAATACCCATTTTGCATCCTCGATTAAGATAAATTCAGTGTATATTGATCTCCCAATGTAGTTGTCATTTTTACACCATTATATATATATATATATATATATCAATAGCGATAATTTTTTTTAAAGGAAAAAAAATGCATTTTGTGGCTAGAGAGTGTCGTTATATTACATATTCCAATATTTTTGCTTAAATTAGTTTTTTATAATATATATAATTAAACCCACTCAGGGGTATTTAATACTCATGTTTTAAATCTTAAGCATGGAAATATAAAGACAGGGGTTAAACTTATAGGTTTAGGTAGTCTGAATTTAAGAAAACTGTATTTGAAGGGTAGGTTTTAGAAATCTAAATTTAATAAGTCCGTGTCTGGAGTGTAGACTTAGAAAATCTGGAAATAAAGTGTAGATTTATAAATCTTGAGTTTGTAAAATATTTTATTGTATTTAATCAATTGTCATTTTAATTATTATGTTAATATAATTAAGTTTAATATAAACTGAAAAGTAGAAGAATATTGATCTTTTTTTCAATTTTTAAATAAAGATGTGATTAAATTTATAATTTAATTTAATTTATAGTTTTAATAATTTGATATTTTGATTTTACTGCGTTTTGAAATAAGTCTTTATAGATTTTTTTTTCACTTCAACTAATTTAAAAATGATCAATTCTTTTACGATAACATGTTAACTTCAAATTGAAGTAGACTAGTATTTTAGTCTTAAATTCAATTATTGAAAAATTTTAAAAAAATTATAAAATTACATTTGAGGAATAAAAAATATCATAAAATTTGAGTTTCAATTTTATTTGGTGCTAAGTTATTATAAACATTTTAATCATTTACGTTTAAAAAATAATTCTAAATCGAGCTAGTTAAATTGACCAACGAAAAAAATGGAAATATTAAATTAAATTAGGGCTTTCTGTACATATATAAAGCCTAAATAAATATACTAATTATACTATTGCAGTTTAATGAGCTATTATGTTATACAAAAATATGGTCCAATTTACTTTTTCAACTCTCAGCATGTAAGAGAAGTTTCTTGTGATTATGAGCTTTTCAAAACATTTTCTTTTCAAAACCTATACAAGTAAGAAAAATATCTAAAAAATTCGAAAATTGTTGCCCTCATAAATGAAAACAAGAATAGACGAGAAGTTTTGAAGGAGAAAATGATGTATATTTGACATATATAACACTATACATTTAAATTTTCTATTAATAAATCAATGTATGTTTGATAAATGCATGCACAATACAATTTGTATAATATATTGTCTTATATACTAAATAATATATGTATATTTACATTTTTCAGTATATTTGTAAACATGCCAAAAAAAAAAAAAACCATGGTATATGCGATCTATTTTTACATTTGCTACTATATTGCCAATATATTGAACATATACTTGAGATCTCAATAGATAGATGATCGATTTTCAACTAGAAAAAATAAAAGATAAATGAAATATCCTAAAATGAAGGAAATGTTCATTTTAAACAAAGAACAGACGAGAGAGAATAAAAAAAAGTTAATCTAATAATAATTAAAAAATCAAAAGGAATAGTAATTAGAAGAAAGAGAAAGTGTATTTTAAAAAATATCATGTAATTAAACTAAGAGTACTGGAATGACTTAGAAAAAAAATTGTTGGTGTGGTCACTGAAAGTGGCAACCGAAAGCAATCACGGAGTTGGTGGTCAAAGATTGACTGACAGTGATCGTCAGAGTTGGCGGTCGGAGTTGACCAATGACGGTTACTTGAGATGGTATACGGAAGTTTAGAAAGAAAAAAAAAAAAAAAAGATAACCCATAGATTTGAGTAACATGGAAAAAAGTATGGGAAGCCAAACTTGATAGATTCTTATCTTAAACAAGAGTTTAAGATGTTTAACTCATCCCATTATCCTTGAAACAAACACCTCCTTATATTCTTACTTAAACAATGGCCAAATAATTGAGGAACCTAAAGATGGGAAGAGAGATGCAAATAATACACATAATGCATCCAAAGAAAGAAAATAAAGCAAAGAGCAAAGGAGGAAAAAAAGGAAGCAAAACCTTTTTGTGTTAAAGTGTTAAGAGTGATGAATTTGTCACCCAAAACCCAAATTTATAAATAAATGCATCACTTTCAATTCCCCAAAAAATTATTGTATTTTTCCCTGTGGACTCATCACATTCACCACCACCCTTCTACTTTTTCTTTTTATATAATATAAACCATATTTTAGTGTCTTTTAAAATTTCACATTTGTCTTATGCTTCATCTTTTCTTTTTTTTTAAAAAAAAAAAATAGAAATATTGTATATTAATCTTTTAATATTTAAGACATTACACATATGTTATATGGTGGTTTTTTACTAACCATTTATTCAAATTATTTTTTATTTTACGAATATTTAGACCAATTAATCGAGATTGTATGTCTAACTAAATTGAGTTTTGCCTCAAGTTGATGCTAAAAGTTATATTAACTAATTTTGAAATTAGATAAAGGGACTCACAATATAAAGTCAATATTAATCTGTCTATATTATTTGTTATATTTTTTTAGATGTAGTATATCTATATATGTATATGGACAATATTTTAAATGAAAAAATATTTTCTTGAAGGCATTTGTTTTGGTTAAGAAAATTATTTTTGGTCATTCTATAATTTTGTGTTAATATATGGGAAATTATCCAAGCCCATCAATCACTTCAAACAACTATGGGCTATGGGAAATGAGAATATGGGCCGCCTCTGGCCGAACGGTTAGGAGTTCCTCTTGGGCATCGCTTGAAACTCACAGCCCATTTATTTCTTACACTGGGCCGGCCCATCATCTAGGAGTATTTAATGGACTTGGAGAATTGAAGGAAAGGCTTTGACTAACTTTCTTATATAACCCTTAATTATGAGTTTTCGGCATAAGAAATCATGAGTGAAAGTCGGTTCAGTTTTCTGGATTTTTAGGCTAACCAATACTCAAACTAAATCGATAGATTTTATAAAGAAGAGAACCAAATTGAGCTACAATAAAGAATAAAACCAATGAATCAATTCTTATTCAGTTCAATAAGAAACAAAATTGTTGGAACCGTCTACCATTCGACGGTGAAACTTGATAGTAGCGAATAGTCACGAACGACAGCCATTAGAAATGTGGAACCTGCAAAACAAAAACTCGTTACAGGCTAGGTCGCAGATCTCGCTCTTTAATGGTACTGTGCTTACAACGTATTTGTCGTCTCTTTCTGTTGTAATAACGATTCTGAATTTTTGCGATTGCTGCAGTACTATTGCAATAGATCAATATGGCTAGTATTAGCTTTTTCCATAGGAGAATCTCTAATAGCATACTTTTAAGCCAACCTGTTTCTTCACTAGTTGTTGCTAGTGCTATCAGTTTTAACTCCATCGTAGATTGAGCTAGCCTTTGAGTCAACCGAGAGGGAGTTCCAGTCAGTATCGTTGAATCCTTCTAGGACAATGGGAAGCTTCTGATAATTTAATCCTAGGTTTTGAGTTATCTTCAAGTACCTCATAACCCTTTCTATAGCATTCCAATGTTCTATACTAAGTCTGCTTGTAAACCTATAGAGTAATCTTACAGCATAAGCTATGTCAGGTCTAATGCAGTCAGCAGCGTATCTAAGACTGCCTATGATGCTCGCATACTCAGATCGATTTAACACTGTCACCAATGTTTTTTAACAACTTAACACTAGGGTCATAAGGAGTACATGTTGGTTTACATTCAAAGTAATTTTATTTCTTTAGAATCTTTTCTACATAGTGAGATTGATCCAAAGAAATTCCCTTTTCAGACCTAGTCACTTTTATACCTAAGATTACATTTGCTTCTCCTAAGTCTTTCATGTTGAAGTTTACACTCAATGTAGATTTCACATTATTTATGTGCAAGTTTGACCCAAAGATTAACAGATCATCTACATACAAACAAAGGATAGTGCATAGATTATTTTCAAACTTATAGTAGATGCATTTGTCACATTCATTAATCTTGAAACCTTTGTATAGGATTAGGTTATCAAACTTTTCATGCCATTGCTTAGGAGCTTGTTTCAAACCCTATAGAGAATTATCTAGCTTATAAACCTTACTTTTTTAACCATGGACTATAAATCCCTCAGGCTGTTCCATGTAAATCTCTTCTTCAAGTTCATCATTTAGGAAAGCGGTCTTTACATCCATCTGATGTACTACGAGGTCATAAAGGGCAGCGGGAGAGAACAAGACACGGATTAAGGTAATTCTAGTGATAGAAGAGAAGGTGTCAAAGAAGTCTATGTTTTCTCTTTGTCTAAAGTCCTCTGCCACTAACCTGACTTTAAACTTGATGATTGTTCCATCAGGTCTAAGTTTCTTCCTTAAGATCCATTTTCACCCTATTGCCTTGCAACCTGGGGTAGGTCTACTAAGTGTCAAGTCCTATTTGACTCAAGACTCAAGAGAATCCATCTCATCATTTATGACTTCTTGCCATAAGTTGGCATCTATAGAGGATAGGGCGACTTTTAGGTCTTTAAGATCTTCTTCTACATTATAAGTCTGAAAGTCATTCCCAAAATCCTTGGCGGTTCTAGTTCTTTTTCTTCTTTTAGGTTCTAGGTCGGCTTCCTCAGGGGTAGGATTCCTAACTAGGGTTAGACTACTGGATCCCGAGCCCCTACTATTTCTCAATTTGAAAGGAAATCTATCTTCAAAGAAGTCGACATCATTTGAATCAATGATCACTTGGTTTACTAGGTCATAGAACCTATAGGCTTTACTGTTTATGGCATAACCTATAAAGACACACTTATAGGTTCTACTAGCTAGCTTTCTTTTTTTAGGGTCTGAAATCCTTATAAAGGCTAGACATAATCATGTTTTAAAGTATGACAAGTTTGGTTTCTTATTCTTGAGGACTTCGTAAGGTGAAGTTGTGTTTTTAGACTTTGGTATTCTATTTAGAAAATAACACACGTTAAGGATGATTTCACCCCACCAATAAGACCCGACTACTAAACTAAGTAAAATAGCAATTACTAACTCAGTTAAAGTTATATTTTTCCTTTTGGCTTTTTCTTTCATTTTAGGAGAGTAAGGTGCAGTCTTTTTGTGTATTATTCCATGTGAGTTAAAGAACTCATTAAAGCTGTATGAGTCGTACTCAATTCCCCTTATCACTATGAAATCTTTTAACCTTTCTATTAAACTGATTTTCTACTTCAATTATAAACAATTTGAAAGCATCAAACGCATCACTTTAGTTTTTCAACAAATATAAAGAAGTAAAATCAGTGAAAACATCAATAAAAGTAAAAAAATATCTTTTACTATTCATAGTCAAGATGTCATCAAATTCACATAAGTCAGAATGAATTAATCTAGAGGCTCAGATACCCTAAGTATAGATTTATGCGGAGTCTTAGTCATTTTAGCCTGACTACAATACTCGCATTTATCAAATTCATTCATGGATAACTTAGGTATCATTTTCAGCCTAATCATGCACGATCTAATTCCAAAATTTCACCCTCCCCCTTTAGTCGAGTGTATTTCTTTTCCTTTACCAGTGGAGTAAGAAGAGATTATCCTCACTTCATGGGAAGGGTTAGGACCTGACCTGCTCTTTTAGAAGAGCTTCTCCGTTCCAGGGCTCACCTTCGCTTTTCTTATTATGCTACCTAACTATAGCGGTAGATAGGAGCCAATACGGGATCCTTTCCCTAGTCGCTTTGATATCAGCCCTTGCTTTAGTTGGAATTTCCTTTTAGCCAATTGCAGCTCTAATCTAAGGCAAGCAAGAGGCAGGCTGATTGCCGATGTCAAAGTAGGCCGAAACAGATGCGCTGCGCTACCCAGCGCGTAACCTTTCGGGGTTTGGCTTCTGGTTATGCCATTACCAATCGCGGGTAACCCCCGGGCCGGCCGCCCAACCAAGATCGGATATAGCTGGTTTTCCGCGAAATCTATTTCAGTAGAGCGTATGATGTCGATGGCCCGAGGTAGAGCACTCAATGGGCTAGACGATAAGTAGATACATCATTTCGAGTGTGATCAGACAACAAAAAATCAGACAATGATAGAGCGGCCTGTGATAGAGTTGCTGCTGGCAGCTCTTAGCTGAATGCCTTGCTTCGCCCTACAGCTAGTGGAGACACCGACTAATAAGATTGACGACAGGAGAACACATGTCGTGCTCGAGACAAATTCTGATATTAGAAAGCTGCCTCTGACTGACTCGTAGTAAGCCCAAGCTTCAGATCCATTCTGATCCTGGTTTTGCCTAGTTAGTCTTCTTATTCTGATGATGATGAATGAGCCATTGATTTGATCGAACTTGAATGAACATCATAGTACCCTTGTTGTTCGAGCTGATTCAAAAGCATTTGTGCAAGCGGCTTACGCTTCAAAATAACGAAAACTGTGAAATATTAGCTTTCATTCTCCTTTGTTCGAGAAAGCCTGTGCCTAAAGCAGGGGCCTAGCCGCCGGGGGAAGTGTCAGCGGAGGCTGCCCTGACGACCGACACTCTACCTCGGCGGTTCACGGACTAGCTGTACCTACCGTTTCTTTTTTAGGGTCAATATCAGCAATGCAGTTCATCCAACGTCCATTACGTGGTACGATATATCTATCGATCCAAAGAACTGACTTTCAGTTGTAAGTCATCCATTCTGCTCCTATCTAAAGTGATGCTAGGTTGCTTCGTCGTCGTCTGACCAATTGGCTCGGACACCAGACCGCTCGTGCCCGCCCCCATAACCACACGGGCTCGCCCTAAATGGAATGGCTCTCTTAGTTACGCTGCGCCCTGACCCGAGTCCCTGTTCAGTCAGTTGCATATCGGTCAGCATGATTGTAGCAATACAAATGTTCTCAGGAGACGAAGGAGCGAAGCAGCTCGACCGATAGGGAGAGGGGCGAAGCAGCTCGACCGATAGGGAGAGGGGCGAAGCGGAAGCATATGAGAATGCTGAAACCAGTTGCTGTTACGACTAGTGCGAGTTGCTCGTCTCTTTGGTTCCTTGCTATTCCGAGCCTTAGGTCAATCCCTTCTTGAGCAACCGATTCAATACCAGCTTCTTCGAGAACAGTAAGAAGAGTAACTGCTGATTAGTTAGCTGCCGACTCTTCCTCGTCAATTACATTGCCTTCTGTAAGAGCTATTGATCATGTCTGCTAGTCTTCTGTTTACAGGAAAGTATTAATTAGTTTCTTATTAATATGACAAAATCTAGCATGCCAAACATTCAAAGAACACATCATATACACAAAAGATTTCATTTTGTTTATATCTAAATTCAATATGAACATTCCCCCAGTTGCATAATCCTTCCCTATGAATACATTATTCTTAGTAAAGGTATATATATTTGCCCCTATGGTTTGAGTAAATCCGATCTTGTTGAGAAGATAGCTCGAGATCAAGTTTTTTCTTATCTCTAGAGTGTGTAGGACATCCTTCAACGTGAGGGTCTTCCCCGAGGTAAACTTCAATTCCACCTCACTGGTTCTAGCAACTTTCGTTGAGTGGTGATCCCCCAATAAAATATTCTTATCCTTAGTTTCAGTATAAGTTTTAAAGATCCCAAATGGCTTAGGTTGGGAAGTGAATTCTCCTTCATATATTCTCATCTTGGACTTTAGGTTTGAGCCCTAAGGGTACCCATATTTTAGAGGGAATAAAGAGATAGACCAATGTGGGTACGGTGGACATCCCACATACGCGTGCTGCTGCCTGTGTATGTGATTATTTTTTAATAAATAATTAAAAAAAATTAATTTTTAATTTTATTTTACTTTAATAATTTTTCCTATTCAACTGAAACTGAACCAACACGTGTCACTTGCTCATCGGTCAAGTCTTCCTCCGCGCGCTTCACGTGCGCACATGCACGATCAATGGCTCCATGCTTTTTGGGGAATTGCACAATCTCTGGCCGAGCATTCCCTGCGTCATCTTCTATTGGCCCTTGAGGCATATAAAAGGTGCAAGCCTTTTTAGAAGTAAGACACAACACAGTTTCCTATCGCCATTTCTCTCTCGAAATTTTTTCTTTCTTTTATTGATTCAAGTTTTTCGAGCAAGTCAGTCTAACGGGTGTGAGATTCTGATCGGTCACGGTGCTACTTCGATCGAGACATTATTATCTATTATGGTTGTTTATCCTGAGGACGACGTGGTATTATAGTTGAACTACTTGCACACTTAGGCAAAGCTGCAAAAGGTCTTAAAGAGAGCGAGATCTGTGACTTAGTCTGTAACAAGTTTCTATTTTGCAGGTTCCACATTTCTGACGACTGTCGTTCGTGACTGTTCGCTACTGTCAAGTTTCACCATCTGAGGTAGCCGGTTCCAACAATTCTAAGATGACTATCTACCGTTGTTGCGATGGCCTTCATAAGTAATAAGGACATTATGAAATTCAACCTCAACCGTCCATTCCGATTTGAAGGAGCGAACTTCAAACAGTAGAAGCAGAAGATGTTGTTCTTCTTTACCATCAAGAAAGTGGCTGATGCTTGTACCACAGATAGGCCAACCATTTCGAACGAAGATCCAACTGAACAACAAATAAAAGCAGTTGCTGATTGGGAAGAAAAAGACTTTCTTGTGTAAAAATTTCATTTTAAATGGTTTGATTGATTTTCTGTATGATTATACAGTACTGTGAAGACAACAAATGAAGTTTAGGACGTCCTGCAAAAGAAGTACGATATCAAGGAGGTCGGATCGAAAAAATATGCCATCAGTCATTACCTCAAGTTTCAGATGGCAGATGACAAATCTTTGGAGGCCTAGTCCCATGAATTGCAGAAGATAGCCCATGAAATAATAACTGAAGGTATGCCCTTAGACGAACAATTCTAAGTTGTTGTTATTATTGACAAACTAATAACTGAAGGTATGCCCTACTTGTAGAAGGATTTTAAGAACACCTTGATGAAGGATCTCATACCGAGAGTTCCATGAACGTGTTCAGATCGTTTCAATTTCATAATGACTAAAATACAAAAAATATACATTCAACACATACAGTTATGCACATTATTCTAATTATCGGCATGCTCAGAATATAATAAATAACAGGGAAAGGGTTCATACCAGTTGAAGACTCTCTTCGAACTTCTGAACCCAGTGCAGTGGAAACCCTCCAACAGATCTACCAACACCCGACGGGTATGTCAACTGCAACAGCACGATCAGTACGAACACGAACACTACAGCGAGGACGACACCACCACTAATGAAACCCGGGTATCCTCGGAGTGAAAGCCCAAAGAGTGGGCTTTAGTGAGTTTGGCAGAGGATGGAGGACAACGAGTCGTGTAGACGATAAACAAGTGGGAGATTTAACAGTGCTATCGTATAGCGAAAGTGCTTATTGTATAGAAGAGTTACACGATCGTGTTGGAAAGACTGAATGATCGTTTAGGAAAAACGTATACGATCATTTAGAGAAATTGTGAAGTTGACGATCGTTTAGATGGAAGAGTGATAACGGGCAGAAATGCACGTTATTACAGTGCTAAGTTCTTAAACAATGTTGGCTTGCGTTGATAAAATATGTTAAATTGCGTCCAAAAAGCATTAAGTTCATAACATTGCAGTCGCATGTGTTCATCGCATAGAAACAATTAATTTTTATATTTTTATGTAGAATATGCGGTGAGCAAGGTGAAAAGCGCGATCACAAGAAATCAACGAACGAGCACAACATTACCGCAAGGCTTTGCGGTGATTTGTGTTCGCATACGTCTGCTAAAAAAGGATTGCCGCATAGAGCCGGTACAACCTGGTGGGTGCATCTGGGTGAAAGGCATAATTAATCACGATGGGATAGAAAGCTGATGACGGTCGAATCCAAATTAAGTTGACAAGCTGCTAACGATAACAAGTACATTAAGCTTTTCGGTGAGTCAAAGCAGCTGTACCATCTCTTTTAGCAGTAGCCAGAATAGAGCCTTCAATCTCAATAAGATAAGAGAGTTTCACAAGGTCAAAGTCAAGGGCTAGCGCGAAAGAAGAATAACAACGCCTTGACCCGGCAACCTACCAGAAAGCGCAACAGGAACAGAAGGGAATTCGTCTACAAGACAGGGCGCCAGGGATTATAGGGTTATACAAATATTCGGCTCATCAGTCAGAGAACTAAAGTCATCCCATCTGTGCAATCATAAGAGAGAAGCCACCTTTCACCCCAAAGCTCTATAAATATAGAAGGCATCCTTTAAGAAAGGGGTTCACCAGTTCAGCAAGCTCGAATACTTAGATAAATTTCTCCATAGTTTAGCCTTGTCCATAGTTTTCCTTTTTATTTTGAGGCAGAGCAAGAGAAGAGCCAAGATGCCAAAAGATCGCTTAGGGCAACTCGAGAGAGAACTCGGAGGCGTAGAAAGCAGAGAGCGGGCCGACTCTCGTGAGAGCGAGATTATCTTTTGAACACGAGTAGAAAAGCCAGTGTAATTATAAATGATCGCAATTACAATAATTATAAATGCACCGATTGTATGAAAATTAGCTTAGAATTACAATAATTATAAATGATCGCAATTATACCCACTAACATCATAAGGATGGAAGACAAGCCGAGTTTTACTCTGTTTTGCAGGAAACCAAGTCACCGCTTGTGCTCAAGGCTCACGAAAAGCTGATCAACGCATCTTTGTCACATTGCGCCTGTCAATCAACAATGAAGAGACGATTACAGCAATGACAGTGTAATGCGACAGTCCATCCAGAGCTAACTTTCAACCACATGCGGTAATAAAAACAACATCGCATGCGAACTCACGATCAAAAAATGTAGCTGAGCAATACAAAAGCGGAAGATTGAGACACATGTACAACTAACGGTTGTGCAGAATTGACGGTCTGATTGCATAACAGAAGGAATAATATCTCTCCATCTTCGGAATTACCATAACAATCAGTAGGGACCACAAGGCCGGAGTCAAAGACCTGCACCTATAAATACCCTATAGATTTCAGAGAAAACTTATGCTACTTGATACGGGGTAATTGTTGCAAAAGTGTTGAGAGAAAAGGCTGAGCTGAGTGCTTAAGTGAAGAAATCCGGGAAGAAGACGAGACAAGGCCGAGAGGTGAGTCTCAGATCTAATCTTTCGAATACCCGGTCTGAAGCTCTGTGTAAAGAAACCTACTATCGATGGAGCAAGCCTGAGAGGGAAGCTCTTCCTACCATCAGATCCATCCTGTCCAGTGAGCAGATATCCATCGAATCGGTGCCAAGACATTGACACTTGTTTGTATTTGTTCTATCTCTTTCATCGTTGTATTTCACTTTCTTTTTATCTCCTTATTCACACACCATGTATCAAACGCTTAATAGACATATTAAATATTTCGATAGCTTTCATATACCATTCTCTGTCTATTTCCGTTCCTCCATTAATCACTTTCTCCATGATGTTTTTTTAATCCCATGATAGTTAATATGAATCAAACAAGTACTTAATCTGTGTTAAAGGTATAAAATGCGTTTAACTAAGGCATGCTAGACGACATCTTCACCTGTGAGAGCAGAAGTGAAGATGCCATTCTGATCTATCGAGAGAGGGTTAGAAGAATGCGTTAACTAAAGCGAGCAGTACTTTCAGACATGGAAGCAACCTTGTGTTCATTATGTTATTCTCTGTTTCACCACAAACATGTGAGAGCATGACCGATCACTGAAAGGTGTACGCCAAGATAAGAGCGAAACGGTATTTCTAACTTCAACGCAATTGAGAACTTGCGTTGTTTATATTATTTATCTTTCTCTTTCTCTTCTGTACATAAGACTTGCCGCCGCATTCCACATTCTTTGCATAACCTTCGCAGCCAGCCTTGACCCCAGCATCTTGTATCATGAGCCTATATCTTGTATCATCTAGCTTAGGTTTATTGTATTTCATTTTACTATCGCATTTTTATTGCTTACTTTCTTTTACCACAATTTATTTACTTGTACAAACCACACTTTTAAAGATTGAAAAACTAGTCGCATATGTCACGAACATACCGCTATAACCTAAAACAGTCCCTGTGTTCGACCTCGGATCACACCAAGAAACTTGTGGTGGAATTACACTTGGTTTCATCGCAAGGAAACTTGAGACAACGCATGGCATACTATGTGAACATCCATAATTAATGCATATCTAGCAGTAGTATCGCATCATTTCAAGCATAGAACATTATTAATCATAACTATCAGCGTTTTTACACAACACCGAACCAACTTGATTTTAATTTTCCCGGGAAGAGCTGTAGTCTTGAGTTGAAGAGTAAGACCTTTTGCTCGACTTGGAGATTCTTACCGCATATGCGTTTGTCATACCAGCGCTTGGTACGCTCCTTATAAATCTTCACATTTTCATATGCGTTGATCCACCATTCTTTTAGCTCGACCAGTTGTATTTTTCGTGCTTCTCCTGCTTTCTTCAAATCAAAGTTCAGCTTCTTTACCACCTATAGTGTCTTATACTCCAGCTCCAGAGGTAAGTGACATGCTTTACCAAATACCAACGCATATGGGTGTTTTAAATGCAGTCCAATAGGTCCATAACGCATCATCAAGCTTTGTTGTCCAATCTGTTCGTGAAGGCCTTACTACCTTCTCAAGTATCAACTTAATTTCTCTATTGGACACCTCGACCTGACCATTCGTTTGCGGATGGTATAGGTGGCAACTTTGTGGAGAATGTTGTATTTGCGCAGCAGCTCCTTGATATTACGGTTGACAAAGTGGGATCCTTCATCACTTATGAAGACACGGGGAGTGCCAAAATGAGTGAAAATATGTTTCTTCAGGAACTGGGAGACTACCACCGCATCACTTGCGGCACATATTATTGCCTCTACCCACTTGGAGACATAATCGACGGCTAATAAAATGTAATGCTGACCATTCAAAGGAGAGAATGGTCCCATGAAATCAATCCCCCATACGTCGAACAATTCAAGCTCCAAGATGGTGTTTATTGGCATTCCATGTTTCCATGAAATGTTACCTGTGCATTAGCATCGATCACACTTCATTGCGTAGTCAGCCGCATCCTTGAACAATGTAGGCCAAAAGAATCCACTTTACAAAACTTTGGCTGCGGTGCTGCCCTCCAAAGTGCCCACAATATGGTGAGTCATGACGTTGCGATAATATGCGTTGTTGAGCAGCATTTGGTACGCATAATCGAAAAATCTGGTCTGCACCTCTTTTATACAGATTTGGCTCATCCTATAATAATGTCTGCATTCATTTTTTAGCCTCTTCTGTTTGTGGTAGGTGTAATATTCAGGAAATTGCTCGCAAACCAAATAATTGACTATGTCTGCATACCATGACAATTCTTCTATATGGAACAGCTGCTCATCCAGGAATACGACACTCACCTCAGACTCATTGTGGTCAACCTCAAGATTTTCCAGTCTAGACAAATGATCCGCAACTTGATTCTCTGTCCCCTTCCGGTCAATTATTTCTATATCAAATTCTTGAAGGAGGAGAACCCATTTGATCAACCTCGACTTTGCGTCCTTCTTTGTCATTAAGTATTTGATCGCCGAGTGATCAGTGTGGATGAGTACCTTTGTTCCCAACAGATATGCTCGAAATTTTTCCAACGCAAAAATTACCGCCAGGAGTTCTTTCTCTGTGGTGATATAGTTTGTCTGAGCAGGGTTTAATGTTTTACTCGCATATACGATGGGATGCAAGATTGTTTTTCTCTTTTACGCTAAAGCTACTCCCATCGCATACCTGCTTGTGTCGCACATTATTTCAAATGGCAGTGTCCAATCCGATGCAATCAACACGGGTGTGATAATCAACACATTTTTCAAAACTCTGAATGCGTTGAGGCAGTTGTTGTCAAACTCAAATTTTCTGTCAGCCTCTAACAACGCACTTAGTGGTCGTGCTATTTTAGAAAAGTCTTTGATAAATCGTCTATAGAATCCAGCGTGCCCCAAGAAGCTTTGTGCAACCTTCACGCTAGTTGGAGGTGGAAGTTTTTCAATTGCTTCAATTTTTGCTTTGTCCACCTCCAACCCATCCCGGGAGACCTTATGTCCCAACACTATGCCCTCTTTCACAATGAAATGACATTTTTCCTAATTAAGCACCAGATTTGTCTCTTCACTTATTTTCAGTATCTTCTCTAAATTGGCTAGGCAGACTTCATAAGTGTTCCCATAAACCGAGAAGTCATCCATAAATATTTCCACAGAGTCCTCGAGATAATCTGAAAAGATGACCATCATGCACCTTTGAAACGTGCTTTGCACATTGCAGAGGCCAAACGACATGCGGCAAAAAGCAAATGTCCCATATGGGCAAGTGAATGTGGTCTTGTCTTGATCTTCTGAAGCTATCATAATTTGATTGTATCCGACATAACCATCCAGGAAGCAGTAAAAATCATTTCCAGCTAGACAGTCTAGCATTTGGTCGATGAATGGCAGTGGGAAATGATCTTTCTTTGTGGCGGCATTCAGCTTGTGGTAGTCCATGTAAATGCCCCATCCAGTGATGGTCCTTTGCAGTATTACTTCATTGTTTTTATTCGGGACTACCGTCATGCTGCCCTTCTTCGGCACACACTGCACGGGGTTGACCCATGTGCTATCTGCTATAGGATAGATAATGCCCGCATCTAGACATTTAATGATCTCCTTCTTGACGACTTCTTTCATCGTAGGGTTGAGTCTGCGTTAATGTTCAATTGCTGCTTTGTGGTCCTCTTCAAGACGAATGCGGTGCATACAGTACGTAGGGCTAATTCCTCTAATGTCGGCGAGCGTCCAACTAATTGCTCGCATATGCTTCATTAGAATGCTCATCAACGCATTCTTCTAGTCTTCATTGAGCGCAGAGGAAATGATAACTGGCAGCTTCTCATTCTGCATCAAAAAATGCGTACTTTAGATGGGTTGGTAGGGTTTTTAATTCAAGTGTTGGTGGTTCCACTAGGGAAGGTTGCGTTGTTTTTATTTCTTCTTTTTCTGTTGGCTCTACTTCTTGATTTGCGATCATTTTTGCTTCTTTGCTTGTTTTTTGTTATGATCGCATTGCAGGCAGCAATGGATGCATTGGCATCCTCTTCTTCATTCTCTTCATCAAACTTTTCTTCTTCAATCGAATTCTGGTCATCATCAGATTCATGCAGGTTTTCTTCATCTGGAAACTTCATGGCACAAATTATATTAAACTTGAGCTTCTGTCCGTTGATACTCAAAGTGATTTCCCCTTTATGCACATCAATTTGAGCACGACCCGTTGAGAAAAGGTCGTCTCAGAATGATGGGCACATCTTTGTCGGCCTTGTAATCTAAAATGATAAAGTCAGCTGACAGGGTAAATTTGTCAATAGTTATCAACACATCCTTCAACCTTCCCTCTGGATGCACCAGAGATCTATTGGCCAGTTGGAGAGTCACTGTTGTGGGCACAAGTTCCCCACATTCAATTGTCTAAAGATTGACAGAGGCATCAAATTTATGCTGGCTTCTAGGTCACACAGGGCTTGCCCGATGTATAGTCCTCCTATGGAGCATGGTATAGTAAAGCTCCCAGGATCGCTCATCTTCGGTGGAATTATTGATTTTGAACTTTGCGTTAATGCCACCGTGGCAAATTTTCCAGCTCCTTTCTTTTTAGTTACCACATCCTTCAGAAACTTGGCGTAGGCAGGCATCTCCTCAATCGCTTCACTGAAAGGAATATTAACATGTAATTGCTTTAGCATAGATAGGAAGCATTGGTACTGTACCTTGTCGTTCTTTTTCTTTCTTAGTCTCTATGGGAAAGGGGGTAACTAAACTTTCACGATTCCCATTTCAGTTGGCTTTGAGGTCGACGCAACCTCTGGTTCTACTGCTTTTTTTCTCTTTCTTCTTCTTACGCCACCACAATCTCAAGTTCAGCCGCAATGGAAGTTGTTCGACTAAGCTCCTTCTTTTCTCCCTCCACAGTCTTCCCACTGTGCAACATCATAACCTGACATTGCTCTTTACCTGATCCCTCTGGGTTGCGTGAGAGTTCTGTTGAACTCGGCAAAGCCCATTGCGGTCTACTCTTCAGCTCACTTGCAATTTGGCCCATTTGTAATTCGAGATTGCGGATGGGCGTAGCCTGACTTTGAAGCACGATTTCGTTTTTCTCTATGTATTACTTCAATAGGCTCTCTAAAGAAGAGGATTATGGTGGTTGTGAGCTACTTGCTTGGTTGCTCGTTTGACCGTTGTTGCGTGGGAAGAATCCTGGTGGCCCTTCCTTCTACTCCATGGGTTGGAAATTTTGTTGCTGATTCTTCCAAACAAAATTGGGGTGGTTTCTCCACCCAGGGTTGTAGGTATTCGAAAAAGGATTATTTTTTACAAAGTATACAGATTGTGGATTTTGTGGGCAATCTTCCATCGCATGCCCATCACCACAAGTCGCACACCTTGCGGTGTTTTGACTGATTGCGTTGATCTGCCCGGTTTGCGGTGTTGGTCTGCTGATCGCAATTCCTTGGATTAAATTCATCATTGCAGTCATCTGGTTTTGTAGTGAAGCGATAGCACTATTATTTGCATCATTATCTTTGAGTCTCAATCTCTGGTTACTTTCTCTCTAGTCTTCATGGTTCTTAGAGATGCGATCCAGGATATTCTTCGCCTCGTCATATGTTTTGTCAAGCAGACCACCAGCAGCTGCCGCGTTGGCAGTGGTGTGTGAAGCGGGATTCAAACCATGATAGAAAATCTCCATTTGAAGGCAGTCTGGCAACCCATTATGTGGACAGTCCTGGACCAACCTCTTAAACCTCACCCAGGCATCGCTGAGCGATTCGTCTATGTCTTGTTCAAAATTTGTAATCAGTTTTCGTCGTCTGGTGTTATCAGTAGTTGGAAAGTATTTCTTCATGAACTTCTCCACGACCTGTTCCCAAGAAGTGATCTTTCTCAGCTCGAGAGAATATGCCCATTTCCTAGCCTGATCACAGAGAGAAAATAGGAACAAAGTTAGTCAAACTTCTTCGGCAGAGAAGTTCAGGAACACAAAAGTATTGTAGATTTCAATAAAGCTTCAGAGGTGGGCATGTGGGACCTCGCCACGCCTTCCTCCGAATTGACCTGCAGTCTGGATCATCTGCAGCATCACCGACTTCATTTCGAATCGGCTTCCGTTGAGGGCAAGCCTCATGATTCCTAGGGAGAAATCATAGAGGTTTGGCGATGCATTGTCCCTAATGAGTTTATTGCGATCGTTTGCCAACAGAATTGGACTCGCCATGACATTGTTATCATTTGGTGCTCCGTTTTAGGCTGCTTCGCCATCTCTTTTTTATCTAATTGTGGTTGCTGTTGGCGGTCTCTTAGTCTCCTTCTAAATTTCCTTTCAATCTTCGGGTCGTAATTTGCCAGAGATTGAGAGTCTGCAAAAAAATCAAAAAAATTGGCGTTAGCACTCTATTTTTCCGAAGTCCCCGACAAGGATGCCAAAAACTTGATGCTTGGTTTTATGAAAGTGGAAATGTGGATGATATGAGTTGATGAAGTTGCGTTGTGCACTCAAGTTTCCTCAGCAGAATCCAAGTATAAATTCCACTGAGTTTCCTGGTAAGTCCAAGGTCGAACACAGGGACTTGTGAAAACAGGATGCGTTGGTAATTTTTATGAAAACCTTGTGGTAACCAAGTAAATAAATTGTTGGTTTGTTGTTGATTGCATTAATGAGAAAATAAACAAATGTGGCGGATTTAAGAGAAGGCAGTTGTGTGATAGATGCAATGAGTATGCGATGAACGGGTTGAGAAAATCTTTAGCTAGCTTACTTGGGAATGCATCCGACTATGCGATCATGTTACAACCATGCACAACAAGTCATTTTCCAATGCAAATGCAATGCTCCTAAGTCTAGGACACATGTGTTAAATGCAAATGTGTCCATAGAGCTTATCCCTAAGTCTCTACTCTTGTCCTATGCGATGATGCAAAATGCATAAAAGCAAGGTGACCACATACAATCGTATCCTATGTCTAGGATGCATGCGATGCGTTGATAACAAATAGTGCTTATTCTTAAGCTCCAGTCTCTTGATTATGCATTCTAATCTGGCTCTTCTGAGCCTAGATTCTAACCTGACCTTCTCAAGTCTAGATCCTATCTTTAGACTACCCTCCCGAGTATCTCTAATGGACGAATGAAGCATACATAATACAAGATAATCGCAAAGTATGAAGATTCCCTAGTTGTGCTAGCTAAATGATTTTCAACCCATTCAACTGATTTAGCTACTCATGCGTAAATAACAAAGAGTGAACTGATGTAGAGAAGAAAATTCCATTTTTATAAATGAGTTTGAGTACAAAATAACAATGAAAGTTAAAGGTAGAGAGCCTGGTAGCAATTCCTTGCTAACCGAGGCTTTTATTCTGAAATCTCTATTCGGTTCTAAAGATGTTCCCGCTTCTACATGCGTTGGCCCTCTCTCTATCCTTGAAGCTTCCGGCGCTCTCCCAAACTTATCGGAATGATCTGTCGGCATAACCTCCTCCCTTGTGTCCGCCTTAAAATGAGAGAAAACTATGAACAAAGACGTGCGAATGAACTTCGAACTAAAGAATGGTGAACTGATCAACTGATCAACCCCTTTCTGAAGGCTGCCCTTGGTATTTATAGACATTCAAGGTGAACGGCGGCTTCTCTCTCATGATTGTTTAGATGGGACGACTTTTATTCCTGATTGATGCGCCGAATAGTTGTCACCAAAAAGCTGAATGTACTTGTGATCGTTATCGGTTGTCAACTTAATTCGGATTCGACTGTCATCAGCTTTCTGTCCCATCATGATTAATTAGCCTTTCACCCAGATGCGCCCACCATGTTGCGCTGACCAAGTTGCGGCGGTTCTTCTCAAGTGAATGTTTGCGAACACAATCATTGCAAAGCCTTGCGGTGAAGTTGCGCTTGACCAATGATTTCCTATGATCGCAATTCTGGCATTGTGTCAACACATATTCTACACAAAAATACAAAATCAACTGTTCTAATGCGATGAACGCATATAACCACAATATTATGGAATTGATGCTTAATGGATGCAAATTATAATATTTCATCAACGCAATTCAACATTGTTTAAGAACTTAGCACTATGATAACGTGCATTTCTGCCCGTTATCACGCATCTGGGTGAAAGGCATAATTAATCACGATGGGACAGAAAGTTGATGACGGTCGAATCCAAATTAAGTTGACAAGCCGCTAACGATAACAAGTACATTCAGCTTTTCGGTGACAAATATTCGGCGCATCAGTAAGAGAATTAAAGTCATCCCATCTATGCAATCATAAGAGAGAAGCCACCTTTCACCCTAAAGCTCTATAAATACGGAAGGCATCCCTTAGAAAAGGGGTTCACCAGTTCAGCAAGTTTGGATACTTAGATAAATTTCTCCATAGTTTAGCCTTGTCCATAGTTTTCCTTTTTATTTTAAGGTAGAGCAAGAGAAGAGCCAAGATGTCGGAAGATCGTTCAGGGCAACTCGAGGGAGGACCCAGAGGCGTAGAAAGCAGAGAGTGGGCCGACTCTCGCGAGAACGAGATTATCTTTTGAACACGAGTAGAAAAGCCAATGTAAAAGCCTTGGGAAGCAAGAGATTGCTACCAGGCTCTTTATTCTCTTCTTACATTGTTATTTTGTACGTCAACTTTATATTTATACAATGGAAGTTCTTATTTTACATCTGTTCACTCTCTTAGCACGCATGAGTAGCTAAATTTATCGAATAGGTTGAGAAGAACTAAGCTAACATAACCTAGGATCTTCATCGCATGCGATATTCTTGTTTTATGTTGTGCTTAACATCCCTTTAGAGCTACTCGAGAGAGTGACTAAAGAAGGAACCTGATATTTGAGAAAGCTAGGTTAGAATCTAGACTCGAGAGAGCAAGATTAGATCTGCATAAACAAGAGATAGGGATTTAGAGATAAGCTCTGTTTGTCAACCTGCATCACATGCATCCTAGAGATAGGTACGATATTATGTGATAACCTTATTTGTGTGTGTGTCATTTTGTCAGCGCATAAATAAGAATAGAGACTTATGTGTAGGTCCTATAGACTTATTGCATATATCGCATGCGTTCTAGCATTAGAAGCCGTAGCATTCGTATCGAGAGATGGTTTACTATTGTATGTGTGTTGCATGATTGTATAGCATGAACGCATCCTAGGAAGTGTTAGCCGAAACCCTTCTCAATCCGTTCACCGCATACTCACCGCATCTTCCGTTTTATCAACTCTTTTCGAACTCCGCTGCATTTGTTTATTTTTATCACCGCAAACAACATTCCCAACAACTATTTGATTTATTTGGTTACCGCAAAGTCTTCTGAAAAATTACCACCGCATATTGTTTTCCCAAGTTCCCGAGTTCGATCCTGGACTTACCAGGAAGCTCAGTGGGGTTTACACTTGGATTCCACTGAGAAAACTTGAGTGCTCAATGCATTTTCATCATTGCATTTCATCCATAATTCCACAATCATAAAATAACGCCTCAAAGAGCTACTATCGTATAGGCTCTCGCAATCGTTTCACGAATTCTTTTTGGGCAGTCGAAATTAATGAATGCATGATGCGAAAAATGAAAACACTTTTCATTTTTAACCCGCTGGTTACCTTAACCAATGCTGTCCACTACCCACGTCCGAATGTGGAAGAATTGGTTAATTATCATATAATTAATCAATCAATTAATTAATAAATATAATCATATTATATTTATATCCTATAGTTTGATATCACATATCTACTATAGTATTTTCTCCTCTACTTGATATAAAATATATTTATATCTAATTTCCTCCAAAATAATGTATCTCATACATTTAGCCAATTATATCATATATAATTAACTAGTCCAATTATATCATATACAATTGTACTTCCTCTTGTCAATTTGAACATTTCAAATTAACCCAAACACTGGTTCTCAACTTTATCCAAGCTACCCAGGGGACCTAATGACCTATGGCTCGAAGCTCCAACGGTACGTGAATAGCTGACTAAACTCTTTAGCCACAAGATCCACCATTCGTTAACTGTCAGTGATTCTACTAAAGACCAACAAGTGAAGTCTTCTTACCACAGATATATTTTTGTGTCCATTGGATATAACCAATCATGAGTACGATGACCCTTCACAGATGCTCGTAAGTACAGCTGGGCCAATTTACTTTTTTTTCCCCTGTCGTTACATTTCACTCCTTAAGTACTACTGATTTCTCTAATGAACAATAAAACATAGTCCAACTATGTGTGAACACCTCTCGGGCCAAGAGAAGGTGTGTGGCACCACATCGTTCAATCCCCGAAATCAGCCCTTAAGGGAGTCATCTATCTACTTACCCCTGCCTCGGGGAAAGAGTGAATTCCATCTTGTGTAGTTGAGTTCCCAGCTCCCAAATCAGACGTATTCCCAAAATGATAGGTTTGAATTGGCGACTTGGCCACTCGCACCCATACAAATCAAAGGAGCGCCCTCAATGGCAGGATTTCCTAACTCATTAAGATTTGAGGTCATGTTACCTATGGTCATCCTAGTGAAGTGAAGTCTCTGTCATGAACGGTGTTATATAACGAAACGTCAACACTTCGTGGACAAGTCTTATGCAAACTCTTTGTATAGGACGCCCCCGCTCGCATGTCCCCAACCAAGTGATCATTGAGTCAAACGATGCCAACTTCTTTAAGGATAGATTTTCTTTTAAATTGAGAAATAGTGGGGGCTTGGGATCTAGTAATCTAACCCTAGTCAGGAATCCTGCCTTTATAGAGAAAGTTGACCTAAAACATAGAGTAAGCAAAAGAACTAGAACCACCAAGGATTTTGGTAATGACTTCTAGACTTATAATGTAGAAGATATCCTAAAGACCTAAAAGCTGCCCTATCCTCTGTACATGCCAACATATGGCAAGAAGCCATAAATGATGAGATGGACTTTCTTGAGTCAAATAGAACTTGACACTTATTAGACATACTCCAGGTTGCAAGGCAATAAGGTGCAAATGGATCTTAAGGAAGAAACTTAGACCTGATGGTAACAGTTGACAAGTTTAAAGCCAGGTTAATGGCAGAAGGCTTTAGACAAAGAGAAAACATAGACTTCTTTGACACCTTCTCCCCTGTCACTAGAATTACCTCAATCCGTGTCTTGTTCTCTCCCGCTGCCCTTTATGACCTCGTAGTACATCAGATGGATGTAAAGATCACTTTCCTTAACGGTGAACTTGAAGAAGAGATTTACATGGAACACCTGAGGGCTTTATAGTCCATGGTCAAGAAAGTAAGGTTTGTAAGCTAGATAAATTTCTATATGGTTTGAAACAAGCTCCTAAGAAATGGCATGGAAAGGTTGATAACCTAATCTTCTATAAAGGTTTCAAGGTTAATGAAAGTGATAAGTGCATCTACTATAAGTTTGAAAATAAACTATGCACTATCTGTCTGTATGTAGATGATTTGTTAATCTTTGGGTCAAACTTGCACATCATACATGATTTGAATGAAGGAAATCTAAATAAAGATCCTTTGAGCAGCGAAAGTGGATCGTTCCAAATCTTATTGAGAATGAACACAAACATTTATAGTTTAAACGGAAACGAATAGATTATGCATAATTAGAAGTTACAGCATGCTACAAGAAGGTACAAGGGATAGAGTATGTGTACCTTTGAAGAACTCTTCTTCAGATATCCCTCGATTGTTCAGCAAATCGTTCAGTCAGCATGAATACAAACACAACGAACAAAAAAGCCAACAACACGAACAATTGGATGTACCTCGAACCCAATTGAGTCCAACTCGATCCTTGAACTGAAATAGAACACCACCACAAGTGTTACTTTAGTATTCTCGGTGTGAGAATCCAGGAGTTATGGGCTCTATATATTCTTGGATTGAGGAAAACAGGGGGTAGATGATCGAGTATGTGAAAGATGAAGACTGTCTATCATATAGACGATGTACTCGATCGTTTAGAAGATAAAGCCTATCGTATAGATTTTTCTACTTGATCGTGTATAGTCAACTCGTAGCTCGATCGTGTATGCTCTCAATGCTATCACTTAGTAAAAACACTTTTTACTTGATAGCCTTTTTCGTGAGATTAATTCCGAATGAATCAACTTCTAATTTTGGAAAACAATTTTTCTTTTATCTCACGGTTACTATAAAACTTTCAATAACCTCCCACTCAATTCGGTTATTAGAGAAAAAGAATTAATTATCATATAATTAATATATTATAAATAAATATGATAACCAACTTATCATAATATATTTATAATCGATAGTTTTAATATTTCATCATATGAAACATATAAACCATAGTTCCTTTTCTATTTTATGATATTTAATATAAATCATATTTATATTAATTTCTCCAATTAATGTATCCCCAAAAAGGTAGGCTTGTTGAGTTGGCAATCTGGCCACTCTCACCCATACTAATCAAAGGACCACTTTTATGAGCAGAAGTTCCCAGCTCACTTAGGATTAAGGTCATGTCACTTATGGTCGTTTTAGTGAAATGTAAGTCTCAATTATCAACGACATTATATAAAGAGACTAATCATCTCGTGGTCCGGTTTTATACAAACTCTTTGTATAAGATACTCCCGCTCGCATGTCTCCACATGAATGGTTAGGATCGGACCATTTGTAGCATTTTACAACACTTGTAATATCTACAAAGCGGGTCGTACCCGTAGTGTCACCAGGATAAGGTATCCCTCCTTTATCCATCTACTACAGACCATTTAGGTTATTACTTAAGGCATGATCCACTTGTATGTCTCACATACATGCTTAAGTTATTTAAAATAACCACGGATCTTAGTTTATTGGATTTGAGTAAATGCTTATATAATAACATTTATTTTATTAATAACAATGTGTGTACAAAATGTTTATAAACTACGAGACCACTGGGAGAATTAGGATACCAATCCCAACAGTGAAATCTACATTGAGTGTAAACTTCGACATGAATGACTGTTTGGATCGAGAACAAATGTCGTTAATCTAACTCCAAACCGAAACAAAAGAAAATTTTGTATACACCAAACTACTCATATTACTACAAAAATGTAGCAACAGTGGTAAGTCCGAGTTGATCCGCAGGGAAGCGCGATTTGTTTCATTAAGTTAATTTCCTAACTAGAGCGGTGAATCGGGGGGTTTTGGTGTGAAAAAGATAAATGTGTGAAATTAAAATAAAATAGGTAAATGTAATCTAGAATAGGAGTCTATCTAATTTCTAAAGCAAAAGACAATTTCCTATGCAATTTCTTTCATTAGGCATCATCTAATTATACTGAACGTGTCAACCCCTCAACCTATTAGAAAATATAATAGCCAATTAGCCAAATTCGATATTAAACCAAATCAGCCCTAATTCAATTTACAACTCTTCCTTCTTAGCGTCATACAAGTTAAAATTGAATTGCATTACGAAAGGGTTAAATTGTTGAGACAGACTACAAGTCGTAAAAGTCATATCTTGTAGCATGATTTATTTGGAAAAGATTATATTAGGGCATACATGCATTTGGTCAGAAAAAGTCTAGACTTTACACATGCGATCCTAATATGCACAACTAAAGCAATCAATATATACATAGGCTATGACGATTTTGGAAACAAGAATTTCAATAAACTAATTTGTCAGATCAATTTATAAAAATTCCATTAAGATTCAACCAAATCATCTCAAAGAGTTAACAACAATTTGTTAAACTAATTAGAAAACCTTCAAGAAAATAAACATAGGGCTCTTGCTCAAAAGAAATTAGATAGAAGTTACCTCTTAATTCATAGAAAAATCCGAGATATATATCTAATCTATCGATTACAACCTAAAATAAAAAGAAAAACTAACATAAAGATACTAAAATCTAAAGGGAAAGGAAGAAGATTAGAATTTAACTTCGACCTCCATCAGTTCAACCCCAAAAGTTAGTATATTTTGACCTAAAGACGAAGAGAGGTATTTATAGAAATCATCGCAGCATAGCAATGCTAGAAACAGCGTTGCAACGCTCGACATAAAATCCACAAGCATTAGAGAAAACGTTGCAACATTGGCGTTGCTGCACACCAAGCTACTGTCTTTCAGCGTCAGAAGAGCCTCGGGGCTTCGTATAAGGTGAGCATTGCGACGTTAAAGCAGGGGCATTTTGATTTTTTTGACTCCTTTGAAGCCCAGATGCTCAAATCAACTCCAAATTGCTCTAAATTAACCCCATTCTTCATTAAATCGCCAATTCTACCTCTTGATTGCTCGGTACCCACAAAATAGGAAAACAAATACATTGAAGGAACTCTAAAACTAGAGAACCAGTGAGCGGAAGCAGATCGTTCCAAACTCCATTGGGAAAGAACATAAACGTTTACAATCATACAGAAACAGTTATGCATTAAACAATAAATTACAGCATGCTTCAAGATAAAATACAAGGGATCGAGTAGAAAACCTTTGAAGAACCCTTTCTTCACGTATTTTCTCAATCGATCAGCAACGCGTCCAAGAGCATGAACGCAACGAGCAAATCAGCAAACAACACGAATTGAAAAAACTTCGATCACCACCAAGTACAAGTCAATCCTCGATCCTTGAACAGACACTTGCAAAAAAAGAAGGCAATACCAAAGACAAGGGTGCCTAAACATAAACATATAAAACATAAAGTGCATTTATTTTACCTAGAAGGCTAGCTTTCACATCCCACCGTCGGGAACCTAATACTCTTTTCTCGCGGGCCCTAACTAGACACAACAGAGGTAGCTCTTTTCACATCTATCCATGCACACACACACTCTATTCTTTTGCAGGCACGTTGACAAATGCTTTTTTTAATGCTTTTTTTTCATTATTGCAACTAATTTGCTTTTCTTTCTTTTTCTTTTCTCTCTCTTCTTTTTCAAGCTCAATTAGGCCCTATTTTATCGACTTTGTTTAATTTTTCTTTAAAAAAAGTGTGGTCACTCCTAAGTTAAAGGTGGACTTTTCGGGGTGACAATAGAAGTCTAAACCAAATAACCCAATTCTAAGCATACAAGATTTAATTTCGCAAAAGCAATGACTTAAAGATGCAAGAGACAAGAAATTTTTTTAAAATTGGGCTAAATCATGATTATGCTTTCCTAACATTATTTCATGCAAATTTTATCACAAGAAGAGCGCATCATAAACTATCATGATAACAGAGTAAACAAGCTAGCAAGGCAATTAAGGCACACAAGCATTGTCCGAGCACAACGCTCAAAGACCCCAAGCTAATATATATATATATATATATATATATATATAACTACCCAACGGGTACCCCACCCCCAACTTAAAATAATACATTTTTCCCAATGTATTTCAAGTAAAGCTCAAAGAAGAAAAAGTTCAAGGGAATACAAAACCTCACTTGAAAATGTGGTCGCACATGAGATGGTGGTGGTTGTAGGCTCGCCTCTCAAAAAGATGTTCCTCTCCTCTAGGTCGTCCCTACAAAACAAAAACAAAAAGAAAGCTAATCTAGAAAACAAATAAAGAAAGTAGTAAATTTTTATCACCTAGCTCCCTCCAGGAAGGGAAAATTTTTAACGTCGATTGCTCGACATGACCTATCCCCTATCAAGGTGTTGACTTGAAAGATGGAAATGGAATGTGGATGCTGTGTTATGCTTATTCAGACTTTATGTGATACTATTTCTAGATGTATGCGTTATAATGAAATGCTTGTAGTATGTTATGCGTTGTCATAATTTTCCTTGCATTGAAACCAAGTATAATTCCACCGCAAGTTTCTCGGAGTGGTCCGAGGTCGAACACAGGGATTGCGTTGTTAATGCGTTACGTTCATGATATATGCGACCGGGGGGATTTTTCAATTAATAAAAGAGTGTGTGTGTACAAGTATTTAAATTGAGGTAAAGTAAAATATTGCGGTAAAGTAAAGTTGTGATAATAAAATAAAGTGTGATAAAAGTAAACCTAAGCTATCATGATACAAGATACAAGATACCGATATATGTTACTGAGTTTGAGACTGACTGTGAAGATTATACAAAGGGTCGTGTTATGCAGTGGCAAGTCTTTATGTATGAAACAGAAATAGAAAGGGTAATTAATATAAACATTGCAAGTTCATTAATTGCGTTAAAGATATAACTACAGTTTCGCTTTCCCTTGGCGTATACCTCTCGGTGATCGATCGTGTTCCCACATCTCTGTGGTGAAACAGGGATGAATGTAATGAATGCAAGGTTGCTTCCATCTCTGGAAGTACTTCTCGCTTTAGTTAACGCATTCTTCGAACCTTCTCTCGATAGGTAGAATGACATCTTCACTTCTGCTCTCACAGATGAAGATGTCGTCTAGTATGCTTTAGCTAAACATATTTATTTCTTTAGCACAGATTAATTTACTTGTTAGATTCATGCTAATTACCAAGGGATTATGAAAACATCATGGAGAAAGCGATTAATGGAGGAACGGAAATAAACAGAAAGATGGAGATGAAAATGATCATGACATTCAATACTAATATTTAGCATCTGATACATGGTGTGAATGGTAGAGATTAAGAAGATGAATACAATTGATGATAAAAAGATAGAAACAAATAAAAGAGTGCCAACATCTTGACACAGATCTGGACGTTGGATTTGCTTGTTGGCGTATGGATTGAATGTAGAGAAGAGCTTTCTTCTCAAGCTTGCTCATCCGGTAGAAGTGATCTTGGTACAGAGCTTCAGTGGCGGGGATATAAAGGAATTGCCTTGAGACTCACCTCTCGCCCTTGTCTCTTAAATCTTCCCGGATCTTCTCCGATCAGGCTCTTCAGACCAATCTCTCTCTCAATATACAAATATCAAAATATGCCCATATCAAGTATATCTTCCAATAGAATTTCAAAGGCTATTTATAGCCTCAGTTTTGACTCTCTAACTTGTGGACCCCACTTTATTGTTATGGAAATTCCGGAAATGGTGGAGTGAATATTCCTTCTGTTATGCGATCAATCCCGTCAGAAATTCACAATGGTCAGCTATACACGTGTTTGAATCCTCCGCAATTGCGTTGCTCTTTCACATCTTCGATCGTTTGCCCGCATGCGGTGTTGTTTTTTTTATTAGCGCATGCGGTTGAAGTTGCGTTAATCACTTAGCTCTTGATCGATTGTTGCATGCGCCGTTATTGCGTTAATCATCTATTCATTCCTGAATGATGGGCACAATGTGTCATGGTCATGCTTGTCCAGGGCCTGTTGCCCATGGCCGCATGCCCGATCCAACCCCCTTCTAGTATACTTTCATATCATGTATTGTATTAGTTTAGTTAGCTTTCTTTACATTTTCATTGTAAGTGACCACTCGCCCTTTTGCATATGCAAGGGTGCCAGTTGACTTTTTGTTCAGAATGCACTATATGAGGATAAGACTAATCATCACTTCTTCATACCCAGAGTAGTACTCTATAAAGCTGTTGTTGTTGCTTATTGCTTTCTAGCCTACTACAATCTTTCTTTCTTTATTCACACTCACAAAAACTGCTTACGAAAACCTTTTCTCCAAACCCGTTTTCTAAAATCGTTTTCCCTAAAACGGGGGTGGAAGTTGCGAGAGGCACTCGGTGTGCCACCGGCAATTCGTATTCGAGTTGGCTGACTTGTTCATGAGCGGGAACAAGTGCCGCACAATCGCTAAGAGAAGCTCCCAAAAGAGCGATTGTGACAGTTGGTATTAGAGCCAAGTCGGCTCATAGAGGTTAAGATTAGTGATCATGTCGACGACGAAGAATCTGAACAAGTCCCATGTGGATAGGCTGGTAGAGATGGAAGAGCAAATGCTCTACTTGAGAGAGGTCCCGGATAGTATCCGTTTCCTAGAGACTCGGCTACAAGAAGTTGCTGAGAAAGCCGATGGAATTGATGCGGTAGTGGGCCGCCTAGACGGATTACCCGTCAGAGAACTGATGATGAGGGTAGAGACCCTTGAGACCAAAACAGCACAATCCGACAGCTTTGAACGTGGTGATAGCTCATCGGACTCTGTTGCCCACATAGAGGAGCGCGTCGAAGAGTTGGACGGCACCCAAAAAGCGATAATTCAGATGGTAGCCGATTTGTCTGAAGACTTTCGGTCGACCCTTGACGTCGTCAGAGCCGAGATAGCGGATGTGAACGCAAAGGTAAATCTCACCATTCGAGCGGTAGGGAACCAAGCCCCATCTAGGGGAGCACTGGCAGTAAGCAGAATAAAAATCCCAGAACCGAAACCCTTCTGTGGGGTGTGGGAAGCAAAAGCCATGGAAAACTTTATCTTCGACCTTGAACAATACTTCAAGGTGACGAAGACGGTGACTGAAGAGTCAAAAGTCACACGCAATGATGCATCTGGCTGAAGATGCAAAACTATGGTGGAGATCGTGATTTACAGACATACAGGAAGAACGATGCACAATTGATACTTAGGATAGATTGAAATAAGAACTTCACTCGCAGTTCTTCCCTGAAAATGTCGAGATCTTGGCTCGACGAAAAATCCGAGAGTTGAAGCAAACAGGTAACATCAGGGACTACGTAAAATAGTTTGCAGGACTCATGTTGGACATACGAGATATGTCTGAGAAAGACAAGGTCTTTTGCTTTGTCAAAGGGCTGAAACCGTAGGCGAAATCCAAATTATATGAACAGAGAGTACAGGTTCTCCCCTCTGCCTATGCGGCAGCTGAACGGCTATACGACCTTAGCGCTGACTCGCAAGATGTAAGGAAGCAGTCAACTTCCTCAAATGGGGGAAACAGAAACAGTCGTTCCAATCCTCCCAAACCTGGGGGAGGAGACAAGAACATAGAGGGGACCGTAAACCATCCCAACCGAGATGAGGAAACAACTGGCGGGGGCCGCCGCAACAGCATAACAATTACAATTGCCCCCTGTCTTGTATCATATGTAGAGGGCCACACAGGGCGGGCGAATGTCCAAATCGGACCGCGTTCAATGCTTTTCAAGCCACATTAGCCTCTAGCTCAGAAGACAAGGTTGAACAGGGGGAGACAGTAATCGAGCCAGCTGCAGAAATTGAGAATCTCAGAATGGATGCTTGGGAAAGGAGACAGAGCCACTAGAGAGAGGACTCATGTATGTGGATGCTTGGGTCAACCAAAGATCGGCCAAGAGCACTATGGTCGACTCTGGGGCCACCCAAAACTTCATGACTGAAACAGAAGCCCACTGCGCTAAACTTGACCTGGTAAAGAGATGCAAAGAAGATGAAAGCTGTGAATTCTGCAGCCCTACCGATTATGGGGATAGTGAAGAGAACTTCGATGAAGTTAGAAGACTGGAAGGGCCTCGTTGACTTCGTGATTATCAAGATGGATGATTTCGACGTGGTATTGGGGATGGAGTTCCTACTTGAACATAAAGTTATACCAATGCCCCTTGCCAAATGTCTAGTCATTACCGGATCTACACCCACCGTAGTTCAAGCCAGTATCAAACAGCCAAATGGGGTGAGAATGATCTCAGCCCTCCAATTGAAGAGAGGCCTGGCCCACGACGAACCCATGTTCATGGCCATCCCGATAAAATCAGTTGAAACCACAGAAGAAAAGATCCCCCGAGACGTTCTATTTGTCTTGGAAGAGTATCGAGATGTCATGCCTAAAAGCTTGCCCAAGTCTTTACCCCCACGAAAGGAGATTGACCATGAGATCGAGTTGTTACCAGGGGAAAAGCCGCCCACCAAGAATGTATATCAGATGGCCCCGCCAGAATTGGCCGAACTCCGAAAATAGTTAGACAAATTGTTAGATACAGGATTCATCAGACCGGCAAAGGCCTCTAATGGAGCCCCAGTACTATTTCAGAAGAAGAAGGATGGGAGCCTCCAGTTATGCATCGACTATCGGGCCTTGAACAAGCTCACAGTCCACAACAAATATCCCCTTCCTATCATTACTGACTTATTTGATTAGCTTCACGATGCTAAGTATTTCTTGAAGCTGGACCTGCGGTCGGGATATTATCAGGCCTGAATTGCTGAAGGCGACAAACCTAAGACGACCTGTGTCACGAGATATGGAGCCTTCGAATTCCTTGTGATGCCCTTTGGCCTCACCAATGCCCCAGCAACTTTTTGTACCTTAATGAACCAAGTGTTTCACGAATACCTCGACAAATTCGTCGTAGTGTATCTCGATGACATTGTGGCCTATAGTGCCTCGCTGGAGGACCATCGACATCACCTTCAACTAGTCTTCGAAAAACTGAGGAAAAATCAGTTGTATGTAAAGAGAGAGAAGTGCTCCTTTGCCCAAGAGCGCATAAATTTCCTCGGCCATGTGATTGAGTGTGGTCGAATTGGTATGGAAGAGGGCAAGGTGGCCGTGATCAGAGACTGGAGGGTACCATCAGCCATGACCGAACTACGATCCTTCCTCGAACTAGCCAACTACTATAGACGATTCGTAGAAGGATTCTCAAGAAGAACAGGGTCGTTAACCGAACTGCTGAAGAAAGATAGCCAATGGAGCTGGACTCCTGAATGTCAAGCCGCCTTTGAGGGCTTGAAGAAAGTGATGATTGAGGGGCTGGTCCTCGGAATTGCCGACGTGACCAAGCCATTTGAAGTCGAGATTGATGTTTCTAACTTCGCGTTGGGCAGTGTCCTCCTCCAAGATAGACACCTCATCGCGTATGAGAGTAGGAAACTAAATGATGTCGAACGAAGGTATACCGCCTCCGAGAAAGAGATGTTAGCAGTAGTTCACTGCTTGAGGGCCTGGAGATAGTATCTTTTGGGGGCCAAGTTCGTGGTCAAGACCAACAACAACTCCATTTGCCACTTCTTCAACCAACCGAAGTTGTCGTCGAAACAGGCACAGTGGCAGGAGTGTCTAGCTGAGTTCGACTTCGAATTCGAACATAGACTGGGGAAAAGTAACTAAGCGACCGATGCTCTTAGCTGAAAGAGCGAACATGTGCCCCTGTGCATGTTCGCTAGCCTACAAGCAAGTATGTTGAGTGCAATAGTACGAGAAACTGTCAAAACTCAGTTGACAAACGACACAGCGGCGCAGGCCATCATACAATTGGCCAAAGAGGGGAAGACACGCCAGTTTTGGGTGGAAGACAATCTACTATACACCAAGGGCAATAGCCTCTACATCCCTAGATCCGGGGAGTTATGAAGGTTACTGATGAAGGAGTGTCATGACACACCGTGGGCAGGACATAATGGTTGGCAGAGGACTTATGCCCTCTTGAAACAAGGCTACTACTGGCAAGCCTTCGAGACAATGTCATGCAATTTACCAAGACTTGCCTTGTCTGCCAACAAGATAAGGTTGAAAGGGCGAAATTAGCGGGTCTGCTGGAACCCCTGCCTGTGCCCTTTAGACCATGGGAGAACGTGTCTCTCGACTTCATCACCTATTTGCCCAAGGTGGGAGAGTTCGAATTGATCCGTGTTATCATCGACCGGTTCTCAAAATATGCCACTTTCATTCCAACGCTAAAGATGTGCACAGCCGTGATGACTGCCTAACTGTTCTTCAAACACATCGTTAAATTATGGGGCGTCCCCTCGAGCATTGTTAGCAATCGGGACGGAAGATTCATTTGGACATTTTGGACAGAATTGTTCAAAATATTGGGGTCAACACTGAATATCTCCTCTAGCTATCATCCCCAAACTGACGGCCAGACGAAATGCTTCAACAGTATGCTCGAGGAATATTTGCGTCACTTTATCGACGCTAGGCAGAAGAACTGGGTCATGTTGTTAGATGTGGCTCAGTTCAACTTCAATAGCCAGTAGAGTTCTACGACCGAAAAAACGCCCTTCGAAGTGGTGTGCGGTAGACAGCCACTCATGCCACACTTGGTGGACCACCCTTATGCAGGCAAAAGTCCTCAGGCACATAACTTCACTAAGGAGTGGAGCAAAACCTTTGAGATAACTCGCGCCTACCTGGAAAGAGCGTCAAGAAGGATGAAGAAGTGGGCTGATAAGAAGCGGAGGGCCCTCGAGTTTTAAGCTGGGGACAAGGTCCTGATCAAGCTACGACCATAACAGTTTCGTTTCCGAGGCCAGAGAGACCAACGGCTAGTAAGGAAATATGAAGGTTCAGTGGAGGTAATTGAGAAGGTCGAGAGAACCTCATATAAGGTTCAGTTACCCTCATGGATGAAGATTCATTCTGTCATCCATGTGAGTATCCTGAAGCCCTATCATCCCGATCCCGAGGATGAACAACGAAATATACCAAGGTGCCCACCGGTCACGATGAAGAATTCCGCTGAGAAAGAAGTTGCACAAATCCTGAATAAACGTACACGCTGTATTGGAAGACCCAGACGAGAACTGACAGAGTTCTTAGTGAAATGGAAGGATCTCCCCGACGAAGAGATCAGTTAGGAGCGGACCGAAGATTTGAAGAATGCAGCTCCAGCAATCGCAGATTTTCAACAAGGTTGGTTGACAGGGACGCCAACCAATTAAGTGGGGGAGAATGTCACGATCATGCTTGTCCAGGGCCTGTTGCCCATGGCCGCATGCTCGATCCAACCCCCTTCTAGCATACTTTCATATCATGTATTGTATTAGTTTAGTTAGCTTGCTTTCTTTACATTTTCATTGTAAGTGACCACTTGCCCTTTTGTATATGTAAGGGTGCCAGTTGGCTTTTGTTCAGAATGCACTATATGGGGATAAGACTAATCATCACTTCCTCATACTCGGAGTAGTACTCTATAAAGCTGTTGTTGTTGCTTATTGCTTTCTAGCCTACTACAATCTTTCTTTCTTTATTCACACTCACAAAAACTGCTTACGAAAACCTTTTCTCCAAATTCGTTTTCCCTAAAATGGGGGTGGAGGTTGTGAGAGGCACTTGGTGTGCCATCGGCAGTCTGTATTCGAGTTGGCTGACTTGTTTGTGAGCGGGAACAGTGCCGCACAATCGCTAAGAGAAGCTCCTGAAAGAGCGATTGTGACACAATGCGACGTAGATGCGTTGTTCTTTTTCTTTTGAGCCATGAACGCATACAGTGACTTGTTTTCCTGCAAAATTGACTTGAAATATCCTTTTCTACCATCGCAATGGTGCCAGTGTGTGTATTGACGACAATTTATAATTCTTACATTTCTTAGCTAATTTCCATACAATTGACGCAACTTTCCTTTCTTTTAGCCGCAATATCTAAATAAAGCAGTATAAATAACTTGTATTTCTACAAGTTATCACAAGGCAAAAAGAAATTCTTGTATTTCTTTGATCCCTTCTTGGATGAGTCAATATAGCCTGGTAAGGCTATCAAGCTCTTCATCTTTTGACGAGAACCATACAGGTCGAATTTTGGATTTTTCATATTAGACAAAAAAAGGTAAAAAGAAAGAATCAAAAGACTCAAGGATTGACTCAACTGAAAATAAAGACTCTGACTCAACTGGCTCAACTGACTCTTGAGAACAAGAAGAACAAAACTAAAAAATATACAATATACCAAAGGCAGAACAGGGCGAGGTTTTTCAACCTCTAACTCTATCACCTGAAAATCGACGGGTTTAGGCTTAGATTATCTGTAGTCCTCACAAATTGGTTCTAAACATGACATGTTATCCTTCAACTCATCCTCAATGTTGACATAGATTACCTTATCGTTGCACGCCTCAGTGATGTCATAAGATGTGTGTAACAGGAGTTCACATCCTCTTTCATCTAAATCAAAGATTGAGTGACTGAGTCTTTCAAACTTTGAAGATCAGTTCCAACCCTAAATGAAGACTAAAGCTCTCCTAGAGGTCGTGGATCTTCTGCTCAAAAACAATATTGTTAATAGCAAGTTGTCTAATCACATCTTCTAATGACATACCTGAGTCGATGGTGTGAGCATGCATCGTCATGTCGGATGTGGTAGGGTGTGAATCATAGTGGAAATGGTCCCATCCCCAGTTTCCATAGCCATAGGACTCCTCTCATCTCCCAAGTTTCCATAGCCATAGGACTCCTCCCATCTAGGTCGATAAAAATCATAAGGCTCCACTGCAAACTTGGGCACACTTGCTCAAGGTGATCAATCTTACATGCTTGCACCTGTTGTGGGTTACCTGCAACCACTAACTAACAAAAGAAATTAACTCAGCAAGCTAACCTCGAAGGTCACGAATCTCGTCACTAGGTTGAGATGCTCCACTCAATTGTCTCCCTCCTTGTTGATGATATCTGTCTATGCTTAAAACATTAACACCAAAAAGGAAAACAAATCAAAAGCAATAGAATACTCTAACTAGAAATTTAACTAATGAAATGTCAATGGCTTCCCCAACAACGACGCCATTTTTGTTCGGATCGAGAACTAATGGCGTTAACAAACCAAAGCAAAAAAAGAAAAATTGTATACATCAAACTACTTCTATTACTACTAAAACGTAGCAACAATGGTAGGTCCAAGTCGATCCACAGGAAAGCACGATTTTTTTTGTTAAGTTAATTTTCTAACTAGAGTGGTGAATGGGGGGTTTTGGTGTGAAAAAGATAAATGCGTGAAATTAAAATAAAAGGGGTAACTGTATCTAAAATAGGGGTCTATCTAATTACTAGAGTAAGAGAGACTTTCCTATGCAATTTCTTTCATTAGGCATCAATTAATTACACCGAATCTGTTAACCCCTCAACCTATTAGAAAATTAATAGCCCAATTAGCCAAATTTGATATTAAACCAAATCAGCCCTAATTCAATTTACAACTCTTCATTCTTAGCGACATACAAGTTAAAATTGAATTGCATTACGAAAGGGTTCAATTGTTGAGACATACTACAAGCCGGAAAAGCCATATCTTATAGCATGATTTATTTGGAAAAGATTATGTTAGGGCATACATGCATTTGGTTAGAAAAAGTCTAGACTTTACACATGCGATCCTAATATGCGCAACTAAATCAATCAATATATGCTAGGCTATGACGATTTTGCAAACAAGAATTTCAATAAACTAATTTGTCAGATCAATTTATAAAAATTTCATTAAGATTAAATCAAATCATCCCAAAGAATTCACAACAATTCAGTTAAATTAATTAGAAAACCTTTAAGAAAATAAACATAGGGCTCTTGCTCAAAAGAAATTAGATAGAAGTTACTTTTTAAGTCATAGACAAATCCGAGATACACATCCAATCCATGGATTACAACCCAAAATAAAAAGAAAAACTGACCTAAAGATACTAAAGTCTAAAGGGAAAGGAAGAAGATTGAAGTTTAACTTCGGCCTTCATCAGTTTAGCCTTCGAAAGTTAGCATATTTTGACCTAAAAATGAAGGGAGGTATTTATAGAAATCATCGCAGCGTTGCAACGCTCGACAGAAAAGCCACAAGCGTCAGGGAAAACATTGCAACGCTTGCGTTGCTGTCAACTCGGAGCGTTGCAACACTCCCTGCACACCAGGCTACTGCCTTTCAGCGTCAGGCGAGCGCAAAAGCTTCGTATAAGGTGAGTGTTGCGACACTGAAGTTGGGACATTTTGGTCTTTTTGACTCCTTTGAGGCCCGGATACTCAAATAAACTCTAAATTACTTCAAATTAACTCTGTTCTTCACCAAATTGCTAATTCTACCTTTTGATTGCTCGGTACCTACAAAATAGAAAAATAAACACATAAAATCCAGTAACGAGCCCAAATTAAGCTAGGAATAATAACTCTTTTTTAGAGCTATCAATGACTTAGGAGAAGCAAGTGTAATCTTAGGCATAAAAGTGACAAGGTCTGAAAAAGGAATTTCTTTGGATCAATCTAACTATGTAGAAAAGATTCTAAAGAAATATAATTACTTTGAATATAAACTAACATGTACTCCTTATGACCCTAGTTCAAGAACACTGGTGACAGTGTTAATCAATCTGAGTATGCGAGTATTATAGGTAGTCTTAGATATGCTTTTGACTATACTAGACCTGGCATAGTTATATTGTAGGATTATTCTGTAGGTTTACAAGCAGTTGTAGGATTACTCTGTAGGTTTACAAGAAGACCTAATATGGAGCATTGGAATGCTATAAAAAAGTTTATAAGGTACTTGAAGACGAACCAAAACATAGGATTACATTATTAGAAGTTTCTTGTTGTCTTTGAAGGATTCAGTGGTGTTGACTGGAACTCTCTCTTAGATGATTCAAAGGCTGTAAGTGGCTATATCTTTAATATAATAGGTGGACCTATCTCTTAGAAGTCCAAAAAACAGACTATTTTAGCTCAATCTATAATGGAGTAAAAAATAATAGCAATAGCAACAACTAATGAAGAAGCATGTTGGCTTAGAAGTCTGCTATCAGAGATTCCCTTATGGGAAAAGTCAGTACTAGCCATATTGATCCATTGCGATAGTACTGCAGCAATTGCGAAAGTTCAAAACCATTATTAAAATGGAAAGAGACGATAAATATGTCATAAGCATAGCACCATTAGAGAGTACCTCACTACTGGTACAGTTAGAGTGGATCATATACAGACTGATGAAAACTTGGCAAATCCTTTGATGAAAGGACTAGTCAGAGAGAAGGTTTTCAAAACCTCAGAAAGGATGAGACTAATGCTTATAGAGAGATGAATCACTATGAGGAAAACTCAACCTGTAGTCTGAAGATCTCAAGAAATAGGTTCAATGGGTAATAACTGATCACAAGTGACATAAAGTGAATCATGCTAACACAGAATCCCCCTTCTATGACCTAGAGTCTGAGCATGATATCTTGAAGCATAAGAAAGGTTGAACTTAGTTCTTAGTGGGGTACCTAGCTACAGAAGTAGTGTTGGTAACGGGGACGATGCGGGGCGGGGGAGGGTTTCCCGTCCCCGTCACCAATGGGGGATTTTATCCCCATCCCCGCCATTTCAAGACGGGGACGAGGACGGGTCTCGCGGGGACCCATTCCCTATTTTCCCTTTTATTTCCTTGTGGGAACTTTTTTTATTTTTTTATTTTATTTTATTTTATTTTTTTGTCTTTGGTTTAGGCTTGGAAACTTTAGTTGGGTTTAGATTAAGCTAAATTAAAAACCAAGCTAAATGTAAAAAGTTAAATACCTAATATATATATATATATATATATAGAGAGAGAGAGAGAATATTTAAAAATCTAATTATATATATAGAAAAATATTTAAAAACTTAATCGAGGAGGGGTCAGGGTCGGGGTCGGGGACGGGCAGGAACACCCTCCCCATCCCCGCCCCGTCTCCGGTTTGGGGACCCTAAAGAGGTCCCCGATTTGACCCCATCCCCAGTCAAACTGGGGGCGGGGAATTTTGTCGACCCTATACAAGAGTACTCTTGATAAACTCACCTATGTGAATGTGGACGTGGGGGCCGCTTCCTATGGAGTTTTTAGGCAAACTCTCTAGAGCGTTCACTAAACCGAGATATACGTGCTAGGTCTTAAAGTACGGGCTTTTGAACTACACCCTAATGATACTATGTGTGAAATATTGTTAGAGATAGAGTTCAAAACCAAAGGTTACTCTAGTTTATTTTGAATCATCTACACTATGTAAACGTTCAAGTTATAAGACACCTTTGCTTATGCACAGTGTTATTTATACTGATATTGTTTAACGAAAAATACTTTTTTTACATTTTTAAATTTTCAAGTAGGGGATTGTTGGTGAAAATTTGGATTTTTAAAAAGGAAGAATCGCCTTTGAGAATCCCATATGGCTTAGATTGGAAAGTGAACTCTCCTTCGTAAACTCCCATTTGAACTTTGGGTTTGGGCCCCAAGGGATACTCATATTTTAGAGGGAGTGAGGAGATACTCCCATCCGGATGGGCGAGACATGGCGCGACGCTGCACCTGTGATTATTTTTTCATAAATAAAAAATTAATTAATTTTTAATTTTATTTTACTTTAATAATTTTTCCTTTTCATCTGAAACTGAACCTACACGTGTCACTCACTCGCCGGTCAAATATTCCTCCACGTGCACATGCACGATCAATGGCTCCACGTATTTTGCGGAATTGCACGTTCTCTGGCCGAGCGTTCTTGCATCTCTTTTGTTGGTCTTCGAGGCCTATAAAAGGCACAATCCTTTTTGGCAATGAGACACGACACGATTTCCTATCGTCATTTCTCTCTTGATCTTTTTTTTCTTTCTTTCTTCAAGTTTTCCAAGCAAGTCAGTCTGAAGGGTGTGAGTTTTCGATTGGTCATGGTGCTATTCTTTCGAGACAGTATTATCTATTCTAGTTGTTTTATCCTGGGGACGACGTGACATTACAGTTGACATATTTGCAGAGCCGCGAAATGTCTTAAAGAGAGCGAGATCTGCGACTCAGCCTGTAACAAGTTTATGTTTTGCAGGTTCCACATTTCTAACGACTGTCGTTCGTGACTGTTCGCTAATGTCAAGTTTCACCATCCGAGGGTAGCCGGTTCCAACAATTTTATTTTCGATTTTCAGACCTTTTTCTTTGTTCTTCGAAATTTTCATTTTTATTTGTGTTTTTGTTTTAATTGGGGGGTTTCCCTCTCCTTTTTTTTTTGTTAAAAAAAATAAGATTGGGCTTTTCTCTATTGATTGAAGTGTGATATTTTTATTCTTTTTCAATATGTTTTTACAATAAAAAACTTATATGCACCACAATATTTGGTTTTTTTTTTTTTCAGACAACAAATGCATGTACTGTAATAATTAAAATATTAAAAGTGACTTAGGTATCAAAGTTTATTTTTAAGAGTATATGTATTCTCAATTAGGCTTGTTTTGACTAGTTTTTCATTTGCAAATTTACCAATCTAAACCAGTAGTTTTTTGTTCTCATCAAACACAAATCAATATGTCCAATTTTATAATAAAAAAATAAACTAAATTAATGAATTGATTTAATTCGATTTGAATTTTCGATTTTTTGTTGCACTCTGGTTAGAAAGGATATCCCCACAACTTAAGAGAACTTATCTTTTTCCTCAGTTGACCCACAATTTCAAATAGACGCTTCTCATAGACAAACAGAATGAAGTAATTCTTAGAAAATTATTACAAAATAAATTCATTTTTAAATTTTAAATCGGAAAACAAGGTGTCAAAAATGAAATTGTTGCATAGCTAGTTACATGTTAGGCTGGGTTTTTTTTTTCTTTTTTTTTTTTCCTAATGGAAAGTGGTTGGAATTTAGCTACTCTAGAATTCTATAGTAAATGATTAAGTTCAAAAGTATTTACAAGAAGGGAAAAGAAAAATAAAACGCAATTTGGTGTTCAAAATAGGTAAATCCATTGTTTCAAAGAGAAAAAAGGGTTAATCTTATTGAAATCTAACACAATATTTATACATAGACTACGAAGTAATTTTGAAATAAAATCTCATATTTATCTAATAAATTTGTCTCAACCCTTTATTCACGAAAGGGTAACAATTTCTTCACTACTACATCTAGCTACTTAATGATAATAACCTTAAGTATAGGGACATTTGTCATCCATTGTTTGGTTGGAGGTACTTAAAATACTTAATATATATATATATATATATATATTAGGATTACTTCCACCTTAGAGAGTTGTGAAAGTACCTAGCCCTAATTACCGTTTTTAAGAAGAATTATTAATGTACCTACCTAAACACGTTGAATAATGATCAACATAATGCATTCTTCGAATTACATTAATAGTTTGTTTGAAAGTGATTGTTAACAACTATTTTAGAGGGAAAAACATAAAAATAAAACTTTGATCATAAGTCAGGTTTAAAACGTTGATGACAACGGAAATATCAAGACTTTAATTTTACAAACATTTTGATAAAAATATCGATAAAATGTCGATTTTGATGGATATTCTTGAAAAAGTAAAAAATAAAAAATAAATTTAAATAATCAAATAAGCATTTATGGTTTTAAAATATCTATTGTTTATATTATATTTACATTAGTGTCATTTTGTTGTTTATTTTTTATGTTTTGTGGGTTTTTCTACGATACAGTGAATATATTGATTCACTACTCATATCGATGTCAAACCCATAAAAAACGTGAAAGTATCAATATGTCTGTTGGGATTGGTGTCCTAAGTCTCTCTTGTATTCTTGTAAATTGTAAACTTTGTATAAACAATTTGTTATTAAAAAAATAACTATTATTTTATGAGCATACACTCAATCCAATAAACAAATATCCTAGGTTATTTTATGTAATTTAAACATGTATGTAGAGACCTATAAGTGGATCATATTTAAATGATAATCTAAACGATCTGTAATAAATGGATAAGGCTAGATACTTTATTCTAGTGACACTACAAATACGGTCCCCTTTATAGATGGTACAAGTGTTGTGAAGTACTATAAATAATTTGATCCTGATCATTCATGTAAAGACATACGAGCGGTGATAATCTATACAAAGAGTTTGTATAAGACCGAACCACGAAATGGTTAGTCTCATTATATAAAGCCGTTAATAGTAGAGACTTACATTTCACCAGGATGATCACAAACGACATGACTTGAATCCTGAGTGAGTTGTGAACTCTTGCCTATGAACGCGATCCTTTTATTTGTACGGGTGAGAGTGGCCAGATCGCCAACTCAATATGCCTACTATTTTGGGGATTCGTTTGATTGGGGAGTTAAGAACACAGCTACACAATATGGAATTGACTCATTCCTTGATGTTGGGGTAAGTAGATAAATTGCTCCCTTAAGGGTGGATTCCGGGTCTTGAACAATGTGGTCACACCCTCTCTTGGACCGAGAGGGATTTGGTCATAGTTGAACTATGACTTATTAGAGGGATCAGTGTGTTAGGATTGGTATCCTAATTCTCTCGGAGTCTCGTTGTTTGTAATATACACATTGTTTATGAATAAACTAACTGTTATTTCATACTGGCATTTACTTATCCAATAAACAAAGCTCCATGGTTATTGTATGTAAACTTAAGTATGTATATGAGATATATAAGTAGATCATGCCTTAAGTGATAACCTAAATAGGTATGTAGTATAAGGATTAAGGTGGGATACCTGATCCTGGTGACACTACGAATACGGACCGCTTTGTAGAGGTTTGCAAATGTTATAAACTACTACAGATGGTAGATCTTGACCATTTATGTGGAGACATGCGAGCGGGGGTGTCCTATACAAAGAGTTTGTGTAAGACTGGACCACGAGATGATTCGTCTTTGTATATAACGTCGTTGATACTGGAGACTTACATCTCACCTAAACGACCATAAGTGACACGACCTCAATCCTCAGTGTTTTGAGAACTCCTGCCTTTGAGGGCGATCCTTTGATTAGTATGGGCGAGGGTGGCCAGATTGCTAACTCAACATGCCTACCTATTTGGGGACTTGTCTGATTTTGGAGCTGGGAACTCACTTACACAATATGGAATTTACTCCTTCCTCGAAACAGGGATAAGTAGATAGGTTTCTCCCTTAATTCTGGGGCTTGAACATAGTGACCACAACTTCTATTTGGAAGAAAGGACTCAATCATAGTAGGACTATGGCTTATGTTTATTAGAGGGATCAATGGTACTTAAGAAGTTAGATGTAACTACATGGGCATAACGATTATTGGCCAAGCTATACTTACGAGCGATCTGTGAAGGGTTGTCGCACTGTTGATTGGTTAAGATGGACACATAATATATCTTTGGTAAGGAGAGTTCGTCGGTCTTTAGTGGAGTGCCTAGCAGTTAACGGATGGTGGATCCCATGACTAAAGAGTTCAGACGGTTATTCACATACGATTGGAGCTTCTAGCTACAGGTCCATAAGGTCCCCTTGGTAGCTCAATGGATTCAAGTTAAGGATCAATTCTTGGTGTTGATTTGAACTTTTCAAATTGACAAGAGGTAATTCGATTATATATGATATGATCGGTATGGTGTATGAGATACATCAAGTGAAGGATTAATGTAAATGAGATTTACATTAAGTGTCATGGAATAGAAAAAGAGTTATGGTTTATATGTTTCATGAGATGAAATATTAAAACTATAAGTTATAAATATATTATGGTAAGTTAGTTGTCATTTATATTTATAATAATATTAATTATTGGATAATTATCTCTTTTTCTCTAATAACCAATTGAGTGGGAGGTTATTGGTGGTTTCATGGTAACTGTGAGATAAAAGAAAAAATGTTTTCCTAATTTAAGAAAGAGAAAATATTTGCTAAGTTGTTGATTTGAGATTTCCAATCTTGGAAATTACTCACGAATAGTTGTTAAGTAAATCAGATTTACTAAACGACAGCTTGGAGTTAGCTAAACAATCATAGAGTGTTCTTACACGGTAGACACTCAGCTAGACGACGAGCTAAACGATCATATAGCTTTTGTTAGACGATTGCATAGTTTTTACTAAAGGATTGGGTATCGACCTATACGATAGACTGTTTCATCTCCCACTTACTCAATCGTTTACACGATTGTTCTTCCTTTGGTTTTCTGCCTTTAACCAAGTCCACACAAAGCCCACCCTCTGGATTCTCACACCGAGAATACCAAGGTAACCTTTTTGGTGGTGTCATACTCAACTCGACACAGTCGAGGTTCTGTGGAGGCCGTTCGCGGTGTTCGGGGTGTTCGTGACCTTGGCGACTGCTTAGTTCTAGGGTTGACAAAATTTCACGTAGGGCCCCGCCCCGATTGGGGTGGGGAATTCCCAGTTTAACCGGGGATGGGGTCAAACCGGAAAAAATTTTTGGGGTCCCATCCAAGGAGGGGGACGGTATCCCCGCCCCGACCCTGACCTTGATTTGATATATTTATATTTTTAATATTTTATAAATATATATTTATAATATATAAAATAACTTATTTATATGTATGTTTATAATGTGTAAACTTATAGTGTTGTGGAGCCCAATATTAAATATCTAAATTTTAAATCTAAGCCCAAAAGTCGAGCCCAAATTTTAATCAAATTTTAAATAAAATAAAATTTTAAATAAATTTTAATTAAAAAAATGGGGAATCCTCGCGAGAAAATGGGGAATAGGGCCCCGCGGGGACCCCGTTTCCCCGCCCCCGTCCCCGCTTTCAAATGGGGGGACAAAGGCGGGGATGAGGGAGAATTTCCCCCACGGGGCCAGGGACGGGGGACGCCTCCACGCCCCACCCCAGCCCCGTTGCCAACCCTACTTAGTTCGAGTTCGCTGTGTTCGTGCAATGTAGCGGTCATGTTGGACGAACGTTCGTGTGTTGCTGTGATCGAGCGTTCATGATCAAGGAACTTGAAGATGAGTCTACAAAGATTTGTTGGTTTTTGTCCTTGATCTATAGTAAAGCATGTTAATTTCTGTTTTATGCATAACCGTATGTTGTCGTTTGTGATTGTAATTGTACTGTTCATATATGATTGAAATTTGGAAAGATCCTTTCGCTGCTCATGGAAATCCTCGTGTCCGATTTCCTTCACAGTGGTACTTAAGGAGTTAGATGTAACTATAGGGGTAAAATGGTAATTTTGGTCCAGTTATACTTACAAGCAATTTGTGAAGGATCGTCGAACTATTGACTGGTTAAATCCAATGAAAATATATCTATAGTGCGAAAAGTGCAGTTGTCGGTCTTTAGTGGAGTGACAGACAGTTAATGGATATTGGGTAACTTAACTAAAAAGTTTACTTAATTATCCAAGTACCATTGAAGCTTCAATCTACAAATCCATAAGGTCCCTCTGTAGCTCAACATGGATAATTGATAATTAATTTTGGATTAATTTGAACTGTTCAAATTAATTGAGGGAATTAACTGTATATGATATAATTAATTAAATTAATTACATGTGATATAAATAATATAATGTATTCGATACATTATAATATAAAGTTTATTTTGAGAAGAATTAAATATTTGAATGTGATTCGAATACTAATTTTATGGATGAGATTCATATAATTAAATTTAGTATAAATGTGATTTATACTAAATACCATGTTTTATTGAGAGAAATAAAACTATAGGTTATATTATATTTGATACAATATAATAACTATAGGTTATGTATTATATCTGATATAACATACAGTATAATATATATATATAATATATATATATTATATATATATATATATACTTTTTTTTCTTCGTCTTCTTCACAATAGGGAAAGTCTCTCTCTATGATTCTCTCCAAAAAACCTCCCAAGAACACAGAGAAGAAAATTAAGTTTTCTTCTTCCTCTCAAAATCTCCTCCCTCTTCTCAAAATTTTGTTGAGCCCACCACTCTTACTTATTCTTAAACCCTAACAGAGAATACAAGAGGTTCTCTAATGGTGGTCATTTAGGTTACTGTATTTTTGTTCGAGTTTCGAAGAGTTCATGATCGAAGAAGGAATTACGTAAAGACATTTTGGCTTCAAGGGTAAGTTATTCTTTTCTCTAATTCCTTCCTTCAAAGCATGTTATAATTTATTGTTTAAATGCATAATTTTGTTTTGAAAATTTGATTTATGTGAAAAACGAAAATTTAGAACGATCCTACATCTGTTGCGAAATTTCACTATTCCTTCAATGTTAATAGAAATTTAATACTAGGATTATAAGTGTTAAAAAGATTGGAATAACAAATCACATTTATGTGGAGAATCAAGAGTGCTAAAAGTATTTGAATCACTAGTGCCAAAAGTACTTTTATCATAAAATATTTTGAGTTATTTTAACTTTATCCTAAGCATTTATAAATCACCTTCAAACACAATTACAATTTTGAAAATGAGTGTTTTTAGTCATGATCAAAGTATTTTCAATCGTATCCATTAATTAAGTTAGATATCATTATCCTCTATACTTCTCTATTATAAAAAATGGGTAAATTGTAAAAATTGCTTTTGAAGTATGGTGGTAGTAGCAACTACACTCTCAAACTTTCAATTATAAAAGTTGGGCTCATAAACTTTTTGACCTTCAAACTTGTAATAACCGTAGAAATTGGACCTCAAAATGATAAAAAAATTAAACGCTCAAACTTATACTATTGTTACAATTTCTAAAGTTATATGAGTTTAAGGGTCCAATTTTAACATTTGAGGGCTCAATTATCACAATTAAAATTTGGAAGTATAATTGCAAATACCACCATACTATTTTTTTTTTTTTTGGTGATTTTTACAATTTATCATATGAAAAGAATAGATATCTTACACTAATCATGATTGTTCGCTCTACCTCGTACAATATTTTTTTTCGAAGCGAATGTTAACAAGTATTTTGGTGAAAAAAAAAACTAAAACTTCGTTGATAAGTGTTAAATAAAAGAGTCAAGTCAATTACACATCACACTCTCATGTAAAGAATCACCCGTGCTAAAAATACTTTATCATAAAATGTTTCGAGTTATTTCAACATTTTGTTAAGAGAATTTAATAATAGCTTTCAAACATAATTATAATTTTGAAAACAAAGTGTTTTTAGTCATAATCAAAGTATTTTCAAATGCATCCATTAGTTAAGTCAGATAAGATCATCTTATGATTCTCTATTATATAAACTATGCATGTATGTTTGTTCTACTCCGAATGATAGATTTTGATCGACATTTTCAACGAAATTCACATAATTTATCGTATAAAAATGTAATATATAATCCGAGGATTTTCTCACTCAAAATTGAGGTGCTACATTATTTATGCATAAAAGTGAGATTTATGAGGATATGAAACGATAAAAAGAATCTCTTCTTTATAAAGAAAAATAAAGGTCTTAAAAAGGGACGTATGATACCTTAGGAATTGATACTCTATTTTTATTCTAATTCTATTCCCACCATTAATAATAATAATAATAATAATAATAATTTTTTAAAAAAAACAAAAAAAATCTCAGATTCCTTCGATCTCCATCATCTTCTCGCTCTCTCGAACCCAATCAAATCCGACGGCCCTGAATCATACACGTCACAAATTCAAACCTCCCTCACGCTCTCTTCGTTTCTCTCTCTCTGTTGTTTTTACACTACATTTTGATTCTCCGCTTTCCTTTTCTTTTTGATTCTTTTTCTTTTTCACTTCTTTCCCTCATTTTCTTTCCCTTTCCCGCTGTTTTTCTCTCTCGTTTTCTTTCAGGTTTTCCTCAAAACTTCTCGTCTGAGCTTAGCTTTTTGTTGCTGCACTTCACAGGTAGCGCTTAACTACCGTACGTTCTTTCTATTTTCTTCTTCTTCTTCGTTTTCTATGTCTTACTGATTAGGTTTTCAGATCTGGAAGAGATGATGATTCTAGGTTTTATTTTACTTCTTGTTTCTTTGTTTTACGAGTTTAACTGTTTTCTTTTACGATCTCGCGGTTGTTTGGACTGGATTGCGAGTAGATCTAACTGAGTTTGTTGTTTTTGCGTTCTATTTGTTTGAAGATTCTTTGGACCGTACAACAATGGAGACCGAAACTTCATCTGTTCATCAGCGTTTGCTGCTAAGGTGCGCCCGATGCATTTCGGCGACGCTGCTTGGCTTCGTGGCCTTGGCCGAGTTGCTTGTTTCGTCTCAGGTGAAGTTACCGCTCTTTTCTTCTTTAAACTTCGCTAATGATCGTGTTTGGTATGTTGATTCTGTTTTCGATTATTTATTTTCTTCTATTTTTTTTGTGAACTTTTTAAAATTTATTTTTTTGAAAAGGTTTGAAAACGAAAGTGATTTTAAATCAGAATTATTCGTCGTGTTTTTTACTTTTTGAATCGTTATTACAATACGAAAGACATCTGTTATTACTTTCGAGTTTATTTAAAAGGTCTGTTTTAGTTTTCAAACTTTCAAATTTATTTTATTTTAGACAAAAATTTTGAAGTGTTTATATATATATATATATTACAATATGCAAAAGTGGAAAAATGCAACATGTAACTTTGAGATCCATAGTACAAACTTTATATTAGTTGAGTTAGGATTCTTTTTGACAAATAAAAAGAAAATATTCCGAGCATAATAATCACCATAAAAAAGTGAATAAACTAATATCCACAAGCCTAAGCCAAAATGAACTTAGCGTTGTCGTATTGACGTGATTTTCATCTTTAGAGGTTGTCAGAGGTTTAATCTTCCACCCAAGTCGTTATACTAAGAAAACATTATTTGTAAACCTAAAAGTCTTCTTGAACTTTTTTAAAATTAAAGTAAAAAAAGGAGAGAATTATAAAAACGTGGAAATTAAAGGTCTGTTTGGTCGAGAATCGTTTTATGTTTTTAGATTCAGTTCGACAAATATGTGTTTGACAGACATCTTAAATTCTGTTTCTGAAAATTGTTTTCGAATTCTATGATTCAAACAATTCAAATTCTATAAATAACATTTTTATATTTTCATTGTGTCCAAAATTTGAATTTTAAAATTTAGAATGCATAATTATATTAAATAAAGTTAAACATATTTAGAAATACAATATGTGATGTTATAAACTCAATTCATTTAAAAAAATATATATTATGTATTATGTAATGTATTATTAATTATATAATATTACAAAATAATAGTTATATATTTTTAACATAAATTATATTTATAAATGAATTAATAATAGTTTAACGTCAACTAAATAGTGGTGAATATCTACAATTAGTCTTATGATTTATAAATATATAGTATTAAACACATTTTAAACAATTTTTAAAATTAGAATAGAATTTGTGAATCTGTTACCAAACATATATATGAAAACATGAAACACAATTTCATTTTCATTGAATTCTTATTTTTAAATTTCTGTTTTTAAATTCTCAACCACAACTCTGAAATTTAAACCTCATTTAAATAATATAAATGCAAATGATTAGAGATTTAAATGGAACTTACCACTACTTCAAACATATATATATATATATATGGAACTTACCACTGGAAAAGTATAAATCATATTTTGTCTTTATTTACTTTAGTTTCTTCGACCCCGTCGTCTCATGAAAGATGAGATTCCCGAGGTTTGTTGTCCTCTGATATTTAGACCTTTTATTTTCTTTTTCCATTTTTTAAATCTCTTTTCAAAACGTTTTTTTGCATTCTAAATGTGAAATTTTTTAGAAAGATGTACATTTTACATTTGGCCAAATATACAATTCTCCTTCAATTTGTGTCCGTTTTCGATTGTTCTTTTTGCTGTTTAAAATATTCAATAATTCTCTTGTCTTGTTGATTTATTCAAATGTCCTTACCAAAAGTTGAAAAAACAAAAAAGATAGATGTGTAAATTTAAAAATCATTTTGATATCATTGTTATTTGTCAGTATTGTAATATTTTTAATGATTATATTTTCTATAGTAATACTTGAGATGAATGTTAACTTGAATATTACTCAATTAGTTTAAGTCCAAGTCTTTTTAAACTCCATATGTTCAAACCCTCAAGGCCAGTAATTCCAAGTTGATAATGAATATTTAATCAAGTTAAAATATAAAGTATTTTAAACCAAATTAAATGATGTAATATGACATCATCACTTTGTCAGTGAACTTTAACTTACAAAGATAGTAGAGATTTGATTGAAAAAAGAGCAAGATATAAAGGATGAAGTTAATTTTTTCAAAAAAGAAAAAAAGAACAAAATTGAAAACTTAAAATTTTCTTAAGTATTATGAATAGAATTATTTATTTTACTTTTTTTCACTTGCCTATTTATATATAGACCAAGAATTGAACTAGTGAAACTTTTATACTAAAAAAAAACTATTATTTATTTTTTTTTTGTAAATTTAAGGGGAAAAAACAAGAGGAACACACAAAAAAACACGAAAATAAACAAAAAATGTAACTTATTTTTTGGTGGTTCTTGAATGGCATAAATTTTAGATGTATTTTTCTAAAAGAAAAAATTGAGTACAAAGATAGCTTTTAGAATTTAAATACTTAGATCTATAAAGTCAAGAAATAATTGTATATAGAGATATTCAGGCCATCAAGAGCCGTAGCCTCTCTTTTCTTATTGCAAATTGGAAGCATATCATCTTTTCATACCTTCGTAAGAGTCTCCCTTTTTATATTCTTGGATATTTCCTTTATTCAATAAAATCGTTTCTTATAAAGAAAAAATGTATGCATGTATAAAGCTAATAGTAGAACAGTATACAGATGGATCCAAAAGTCTTATGAACAACCTAACCAAATATTCTAAACATTATCTTAAACTTATAAACCTAATACAATAACATTTAGAATATTTGTGGTCAATGTATCACAAGAATGATACGCACTTTAACCCTTACATACACGTTAATTTTATCGAACAATATTGATATTAGTGACAAATGATATACTACAATTTTGTTTTATCTATAATAAGAGCAATACTTAGAAATTAAGTGCATCCCAAAAGACACTCATCTCTATATATCCTACTTTTATCACACACAAAATGAATTAAAAAATATATTTTTTAAAAAATTATTGAATCAAACAATTTGATAAGATGTTTAAAGATAGGTGCAATTTGTGATGCACCTAATTATTTCCATATCTATAAATCATGGATCAACACTGCCTTCCCTAGCCAATTATGTTCACCCTTTTGTCCAGCCGTGTTGGGGCCACGAAGAATTGAATCCCATCGCTTTTTAAAGTTACGTTTATTTCTTTATTCTTTCTTATCATCCTGGTTCTACTTTTTTGGTTCCTTTTTGGTGATAGTCTAGTAGCTCTTTCTTGAATTTGGTTTAACTCGTTGGAGTATATCTTCGTGGCACGATTCAAATTGATTTTTCATCCAGTTCCTGGATTCGAATAAGATGGATGTCATCGATGCATCTGAGGAGAAGAGGAAATCCAAATCTAGGCAATGTCAGACGACAAAGCCGATTGATGGAGAAGAAAATGAAAATGAGAATAATGACAGTGATAACGAACTTGGAGAAGATCAAGATGTGCTTGAAAACGGAGAAGAAGAAGAAGGTAAAAATGCTCCAACTAAAGATGGTGCTAATGGAGGGGATGGTGCTAGCAATGATAATGGCGACGGTGGAATTGAAAACAGTGGTGAGGGTGGTGATGACGAAGAAGATAATGATGATGGTGGGAGTGATGAGAACAATGAAGATAATAACGAAGATAATAATGAAGATGACGAAGACATAGACGAAGAAGATGCAGAGGAAGACCACTTTGAAGGAGACGACGATGAAGAAACCCTTCCCCCACCAAAGAAGAGAAAGAAGTAAAACAGTGATCAAGAAATATGCTAACTGTGAAAGCACTTTCTAATTAATCATCTTTCAAAACTACTAATGAGACTGCTTCCAATTGTAAGTTTTGGAGACTAAAAGCTCTCAAGACATGGCTGAGCCAATTTGACCTAAACAAAGCAATCGCTATCTAGTGTCATAGCGTTTGTATGCTGATGTTTTATATGAAAGTTCCTTCGTTCAATTTAAAAAGAACTACTAAAACAGTTCTACATCCACAAAATTTTACAAACTTCAAAAATATAATAGGACTCGATTGTTGACAGTTTTGGTTTTCTCCCAATTTTTCAATTATGATTTTCACATTTTTTAAATAAAACTTTGTAAGAAATGAAGAGAAAATAAGTTTAATTTTAAAAAACCAATAACAAAAAATGAAATGGTTACCAAACGATACCCAAGTTTACATTTGGTAACCATTTAGTTTTTTGTTTTCGAAAATTAAAACCATAAGCACTCTTTTCACTTCTAAATTTTTTTATTGGTATTCTACATTTTACCAATAATTTTAAATCAAGCCAAAATTTAAAAATTAAAAAAAAAAAAAGTTTTTAAAATCTTATTTTTTGTTTTTTGAATTGTTAAGAATTCAATTCTTGTACTCAAGAAAGATACAAATCATGGTAAAAAAAAATAGAGGAAATAAACTTATTTTTCAAAAATAAAAAATTAAAATAAAATAGTTACCCAACGGAGTCTAAATCCTAAACAAATTCTTAGTGTTCGTGTTCAGTGAAATCAACTTTGTGGAGTGGAGGGGTGTTTCAAACTAAAACAACCATGATATCAAAGGGAATGAGCTAATTTCAAAGGCCAATTTGTATATACATTTGAAAAACATCCCCCACAAACCAACTGCTCTATGTACACCCATTAAAAGAAATAGAAAAAAGAAAATCCAAGAATAATAATATTGGCTAAGATGATGGAATAACTATAAGTTATCCTAAATCTAAATAAATCCAGATAAGATGATGGAATAATAAAAGTTATTCTAAACCTAAATATGTTCAGAGATGTACACCTTTTGAAGTCTCCATATTTACAGGACAAAAGCTGGTCGTGCTTTGAGTCGTTCCAAGTTCTTCTCTTTCTTGTGCTATCTTCATATATATCTAATGTGATACCAAATGTTATTAAAACCGGAGAACAGGGAAATATGCATTCAGAATCTAAAAATGATTATATTACAATGACTATAAAGAGTTAAAGAACTTATAAAACAAAGGGGTTAAATGAGCGAGAGCTTGGAGCTAACGCACTATATTTCGTCTCTTTTGATACTTTTTCCTTGTGAGTTTTTGTTCAGGTTGTTGCAAAACACACTGAACAATTTCACAGAAATACGAATACCACCCTGATAATATCTAACTGCAAAAGTGCAATGGTCATAAACAGCATATTTTATATCGGGTAATACTTTAGTACATCAGGATGCACCCATTTTTATGCATTCCCCTCTCATCACTCACACCAAAGAAAATATATATATATATGAAGAATTTGTCACATGACGAAGTATGATTGGACAATTTGGTGGAATGCACATAGATAAATGTTGCCCATGATGCATCACACCTAATTATTTTTCTTTTGTATCCACGTAGAACTGCAAGGATACTAAAAGCAAGACACTTTAGATGCGCACATATATGCCAATTAATCTTCAAAACCCAGAAATTTATAATTGCTCTATAAATCTTTCTTGTGTTTATATATGTAGATTTGCATTTTTCAAAACATAATCTACAAAGTAGAAACAGCATTGGATCAGGAAATTTTGAAGCATGCCCATGAAGAAAACAAACAGCTTGAGATAAGTTATATTAGGTGTTTTTTATTTAAATGAGATGCAATAGCACCACAATTGGTGGCAGCTTAAAAAATAAAACTAAAATTAGAAAAAAAAGTGTTAGTTCAGTACCCATTAAATTACTGTTTGGTGGCATCAATGAACATTGCTCGAGTCCAATGCTCGATGTCTTCAGCTTGGGAAGGTGGAGGTGGAAAAGTTGGATGTTCTACAAGGTCCCATCCTTCAATGGTGGAATCATTCTTTCCAGCATCAGAGAATTCAGTGGCATAAAGATAACTCGAAGCCGAACTTGGAAGGTTACTCTCATAATTGGTTTTCTGCATTCAGATGCAAAAAATGAATTAACAAAACCGAGTGCTTAATGCAGATATGCAGACAGTACTCTCGCAATTGTTCATTCTCTCTATTTTGTATATATTGGGTTTTTTCATCGATTTTACATTTAGGAAAATAATAAGGGAAGAGGAAAATGAAATAATCAAGGAAGATGAGAAAAAGTAACAAAGAAGATGAACAAACGATATAGAAGAAATAACAAAGGAGAAATTCGCATGCATCTCCAGTTGATTTAATGAAGCTACAGAACCATTTAACATGATTGATTTATTGTTTGTGACGATAACTAACAAACTTCAAAGAATACAATCCAAATAAAGGTTAACTTTAAGGGCCGTTTGTTTTTTTGGAAATGTAGATAACTGAAATCTTTAGTTGTCTGAAATTATAGATGCTCAAAATTATAGATGTCCGACATTTTTAGATAACCATATTTGTTTTGTAGAAATACTTAAGATATTTGGGGATACTTTGATAACTATGTGTATGTTTGGTAGGATTTCTACTTAGGAATGTCTTAAATTTACATAATGTTCCAAGAATGTCCTTACGACTGTTCATTAATTTATAAATAACTGAATATAATTTAACCTTATATAACATATTTGTTTTTTATTAATTTGAATTTCTTTTTAAATTAATATAATTTTATAATTTTATTTGTTATTTTTATCAACAAAATAATATATATATCTATTCAAGATTTTTTAATAAAATTAGTATTAATTTAAATTTGAATATCTTTCTAAAAGAAAAATAAAAACAACTGCAATATAACCAAGAGAGTGAAATACATAATTGACAGTATTTATTTTAATTATAAAATGAAAATAAGGAAGAGTGATATTTATATAGATATGAAGAAAAAAAAAGGGCGGGTTAGAAAAAGTAAAAAGAGGATGCCCTCAACTCGGGAATCCAGAAAACTCATGTTTTAGGAGGGCATCCAAAACTCTTGAGATGCCCTTTGTAAGGGCATCCTAAGATGCCCACGAGAATCTTCAGATGTCTGGACATCTTACATTACCGCAAAATAAACGTGGTGATCCAGATGTCCACTTCATAAGAATCTTAGATTCCCACGAAACAAATGACCCCAAAAGGTAAGGAGACAGTTATAGTTGTTTTCATTTATTTAAAATCACCAAATCCTTTAGTAACAGATGATAGGGGGAAAACCTAATAACTTATTGATGCAAGTAACATACTAAATCAACGCCAAGTTGCAAGTTCATACCATTATTTGTGAATGTGCACTCTCGAACAGCATGCTGCATGAGACGGAATTCGCATTCCATGCAGATTTATTCAGTTTCTGAACGTGCTTCGGGGACCTTGAGTGCAGAAGATATAACCAAGTGTATCAGATGGGTAAGCCGTATGACTAAAAATAATTGTCTAACATGACATCAATTTTCCATTTCTTGTATGAAAAACAAAACATAGTGAAGCAAGTTCAAATGTCAGAGAAAACCTTAAAAGTGAAAAATGGATGGAAATACCTGGAAGAAGCCATTTTGAGGTTAAAAACAGAACGCACTTCCTTTGATGAAGAGAGAGTAGCCAATAATTTAGCAAATGCTTCAAAAGTGGAAGCTTCAGACGGAATGTCTAAAGAAAGGGAGTTATAGCCATATGCGGTGACACACGCTACACTTTTCTTTAGGAGGGCAATCCCTTTCTGCAAATCCTTGTGCGATTCTATAGAATGTGGAGAAGCGGAGGAGTAATTGAAGCTTCTACTTTCAAGTAAACTTAAATGTGGTTTCTTCTCTGATTCCAACGAAGCAACACCAAAGTTACTAGAGCTTTTATCAGACCATGAATTTTCCCCACTTGTTGAACAATAACTTTGACGTGGTATAAAAACTGGATACTCATCGCTGCAAAATCCATCACTTTCAGTCCAAAAGTCAACAAATAAGACTTAGGAATGCAGGTTGCAAATTCAATCAACTTACCTTTGAGAAGATGGACATGTGTCCCAATATGAACCCCTTTGCCATATACGTGAACAAGAGCCCTACAATATTGTGCATAGGTGAATAAATAAAAGGAGACGTGTCACAAATAATAACTAAGAATGAAAACCAAAAAATTATTGTTAAATTTTAATGACATAGAAATGAAATCCTTTCATCTTATATAATGTAAATTTACTAAGCCCCTTACACCTTCAGGCACATAAAGTGGAGTTTTGTAGCCATTATTATCAGTTATACTTTCAACAACTCCCTATGTTCAGTTAAACCATCATCAAGATTATCAATAAATATTCCCAACTTTAACCATCCCATGATTAGAAAACAAAAATGTTATAAAATAATTTTCAGTGACTTCGATAAGCAACAACTTTTTTCTTTTTTGTCAAATATTTTGACTGATCCATCATAGAGATAGAAATTTAGAAAAGTGTACATACTGCAAAACCCGAGTTGTGAAGTGCAGGTGCAGCCAAATATTGAACAACAAGATTTAGAAGTTGCACCATATATCTGCCAGTTAAATCAAGGAGACTTCAATTAAATGAGAAAACTTCCTATTATAATTAAATGCAGGAAGAAGCACTCAAGCAAGGAGTTCAGAAGATGAGACAGCATAGCCAATGGGAAGAACAAAAATGAATTCAAGGCATCATAATCATATTAAAAATGTGTTGTATAGTACAGATAAAACCACAAACATTAAAAAACACAACCATCATAGTTTATATAGAGAAGAAGTTACCCTAGAGAAGCTGAAAGCTCATACGGTTCAACAGAATGGGGATCCAGTCTTCTTGGTAAGCTCACATTACAGATTTGATCAAATGGTTCACCGGGTCCCACTTTTTTCTCTCCATGAACTAAAACCTATGATCATATTTTGAATGTAGACATATTTGGGAAAGCATTCGTCAGCAAACAAAAAACTACTCTTGTCCTAATGAAACATCCTTTTTTTTAACTAATGGACTGAGAAACTTGAAAAAGATTACAAATTCTTCAGTTTGACGTGTATATTAATACTACTGCAAAAAAAGTTTATCCCTTTTAAAATTTTAGTAATAAATAGATTTTTTTTTTTTTTTTTTAAATCAAAATTAAAAGGTCTAGGCCTTGGCTTAAACTGACAACATTTCTAGCAATAAGTATGCATCAAAGGGAGATAGGAGACTATTATTCCATATGCAAGCAGAAAATTTTAATTCGTGGTTATACAAAGCTTTTGAATTGCAGTTTTTCCTGTAAAGCACTGCATTAATTCAAGGAAAAGTGTACTAGCAGCTTTAACTCTATAAGGCTCATATTAGACCATAGGCTAAACTTCCAAGACAAAAAGAAAAGAAAAGAAGACCTGATAGTTTCTGTAATAGCTTCAAAATAGTTCTTTTCATATTGAAATAAGAGAATATTAAAGCATAACGGTGGGAGAATACATCCAATTACATTTTCGTGCAACATATGATCGAGTTGTCTATGGAAAAAAGTGATTCATTAGAAAACCAACAGCAGTGAGTAGCATGTACTAAGCACTCAGGAAGTGAAACATACATACTGATAAGAGCTTACCCGACGTTGTGGAAACAATTTGCATATTTGTTTTATAACCACAGATTGTTTGTGAAGGCGTTCAGAGGTGATTGCCATCTGTCTCCATAAAACATTTTTACTTTAGGCATAAAGTCAAATTTGAAAGAGGTCCAACTAAAAAATTTCAAAAAAAAAAATGATAAAAATCTTCAATACAAAAGCATAGTTTGATGTGTGGCTGTGGGTGTGTGTGGTGGTGGTGGGGAACCATAATTCTATCAGGCATCGACCAAGTATAGTTTAACAAGGTCATTTGACATGTAGGTCTACATTTATACATGTTCAAACATGCCCCTATTTTTTAGCCTAAATAGTTCGTGCAGACAAAAAATGGTACATATACACAAGTATATTTATGCAAAAATATATTAGAAAGATGCGGCCATTAAAAGACGGGCTGGAAAATAATGTCCATATTAAAAGGGGAATATAGTTTATACAAGTCCCAGATTCTTGGTGCTAATAAGATCAGGATATGCCTTCTCCAGTTGTTCGACTCGTTGTTTTTCCAACTGCAATAAAAAATCCAGAAACAACCATGCTCATGGGATGTTTAATAGATGGGAGAAAAGGTAATATAATTAGTATAAATTCAAAATAAATAAATGGAGTACCACTGAACGGGCTGATTCAAGCATCGCATATTTCAATTGGAGATCAAAGGATGTCATCTCAATCTCTGCCTTTCCTGATGGCATAGAATAAATTTTCAGATTTCATAAGCACTTGCACATAACATAACTTAGCAAATATCTAAGGGACTAAGTTGCTCTCAGAAGTTCTTTTGGAGGTTCAGAAACCTTGTTTGAGTTGCTCTCTACTGCGTCGGAGTTTCTCCCTTAACCTCGTAAGTTTCTCATTCCGAGTCACTCTCCAGTTTAATTGATCGTCTGCCTTCCCCTGAGAAGCAACAGTCTGAATTAAAATTTCTCAAGCAAGGCACTTTGCTCCACAAGTACATTGCATGGATAAATAATACTATTCACTATATAATAACACAGGACCAGCAGTAATGGAATGGAACAACACGAAGCCTAAGAAAATTCATAAGATTTGAATGCTTTGTAAGAGTAGGTGAAATAACAAAAGAATTATCGAAAAACAGCAGCATCGGCCATCTCGTCATCAATTTCTAGCAACCAAAATCCACCAAGGTTCTTTCGCCGGTAATTTGGTATAAGAATATCAGACAGAAATATTCACGACAGTTAAACCTCAATCGAGGAGAAAATTAAATAGAGCGACAATCAAGCATGAACATCACCAAACCTTTGCCACAAGCACGTCACTCAACCTCGAATACAACATATCTCGGCGAGCTCTCAATGATTTTAACGTAGAGTTGTAGTCGTTCAATCTGCCGGAAAAATGAAACCAAAAAGGTCGTCTCCTCGAACCAAACAGGGAAGTTAATTAGAGTCTTAAAGAACCTCATACCTGTGATTCACGCAACCGGTGCAAAAGGAAGCTTGATTTGAATTCTCACAGAAAGCGCAGTTGCAGAATTTCCGATTCATCGTCGATCAATTTGTAATCATGAATCTACTCGGAGGAATTGGATCAGAATCTGAAATTTGGAATTCGAAGTCGGGACAGAAGGGGGAAAGCTTGAACCGCGGGAGCTGATCGTCTGAAAACTGGAATTGCAGTCTCCAACAAGAGAACTCCTCCCGGACGCCGTCAAGTTTAAAATTGTTTATTCTAATGAACAAATAATGGGATTAATAAGAGGTTCTCTCAACTTTGAGCCCTGAGAGTTCTTTTGTTTGCCCAATGATCTATGTTTTCTTGAAAAATAATAATAATATATCAAAATGATAATAATAATAATAGGATAATAGGAAAAATCTGGGTTAATTAGATTTGTAGGGTTGTTTTCTATTTTAATTAAGTAGGAGTTTTGAAATTATTAGGGAGAATGGGTGGTTTTTTTTTGTCTTTATCTGAATGTGTCAAGGGAATATATATATATATACCGTCTTGAATGACCTTGAATGAGTCTCTTAAAGAGATGCATTCATTAAAAAAAAAAAAATTACGAATGCGTCTCTTGAAGAGATACATTCATATGAATAATAATAATAATAATAATAAAAGTTGAATATGTCTCTTGAAGAGACGCATTCAGTTTTGGTAAAAAAATGTATTTTTTTATTTTTTTATTTTTTCAACAACCCTAAAATAAATCATATCATTACTTTTGTTTTTAATAGTGATAATAATATTAGTAATTTTTTAACAATATAAACAATAATCTTATTTTGATTAAAAAATTTCTATGATTAATTTGATATACTAAATATTAATTTTAATAATATTCTATTTATTTAATTCCAAATCATTGTTACCTAAAATCAACATCTCATTAATCTCGTTTTTATTTTAACAGTAATATTACTAACTTTTTAATAGTATAAACAATAATATTACTTTGAGATTAAAAAATTTCTATGATTGATTTGATATACTCAATATTAATTTTAATAGTATTCAATTAGTTTAATTCCAAATCATTGTTTTTGTTTAAAGTTGTTAGAAACTTATGCAAAAATATAGACATTAACTTTCGACTATTGTAAATAATATTCAAGGTTCTTTAGGATGTGTTGTAGACTGCAAGTGCATTTTCTTATTTGAATTTGATTATATGTACAATTTTCTTTATTTATGACCAGAAGAAGATCCTCTGTTATGCCTAGATCAATCATGTTGAGTCACGATCGCCACGACCTCTTACACTTGATGGTTGGCCCTCCTCTGTAAAGTGTATACCCTCACCACGATGTTTGTATGCCACGTACTGGTCATGGACATCTAGACGGATATGTGAAGTTTGTCCTTCTTCTATATTTAGCGTACTAAGGGTTGTTGGAAAGAATTCAAATGTTGGGGGAGAGGGCATCATGGAAGTATGTGTAAAGTGATTGAGTGGGGTTGTTGGATACTCATTCTGAACATTAGATCGAATAGGAACATCCTGATTGTCTTGCTGGATCACCTTGTTCTCCCATTGGAACATCACAATCAAAATATCGTACTCGATATATAGAGGTGAGTCTATGCAAGACCTTTAGACCAGATAATGTCATATTTGGTAAACCGGCCTGAAAAATAAATGAATAACAAGTTAATGGCTTTAAGATTTATTTTTTATGCAATTAAGCAATAAAATTAAACAATCCTAGTAAACATAAACTCATATCAATAAGTGATAGAATGCTCATGCTTTCGTTATATATCGTCTGCTCACAGTGGAATACCATTCAATATATCCAGGCCTAATATTTACACCGTTGTTAATAGGAGGTCCATTAACAATCAAACTTTGACGATTTTCCCAAATTGAAATTTGAGGAACCAAATATGCAATCTAGTTTCGCTCATGTCTGCCTCTTAGATCGTGTGAATGGAGTCGGGTGTCTGTATTGCAAGGTTAAGGAATTTTTTACAACATCCTAAATTGACGCATCACACAATCTAGGTGATGCCACTCCACAACAAAAAAGCATATGAGTGGACATCTGGATGTCCATATCTCATTACCATCGAGACAATATGGTGACAATAGTTGGATGAGATGATTGTATGACTCCCAAATAATTTGCATGCATATGTGTCAAAATATGAATGAATTAGAAGATTGAAACATTATTAGTATATAATACATGAATGAATATAATATTACCTGGCTAGGGATATGCGTATCCAATATGTATCTAAACTGCAGTAGAACATGTGTCGGTGCTTTAATTATAGAATAGTTGTCATTCCAAACAACAATCACAAGTTGAATTTTAGCTATTAGTATTTCATAACGAACACAACAATAATGAGGTAAAAATGCTTACCGTACTGCAAATGGTCTTTCACCTAAGTTGTTCTCATATCAATGGAGTTGTCGAGGCACTAAAAGAGGAAATCGATCCCATGCCAAAATCTGCAGCAATAGAAGTGAGCCTGCAATGTCTTTGCCATCTATAAGTGCACCATTGCTAGTTGCCTATATAACCATGCAAGACATCCAGCCCTCCAATTGTACGTCCCAACAACATCAAAATTTACTAAGAGAGGAAGATACATTAGGTGCACTCTACTGTTGGATTTGTCGGGAAATACCAATCCTCCAATCAATGTGAGAATATATGCTCGAGCATATCGTTGAAATTCCTTTTCATCTACATTATCTGATAGATGGGCAAAGTTGTTGAATTGATCAACTAACCATGGCAGGATAAGACGACCTCCCTTAAGAATGACATCATTCGTTGTTATGCCTAAAAGAATGGCACAAAGTTATTCCCAGACATAATTTAGTGACCCGATCAATGGTCTTCCATTAATCGGGAGTCCAAATTGGATAGCTACATCTTGCAGTGTAATCGTACGTTTTCCATACAACATGTGGAACTTGTGTGTCTTCTGTCGCTATCGTTTCACTAATGTCGTTATCAGATGCCAATCTAGTTGTATAAATTTGATAGAGACTCCATAAATCCTGTAGCTCGTAGATAATTCAATATACGATGATTTGGGTCTTCCTGCCTTCAAATAACAGCCTCTCGTCGTCGACAATGCAGAGAATCAATATGCTTGTCTTCCAAACAACTTCAGATCTATGGTTGTGCTGTAAGTTCAAAACCGAGTATGGAATCAAAGGGAATATGGAGAAAGCTCACTGAACAGAACCCATTGAAGAACACCTTCTTCATTCGAATTTTTCAGCAAAAATTCAGTCGGTTCTCATGCCTTTCTTCACTTCAATCTCTTCAATATATTACAGACTATCATGCAAAGAGATGTGCTGCATGGAATGCAGCTCATCTTGGAGTAAAGCAAAGGAGGAGGAGGTGGGTTCTTTGTAAGCTACTTGAAGATGAATTGAAAAACCCATTTTTCAAGTTTTTATGTAATTTTCAAATTCCAAAAACCATTTTGATTTTAAAATCATATTTTATTTCTAAAATCAAAATTTATTAATTTTACAAATTAATTTTCTAATAAAATTAATAAATAATTATTTAAATAATTTAAATAATTTTAATTAATTTAATATCCAATATTAAATTAATTTTTACACAAATTCATCTTCATATATTTAAATCATATTTAAATATATTTTCTCCAAATCCATTTGATTCTCAAATTAACTTATCACGCTACTCTAGAGCTAATCCATTTTCGAGCTAGTAGGGGGACCTCATGGACCTACAGATCATGGGCTCCAACGATCTGAGATTAATCGGCTAAACTTATTAGACCGATCTAACCCCCATTCGTTAACTAATGGGTCACTTCACTAAAGCCCATAGTTGAACTTCCCTCACTGTAGATATATTATGTCCACTCGATATAACCATGATTAGTAAGTTAACCCTTCACAGGTTGTTCGTAATAACGGCTGGGTCAAATCTCTATTTTACCCCCAAAATTACCTATTGTTCCTTAAGTCCCACTGATCCCATAATGAACAATTGTTTTGTGATCCAATCACAAAATCGAGTCCCTCTCATGCCAAATGAGAGGGCGGGATCCCTTATTCAAGCCTCAAAATCAGCACTTAAGGGAACAACTTCTCTATTATCCCTAAAGTGAGTAGGAGTGAATTCCCTCTTGCACTCTATGTCTCCAGCTATCTATCTAGTCTTACCCCTGAAATGGCGGTCATATTGAGTCGGTGCTGTTGAGCCAACCCTCACCTATGCAAATCTAAGGGCAATCCCGAATAAACAAGAGTCCATAGTTAGCTCAGAATTAAGATCAAGTTACCTAGGTCATCGCTTTGAAATAGTCAGTCTTAAACAGTAAATAACATTATAAAGTAAGAGTAACTCATTTCATGGTCTGATCTTGTACAAACTCTTTTGCACAAGAACACTCCCACTCCTCATGTCCAACATGAACGAATTAGGATCACTTCGTTTGTAGCACTTTACAACTCCTTGTAACAACTACAAAGCAGGTTGTATCCAATAGTGTTACCAGAATAAGGTACCTAATCTTATCCATGTACTATAGATCATTTTGACTAAAACCTGATCCACCTTTATGTCTCCACATAAAGTTCAAGTACTCATCCAATAGTTAAGGGACTTTTAAGTTTATTGGATTTCTATTCAAGCAATAGATCTATTCAATAACACCTTTATTGAATTTTCAGAATAAGTTCCATTATTTACATACCACGAGTTTTATGACATAAAACCCAATAACAAGAACAAAAACGAGTCAATAAATAAATAAATAAATAAAGTTACAATCAATAAAGACAATTACAATCCAATGACTAAGTCGCATCGCGAACTCAATTAGGACAATTTCATCTATTATGCTCTTCTTGTCTGTAAATTGTGTAACGTGTCTTGTAACGTCCCCTCCAATCCATCTTGTTTTGCATGCGAGAAGTACACGGTCTGCCAACATTTCTAACTCGTGATTCGTCCAGATAAATCGTGGGGAAGTTAGGATCAGGCCAACATTTTTTATCGGGGATGAGCTCGAGAATAACAGGCCATATAAGTGGAAATTTTGTAATAGTCTTCAATGTAGTAAAAGTAGTTTAACCCAATGGTCTTACATGCAGCCATAGTGTGAGAACAGGGATTCCATAACTCTGCCACTTATTGCATTTGCATGTGCTTTCACTTAACTTTATTCAATGTGTGATTCCACCCTTCAGTGTTATTAGGTTGATTGAGGTGGTGACGTTACACAACCCTGTTCAATAGTCAAATATGTTAATGAAATTTTTAGTTGCACGTTGTTCCCAACGAGTTATTTTCTTTACTGCATACTTATGAAAAATACGACAATTACTTAGAATACCTCTATAGTTAGTGTAAAAACACAATCCACCTATTGAACATGACAATCTATCCACCTATTGAACATGACAATCCTATCATCACAATCCACCTCATTTAGCCTCCAATGGATAATTATATCGGGGGTTTGTGATTTGTAAAATATTCATCCATCTAAGTCACAAATTGTATGATTTGATCCAATCTCCGAATATCTTAGCAATTGCTTTTCTTCTTCTGTCCCACACTTCTCAATAGCTAATGGAATAGTCATATTTTTTCAAGATAATATCTTGTAATGTTTTGAAATCAACAGATGGATTTTTTTAACTATGCTAGTTACCTCAGAGCAATTAGATTTGAGTCCAATTGATTGTGATCTTGATGTTAGGGTCCTATAGTTTGTAAACACTTGTCACACCCCTTCCTGGATTACCCTCTTAATCTGGAAAGAGATGTGACGGTAGCAGTTACTAGCTCTACTGCCAGCACTTACCACCTTAGCCTTCTAACCTAAACACCAACCTGTTAAACATTATTAATGTAAGCATACAACATGCCTCCATAAGGTTCTACATAAGTGTATATAATCACATGCAAACAGTCATGACATAATATTTACAGTTGGGCCCAAACATCACTAAAAAAGCCCTAGTCTCTCTTAAAACATGTGTACATAGACAAACCATCAACCTAAGTTTTTCTTAACAAGTCAGACCTTTCAGTGGCAAGCAGCAGCAGGATCAACCTTGAGGAATCTGACCACTATTTGGTAAAGGAAAACATAGAAAATCTGTGAGCTAGTAGCCCGGTGAATGACTATAGAATCATATTACACCATGCATTACATCACTATAAACATGTAAATATACCGATGAGCATCTCAAGCAACTTCTTCTAAACATAAACATTGATAACCATTCTTAAACATCATTAAACATCATTATTCCTTAGTTGAGAACGAGCATACATCGCTTTAGCTCCCAATGTTTGTTACCGACCAAGAGACCCATACTTCGGCCTCCCTTTGATGGTATATGGCCTAGAAGACCCATACTTCGGCCTCTTATTCAGAACTACCTACGTGCACGTGGAGTTTTCTAAGTACCGTCAACACCTTAGGTACTATTACCTAGATACCTTCTCCATGTCCTTTAGTACCGGGTTATTTCCTACCATCAAATTAAGTTTCATTGCATGCCATTTACACAAAGACTCATTCTATCATAGCCTTCCTCCAGAACGCATGCTTCAACATAGGAACTTAACTTTTGTAATGAATTCACAACATACCTTGGCATACGTTAAAATATATACAAGCTGGAGAAGATATGCTATGCTATTCATTAAAAATTTGTTCCTTGAGGAAGTGTAAATTCATCATCAACGTCACTGTAACTTACATGGTCTTTTATGCATAAATATTGAAAGCATTAAGTTCATTTTAGTCACTTATAGCTCGTCGGGGCTCTTAATAGTTTATATGCCTTTCCTAGCTTTTCTTGGCCTGAAAGGACATAATTCCCAGTTAGATTCCTTAGAATTCTCAGCAAAATGCCTCAGATAGTTCGCTTACTAATGAAACTTTCATCAACAAAATCAGCATTACTAGCAAGATGATCATCATGAGCGAGATCATCCTCTTGAGCGAGATTTACCACTTCTAGCGAGATTTGGTACTTTCCAGCGAGATTCAATGCAAAACCAATGAGATTTTCATCCTTAGCGAGGTCCACCTCTTCCTTATCTCGCTCTCGCTCTCGTTCATTTTCTTATCTCGCTCTCGCTCTCACTCACTATGGTGAGCTGCCTGCTTAATCTTCCTAAGCAGCTGCCTATTTACGCACTAATTTTCTGTTTCAAATACAAAAATTCATAACTCAAAATCCAGAACTTTTTTTAAGAAAATTCCTTCTACAAACTTGTTTAGAATTGAGTTAAATTTCTTACCTTAAAATATCAGCCGAAACTTCTTTGTAGTTTGGCCTGGAGCTTCCAATCTTCACCCCGAGCCCTGATTGATCCGAGAATCTGCCCCTTCCACAAATTCTTCACTTTTTGTTCTTCTCCTTCTGAAATCTTTCTCTAGAAAAATAACCTCAAAAACTAGATTCTCCAAGCTTTCAAATAGCATCAATCTCACTTAATTGGCTCATGTCATTTGCCAAAACCGAGCTTCTGAAATTTCGCTTTCTTTTATTCATCCTACCGCCTCCCATGTTCAATGGTCAAACCGCTACCTCATCCCGCACTTAGTGCTTCCGGCCAATTCCAATTAGTGAGCTCCTTCAATTAATTTGTTTTTCCTTCCCTTCCTTCATAACCCCTGTAAGTAACCATGGATCTTCACTTATCAAATAATTAATATAACATTCTTTTGGCTAAACATGCTTATATAGGAAACTTAGAGTTCGGGGTTTACAACACTTGTATGAACAAACATTCTGTAATTTATAATTATGATATTTTATTTACTATTGTCTATGAAATATTTGATATTTTAGTTGTATTAACCAAAAACCAATAAACTAAGATCCAAGGTTATCGTTGTAACTTAAACATGTATGTGGAGACATACAAGTGGATAGTGTTTTAAGTGATAACCTAAATGGTCTGTAGTATATGGATAAGGCTGAGTACCTTATCCTGGTGACACTACGAGTATAACCCACTTTGTAGGTGTTACAAATATTGTAAAGTGCTATAAATGATCTTATCCTGATCATTCATGTATTAGACATTCGAGTGGGGATATTCTATACAAATAAGTTTATATAAGACTGGACCACGAAATATTTAGTCTCGTTATATAACGTCGTTCATAATTGAGACTTTCATTTCAGTAGGATGACCATAGTTAACATGATCTTAATCCTGAGTGAGTTGTGAACTCCTTCCTATAAGGGCGATTCTTTGATTTGCATGGGTGAGAGTGGCCAGATCATCGACTCAACAAGCCTACCATTTTGGGGATTCGTCTGATTGAGGAGCTGGGAACTCAGCTACACAAGATAGAATTCACTCCTTTCTCGAAGTAGGGGTAAGTAGATAAATTTCTCCCTTAAGGGCTGATTCCGAGTCTTGAATAATGTAGTGTCACACTCTCTCTTGGCCCCAGAGGGGTTTGCTCATAGTAGGACTATGATCTATTGTTCATTAGAGGGATCAGTGGTACGCTTAAGGAGTTAGATGTAACTATAGGGCCAAGACGGTACTTTGGCCCAGCTATACTTACAAGCGATTGTGAAGGATCATCGTACTGTTGATTGGTTATATCCAATGGACACAAAAATATATTTGTAGTACAAAGAGTGCAGCTGTCGGTCTTTAATGGAGTGTCTGACAGTTAATGGATGGTGAATAATGTGATTAAAAAGTTTAATCAGTTATTTACGTAGTGTTGGAGCTTCAAGCTACAAGTCCACAAGGTCCCCTTGGTAGCTCAATGGATTCAAGTTGAGAATCATTTTTTTGGTTAATTTGAAATTTTCAAATTAATAAGAGAGAATTTGATTATATAGGATATAATTTAATTAGTTCAATTATATATGATATAATTGATATAATGTATTTGAGACATTATTGTTTGATTGGAAGAATTAATATTTGAATATGATTCAAATATAATTTCTATGAATTAGATTCATAGTTATTAAATTTAATATAAATATGATTTATATTAAATGTCATAAAATAGAAAAAGAACTATGGTTTATATATTGTATATGATGTAATATTAAAACTATAGGTTATAAATATAATATGATAAGTTAGTTATCATATTCATTTATATATATTAATTATTTGATAATAATTTTTTTTCCATAACCACCCTTAATGGGCAGTTATACGGTTTTATGGCAAATTGGGATAAAATAAAATTATTTTAATTATTCCAAAGAGACAAGTGTTAAACAGACGAGATTATCAATCGAATGCCTACACGATCATTTGGAGAGACTATACGATAGTTTCAATATCTAAACAATCGAGTATCTAGTCTAATGCGATAGACTTCATCTTCTACATGATATTGTTGTCGTTTACTCGATCGTTCTCCTACTCCACACTAAACCTTCCCTTAAACCAAAATAAACCAGAGCCCACCACTCTTGAATTCTCACACCGAGAATACCAAGGTAATCTTGTGGTAGTGTCCGGTTTGTTCGAGAATCGAGCTGCTACTTGTTCGAGGGAGATCGAGTTGTTCGCTGTGTTTATGTTGTTCAACGCATTGGTGAATGATCGAGGGATTATACTTGAAGAAGGGTTCTTCAAAGGTATAGTCTCTTAATCCTTTGTTTTCATTTCAAAGCTTGTTGTAGTTTAGTTTATAATGCACAATCTGTTCTGTATCGCTATAAACGCATGAGTTCATTCACAATGGGGTTTGGACGATCCACTTCTACTCAAAGGTCTTCTATAATTAGAGTTCCTTCACCTGACTCAGTCTTGCATACACACAGGAATGAGAGCCATTATACTGGGTAATTTCAAATTTACCGTATTTTTTACGGCAGACAACACGAAGTCTCCACGTGCAACCATTGCCATATATTTTACACCTAACATCCCATACTGTTTTCTTCGACTCAATGACTTCAAAATTTTGATGTCGAATGATTGAATAGTTTTTCACTACATTTTTTAAATCCAATTTCGAATTGAATATCATCCCCTTAAGTAATGAATCAGACCCCATATTACTATCTTCCTCCATTGTCGAATCGAGTACAATGTTCATGTTGTTTAGGTCTATCTCAGTAAAAGTTTCAGGGACTTCATGAATGCCATAAAATTCACCAGGTAGTTGATCTAGATCGATATCATCATCGTCTATTTCAACTTCTTTATCATTTGTGGCAATAGTTGGATCACAATGCTCATCCTCCACATTATGACCTTCCAACTCAATAAGAGTTTCAACTTCTTCTCTCTTTGAGGTTGGACTTGGGATACTGGGTTGGGATATATATAGTTCAACTCTATTTGGAGGGTATGGAGCGTTATTCATCATGAACCGTACATCAGCTTCACTTCATAATGAGATATGGTTGTAGAAAGTAGATCCCGTTACATAGCTACCATATCTAAATATTATCTCTACCTCATTATCTCTATTTATGGATAATGCATCACATAATCTATCGATTAATATGTTGAAGTCAACTTGACGATGCATGTTTATAGGAAGATATGGTTGTCTATCATATTTTATCCCATTTGGCCTATTAACAATGTTTCCATGCATATGACATAAAAATTCCACAACGTCTATTGTAATTTGACCAATGCAATCTGTGTTGGGATGGTAGCAGCACGCAATGGAAGTGACGAGGATCGATAAGCACTCTAATTGATTAATTTTGGCAGAAACGAAAACATGCTTAAACAAAATTTAATGGGTTTCAAAACATACCTTTGAAGAACCTTTGAAATCTTGATTTCCAGCTATTAATTCCTCCAAATCTTTGTGCAGATCACCACAAGATCTTCCCCACTATTCTCTTGTGTTCTAGATTGAGTTGTGGGACTCAAAATAAGCTGAAATCAAAGAGAACTTGGAGAATGCTCACTGCAACAACTGAATGAAGAACACCTTCTTCTACCTAAATTTTCAACTAAAATTCTATCGGTTGCATTCCTCACTCCAATCTCTTCAATATATTGCAGACTATCATGTAAAGAGATTTGTTGCATGAGATACAGCTTATGCTTGAAGTAAATGAAGCTTAAAGATGGTGGGTTCTTTGTGAGCTAGTTGAAGATGAAATTGGAAAAATCCATTTTTTCCTTTTTGTGTTTTTCTATTTCCAAAATCTAACTTTGATTTTAAAATCATATTTTATTTCTAAAATCAAAATTTATTAATTTTACAAATTAATTTCATAAATTAATTTTCTAATAAAATTAATATATAATTATTAAAACAATTTTAATAATTTTAATTAATTTAATATCCAATATTAAATTAATTTTACACAAATCCATCTTCATATATTTAAATCATATTTAAATATATATTCTCCTATTCTGTTTGATCCTATTTTGAACATTTCAAATGAACTTATCACACTACTCTAGAGCTAATCCATTTTCGAGCTAGTAGGGGGACCTCGTGGACCTATAGATCATGGGCTCCAACAATCCGAGATTAATCGACTAAACTCATTAGACCGATCTAACTCCATTCGTTAACTAATGGATCACTCCACTAAAACCCATAGTTAAACTCCCCTCACTGTAGATATATTATGTCCACTCAATATAACCATGATTAGTAAGTCAACCTTTCACAAGTTGTTCGTAATAACGGCTGGGTCGAATCTCTATTTTACCCCCGAAATTACCTCTTGTTCCTTAAGTTCCCACTGATCCCCTAATGAACAATTGTTTTGTGATCCGATCAACAAAACCGAATCCCTCTCGGGCCAATGAGAGGGCAGGGCCCCTTATTCAAGACCTAGAATAAGTACTTAAGGGAACAACCTCTCTACTATCCTTAAAGCGGGTAGGAGTGAATTCCTTCCTGCACCCTATGTTCCCATATATCTATCCAGTCTTACCCCTGAAATGAGAGGTTTATTGAGCCGGTGCTGTTGAGCCAACCCTCACCTATGCAAATCTAAGGATAATTCCAAATAAACAGGAGTTCATAGTTAGCTCAGGATTAAGGTCAAGTTACCTAGGTCATCACTTTGAAATAGTCAGTCCTAAATAGTAAACAACATTATAAAGTAAGAGTGACTGATTTTGTGGTCCGATCTTGTACAAACATTTTTGCACAAGGACATCCCACTCCTTATGTACCAACATGAACGAATTAGGATCACTTCGTTTGTAGCACTTTACAACTCCTTGTAACAATTACAGAGCATGCAACATCCAATAGTGTTACCAGAATAAAGTACCCAACCTTATTCATATACTATAGATCATTTTGACTATTTTCTCGAACCTGATCCACCTTTATGTCTCCACATAAAGTTCAAGTACTCATCCAATAGTTAAGAGACTTTCAGGTTTATTGGATTTCTATCAAGCAAAACATCTATTCAATAACACTTTATTGAATTTCCAGAATAAGTTCCTTTGTTTACAAACCACGAGTTTTAGAACATAAAACCCAACAATTTGATATTTATCACAGACTATGTAAGTATAAATTAGACCAACTATACTAAAAAAAAATTACACTCAAAATGAAATTTTAGTTTGACCATTCAAAATATTTAATAGGTTTTCATTTTCACGTTTAACTAAGCTAGCTATATTAAAAAAAATATTAACTTTTTGATTATATTCATTTCAAACATTTGAACTTAGATTCACAATCAATTCATTTGTTTAAAAATATCTTTTCGAACAATGGGTTAAAAATGGAAAGTAATAATAAAAAGTAGGTACAAAATCATAATAAAAAAATAGGTACAAAATCATGATAAATAAGTATGTGTTATTCCTATTTTTGTAAAGGAATATTTTTTTAAAAATTAATATCCACCTTAAACAAAACAATAATAAAAAAAAAAATAGGTGCAAAATCATGATAAATAAGTATGTGTTATTCCTATTTTTATAAAGGAACATTTTTTAAAAAATAATATCCACCTTAAACAAAATAATAATAAAAAAATAGGTATAAAATCATGATAAATATTGTTACTAAAGACATGCATCATCATTTTGGAAATCAATGATAAATATTCTTTTATATTGACATGAATCTTTGTTTTTTAATCATCATAAAATTTATAATATTAAGGTGAATAATCCAAATAAATTGACTACATAAACGGTAAACATAACAACAACAACAACCATAACAATAACAATAACAATAACAATAACATTAACATTAACATTAACATCCAAACATTTAATATTTAATAATCAATACATAATTTCAAATAAAAGTAAATAACTATATACAAAACATTTGAATGACTTACAAAATAACTATAGAATTTTTCTCTGAAATAATTGCCATTGTAAACGAAATAAAAAAAAATCAATACAAAATTATGGACATTTGAAAAACTTATATTTTTGTTTCATTTGAAATTTTCCAATTAATCCACTATAAAATAAAACGTCAATATTTCTCCAATTAATTCACTATAAAATAAAGATATAATATCCACTATTAAAAAAACTTACATTTTTTTCTTTTTGTAGTTTATATAAAATTACTTTAGACTTTAAAATTGTCTAATAAATCTCTAAGTTTTTTTATAGTCCATCTAATAAGTTTTTTTTTTATAGTACATTTGATTTTGAATTTATTAGGTCATTGACTTAGTGAAATTTTAAAAAATCTAGAATCATTTAGGAGTCTAATAATATTTTTAATAATTACCCCGAACATATATAACCCAATGTTAATCGCTTGTAATTCTCTCTTATGAGAAACTATGAAATTAACCCAATATAAAAAAAAAATCATGAGAATCAATACAAAAGAAATTAATCTACTATAAAAAAAAATCAACTTATTAAAAGAAAAATATTGCACCTTACCAAAAAAAACTTTGAATGATCGTTCGCATAATTTTTTTTCGATATAATATCCACTACAAAAAAATAAAAAATAAAAATGTAAATTAATAATATGAAGATGGTGGAAATTGCGATAGCCGTTAAATTTGGGGGAGAAATAGTTTCAAGATGTTAAAAGAATGGATGGGGAGAAAATATGAAGATGGAAGATTGGTTCTCGGGTGTTTAGGGAGAAAATGAAGGAAGGTGAAGAAAGTGAGGTTTGTTTAGGGATAAAAATGAAGGAAGAAGGTGAAGAGAGTGGGTAGATTTTATGTTGAAATTGAAGGGGTAGAAGACAAAATAAAAAAAGTAATGATGCACGGTTAACGAGGTGTTCAGGCCGCAGTAGTGTATAGTATTTGAATGTGTCTGTTCAATAGACGATTCAGACGATTTGACATTTCATACATTTTTTTTTTTTAATGAGAGACGCATTCAAGCGGTAAAAAACATTCCCGGATGTGTCGGATAAAGACAAAAAAAATCATTTTCCCTAAATAATTTCAAAATCTCCCTTTTACCTAATTAAAATAAAAAAAAACAACCTTATAAACCTAATTAACCCGAAAAATCTTGAGTGCACCAATCTCATGTGTATCAAACATTTAATAAAATTGTGTCACATGACATAATTTTTAAAAAAAATTGTGTATAAAATAAAGAGAAAATATGGAAATAGGTGTTTAGTTTTTTAGGGTTTTTTCTTTTTGAGATGATTGGGCTTAATATTTAAGTAATTACAACAATTTTTTTTAGAGGTTACAGATTTCAACCTCCTATATTCATCTGAATAATATCTTTTTTTAAAGGTATTGTAATACAAGTGTAGGGTGGAGAATTGAACCTCAAATTTTGAGGTCGATAATATAAACACTATGCCAATTGAGCTATGTTCTTGTCGGTATATGAGTAATATCTTGATTAATTGATATTTGTTTTGTTTATACAGTTTTGATTAACTAAGTTGTGTTTAGGTAGTTGTGTTAATTTAATCATTGTATTTTCAATTATAATATTATCACTTTGTCACGCGAACTTTGAAACATTAATAAATATGATTATGTCATGCCAACTTTAAATTGACATGGTTAACCGGGAAATTCTAGAAGAAATAGAACTTAAAGTAATAAATTCTAAAAAGTTATAAAATCAAATATGTAATTTAACATAAATACTAAATTTATTTATCATTTATCTATACATGTATCTTTTGTATTATATATGAATATAAATAAAGAAAAATGACCAATATGAATATGTTGAATGAGAAATTTTGGGTCAATCGCAAATTGCTACATCATTTACTATATTAGTGACAAAATTATAAATAATTGAATTTGAGATTAATTAGAAGTTGACATATGTCACAAATTGAAATTGAACATATAAATAGGCAAATTCTGATGATGCCACGTGTTTTGATAATGACCATTGGATTGAATAAAATTAATTTGGTCCAGTATATAATTATTTAGGCTAAAGTCCAATCGAGCCCAAAAAATGGATTTAATTGGGTCCAAATACTACTAATTAGGCCCAAGGGCTAGGTCCATAGACCAACTAAGCCCAAGTTCACGAAACCCACCAGAGAGCTCTATACATGGGAGGAAATCCCCTCATTTGTGGGGGGTCAGAAATTCTGCACTCCAAAAAGCATAGAGAGGATTTTCTACCATTAAAAGACTTTTGAAGCTGACCACACTTGAAGACTGAAGTCCTTTGAAGCTGACCACACTTGAAGATTGAAGTCTGAAGCTGACCACACTTAAAGATTGAAGTCCTTTGAAGATACAAACATTTTTCCAAGACTCCAACTTCAAGAACATCGCTTCCATCATTCGAGTGTATGCATTCAACCGAGAGAGAATCAGAGGATTAAGTACTAGAGATCGAACCACATCTGCAAATTTGCATTCGAGTGTATGCATTCAACCGAGAGAGAATCAAAGGATTAAATACTAGAGATCGAACCACATCCGCATCAAATTTGCATCAACACAAGTTCAACTCCACAAAATACATTTCTTTGAAAGCCACATGCGAACACTGATCCTCTAAGAAGATCATCAAGCCCAAAGGTCGATCATTTAAGAAGATAATTAAGCCCAAAGATCAATCATTCAAGAAGATCATCAAGCCCAAAGGTCGATCATTTAAGAAGATCATTAAGCCCAAAGATCAATCATTCAAGAAGATCATCAAGCCCAAAGGTCGATCATCCAAGAAGATCAACAAGCCCAAAGGTCGATCATCCAAGAAGATCAACAAGCCCAAAGGTCGATCATCCAAGAGGATCAACAAGCCCAAAGACCGATCATCCAAGAAGATCAACTAGCTTAAAGATTAAAGTTTATTTTGAAAGCATTAGAGAATTATCTATTAGAGATTATACTCGCTATACTAAAATTAATACAAATACAAAAGTTTCAATTCCACGAAACAAGTTGCTTAGGAGACCTCGTGCGAGCAAATTGGCACGCCCGGTGGGACGTCTCTACCTCTCATCTCTCTCGTCATCCAAATAAAAAAAAAATCAACAAATGGCACCAAAGAAAGCCGCATCCAAAGCTACTGTTGTAAGCGACGCTTACACAAGACCTATCACTTGAAGACACTCAAAGGAGATCCTACATGAGCAAGAATAAGGCTTTGACATCACAAAGAAAATCTGGGAACAATTGACAGAGTCTCCTAAAGGCGGGATCTTCATCAAAGAAAATCTCTTGTTCAACAACTATGCTTCTACTTCTGATCAATCAGAGAAAGAATCACACTTTGATGTAGTGTCTGTCACGATGGTGACGTAACGACTGAATCAGCCATGAAAGATGGAGAGGAAGATAAATATCTTAATGAAAGTTGTTGAGGAGCGAAACCATGAAATCACTGCCATTAAGAGATCAAATACAAGCTCGAGAAACTGTTGAGACGAGTCAAACTCCACTGCTAAAGCTAATGACAAAGGAAAGACTGTTTTGTAGGAAAGTCAACCGCAACATTCTACCTTTGTTGCCTCACTATCAGTTCAACAACTGCAGGATAAGATTACAAACTCTATAAGGGCTCAGAACAGAGGACCATCGCAATATTTTTTTCATATACTCCAAGTCGTACACCAAGAGAATCGACAAGCCTGAGAAAGCCAGTTGGGTATCAACCTCCAAAGTTCTAGCAGTTTGATGGAAAGAGCAATTCGAAACAACATGTTACTCACTTCATTAAAACCTGCGAAAATGTAGGAACTAGAGGAGACCAGCTAGTCAAGCAGTTCATCTGTACATTGAAAGAAAATGCTTTTGATTGGTATACTAACCTAGAGCCGAAAGTGATTGACAGTTGGAAAAAGAGTTCTTCAATCACTTTTATAACACTAGGCATATCGTCAGCATGATAGAGCTGACAAGCACCAAGAAGTGGAAGGGAGAGTCGGTCGTCGACTACATCGATTGATGGAGAGCTCTGAGTTTGGATTGCAAAGATAGACTCACTGAATTATCCGCAGTAGAGATGTGCACCGAAGGCATGCATTGGAATCTTTTCTACATTCTACAAGGGATAAAACCTCATATATTTGAAGAGTTGGCAACATGCGCTCATGACATGAAACTGAGCATCGCCAACAGATGAACGATTTCCTAGTCCCTGAAGGGAGAAAGGATAAGAATGAAATCATGGGCATTGAAAAGTTAGAGAATCTATGGTCATTCATGCAACCCTAGTGAGATTTTCCTCTAAAGGAAAACAAACAAAATTTGAAAGAAAACACAATGATGACGAGAAGCGTCGCCAAACTTAAGGAAAGGCAGGAAAAAGTTTATCCATTCCCTGACTCTGATATTGCAGATATGTTGGAGCAATTATTAGAGAAATGACTCATTCAACTACCGAAATGCAAGCGGCCAGAGCAATTAGGAAAAGTAGATGATCTTAACTACTGCAAGTATCACCGGGTCATTAGCTACCCAGTGGAAAAGTGCTTCATGCTAAAGGAGTTGATTCTGAAGTTGGCTTGTGAAAAGAAGATTGAGCTGGATCTTGATGAAGTAGCTCAAACAAAAATCATGCTGCAGTAACGTCGACTTCAAGTGTTCCAACATGGTCTACGTTTTCTGATCAGAGAGAAAGTTTGATCTAGTTTGGGACATTCGAGTCTATAGTTGTTCGGTTCCAACAAAAGATTTTAACACCAGACTCTCAAAACAAAGACGAGTCTGTTGAAGAAAATGACAAAAGGTGGATCCTCATGATTCATCAAAAGGGAGGAAAGTCAAATTCTACCAAAAAAAAAAAAAGTTGCACTTCCCTCAAAATCATAGAAAAGGAAACAAAACTCATAAAAAGAAAAGAACAAAGAAGGCATGAAAACTTAAGATCTGAAGAAAAAGACAGGGACTTCCCCCAACTCCAACTACCAATAACTTTGGCAGACTTCTTCCCAAGAAACTTCCTCGATAATCATCCAGAGAAAGTATTAGAAGTTATTGCATGTCATGTTATCAGCATAGCGGAAGTCAACAATAATTATATAACTATTGAAGAAGTCGATGATTAAAAAAAAACCAAGCAAAGAGTTCTATCTTCGATCGTACAAGCCTTCAACTACTCGATCTTCAGTCTTCTAAAGATTAAGCATGGCCACGATGGAAGAAGAAAACCAATGTCCAATGTCTACTTCCACTTGAACTTCAACCTTTAAAATGCTAAGTATCTCCACATCAAAGAGAGATCGACCTTTAACATCTGTTTTTAATTGTCTCAAGATAAAAAACGATCAACATTAAGGAAGGATGAAAATCTTGAAGACAAAATCATTTCATGAAGAAAACAATGACAAGAAGATTCATAGTCGTGTCCCTTCACGCATGAAGAGGACGTTGTCTATTGATATAAATACAGAAGGTTCCTTGATGGTGAAGCCAAAGCTCATCATACTGATGAATCCTACAAATGAAAAGGACGATAAAGTCATGATGAAATAAGAGTTTCTGAAGTTTAAATGTAGAAACTCCTCATCGTAAGAGCCTAAACTTCATGTTGCTCCTGGCTCACATGAGCTTAAAAGGTGAAAGGTTCCAAACCAAAAAAAATCTCTCTACGAACTACGTTATGACTTGATCCCTATTTATCATAAAGGGTACATAGGCAACTTGAAGAAAATTTTAAATTCAGTCCAAACAAAAAAAAACTTCTTTGCGGACTATTTATCATAAAGGGTACAACTTGAAGGAAACTTTAAGTTCGGTCCAAACAAGAAAAAATCTCTCTGTGAACTACATTATAATTTGATCCCTATTTATCATAAAGGGTACGTAGGCAGCTTGAAGGAAACTTTAAGTTCAGTCCAAGAAAAAAAAAACTCTCTGCGAACTACGTCATGACTTGATCCCTTTCTTCAAGGTTATGTAGGCAACTTAAAAAAATTTAAGTTCGGTCCATAAAAAAGGGTACCACAATCGCCCTATGTGTGGTGCTACACAACAAATTGAAGATGTTCATCTCTACTGGAGGCAACACAATAAATTAAAGATGTTCATCCCTACTGGGGGCAATGCAACAAATTGAAGATGCATGTCGTTTGCACGATGTTACATAGGTTGGATGTGTATAATAAGGTTCTCACTAAAAAATTCAATTGTCTTATCACTCACTTAAATAAAGAAGCAATGTTGGGTGTTGCTTACTTCAAGTTCGAAGTATCACTCATTTATAATTTGACTCTTTATATGCAACTATAGGTGTTTTTCAAGATCAAGTTTAGAAATTTTGCCGATGCTTCTTTAAATTCAGGTTCGGTGACTTCGCTGATGCTTCTTCAAATTCAAATTTGAAGGATTTTTTAATGCTTCATCAAATTTAAGCTTAGAAGCTTAACTAATGCTCCTTCATTTCCAAGTTTAAGGCATCATTTATCTTCAACATTGGGGCTTCACTTATCTGAAGTGGCATTTCATCTTCAAAGTTTGGTATGGCTCACTTCATTTCACTTGCTCAAGATCGGATGCTTCAACGATGCATCTTCAAAATCAAGCTTGAAAATTTCGCTGGTGCTTCTTTAAATTCAAGTTCGAAGGGTTTGTCAATTCTTCATCAAATTTAAGCTCAGATGTTTCATCAATGCTCCTCCATCTTCAAGTTCAGAGGATTCGTTGATGCTCCTCCATCTTCAAGTTCAGAGGATTCGTCGATGCTCCTCCATCTTCAAGTTCAAAAGCTTAGTTGATGCCCCTCCATCTTCAAGTTCAGAGGCTTCGTCGATGCTCATCCATTTTCAAGTTCAGAGACTTCATCGATGTTCCACTATCTTCAAATTTAGAGGTTCCGTCAAAACTCCTTCATCTTCAAGTTCAAAGGCTTCGTCGATGCTTTTCCATTTTCAAGTTCGGAGGCTTCACCACTTCCTCTTTGAAGTCAACTTCACTCCCTCTCCAAAATGTTGGTGCAGCTTTGTTCCCTCTTCAAAATATTGGTGTAGTTTCTTTCCTTCTCCAAAATGTTGGTGCAGTTTCATTCCCTCACCAAAATGTTGATGTAACTTTGCTTCATCCCAAAAAATGTAGGTACAGTTTCGCTTCTTCTCCAAAATATCGATGCAGCTTCACTTTATGTCCAAAAATGTTAAGATGCTTTATCGATGCTCCTCCATCGATATTGAGATTAATCACTATCTTCACTATCTTTTATAATATACATAAAACATAACAAATTATCTTTTATTAATCTAAAGAAGATCTATAAGTTTGGAGGAAAAAACAACTCAATTATTAATTTAATTAATAATTATAAATTTATTTATTAACAGAAATATTTATTGATATCGAGAACGAAATCAGCTTCGCTCCCTCTCCAAAATGTTGGTGCAACTTCGTTCCCTCTTCAAAATATTAGTGTAGCTTCTTTCCTTCTCCCACGAAAATGTTAATACAGCTTTACTCCCTTACCAAAATATTGGTATAACTTTGCTTATATCGATGCAGCTTTGTTTTCTCTCTAAAAATGTTCAGATGCTTTATCGATGCTCTCCATCGATATTGAGATTAATCACTATCTTCACTATCTTTTATAATAGACATAAAACATAACAAATTATCCTTTATTAATCTAAATAAGATCTATAAGTTTGGAGGAAAAAACAACTCAATTATTAATTTAAATAATTATTATGAATTTATTTATTAACAGAAATATCAAGTATTGACATCGATATTTTAAGTAACCCTTTATTTATAATTGGTGGTTGAAATCATAAATTTTGCTTACAAAATTACTTTTGAGAACCAAATATTCTATTCATATTATCAAATAAACTAAGGAGATGTTTGCTATTTAGCCCACCGAATGCATAAGTTAGTGTTAAACAATTCAATTTCAATAATAAACATTATTGAAATATGCACATTTATAAAAAAAACTACCTTTTTTTTATCTCTATTTGCATAATATTATTTCCAACTTATCATTTATTTTCTAATATTACATGTTAACTCATCTTACTATTATTAGTAAAAGATAGTTGAATTCTAACAAAATACGTCCACTACATTCGTATGTTAAACCTAACAATATTTATGACAATTTGAGAGTAATTTCAAATTTGCTAAAACTCATTTTTGTCATTTTCAAAATCACTCCAACATTCTTCTAATCATTCAAAATCAACTTTAATAATATGAAAAATGTTTAAAAGGATAAAAATAAATATTAAATTGATTTTTATTTATTAAAAAGATGTTTTGAAGTGATCTTAACCATTTTAAAAATCACTTAGAAAGTAGTTCCAAAATGGAATTAACAAATAGAAAGCCAAAAGAAAAAGGAAGTTCAAATACCCCTCTTTTATGTGAAAGAATAATAAATTGAAAAATAAAGAGAGAATAGATTCTAACATGAAACTACAAGCCATAATACAGGTACAACTATCTAGCCACTTGAACCACACTCTACTTCCATGGAGAAAATAAACTATTTTGAATACATTATTCATATTCATTTTGTTATACAACAAAGAAAAAAAATCACTATACAATTTTTCATGCATAACTAAAGACATAAATCCTAACTACCAAATGCTTTACCTCACATGAAATTTTTCTCAAGGAGATGCTTCAATTCTTCAAGTTTAACAATGACCTGTGGATTCATAAGGTCTCTGGCTTCCTTAATGAGAGTGCCTTCCCGGCTGAAATGATAAGCATCTACCACCGTCTTTATCCACGTGTGAAGCTTCTCTGGGGTCCTAAAAGTGTGCACAAATGAAGAAGAAACCTAATAAGATTGCTTTTATATGTGTATATTTATATATCTTTTTTTTAAAAAAAGAAAGTCCAGTTGAAGGTCGTTTTCCAGACGACGTTCCAAGTGGTCTGTTGCGCAAATTCAAAGTCAAGGTGGTATATCCTGGCTCTTAACTAGATGGACATCAAAGGTTCAGGAGATCTACGGAGATGGGACTAAGGCTTTTTTTCCCTTGTGTGATGAGAATATTAATATAGTATTAGTAAGGGATATCATGGTAATTAGATAGGAAGTTAGTGCATATCGTTATAAATAGGAGGCCAGGAGGGTGAGCGAGGGAAGGTAGGCAATTCTGTGGAGTGGGTCTAGGGCTTGATTTTGCACACTCCGGAGTCGAGAGGGAGGTTCCAAGTGCCTTTATACTTGGGTTATCTTGTAGTTATTCCGTTATATTTCAATATATTCCAAATCTTAATTCTAGTTGGGAGGTATTCTAACAAAGATACGATAACAATGAGGATTAACTCAGTGTTAATAAGTTATAGGCTATATCTAATTCTTTGAATATATGCTTATTGCTTGACATCCCATTTGAAGGCTCAAAAATGGGCACAATGACGAATATCGAACAAGTAGACTAGCAACACTATAGATAAGAAAATAGAATCATTAGAGTTTGACCATAGAAGATCTGATATCAAAATAAATCACTAAATTTGGTTCAAGCTAATAGACTGACATATTTAGTATTTCAATATACTCTTAACAACGAGGTCCAAAAGCTTACGTGTATAAGCAGTCCACATCTTGTCCTTCAAGTTCTTCTCCGGGGGTAAACGCATCCTTCAGAGCACTTAGCTTTTCCTCAGGATCCTTAATTGTGAGAAGATACTTCAGAATCCTGATTTCTTTTGGCATTAATCTTTGAAGGTTACCGCTTGCAGTCACGTACAAGTGGTATAGTATGTCTTTCACCTAACAAAGAGAAATAACATCAACACTTACATCATCAGAAAGTCATTATGCAACAATAAAATAGAGGTGCATTCTCCATTTGCTCGCATGACCCAACATAGAAACACATAAAATCAAGAGAAATATATATATATATATATATTTTAATCTGGTGCCTTAAGCTGTAGTCATTTCATTCAAATAGATGACAGTATTTGTGGAAGTTTCAGTAATTACTGACTTAACACAATAATTTGAAATTTCTTGAATGGTCAGATGATGCTTTGAAAACCTACAATATCACAGAAATAAGACCATGCAATCACAATTTTGCATCAATGGCGAACAGCAAGGGTCGCAAATGCATTACCTCATCTTTCATCATGTTCGACTCCTTTGCAGCTGACCAAGCTTTTGTGATCATCAATACTAATGCAGAATCAAGTTGGTTTTTCTCCGCCAAATTGTCTATCTTTCTGCAAGCAGCATCTAAAGTTGGAGAATTTATGATATCCTGGAATTTCAACTCTGCGGCATTCAGTGCTTCAATGTTTTCAGTTGCAGCATCATATGTTTGTACAGCAGAAAGGCAGGAATTCCCAAGTTTTGCCAAAGCTTATCAATTGAAATATAAGAGGAAATATATCAGTTCATCCATCAATACCATATCTTATATATGCATATATGAAAAAGACGTTCACTGAAGAAAGAAAACATCATTAACAATAATAATAATAATAATAATAATAAATGAATAAATAAATAAATAAATATGTAGGGGTATAGATTTGAACATTTGACAAATGCATGTCTTAACAAATCTAGCTACTCTTAAGGAAGGAGCAATTTCTTAAGTTGCCTCTCATTCTTTGAATAGCATAAAACAACATAGGAAAGAGTATATCTTTTGGCCCTAAGTTTTGAGTATAGTTTCCCTTCTGGTCATTTCAAAGGATAACATTTTAAATCTTAGAAATTAAATAACATTTTAAAATTTAAGGACCAAATTAAGACTATACTCAAAACTTAGAGACCAAAAAGGTATTTTTTTAACCAATATATTTGCTTCCTGAATTACACTTTCTCATCCCCTTAGGAACCTATTTATTCATAACTATTTTTCCAACTCGTAAGTATGCAGTATTACCATTTTGCTCAGCCGGATCATCATAATAAGATTCAGCCACCGTGTGAAGATGCACAAAGAATTCTTTTGTAAAATCTTTGCGACGCCTAGAAATAATTTCACCAAGTTCTGATGGTGCTGCTGCTCTGACCACTTCAAGAAGTTCATTATGTCTCTTCACATCTTCATCTATCTGTGAAAATTTCATAGAAGGAAAGAAAAGGTTGATTGACAATTCACATACTGCAACTATCTGATCAATAAAATAACCATGTTATCATCAACAATTCATCTTAATTATTCTCTCAGCAACACATCCTTTGTGGCTTTTACAACAATAGACCTAACCTCATTTGCATACGAAGTGTTAGTTTCCACTCTTCTTATTTACATAATTAATTATTTATAGAAACAAGGCTTGCCATTTTCAAGTCCAATTTTTTAGTACGTATAACTTTAAAATCCCAAGACATACCTCTTTCAACTTTCTTCCCAGCCGGAGTAGTTTATGCCTCATCCCAGGATCGTCTTCAGAGGCAGCTCGATCTTGGCACCTCCTAAAGAAATGGGGACGGATATTGTCCCATTCCTTGCTGAAAGCAATTAACCGTCTCCAATCTGTTGGAGTTGGCTTGTCGATCATGAAGACTTCAATGAGCTTATCACACACTTTGGTCATTTTAGGCTGGTCCAAGCTTTCGACCCCATCTTTTGCATTTTGAACATCTCTTGGCTCATATTGAGTGGGATTTGACCAATCAAGAGTTTCTGAATTACAATCACTAGGTACTGCACTCACCCCTCTGACAACGGCAGAAAAGGATGACTTCTTCAATCTAACTCGACACACCAGTGAAGGGAACCCTGCTATTCAACAAAATTACTAATACTTCACTGATCACTCAAGTTCAATAAAGAACATGGTAACAATTTTCTTAAGTTTCTATAATTTTAGACTATGTATACTAGCTTCACTTTGTGGCTGCTACGCCAAGTCAATATGAAGCTTGGAACATGAACTATAAGGAATCAGTAATTTAAACAACAGAAATTCAGTATCTACACCAATCCATAGCTACACACACACACACACATATAGAAAATTTATTGGCCAACGTCTCTGTTTAAATAATTCTAAAGGACCATTTTTCCACGTCGTGAATAGTTCAGTCATATAATGAACGGAATACGAAAAGAGAACAGAATCAAAATCTCTACTCTTTCCGTCGCCCCGGCGTTCCCATTTAATAACCGACTAAAATCGAAAGCATTGAGCAATACTACAGAAGTATCGATCTCATGGCTCAGTCTTCGCGTCTCAACGGAAACTTAGCAAACTTGAGCCACCTTACCTCTACTTTTTGAACCCATTGAGAAATTTCGAGCTGTAATTCTTGAGAAAGATGGCGAGGAGGGAGAGCAGACGGCGGAGGCATCTCCATGAGCAAGAGCTTTGCTTCTGATAGAGAAAGAGAATGAAGTTTGAAGAGTTGCGCAATGGAGCTCCATTCTCGAATGTGGAAGCAGTGTGTAGAATTGAACCGAAACAAACCTTCACTTCCCCTTTGACCACCCAAAACGACTTTGTTAGGGTTTAATAATTTTCACACAAATCTTTTATTTATTTATTTATTTTAAGAATAGGTAACGAGAAACAACAAATTGTTTACATAACACTTTTGGTACTGCTTTTTCATGAAACTAATAATTTTCCGTTACGAATTATTTAGTTCTTCCACTTTTAATTTTGTAATAATTTATTTCTTGAATTTTAATATATAATAATTTAATTCTTATATTTTTAAATTCATAATAGTTTAGTTCCTAATTTAAATAAATTTATCAAAATTAAATGTCAATTTTTATTATTTTATGATATAAACTTTATATTTTATAAAGATATCGAGTCTCTAATTAGTTTATCGGTTTATTCATACAAGAATTCAAATTAAATTTTAACACTAATTTCTACAATAAAGACTAAATTGTTACAAAATTTAAAATATAAGGACAAATTGTTATATAATAAAATTTATGAACTAAATTGTTACAAAATTAAAATTTTGAGGACTAAATCGTTACAAACCAAAGTTTAGAGACTAAATTATTACTTTTATGAAAATTTAGAGATTAAAAATGATTTTTAATCCATCTTTTTTAAAAAAATAATCCAATAAAACTGAGAAAAAATCTATTTATAATCTTAAATTCAAGGTCATATCAATCAAAACATCAAAATTACAATGGTGTCTATTTAACCCTAATTTTTTTTAAACTTGGTTGTCAATGTAGGCATGAAAGATTTGGTACTATTTTCACTCCATTTCATTTCCAATCAATTCAAAATCACTTAAGTAAATTTACACTCTCTTAAAACCCTACCAAATTATCATTAAAAAATAATCATATAATTCTTTTCAAATTAAAAAAAAAATAGTGAAGAAGATGATAAAATGAAACACTACTCGATCGTAGCAATGAAAAGTCGTGCATATCCCAATGACTATAGAAGTATATCTATAATTATTACATTAATCTCTACATTTAGATAAGTCTTATGGATAAAACTTATGCATTAACTATATTAAAACGATTCTAACAAAATGTATAAATTGATCTAAGCTTACAATTTAAACTGCTACAATTTTTAGTTTCAAGTGATACCAATCTCTAATTATTTTAAATCGTCCGAAATGAAATTTAAATCATTAGTGAAGATTTTATAAACACGGTTAACTAACTAATGAAGAATAGTTCATGTATGTCTATATATATATATATATATATATATATATATATATATTCATATCTCTTACAAATACCAAAGACAAAATTTAAATTGACAAATAGAAAAAAAGATTATTCTCCTCCTCCTCCTCTCTTCTTTGTTAATTCGATCGATCACATAGGTACCTATTCTTCTCCTTCTTCCGTTGCCTTGTAATATCTCATATTGCGTTGCCGAGTGAAGCACAGTTCTTCTTCTTTGAATTTTACAGTATTCTCTTCACTCTATGCTTTATTCTATAAAAAAAAATAAAAAATAAAAAAAGAACTCAGAGGACAACAACGATTCTTGCACTAATCCATAAACCAAATTATTGAACTTTTGCTTCACAATTCCTACAAGTTGTTGCATACAACACTGTGAAGCTATTTTGGAAGCCAGTTAATCCAAAATTCCAAATTAGTACAAGATTGGATCAAAAGAAGTCGATCTAGACAAAGATAGTGCTCTATCTTTATCTATATCTGATAAACAGATATAGACGCCTATCTTTGTCAATCAAGAACTCTATCTTTGTCTATCACAGATAGACAGAGATAGACGCATGTTTTTGTCTATCAGGGATAGACAAAAATAGAACTCTATCTTTGGTTGATCTTCACTCTATTTATTATAGTTCATATGGTTGAAACATTGAATTATTAAAATTTTGAACATGATCAACATCGTATTGCCGAAAGTGCATAAATGATTGATGATGTATTGTATTATTATTTGTCTATCTCAGATAGACAGAGATATTGTTTTATCTCTGTCTATTTCAGATAGATAGATGTAGATGCCTATCTTTGTCTATTAGGGATAGGCAAAGATAGATCTTTGTCTATCACAGATAGATAAAGATAGATGCTTATCTTTGTCTATAAGGGATAGACAAAGATAGAACTCTATCTTTTATTGATATTCACTCTATCTATAATAGCTTATATGGTTGGAACATCAGATTCTTGATCAACATCTTATTCAATTGAAAGTGCATAAATGATTGATGATGTATTGTATTATTATTTGTCTATCTCAGATAGATAGAGATAGACGCTTATCTTTGTCTAGGGATAGACAAAGATAAAATTCTATCTTTGATTTATTTTCACTCGATTTATAACAGCTTATATGGCTGGAACATTGGATTCTTAAAATTTTTTTAACATGATCAACATCTTATTTAACTGAAACTGCATAAATGATTGATGATGTATTGTATTATTACTTGTCTATCTCAGATAGATAGAGATAGTGCTCTATTTCTGTTTATCTCAGATAGATAGAAATAGACGTCTATCTTTATCTATTAGGGATAGAGAAAGATAGAACTCTATCTTTGATTGATCTTCTCTTGATTTATAATAATAGCTTATATGGTTGGAATATCGGATAGACGGAGATAGACATAGTTAGTGTCAATCATTATGCATATCTATAGTGATAGATAAAGATAAAATTCCATTAGTGTCTATTAGAACTTTATTGATGTCTATCTTGTTGGGGTTGATGCCCTAAATCTCGTAGGCCCCAATGGTTTGTAAATGTTATGTACAAACTCATTGTTTATTTAACAAAATATATGATATTCTATTCCATTTTCAGTTGCATTAACCACAAACCAATAAATTAACATTGAATGTTATCTTGTACCTTAAACATGTATGTAGAGACATATGGGTGGATCATGTTTAAGTGATAACCTAAATGGTCTGTAGTAGATGAATAAGGTTGGGTATCTTATCCTGGTGACACTACGAGTATGGTCCGCTTTGTAGGTGTTACAATTGTTGTAAAGTGTTACAAATGATATGATCCTGATCATTCATGTATAGACATGTGAGCGGGGATATTATATACAAAATATTTTGTATAAGATCGGACCACGAAATGTCTAGTCTCATTATATAACGTCGTTCATAATAGAGACTTACATTTCACCAGGATGACCATAGGTAACATGACCTGAATCCTGAGTGAGTTGTGAACTCCTGTCTATGAGAGGCGGTCCTTTGATTTGTATGAGTGAGAGTGCCAGATCGCCGACTTAACAAGCCTACCATTTTGAGGATTCTTCTAATTGGGGAGCTAGAAACACAACTACACAAGAAGAAATTCTATTCTTCCCCGATGTTGGGGTAAGTAGATAAATTGCTCCCTTAAGGGCTGATTTCGGGGCTTGAACAATGTGGCGTCATACCCTCTCCTGGCCCGAGAGGGGTTTAGTCATAGTTGGACTATGATTTATTATTCAGCAGAGGGATCAGTGATACTTAAGGAGTTAGATCTAACTACAAGGGCAAAACAGAAATTTTGGCCTAGATGTACTTACGAGCAATTTATGAAGGGTCATCATACTGTTTTATTTAGATATTGCAGCAAAAAGGAAGGAAAGTTACGTCAATTGTATAGAAATTAGCTAAGAAATGCAAGAATTATAAATTGTTGTCAATACACCCACTGACACCATTGCAATGGTAGAAAAGAATGTTTCAAGTCTGTTTTGCAGGAAATCAAGTCACTGCATGTGTTCATGGCTCAAAATAAAAAGAACAATGCATCTACGTCGCATTGCGCCCATCATTCAGAAATGAATAGACGATCAACACAATGATGGTGCATGCGACAATCGATCAAGAGCTAAGCGATCAACGCAATCTCAACCGCATGCTGTAATAAAAAATAACACCGCATGCGGGCAAACGATCGAAGATGTAAAGAGCAATGCAAATGCAGAGGATTCTAACGCGTGTACAGTTGACCGTTGTGCATTTCTGATGGGATTGATTGCGTAACAGAAGGAATATTCACTCCACCATTTCAGGAACTGCCTTAACAATAAAGTGGGGACCACAATGCAGAGAGTCAAAGCTTAGCCTATAAATAGCTCTTGCCCTTCCACTAAAAAGATATGCTTGAATATAGAGAAAAGTGTATATACTGATCTGAGAGAGACTGGTTGAACGACTAATCAGAGTAGATCCAGGAAAAATTAAGAGACAAGGCCGAGCGGTGAGTCTCTGGGTAAAGAATCCTTCTGATCCCCGTTGTTGAAGCTCTGTACGAAGGTCACTTCTACCAGACGAGCAAGCCTGAAAGGGAAGCTCTTCTCTTCATCCACTCCACACGCCGATAAGCAAATCCACCGTCCAGATCTGTGTCAAGACGTTGACACTCTTCTGTATTTGTTTCTATCTCTTTATCATCAATTGTATTCATCTTCTTAATTTATCATTCACACCATGTATCAGAGCTTAATTCTATAATTAAATGTTATGATCATTTCCATCTCCATCTCTTTGCCTATTTCCGTTCATCCATATTTCACTTTCTCCACGATGTTTTCTTAATCCCTTGGCTAATTATCAATAATTGAGCAAATGAATTAATTGGGTTAAGGAAATAATTAAGTTTAGTCAAAGCATGCTAGACGACATCTTCACCTGTGAGAGCAGAAGTGAAGATGCTATTCCACCTATCGAGAGAGGGTTGGAAGAATGCGTTAACTAAAGTGAGAAGTACTTCTAGAGATGGAAGCAACCTTGCGTTCACCACGTTCATCCCTGTTTCATCATAGAGATATGGGAACAACCGAGAGGTATACGCTAAGGGAAAATTGAACCTTAGTTATATCTTTAACGCAATTAACAAACTTGCAATGTTTGTACTAATTATTCTTTCTGCAAGTTTATGGCAACATGAGCTTGTATGATTCACATTCATCATTGTCCATATCCATATATGCTTATTTAGAACACATCAATTTAGCACCGTACAAGTTTATGGCACTAAAAGATATAAATTTAGCGTTACAAATTTATGGCATCGTTGCTGGGGATTGGTAATGGTTATTGTTGAGTACGTTTGTGATATCTTACAGGACAGATCTCTTTGTATTGGCTGCTTATCGCGGAGAGCAGTTTGACGATTTATGAGTACTTGAACTGATCCAGAATTCGAGGCTGACCCAAAGATCGAGCGTACATTTCGTGTAAGGGCACGCTAGAACCGAACGAGGCGAAAGAAAGCCAACATGGCAGATAATAACAATGATAATGTGGCACCCGAAGTGAATTAGGGGGTGGGACGACCAGCGCAAGATCCTGTTTTTCTTGCGGCTGACCGCAACATTCCAATGAGGAACTACACGGTGCCCAATCTGTATGATTTTTTGCCCATAATTTCAAGGCCGATAGTTGAGGAGAACGCAAGATTCAAGATTAAACCAGTCATGCTCCAAATGATTTCGAATGTGAGGAAGTTTGGTGGTCTACAAGGTGAGGATCCACATGCCCATCTGACCAGTTTCGTCAAGATGTGCGGTAACTTCTCTATACCTGGCGTTACCCTAAAAGGTATTAGACTATATCTCTTCCCTTACACCTTGAGGGATGAGGCCAATAGATGGGCTCATTCACTGGAGCCAAATGAGATTACTTCCTGGGATCAATTGGTTGAGTGGTTTATGAAGAAGTTCTTCCCTCCGACAGTCAACGTAAGACGACAAAAGGACGTGCTGAACTTTGAACAGATGGATAACGAGACCCTTAGCACCGCCTGGGTGCGATTTAGAAGACTGGTGAAGAATTGTCCCCATATCGAAATACCCGATTGCATCCTGATGGAAACATTCTATAATGACCTGAACAGATCAACGCAGGCCGTCAGCTTGATAAAATGTATGATGAGGCGAAGAATATCTTGGATCGCATCTTTAAAAACCATGAAGATAGGAGAAAGAGCGACCAGAGTTTGAGACTCAAAGACACTGATGCAAACAACGGTGCTATTGTTTCTTTACAAAACCAGATGACCGCAATGATGAATTTAATCCAAGGAATTGCGATCAGCATTCCAATACTGCAAACTGGGAAAATCAACGCAATCAGTCAAAACACTGCAAGGTGTGCAACTTGCGGTGATGAGCATGCGATGGAAGATTGCTCGAAAAATCCACAATCTGTATACTTTGTGAAAAACAATCCCTTTTCAAACACGTACAACCCCGGGTGGATGAACCACCTAAATTTTGCTTGGAAGAATCAACAACAAAATTTCCAACCTGTGGTGCATAAAGAAGGTCCACCAGGATTCTTTCCACGCAACAACGGTCAAACGAGTAATCAAGCAAGTAGCTCACAACAACCACTGCAATCCTCTTCTTTGGAGAGCCTACTAAAGCAATACATAGAGAAAAATGAGATCTTGCTTCAAAGTCAGGCTACGTCTATCCGCAATCTCGAATTATAGATGGGCCAGATTGCGAGTGAGCTGAAGAGTAGACTGCAAGGGGCTCTGCCAAGTTCAACTGAACTTCCACGCAACCCGGGGGGATCAAGAAGGAGCAATTTCAGGTTGTGACATTGCACAGTGGGAAGACTGTGGAAGGAGAAAGGAAGGAGCGTAGTAGAACAACTTCCATTGCGGCTGAAACTGAGATTGCGGTGAACACAAGAAGAAGAAAGAGAAAAAGAAGCAGTAGAACCGGAGGTTGTATCGACCTCAAAGGCAACTGAAACGGGAATCGTGAAAGTTCAGTTACCCCCTTTTTCGCAAAGACTAAGGAAGAAAAAGAACGAAGAGGTACAGTACCAACGCTTATTATCTATGTTAAAGCAATTACATGTTAATATTCCTTTCAGTAAAGCGATTGAGAAAATGCCTGCCTACGCTAAGTTTCTGAAGGATATGGTAACTAATAAGAGGGGAGCTGGGAAATTTGCCATGGTGGCATTAACGCAAAGTTCCGAATCCATAATTCCACCGAAGATGAGCGATCTTGGGAGCTTTACCATTCCTTGCTCCATAAGAGGACTCTAAATCGGGCAAGCCCTGTGTGACTTGGGAGCAAACATAAATTTGATGCCTCTGTCAATCTTGAGACAATTAAATGTGGGGAAACTTGTGCCCACATTAGTGACTCTTCAACTGGCCGACAGATCTCTGGTTCATTTAGAAGGAAAGATGACAATTTATCCTGCCAGCTGACTTCATCATTTTAGACTATAAGGTCGACAAAAATGTGCCCATCATTCTGGGGCAACCTTTTCTATCTACGGGTCGTGCCCAAATTGATGTGCATAAAGGGGAAATCACTTTTAGTATCAACGGAGAGAAGCTCAAGTTTAATATAATGCGTGCCATGAAGTTTTCGGATGAAAAAGACCTGTAAGATTCTGATGATGACCTGAGTTTGATTGAAGAAGAAAAGATTGATGAAGAGTATGAAGAAAAGGATGCCAGCGCATCTGTTGCTGCCTGCAATGCGATCATAACAAAAACAAACAAGAAAGAAGAAATGATCGCAAAGCAAGAAGTAGAGCCAACAGAAGAAAAAAAAATAACGCAACCTTCCCTAGTGGAGCCACCAACACTTGAATTGAAAACCCTACCAACCCATTTGAAGTACGCATTTTTTGGGCAGAATGAGAAGCTGCCAGTTATAATTTCCTCTGCGCTCAACAAAGATCAGGAGAATGCATTGATGTGTATTCTTAGGAAACATGTGCGAGTAATTGGCTGGACGCTCGCTGACATTAGAGGAATTAGCTCTGCATACTGCATGCACCGTATTCGTCTTGAAGATGACCACAAAGCAACAATTGAACATCAACGCAGACTTAACCCTGCAATGAAGGAGGTCGTCAAGAAGGAGATTATCAAATGGCTAGATGCGGGCATTATCTATCCTATAGCAGATAGCACGTGGGTTACCCCGTGCAATGGGTGTCGAAGAAGGGCGGAATGATGGTAGTTCTGAATGAGAACAACGAATTAATACCGCAAAGGATCATCACTGAATGGCGCATATGTATGAACTACCGCAAACTGAATGCGGCCACAAAGAAAGATCATTTCCCTCTGCCATTAATCGATCAAATGCTAGACCGACTAGCAGGGAATGATTTTTACTGCTTCTTGGATTGTTATGCCGGATACAATCAAATCATGATAGCTCTTGAGGATCAAGACAAGACCACATTCACCTGCCCATATGGGACATTTGCTTTTCGCCACATGCTGTTTGGCCTCTGCAATGCACCAAGCACGTTCCAAAGGTGCATGATGGCGATCTTTTCAAATTATCTCGAGGACTCTGTGGAAATATTTATGGATGACTTCTCCGTTTATGGGAACACTTATGAAGTCTGTCTAGCCAACTTAGAGAAGATTTTGAAGAGATGTGAAGAGACGAATCTGGTGCCAATTGGGAAAAATGTCATTTCATGGTGAAAGAGGGTATAGTGTTGGGACATAAAGTCTCCTCGGATGGGTTGGAGGTGGACAAATAAAAGATTAAAGCAATTGAAAAACTTCCACCTCCAACCAGTGGGAAGGCTGTGTGAAGCTTCTTGGGGCACGCTGGATTCTACAGACGATTTGTCAAAAACTTTTCTCAAATAGCACGACCACTGAGTGCGTTGTTAGAGACGGACAGAAAATTTGAGTTTGACAACAACCGCCTCAACGCATTCAGAGTTTTGAAAAATGCACTGATTACTGCACCCGTTTTGATTGCGCCAGACTGGATGCTGCCATTTGAAATCATGTGCGACGCAAGCGAGTATGTGATGGGAGCAGCTTTAGCGCAAAAGAGAAAAACAATTTTGCATCCCATCGCATATGCGAGTAAAACATTAAGCCCTGCTCAAACGAATTATACAACCAAAGAACTCCTAGCAGTGATTTTTGCGTTGGAAAAATTTCGGGCATATCTATTGGGAACAAGGGTACTCATCCACACCGATCACTCGGCGATCAAATACTTAATGGAAAAGAAGGATGCAAAACCGAGGTTGATCAAATGGGTTCTCCTCCTTCAAGAATTTGATATCGAAATAACTGACCAGAAGGGGACAGAGAATCAAGTTGCGGATCACTTGTCCAGACTGGAAAATCCTGAGGTTGACTGCAATGAGTCTGAGGTGAGTGCCGTATTCCCAGATGAGCAGCTATTCCATATAGAAGAATTGCCCTGGTATGCAGACATAGTCAATTATTTGGTTTGCGAACAATTCTCTGAAGATTACACCTATCACCAATAGAAGAAGCTCAAGCACGAATGCAAACATTATTATTGGGATGAGCCGAATGTGTATAAAAGAGATGCAGACCATATTTTTCTATTATGCATACCAAATGCTACTCAATAACGCATATTGTCATAATGCCACGACTCACCATATGGTGGGCACTTTAGAGGGCAGTGCACTGCAGCCAAAGTTTTGCAAAGTGGATTCTTTTGGCCTACATTATTCAAGGATGTGGCTGACTATGCAATGAAATGTGATCGGTGCCAATGCACAGGTAACATTTCAAGGAAAAGCACAATGCCAATGAACACTATCTTGGAGCTTGAATTATTCAATGTATGAGGGATTGATTTCATGGGACCATTCCCTCCCTCGGGTGGTAAACATTACATTTTATTAGCCGTCGATTATGTCTCCAAGTGGGTAGAGGCAATAGCATGTGTTGCAAGCGATGCGGTGGTAGTCTCCCAGTTTCTGAAGAAAAATATTTTCACTCGTTTTGGCACTCCCCGTGCCATCATAAGTGATGAAGGATCCCACTTTGTCAATCACAATATCAAGGAGTTGCTATGCAAGTACAACATCCTCCACAAAGTGGCCACTGCATACCATCTGCAAATGAATGGTCAGGCTGAAGTGTCCAATCAAGAAATTAAGCTGATACTTGAGAAGGTAGTAAAGCCTTCTCGAAAAGATTGGGCAATGAAGCTCGACGATGCGTTGTGGGCATACCGAACCGCATTCAAAACACCAATAGGTATGTTCCCGTATGCATTGGTATTTGGTAAGACGTGTCATTTGCCTTTGGAGCTAGAGTATAAGGCACTGTGGGCGGTAAAGAATCTGAATTTTGATTTGAAGAAAGTAGGAGAAGCGCGAAAAATGCAGCTAGTCAAGCTAGAAGAATAGAGGATCAACGCATATGAGAATGTGAAGATTTATAAGGAGTGCACCAAGCGCTGGCATGACAAACGCATATACGGTAAGAACCTCCAAGTCGGGCAAAAGGTCTTACTCTTCAATTCAAGACTGAGGCTCTTCCCGGGAAAATTAAAATCACGCTGGTCCGGTCCCTTTATCATCAAAGAAATATTTCCACATGGTGTGGTGGAGTTGATCACTAAGGATGGCAGCTAGACATTTAAGATTAATGGACAATGAGTTAAAGCATATTGCGGAGGTGATTTCCAGCCAGAAAAAGCCTCTGTGAAGCTGAAAAACCTGGACTACCCCTTACTTGACTCTTGAACACTTATCCCTTCGTCACATTACTATTATTTAAGCTATCTACATCTTACTTATTTTTCCTATTTTGAAAAAAAAAAAAAACTTGTTGTTTTGCTTTAAATCACTTGACCCTCTCTTTGTTTGTTTACAACGATTAAGGCACAGGATTGCGATGATGTTACATGAAGGCGCAAATTATCTCACTCCATCACCGCAATCCACAGAAGATAGATCGCCGCAAGGATGGATGCGTCAATACACAATGCGGGCGACAATGCAAAATTTGGGGGTGTACTCTTCCTTATCTTTATTTCAAATTTTGCACTATCACATTGCATTTTAGTTTTCAAAGTTTTATCACCACATCCTCTTTGATCACCGCAATCATTTGACATGGATAAATTTAGTAGTTTACCGCATTCTGTTTCTTTGCCAAGTATGATTTCAATGATGAAAAATATGCTTCTATTTCTTTCGTATATATTAGAGTCAACTTAGTTTTAAGATAGTCACCTCATGAAATATTTCTCGAAGTTAGGGGTTTGCTAGCTTTCTTTCAAACTCTCTTTACAACGCATTCTAAGAACATCGCATGACTTATTTTAATCTCTTGGCAATGAGGACATTGCCGCATTTTAAATTTGGGAGTGAGGTATTTATTTTCGATCTTGGTATTTTCAATATATATATATATATATATTAGAATAACAACTCCACTGTCAACGCAATGGGAAACCCATATTGATAAGAGTTAAGTTGTGAAAGGCACTTACCTGTAGTTGGATGTTCGCATGACACCCGTGGGGGCAAGCCAAAACGAAAGTAAGTCACCAGGATCAACGCATAAATAAATGACTGCAACTCCACTGCCAAATGGGTATGAGTTTAGTCTGAGAAAGAGTGCATTACTCGTAGTTGGATGTCTGCATGACACCCGTGGGGGCAAGCCAAAACGAAGACAAGGCACTTGGATCAGCGCAAGTTAGAAAAAATATCAATGAAGGAAATTTTGATGCAAATCATAAACCCTAATAGAAAATTTTCTTTTTGAAATAAATCATGCGATGTTCCGGAATTTAGTAAAGTCTTTTTGAAAGGTAAGCTTGCAGTCTCTAGGTCTTAGAAATATTTTTAGAAGAGACTTGAATAAGACTAAAGGAAATTCTGGTACATAGGATTTGAACGAAGTATTCTTGAGAAATCTAGGAAAAGAACATTGTGGTTGACTTGCTAAAGGAATCTTTAGTTTATGCTTGAGGACAAACATTGTTTAAATTTAGGGGTGTGATAACGGGCTCAAATGCACGTTATCATAGTGCTAAAGTCTTAAACAATGTTGGATTGCGTTGATGAAATATGTTAACTTGCGTCCATTAAGCATCAATTTCATAATATTATGGTCGCATGCTTTCAGCGCGTTAGAACAGTTGATCTTTGTATTTTTGTGCAGAATATGCGATAACGCAATGAAAGAATTGCGATCAAAGGAAATCATTGGTCGAACGCAACTTCCCCGCAAGGCTTTGCGTTGATCGTGCTCGCAAACATTCACCCAAGAAGGATTGCCATAACTTGGTCAGCGCAACATGGTGGGTGCATCTGGGTGAAAGGCCAATTAAGCGCAATGGGACAGAAAGCTGATGACAGTCGAATCCAAATTAAGTTGACAGCCGATAACGGTCAAAAAGTACATTCAGCTTTCTGTCCCATCGCGCTTAATTGGCCTTTCACCCAGATGCGCCCACCATGATGGCGGGAAATTAGAAGTCAATTTTACTCGACAACCAAAATCTCATGGACGCGGTATGCGATGCATGTTCCTAAGATATGCGTTGATAGTCATGCGTCGATGGTCATGCGTTGATCTGATAACGCGTTAATGAATGTATGTAATGACCATGCGTCCTGCCATAAGTTTTCTTGCACTCACACCAAGTATAATGCGAACGCAAGTTTCTCGGGTAATTCGAGGTCGAACACAAGGACTTGTAGCTATATGTATGCGGTAATGTGCATGCGGCGGTTTGAATAAAAGAATGGAAGGTATGTTGCTAAGTTAATCCTACTCCTACTCCTATCTAACAGACAATGGAATGAGAATATGCATGAAAGGTAGAGATATGACAAACCTTGACATGAAATAAATGTGTGGGAAAATAGATAAAATGCGGAGATGTTTTCATTGCAACCCTTAAGAGTGACCGCAAGGAAATGCACTGCAAATCATGTACTACAAATCATTTTCCAATGGAAATGTGGTTCTTCTAAGTCTAGGACGCATGTGTTGAATGCAAAAGTGTCCATAGAGCTTATTCCTAAGTCTCTACTCTTTTCCTATGCGATTATGAAAAATGCACACAACGCTGCGGTGACCGCACACAATCGTATCCTATCTCTAGGATGCATGCGATGGGTTAATAGCAAACAGTACTTATTCCTAAGCCCCTATCTCTTGTATTATGAGTTCTAATCTGACTCTCCCGAGCCTAGATTCTGACCTAACCTTCCCAAGCCTAGATCCTGTCCTTAGACTACCCTCCCGAGTATCCCTAATGGATGAATGAAGCATACATAATACAAGACAATCACATGAACTTGGTTGATGCAAGATCATTACTATCCCTAGTGAACAATGCATGCCTTGCTTAATGCGTCCAACCACTTACCCTCCCAGGCAGTTGATTGTTGCTGACTTTACTCATAGACAAGCAATGCATTAGCCTATAGATAGGCATTGCAGTAGCTTCACACTAAGCAAATAAGTTTACTCCCACACTCACACAACGCACACCTCTCGACGGGTTTCTACATGCTTCATATCCCTAATCCACATGACTAAGTATGCGATACCCAAATAGCCCCACTAAGTGTTGCAATGAAAGTAAAGATGCTAAGAAAAGAAGATGAAGATGGAGTCGAAGGAACAGAGAAATGCATTGAAAATAAATTGTATTAATTCCTTAATTCTAAGATGTCATACAATACAATAGGAAAAGGAAATGACCGGCTGGAAGAAAAGATTTGCTCCCAGCGAATGTGCCTCAAGGCTGTCGGTGGTGCCATGGATGGTGGAGGAACTGACTCTTTCGAGATCTAGCTCCGGTTGCAGGCTTCGGTCGTCACTCAGAATAGATGAAGGGGGTGAAGAACTCTCAGCCATCTTCTCACACGTTTTTCTGGATCGTAGGGAGAATCCCTGGATCATAAGGATCCTCCTCGGATTACTTGAATTTCAGCTCATCGATTTCTATTTATAGAGCTTGGCTCATCGACAGCATTAATTGAACTGCTCTGAGTCTGACATTTGGCGCGTTAGTCCTTTCTGAACCTCTGCCACCAATGGCGTGGTAGGTGAAATGTCAACATCATCTTTTGGTTTTTCTCAAGGTAGATGCGTTGATGCATTCATTCCACCTACCTTGCGTTGATCCCATTAGAATGCGTTGTCGCATAGCCGCAATCATTCAATGGCTGCATTCACTTAATACCGCAACTCTAACAGATTAAGCGGTGAGAATACGAATGAGAGGTAGAGACATGACGACTGTTGACGCGTAGTAAATGCATGGAAAAACAGATAAAATGTGAGGATGTCTTCATCGCAACCTTAAGCTTGACCGCAAGGACAATCCTAGCCAACACCAACTAATGCGTTCATGCCATACACACCCGCCATAAATCCACGTGATTTGTATTAGCAAACGGAACTTATTCCTAAGTCTCCATTCTTGCTTATGTGATCTTAATCTAGCTCTCCCGAGCATCGATTCTAACTTAGCTCTCTCAAGTCTTAGGTTCTTTCTTTAGACTCTCTCTCGAGTAGCTCTAAAATTGTCATGGATGCATACATAAGACAAGGTAACCGCAAAAGCCTGGTTGACGTAAGATTATTCCTATCTCTAGTGAACACTTGCTTACACTGCTTAATGCGACCAACCACTTACCCTCCCATGCAGTTAGTTGTTGCTGATTTTACTCATAGACAAGCATTGCGTCCGCCTATAGACAAGCGTTGCTACAGCTTCACACTTAAGCAAATAAGGTTTTCTCACAATACTCACGCAACACATACCTCCCGATGGTTTGCTACATGTTTCATATTAGTAAGGCGCATGATTAAGTATGTGATACTCTAACAGTCTCACTGCGATGAAAGTTAAGGATGCTAAGTAAAGGAAGATGGAGATGGAATCGAAAAAAATATAGAAATGCATTGAACACACAATGTATTAATTTTTTTAATCCAAAATGTAATACAATACGATATAAGAAAAGAAGAGAAAAATGAAAGAACCAACTGGAAACAATGTCTTGCTTCCAGAAGATGTGTGTCAAGGCTGCTGGTGGTGCCATGGATGGGTGGTGGTGCCATGGATCCTTGAATGCGTTCATTCAAATAATTCAAAACTTTGCGATTACTTATTAGAATGCGGCATTGAACCTGGTTACGCTCTTCGTTTTGGCTTGCCCCCACGTGTGTCATGCGGGCATCCAACTTTGGTTGTATTCCATATTCAACTCAACTCTTGTCTTGCTTGATTTGGCTTGCACCCGACAGAGGAGTTGTGCTTATGCGTTGATCCTGGCGACTTACCTTCGCTTTGAAGGATCTCATACCTAGAGTTCCATGAGCGTGTTCAGATCGCTCCGATTTCACAGTGATCGAAATACAAATGATATACATTCAACACTAACAGTTATGCATATAAACCTAATTATCGGCATGCTCAGAACATAATGAATAACAGGGAAAGGGTTCATACCAGTTGAAGACTCTCTTTGCACTTCTAAACCTAATGCAGCGAAAACCCTCCAACAGATCTACCAACACTCGGCGGATATGTCGACTACAATAGCACGATAAGTACAAACACGAATACTGCAGCAGGGACGACACCACCACTAGTGAAACTCCAATATCCTCGGAGTGAAAACCCAAAGAGTGGGCTTTGGTGAGTTTGGCAGAGGATGGAGGATAACGCGTCATGTAGACGATAAGCAAGTGGGAGATAAAAATGTGCTATCGTATAGCGAAAGTGCTTATAGTATAGAAGAGTTACACGATCATGTATGAAAAGCTAAACGATCGTTTAGGAAAATGTATACAATCGTTTAAAGAAATCATAAGGTAGACGATCGTTTAGACGAAAGAGCAACTATCATAGAAGCTCTCGCGATATTTTTCACGAATTACTTTTTGGGCGTTCGAAAAATATGAATGCATGATTTGAAAAATGAAAACTCTTTTCATTTTTATCCCGCCGGTTACCACAACCAGCACTGCCCACTACCTACGTCCGAACGTGGAAGAATTGGTTAATTATTATATAATTAATCAATTAATTAATTAATAAATATAATCATATTATATTTATATCTTATAGTTTGATATCACATATCTACTATAGTATTTTCTCCTCTACTTGATATAAATCATATTTATATCTAATTTCCTCCAAATTAATGTATCTCATACATTTAGACAATTACATCATATATAATTAACCAGTCCAATTATATCATATATAATTGAACTTTCTCTTGTCAATTTGAACATTTCAAATTAACCCAAGCATTGGTTCTTGACTTTATCAAGTTACCCAAGTGACCTAATGGACCTGTGGCTCGAAGCTCCAACGGTATGTGAATAGCTGACTAAACTCTTTAGCCACGAGATCCACCATCCGTTAACTGTCAGTGATTCCACTAAAGACCAACAGCTGAACTCTTCTTACCACAGATATATTTTTGTGTCCATCGGATATAACCAATCATGAGTACGATGACCTTTCACAGATGCTCCTAAGTACAGTTGGGCCAATTTACTATTTTGCCCCTATAATTACATCTCATTCCTTAAGTACCACAGATTCCTCTAATGAACAATACAACATAGTCCAACTATGTGTGAACACTTTTCGGGCCAAGAGAAGGTGTGTGGCGCCACATCATTCAAGCCCCAGAATCAGCCTTTAAGAGAGCCATCTATCTACTTGCCTCTGCCTCAGGGAAGGAGTGAATTCCATCTTGTGTAGCTGAGTTCCCAACTCCAAAATCAGACGAATCCTCAAAATGGCAGGCTTGAATCGGCGACCTGGCCACTTGCACCCATACAAATCAAAAGACCGCCCTCAATGGTAGGAGTTCCCAACTCACTCAGGATTGAGGTCATGTGACCTATGGTCATCCTCGTGAAGTGATGTCTCTGTCATGAATAGTGTTATATAACGAGACGTTAACACTTCGTGGTCAGGTCTTATACAAACTGTTTGTATAGGACGCCACCGCTCGCATGTCCCTAACACGAATGATCAGGATCAGGCCATCTGTGACAAGTCACAACACTTGTGACCATTCCATAAAGCAGGCCGCGTTCATAGAGTTATCAGGATAAGGTTTCCCTCCTTTATCCATTTACTACAGACCATTTTGGTTATCACTCAAGACATGATCCACTTGTATGTCACCACATACATGCTTGAGTTACATATAGATAACCAGGGGTTTTATGTTTATTGGTTTGTGGTAAAGAAAATAAAACAATTAACCGAACAAAAAACAAGATGTGAAGTAAATATCATATATTAACAACACAAGTGTTCATACATACTGTTTACAAACTACAGGATACGAGACTTTAGGGCATCAACCCCAACAATCTCACAATTGTTCTAAAGCGAAGTAGGGTGTACAATAAACTTAGTACAAAACAATAAACTAGGGCATAAAAGCCCAGTTCATGAAAATCTCCCACTTGCCCTAGTCCAGCCGCGAGCGATCCTATAGACCCATGCTCCGTAGGTGACCCTTAAACACTGTAGTCGTGAGAGCCTTCGTAAATAGGTCAATAACAATGTGCTTCAAAGCGATCTGCGTGACGATCACACCCCCTCAATGCACTATCTCGCAGATCAGAGGATACTTCCGCTCTATGTGTTTTCCGCACCGGTGACTCCTTGGCTCCTTGGAGTTCGCCACTGCCCCACTATTATCATAATAGAGGGTAATGGGTCTAGACATATCTGAAACAACTTCCAGTTCTGTCAAGAACTTCCTGAGCCAGACGACCTCCTTAGCAGCTTCCCAAGCCGCTACGTACTCCGCCTCTATGGTGGAGTCGGCGATGCACCCCTGTTTAGTGCTTCACCACACTACAACTCATCCGTTAAGAGTAAAGACTGACCCTGATGTGGACTTGTGAGAGTCCTTATCAGTCTGAAAGTCAGAATCCGTGTATCCTGTAAGGATCAAATCCCTCGAACCATACACGAGCATGTAGTCCCTCGTTCTCCGAAGATACTTGAGGATGTTCTTCACTGCAGTCCAGTGACCCTGGCCTTGGTTAGACTGATACCTACTGACTATGCTCACAACGTAGCAGATGTCTGGACGAGTACGGAGCATCGCATACATCAAACTGCCAATGGTAGATGCATATGGGACTCGTCTCATCTTCTCAACCTCTTGTGGCGTCTTAGGACACATTTCCTTAGACAAAGTGACTCCATACCGGAATGGCAGTAGGCCCCTCTTGGAGTATTGCATCGAGTACTTGAGCAACATCTTGTCAATGTACGATGCCTGAAACAGTGCTAGCATTTTGTTCTTATGATCCCGAAAGATCTGGATACCTAGAACAAACTGAGCCTCTCCCAAATCTTTCATTTGGAATTGGGTCGCTAGCTAGTTCTTAACTGCAGTCAGTAGACCTACATCATTCCCAATGAGTAGGATATCGTCTACATACAACACTAAGAAAACTACTTAAGCATTGATGATCTTCTTGTAGACACAAGGTTCATCAACGTTTTGGTCAAAGCCATACGACTTGATCGCAGCATCAAACCGTATGTTCCAAGATCGAGACGCCTGTTTCAGTCCATAAATGGACCGATTTAGTTTGCAAACATTTTTCTCTTGACCTTGGGCTATGGATCCCTTGGGCTACACCATATAAATGGTCTCCTCAAGATTGCCATTCAGAAAGGTCGTCTTGACGTCCATTTGCCAAATCTCATAATTATAATAAGCTGCAATGGACAGGAAGTGCGGATCGACTTTAACATGGCAACAGGCGAGAAAGTCTCCTCATAGTCGACTCCCTCTACCTGGGTATAACCCTTTGCCACAAGTCGAGCCTTGAAGGTCTGTACCTTCCCATCAACATCCCGTTTGCTCTTGTAGATCCATTTACAACCTATAAGGTGAACCCCATCAAGCTGATCTACAAGATCCCATACTGATTTGAAGTACATCGACTCCATCTCGAGATCCATGGCCTTGACCCATTCATCCCGGTCAACTTTCTCCATTGCCTTCTTATAAGACAACGGATCCTCAACGTCGCCATCTGCTACCATAGCATGGATTTCTGTGATGCTCAGATAGCAAACGGGTGGGTTTGCAACCCTTCCACTATGTCGAGGTTCCCTCAACTCTTGAGGTGGAACCGACCTACTGGATGAACTCCCATCAACAACTCTTGTTGAAGTTTCAGTAGTTTCATTGGAAAGCTCACGCAACTTTGCTTCGTGGACTGTGCTCCCTTATATGATCCTCCTCTAGAAAAGTAGAGTGTGTTGAAACAAACACCCTATTTTCCATTGAATCATAAAAATAACCCTCTCTGTACCTTTGGGGTAGCCTACAAAGAGGCATAACCTTGACCGTGGTTCCAACTTCTTGGGATTAGCCTCAAGCATATGTGCAGGGTAACCCCAAATGTGGAAGTGACGTAAACTAGCTTTATGCCTATTCCACAACTCCAGAGGTGTTCTTGCAACACTCTTGGAGGGAACACAGTTGAGTATGTACATCGAGTCTCCACTGCAAAATCCCAAAATGAGTCCGGTAAGGAAGCATAACTCATTATCGAGTGAACCATGTCTAACAAGGTTCTATTTCTTCTCTCCGCTAAACCTAATCGAAGTGTTTTAATCCGTCTATCCAATGTGTTTTCAACTTCAACCTTGAACTCTTTGAACTTTTCAAAGGATTCAGACTTCCGTTGCATAAGATAAACATACCCGTACCTGGAGTAATCATTAGTAAAACTAATAAAATACTCATAGCCACCTCAAGCTCACACATTCATAGGACCACAAAGGTCAGAATGTACTAACTCAAGAGGTTCCTTGGCTCTAGAACCTTTTCCAGTAAAAGGTCGTTTAGTCATCTTACCCTCAAGGCAAGATTCGCACACAGGTAAAGAATTTTCTTCTAACTCACTTAGAAGTCCATTCTTCACCAATCTCTCAATCCTATTGAGATTGATGTGCCCTAAATATAGATGCCAAAGTTGGGCATTTGCTTTTGGAGAAATTCTTCGACGTTTTGGTTGAGTTATGGTAGTTCTTAACATTTCAGTATTATAGAGGGAATTAATGGCTAATGGCCTTAGCACATATAAATTTGATTCCAGATTTGTTGTGCAAATAAAGACACCATCTTTATGAATAAAGCTTTATTCAAATAGAAAGAAATAGTGTATTTACATTGCAATAAACACTTTACAGAAATAAGATTCCTTTTTAGTTCAGGAACAATATATACATCAGTTAAAATAAGAAACCTATTCTGTAAAGCTAACTGTAGTCCTCTCACTGCCACAGCTGAGATGACGTGCCCGGTGCCTACTCATATCATCATCTCACCAGCCTCCAGCTGTCGTCAAGATCTAATCCCTTGAAAAGAAGAATAAACATGGTTAGTGGCACCTGAATCAATTATCCAGGCAGAATCATCATTCTCCACTAAACAAGTTTCAAGCACAAGTAAATCACATTTACCTTTATCCGCCTTGGCCTTAGCCTTGGCTGCTTTCTTCTCCTTCAGATACCGAGGACAGTTTCTCTTCCAGTGTCCATCTTGGTTGCAATGGAAAAAATTTCCTTTAGCAACTGGTGGACGCCTCCTTGGGGTAACAGGCGGTGGGTTAGCAAGTGTCTTCTCTTTTCCCTTACCACCCTTCTTCTTCTTCCCCTTTGTAGAGTTAGAAGTAGAAGGTGTAGTCTTCTTTCCTAAGGTCGAACCTCTATGGAACGTCCTGGAGGATGAAGCAACATTTTCCTCACCCTTCTGCTTCACCTTACTTTTCAGTAAAGATTGGTATGTCTGCAACTCGTTAAGGAGAGTTGTAAGGTTATACTTCACTTTGTTAAGAATCACATTACTAACAAAGTGCAGGAAGCTCTCTGGCAAAGAATGCAAGATTATGCTAACCTGGCTGCCTCATCGATGGTAGACCTATTCAACTCCGCCACATTGAAGTGGACCATCATGTTTAGCACATGTTCACAAACAGAGGTGCCTTCTTACATTTTGGAGTTGAATATGTATTTAAGAGCGTCATGCATAAGTTGTTCAGATGGTTGTCCAAACATCCCCCGCAAGGACTCCATGATTTCACAGGCAAAGACCATAGGCTCATACTTCTTGGCACGACGTCAGAAAGACTTGCCAAGATATAGGCTCGGGTCTTCTCATTCGCCCTTGTCCATCACTCGTATGCCTCCCGAACATTTAGAGTGACATTTGGAGTTGTAATAGGAGGATAAGCCTCCGTGAGAGCGAACATGAGATCCTCGATGATTAGGATCATCATGATCATGTGTTTCCATGTTGAAAAATTATCGCTAGTCAGTTTTTTGGCGCTTAACAATGATAAGGTGGTTGTTGCCATTTGAAAAAGTTGCTAAAAATACAAACAAAACTTTATTAGATTTTGCTAAACCACTTTTAAACCAATTAGTTTTGCAAAACAGATTCAAGTACCCTAAGTTATAGACTTCTATTTTGCAATGATGCCCTAGTGAGTCAGGACAAACGCCACCTATGGGGTGATCAGTTGCCCCTTCGCTGGAATGAGACATTCTCAACCATTAGGCAGAACAAACTCTTGGAACTGAACCTAACAGCCACCATTTTACGGTCTAGAATCGTTAACCTTTAACTATTTCACATAAGTGTAACCCCTCGTTTTCGGTGCTAGACTCCCACCCTAATGCGCTTACCGTAGGGAAAAGACAGATTAGGACAAGAGACTAAGTTACCTTATCCTCTTACAGGAGATCCAATAAAGAAATGCGCAAAATTGCCATCCTTTAAGAGGACACTCCCAGGGTGCATCGAGGTGATGCGCAGTAACTTCATTCAACCTAACGAGGGAGACCGAAGGATATGTTGTCGCACTTCCCGCTCCCACTTACTATGAACATTCTCTCCATCCACCTTGATATTGACTTACCCAAACACCATCCGTTGGGGGGACATGCCAAAGATGCCGTGAGGCCGAGGATAGATCTCACGGTGTGGACTTTAGGAGAAAAGTGAAAGGTTTAAGTGAAGCATCTCATGCCCCAAGTACCTCCCACTGAATGTTCTACCTAGGGATTCATTAACCTAGACAATCCGGCTACTGACTTTAGTCTAAGTCATCTTTTTAAACTCTAGTCATAAACAACGTTTGTTTATGAAATATGAACAAGTTCAAGTAGTCACATTTAACCACTTTAATGGACTATCCTTAACTTGCATGCATGCATCAAATCTATCTAATTCACCTTTCTAGGTAAGTTCCCATGTAGGGGTATTACTATCACACCCAGCTCTAGATTACCTTCTAAACCTGGATGGAATGGTGACTACAGCAGTTACCAACCCTTTTGCAAAACCCTGAATATGTACATATCATCAATATACGAACATATTAACTCAGAACTTAACACATTTAAATTACAGGATTTCGCAGCATTGTTCATACATGAATATTACAACTTAGTGAGCTCCATCTAGAATACTAGTCATTAAACAGACACATATGTACTAACTAATACAGGTCTTCAATTATGCTTCCTTCAACCTGTTTCTTTGAGTGGCAGAGTAGCAGCAGAAAAGTCTTTTGGGAATTGACCGCTACCTAAAATGAAAACATTTGAAAACATGAGCTAGAAGCCCAGTGAGTGACTAACATATAAAGTATAACGTTCATACATAAATTTCATATTAAAATTGAAAGCCTTCACTGAAAACATAAACTTGGCAACTATTATTCATGTTATCATCAACATCATGTAGCACTATTTTATGCTTTGCTTGACTAGGCCTTAGTCCACCAGTCTAGAGTGGCCCTCTTGCTCACTTCTTGTCATCCTTTACTGCATTACAACTTAACTAGGAAGGAACCCTTTTTGTTCACTTCCTACAATCATAACTTGCATCCTTAGTTGAGAGAGTACCCTTACTCAATTCCTCAACGTCAATTCATAGCTAATATGGAGTGATCTCGACACTACCAATAACATTTTTTCTTACATTCATGTAAATCTAGTTTAAGTACCGTCATACCTTAGGTACTACTGCTCAGATACCTTCTCCGTGTACTTTGGTATCGAGCTGCTCGGATACCTTCTCCATGTACTTCAGTATCGAGCTATTCAAATTCTAAGACAAAGCTTCAGTACCTTTTCCATGTACTTCAGTACTGAGCTATTCACATTCTAAGACTGAGCTTCAGTACCTTCTTCGTGTACTTCAGTACTAAGCTACTTATACTTACTTGCATATTCTTATCTCTTAATGACTTAGTTGCCCAAATGCATCCCATACTAGCGCATCCTCATGGTCATTGTAAAGCATAGCATAAATATAAATTTAATGTGTGATGCGTTGCTTGGTAACTATTTGAGAATAGTTATCTTAAATAGCTTTCAGTAAACATGCATTGCTAAACATTCATAAGCATTAGCAATTTACTTAAAACATTTAAAGCATTTAGAGTCACTCACAGTCTTTAGCAATCCTCTTCATGTATATGCTTACTGTGCATTGAACACTTAGCCAAATTCTTAGGCCTTAACTTGACTAGGCAGTAACTTCATTACCATGCGTCCATGCCTTGCGTTAGGTGTTCAAGCCTCCTATGCGTCCAAGCCTTCAGCTCACGCCCATTGCCCATCGCATAGCAACCTTTGCACCTATCATTCAGCTCATGTGCCCGTCTTGTGACACATCGACACATGGCCCATGCATTTGTCCGATTGCACCCATCATTCGGCTTATGCGCCCGTCTTGTGGCACATTAACGCATGCCCCATGCGTTCGTCTGATTGCGCCCATCAACTCCAACGCAACCTTGCACTTATGGCTTCAATATGTGTTGCATGGTCTAATGTTTCTCAGCGCATCCTTGTGCCAATTCAACCTCCAACGCATGCGCTCATCATCATCATCAATCCCTTAAAGCTGCTTGCTGCCTGCTTGCTCAAAATTCCAGATTTAACTTACAATTTCATTAACTAATTTTCCAGGCCTTTTTCTCAAGAAATTTCCTTCTACAAACATTCTCCAAATTGTCTCAGTAAGCTTAACTTAAAATTTCAGCTCTGAATTCTTCATGGTTGTGCTGGAATCCTCAAATTATCAAGGCTAGCCCAACTTACCCGAGAATTTGACCTCCAGCCAGATTCTTCATACTCCAGCTCGATTCCGCTAGAATCTCCCTCTGCCATATTAACCTCAGTAACTAGACATACTCAGGGTTTGAATGGCTCTAGAATTACTTCATTTGCTCGAGCAAATTTCTCCAAACCTCTGCTTGATTTCGAGCTTCTCTTTTAAACTAACAGCTGCATGCTCTCCTTTTAACATCAAGCTGCCACCTCATCCTTAAAAGATAATGTCAAACCTGAGTATGTCAGCTGGCTTAGCTGATCAATCACCAAGATAATCTTTCCCTCTTGGTTATCAACACAAGGTCAGCTCCCAAGCCAACGCTTGCAACTCCATGGCCACCTACCTCCTCCTCAACGCATCGCCCAATCTGGCTAATGCATAACTCACTTAGAGGCTATTGCATCCATCCTTTGGTCGCATACTTCTAAGCCAACGCATGTCCTAGCCCACGCATAGCTGTCTTATCATATCAACCATGCGTTAAGCCTTCCTCGTTTCATAGCATAGCTTTAGCATGCATCACATACTCCATCGTCTAGTACTGCTGCCACATAGCACCAATGCATAGGCTGCATAGCACCAACGCATAGGCCGCATAGCGCCAACGTAGGCCGCATAGTGCCAACGCATAGTGTTGCCGCATAGCACCAACGCATAGGCTGCATAGCACCAACGCATAGGCCGCATAGCGCCAACGCATAGGCCGCATAGCACCAACGCATAGGCCGCATAGCACCAACGCATATTGTTGCCGCATAGCACCAACGCATAGGCCGCATAACGCCAACGCATATTGTTGCCGCATAGCACCAACACATAGGCTGCATAGCACTAATGCATAAGCCACATAGCACCAACGTATAGGCTTCATAGCACCAACGCATAGTGTTGCCGCATGCCATCGGGTAGCGTTGCCGCACACCATCGTGTGGCATTGCCGCATGACACCATCGGGCGCATACCTATGTACGCATATGTTAACTTGTAAAAATGCAAGTTATTTATACTACTTTATTTAGATATTGCGGTTAAAAGAGAGAAAAGTTGCGTCAATTATATGGAAATGGACTAAGAAATACAATAATTATAAGTTGTTGTCAATACACCCACTAACATCATTACGATGGTAGAAAAGAATATTTCAAGTCTATTTTGCAGGAAATCCAGTCACCATATGTGTTCATGGCTCAAGAGAAAAAGATTAACGCATCTACGTCGCATTGCCCCTATCATTCAGGAATGAATAGACGATCAATGCAATGACGGCGCATGCGACAATCGATCCAGAGCTGAACTTCAACTGCATGCGGTAATAAAAACAACACCACATGCGAGCATACGATCGAAAGACACAAATGAGCAACGCAATCGCGGAGGATTTTGACACGTGTACAACTAACCGTGGTGCATTTTTGACGGACTGATTGCATAACAGAAGGAATATTTGTTCCACCATTTTCGGAATTTCCATAACAATAAAGTGGGGACCACAAGTCAGAGAGTCAAAGCTTTTATCTATAAATACCCTCAAAGAATTCACTAAAAGATATACTTGATTCGGGGGATAATTGATACAAGGCTATTGAGAGAAAGGCTGATCTGAGTGCTGATCGGAGAAGATCTGGGAAGAAAAGAGACAAGGCCGAGAGGTGAGTCTCAGGGCGAATCATTCCAAATTCCCGCCGTGAAGCTCTGTACCTAGATCAACTCTACCGGTTGAGCAAGCCTGAGAGGGAAGCTCATCCTTCTGTTCACTCCATCTATGTCGGCAAGAAATCTCTCCATCCAGATCGGTGTCAAGACATTGACACTCTTCTGTATTTGTTTCTAACTCTTATTCATCAATTGTACTTCATCTTCTTAGTCTAAATCATTCACAACCATGTATCAAACGCTTGATTTTATAATTAATTGTCATGATCATTTTCATCTCCACATTTTTGTCTATTTCCGTTCCTCCATTAATCGCTTTCTCCATGATGTTTTCTTAATCCCTTGGTGATTAATATGAATTAAGCAAGTAATTTAATCTGTGCTAAAGAAATAAAGATGTTTAGCTAAAGAATGCTATACGGCATCTTCACCTGTGAGAGCAGAAGTGAAGATGCCATTCTGATCTGTCGAGAGAAAGTTAGAAGAATGCATTAACTAAAGCAAGAAGTACTTCCAGAGATGGAAGCAACCTTGCATTCACTACGTCTGTCCCTGTTTCACCATAGAGATGTGGGAAACGCGACCGATCACCGAGAGGTGTATCCTGTTTCACCATAGAGATGTGGGAAACGCGGCCGATCACCGAGAGGTGTACGCCAAGAGAAAACGGAACCGCTCTTATATCTTTAATGCAATTAAGGAACTTGCGATGTTTGTACTAATTACCATTTCTCTTTCTGCTTCGCACATAAGCCTTGCCATCGCATAACACGACCTTTGTATAATCTTCACAGTCAGTCTCAACCTCGATATCTTGTATCACGTAACCTGTATCTTGTATCATCATAGCTTAGGTTTATTTTATCGCACTTTACTTTTATTGCAACTTACTTTATTATCGCATTTTTATCGCTTATCTTTACTTTATTGTATTTTTAAATACCTATACACACAACTTTTATTAAATTGAAAAACCCCTGGTCGCATATATCACAATTGTAACGCAATTAACCTAAAACAATCCCTGTGTTCGACCTCGGATCACACCGAGAAACTTGCGGTGGAATTATACTTGGTTCCAACGCATAGTATACTACAAGATTCTCATAAATAACGCATATCTAGAAGTAGTATCGCATAAATAAAGTGTGTCTGAATAAGCATAACACAGCATCCACATTCCATTTCCATTCCAAGTCATTGAGTTTATGGTAACATGAGCTTGTATGACCCATCATTCATCACCATCCATATGCCTATTTAGAATCACCGCATCTTAAGCGTTGTAATACATAAGAAGATAAATTTTATTAATTCATATTCATATTTGTCCACATACTTAAAATAGAAGCATCAATTTCTATGTCAACAGCATACCATCGGCCGCATACCTTATCAACGCATCATGGCTTTCAGCTCATGTGTTCATCCTTAGTACCAACGCATAGCTTATCCTTGCCTTCAATACTTGGCCTGTACAAGCCTTGGTTGTTACACATGCAACCTCATGTGTCCACACTTCTCCATCAACGCATGCCTACACTTTGCTTCCATACTTAGCCAAATTTTTACTTGTTATATTATTTAAAACTTACCCAACTAAGTATTTCTAACACTTAGAATTTTTTTCCTCCATCTTCCTACTTTCTTAACCTCCTTTCATAATTTTACTTAATATGATGGTTACTCACTTTTGTAGGAAAAAAGGAGTATGGGGTTGACAGTTACGTTTCAGTTAACTTAAATACCCAAGCCTAGACAGAACCCGCCTTAGACAAAAGGTCCCTTATAGATATATTTGCTACACTTTAACCTTTTATTAGCCAATTTGATCCTCTTAAACTGATTAAAAGATTAAAGCCTTAGGGTTGCTAATCATATTAGAACCATGATCTCAGGTCTATGTTATCCAAGTTTTAAACATTTTAAAACCATGAATTAAACCTAAGTGAGCATGCATGTCTTTTTTATTTCTTTTAGTTCTAATTTCTCTGTAACTCTTAAAAAGAAACAACTAAAACATTATGCTCAACGAGACATTTATAACATTTATAAAAATAACCTATGTGTCATGCTTCATGCAATGTCCGGTCATTACTATATAACTCGTAATAACCAAGCAAACATGCTATCATTCACCCTTATACTATAACATTTATAATATAAAGATGATGCATGTTAATGCTTTTTATGCATGCATAAATATAACTCTTATATTATATGATGCATGAACGTGCTCTTACATAATTAAAAATCATGCTTCTCTAAATTATAACAATTACAATAAAGAGATGATTCATGATCATTGCATAACCTAAGGTGGGATTTACTATATGTGCATACCATATGACATATAAAACATACATCACATGTAATAAACAAAGGATTAATGGACCGGGATGAGCCTTTAAACCAAAAACAACAGAATGAAAAACCTTATCTATTACATTTTTCATCGAGCAAATCGGATCACAGGCGAACCGAGTCTTGAACCGCCAGGAGGTCTTCATCGTGTAGCAAATTCCAGCAGGTAGACAATCGTTCAGCGCGCAGTAGATGATAGAAGCATAAGAAAACGATCGCGTAGACGACGACGAGGCTGCAAAGCCTGTCCGTCCATGCGATCGTGTAGCGCAACGACAGGTAAACGATTTACCTTGCGTTACTAAGCGACTGTTTAGTCAGTTACTCAGCAATAAAGCTTGCTGACCTAAACGATCGTCTAGCATGCGCACTTTAAATAATACGCGAGCATCTCATCGTCTAACTGATGCGTGCAACTTGGTAAACGATGTACCTTGCGATACTAAGAGATCGTTTAGTCAGTTACTAAGTGATGAAGCCTGCTGACCTAAACGATCGTCAAACGCGCGTGCACATTAAACGATACTTAGTGATCGCGTGCCCGATCGTCAACCCGATACGACCAACTCTTGATCACATCCCCTATCGTTTAACCGATGTGTTCAATCACGATCACTTACTCCTCCATCTACATGATGCGATTGACAACGATCGAGTAGAACTTCTTCTGCACGATGCGATCAACCCTAGATCATCTCCTTCCTCGAAGAGCCGCAACCTTTGCCCAGAACTGACGAACGACTCAAGACTTCAAACAAACTTTGAATACAGACTCGATAACAATTATTTATGCCCAAAAACGTAGGGGCTTTTACAAACAACCGCAAATGTAAAAGGATTTATACAAACCGAGGCTAATCATCCCGAAAATATCCATTAATCCGGCACATCCACAGCAGGTTTAACAACTAAAACAGCCTAGAAATGCACCCACCATGAATGTATATGTTATTTCGTTGCAACAGATGAAATCGGAGTATCAGAAACCTGGCTCTGATACCAATTGAAGGATCTCATACCGAGAGTTCCATGAGAGTGTTCAGATCGCTCCAATTTCGCAGTGACCGAAATACAAATGATATACATTCAACACTAACAGTTATGCATATAAACCTAATTATCGGCATGCTCAGAACACAATGAATAACAGGGAAAGGGTTCATACCAGTTGAAGACTCTCTTCGCACTTCTGAACCCAATACAGCGGAAACCATCCAACAGATCTACCAATACCTGGTGGGTATGTCGACTGTAACAGCGCGATCAATACGACCACGAACACTGCAGTGGGGATGACACCACCACTAGTGAAACCCGGGTATCCTCAGAGTGAAAACCCAAAGAGTGGGCTTTGGTGAGTTTGGTAGAGGATGGAGGATAACGCGTCGTGTAGATAAAACTGTGCTATCGTATAGCGGAAGTGCTTTTCGTATAGAAGAGCTACACGATCGTGTATGAAAAGCTGAACGATCGTTTAGGAAAACGTATACGATTGTTCAGAGAAATCGTGAGGTAGACGATCATTTAGACGGAAGAGCTACTATCGTATAGGCTCTCGCGATCGTTTTCACGAATTCCTTTTTGGGCGTTCAACAAATATGAATGCACGATTTGAAAATGAAAACTCTTTTCATTTTTATCCCGCCGGTTACCACAACCAGCGCTATCCACTACCCACGTCCGAACGTGGAAGAATTGGTTAATTATCATATAATTAATTAATAAATATAAATTATATTATATTTATATCCTATAGTTTGATATCACATATCTACTATAGTATTTTCTCCTCTACTTGATATAAATCATATTTATATCTAATTTCCTCCAAATTAATGTATCTTATACATTTAGCCAATTATATCAGATATAATTAACCAGTCCAATTATATCATATATAATTGAACTTCCTCTTGTCAATTTGAACATTTCAAATTAACCCAAACATTGGTTCTCGACTTTATCCAAGCTACCCAGGTGACCTAATGGACCTATGGCTCGAAGCTCCAACGGTACGTGAATAGCTGACTAAACTCTTTAGCCACGAGATCCACCATCTGTTAACTGTCAGTGATTCCACTAAAGACCAACAGATGAACTCTTTTTACCACATATATATTTCTGTGTCCATCGGATATAACCAATCATGAGTACGATGACCTTTCACAGATGCTCGTAAGTACAGCTGGGCCAATTTACTATTTTGCCCCTATAGTTACATCTCATTCCTTAAGTACTACTGATTCCTCTAATGAATAATACAACATAGTCCAACTATGGTCATCCTAGTGAAGTGAAGTCTCTGTCATGAACAGTGTTATATAACGAGACATTAATATTTCATGGTTAGGTCTTATACAAACTGTTTGTATAGGACGCCCCCGCTCGCATGTCCCCAAAACGAATGATCAGGATCAGACCATCTGTGACAAGTCACAACATTTGTTACCATTCCACAAATCGGGCCACGTTCTAGCGTTACCAGGATAAGGTTTCCCTCCTTTATCCATTTACTACAGACCATTTTGGTTATCACTCAAGACATGATCTACTTGTATGTCACCACATACATGCTTGAGTCACGTATAGATAACTAGGGATTTTATGTTCATTAGTATGTGGTAAAGAAAATAAAACAATTAACCAAGAAAAAACAAGATGTGAAGTAAATATCATATATTAACAACACAAGTGCCCGTACATACTGTTTACAAACTACAGAACACGGGACTTTAGGGCATCAACCCCAACACGTTTTGGCTTGCCCCCACGGGTATCATGCGGACATCCAACTATGGGTAAGTGCCATTCACAACTTAACTCTTATCAACATAGGTTTCCCCCCATTGCGTTGACAGTGGAGTTGTTATTCTCAAAATTCTTTTTTTTTTCTTTTTAGAAAATGATCGCAATGTAATGAACACAATTCTCTGGGATCGCTGCCACCCCCAAATTTAGAGGTTGGCAGCGTTCCCACAGCAAAGCTAAAAAATAAATCACAAGAATGCGGTAACAACGTTTGAGCAAAGGTTTGCGCAAAATAAAACTTAAGACTTTGAAATTTTGAAGAAACTATTAAAAGTAAGGTGAGCCTTGCGATGCTTAGTTAGTGGATGCGGTGAATTATACGTACCATCATAGATGGATCGCAAAGGAACGCAATTAGACAAGGAGAATTTCGAAAGGATAAAGCATAAAGGATAACAAGAGAATAACCTTAAGCGAAATAACACATGCGATCATGCTTTGGAATTCACGCGATCAAAGCCATGCGTTGAAGGATGGAGGAATTCTTCCGCTGTAACTGCGCACCGAGGAGAATTATTGTTGCACCTACAAGAAGCAAATGCACCACAACCAAGGAAGCAGCCGCATATCCAAAATAATAATAAAAATAGAAATAAATTAAACTAAGAAAGCAAGGTAAAGATAGAGTAGAAGGCGTCCCTAGAGAAATTGGAGTGTTGTCACCGCAAGAAGTCTCCCATGCAGGAGATTGCTCTCAACTGTTTAGGTCAAGGGATTCACCCTGACCATTGGAACTTCCGGCAATTATTGGGCACATGTTGGCCACCATGTGCTTAGAACTACCTTCAGCTCATGCTACTGATTACCTTTCTATCTTGGGGTCAATACTGGCTTTTGGCGTATTGCCTACACTTCAATATTGGTTGCAGCTTGGTCGCACAAACTACAATACTCCCAAGATAACAAGGTTGCCTGCAAAACACAAAACTCAACAAACTATTAGCTGCCAAGTCCCTGGCAACGACGCCAAAAACTTGGTGACGAAAATTAGTGAATGCAATTGTGCGATGCATGTCTTAGGCTATGCGTTGATTCTCATGCGTCGGTGGTCATGCGTTGGAATGAAACTATGCGTTAACGAATGTATGCGATGACCATGCGTTCTCGTCATAAGTTTTCTTACGCCCGCGCCAAGTATAACGCGAACGCAAGTTTCTCAGGTGATCCGAGGTCGAACTCAGGGACTTGTAACTAAATGTATGCGGTAATATGTTTGCGGCGGATAAATAAAAGAATGATGGAGGGTATAAGTTACAAACTACTCCTACTCCTAACTAACAAATTAAGCGATGAGAATGAGAGGTAGAGACACGACAACTGTTGATGCGTCGTAAATGCATGGAAAAACATATAAAATGTGAGCATGTCTTCATCGCAACCCTAAGCTTGACCGTAAGGGCAAACCCAGCCGACGTCAACTAGCGCGTTCATGCCATACACGCCCGCCAAAAATGCACGTGATTTGTATTAGCAAATGGAACTTATTCCTAAGTCTCAATTCTTGCTATGCAATCTTAATCTAGCTCTCCCGAACATCAATTCTAACCTAGCTCTCTCAAGTCTTAGGTTCTTTCTTTAGACTTTCTCTCGAGTGGCTCTAAAGGTGTGATGGACGCATACATAAGACAACATAACCGCAAAAGCTTGGTTGACGTAAGATTATTTTTATCTCTAGTGAACACTTGCTTACACTGCTTGATGCGACCAACCACTTCCCCTCCTAGGAAGTTAGTTGTTGCTGATTTTACTCATAGATAAGCATTGCGTCCGCCTATAGACAGGCATTGCTACAGCTTCACACTTAACCAAATAAGGTTTTCTCACAATACTCACGCAACGCACACCTCCCGATGGTTTACTACATGCTTCATATTCCTAAGCCGCATGATTAAGTATGTGATACTCTAACAGTCTCACTAAGTGATGTGATGAAAGTTAAGGATGCTAAGTAAAGGAAGATGGAGATGGAATCGAAGGAAATATAGAAATGCATTGAACATATAATGTATTAATTTCTTAATCCAAAATGTAATACAATACAATATAAGAAAAGAAGAGAAAATGAAAGGACTAGCTGGAAACAATGTCTTGCTTCTAGCAAATGTGTGTCAAGGCTGTCGGTGGTGCCATGTATGGGCAGTGGAGCTATCTCTCTCGAGATCTAACTTCGTCGAAAGCTCCGGTCGTCACTCGGAATGGATGAAGGAGATATAGCACTCTTAAGCTTTCTTCTCACACGTTAGTCTGGATCACAAGGATCCGCCCGAAGGCCGAAACTTGGACAAAATGAAATTCTACTCAACGACTTCTATTTATAGAGCTGGATCACCGACAACATTAATGGACCTGCTCTGATTCTGACATTCGCGGCGTGATGGTCCTTTTCTAAATCTCTGCTGCTAACGGCATGGTAGGTGAAATGTCAACATCATCTTTTGATTTTCCCGAGATATGCGTTGATGCTTCCGTTCCACCAACCTTGTGTTCATCCCGTTATTATGGTTATCATCGTGTAGCCGTAATCTTGCAATGACCGCATTCGCTTGATTACCGCAACTTCTACACGATGACCACAATCGTTTGACGATCGCAACTCCTATGCGATGGGCGCATGCGGTAGATTACCGCAACACCCATGCGTTGAACGTATGCGTTCGCCTTTGCAATGGAGAATTTCTCCGCATGCAGTCGTCTATGTGATAGCCTGGCTTCCGCGTCTGTGTCCGATTCCTGCATTAGCTACAAAGATAGACAATTGAATGCATAATAATGCATAATAGTGGGTTAGCCGAGATTCTTAATGCTAAACGACGTAAACTCATTTTCTCGTGAATTCCTAACATAATCGTCGTATATTTCACTTAAAAATCCTCATAATTCTAAATAAAAGGCCTAAGATGGCGTGAATTTCTGCCTGTCATCAGTACACTTCAGCAAAATGGTATAGTAGAGAGGAGAAATAGAACCTTGTTCGACATGGTTCGTTCGATGATGAGTTACGCTTCCTTACCGATCTTGTTTTGGGGTTTCACAGTGGAGACTGCGATATACATTCTCAACTGTGTTCCTTCTAAGAGTGTTGCGAGAACACATCTGAAGTTGTGGAACGGGCGTAAAGCTAGTTTACATCACTTTTATTGGTGTTGATGCCCTAAAGTCTCGTGTCCTGTAGTTTGTAAATAGTTTGTACGAACGCTTGTGTTGTTAATATATGATATTTACTTCACATCTTGTATTTTTGCTCGGTTACTTGTTTTATTTACTTTACCACAAACCAATAAACATAAAATCCCTGGTTATTTGTATGTGACTCAAGCATGTATGTGGTGACATACAAGTGGATCATGTCTTAAGTGATAACCAAAATGATCTGTAGTATATGAATATAGGAGGGAAACCTTATCCTGGTAACGCTACTGACGCAACCCGCTTTGTGGAATGGTCACAAGTGTTGTGACTTGTCACAGATGGCCTGATCCTAATCATTCGTGTTGGGGACATGCGAGCGAGGGCATCCTATACAAAGAGTTTGTATAAGACCTGACCACGAAGTGTTAACGTCTCGTTATATAACACCGTTCATGACAGAGACTTCATTTCACTAGGATGACCATAGGTAACATGACCTCAATCCTGAGTGAGTTGGGAACTCCTGCCATTGAGGGCGATCCTTTGATTTGTATGGGTGCGAGTGGCCAGGTCGCCGATTCAAACCTACTATTTCGAGGATTCGTCTGATTTGGGAGCTGGGAACTTAGCTACACAAGAAGGAATTCACTTCTTCCCCCAAGCAGGGATAAGTAGATAGATGGCTCCCTTAAGGGCTGATTCCGGGGCTTGAACGATGTGGCGCTACACATCTTCTCTTGGCCTGAAAGATATTCACACATAGTTGGACTATGTTGTATTGTTCATTAGAGGAATCAGTGGTACTTAAGGAGTGAGATGTAACTACTGGGGCAAAATAGTAATTTGGCCCAACTATATTTACGAACATCTGTGAAGGGTCATCGTACTCATGATTGGTTATATCCGATGGACACATAAATATATTTGTGGTAAGAAGAGTTCAGTTGTTGGTCTTTAGTGGAATGCCTGACAGTTTACGGATGGTGGATCTCGTGGCTAAAGAGTTTAGTCAGCTATTCACGGACCATTGGAGCATCGAGCCATAGGTCATTAGGTCACCTGGGTAGCTTGGATAAAGTCGAGAACCAGTATTTGGGTTAATTTGAAATGTTCAAATTGACAAGAGAAGTTCGATTATATATGATATAATTGGACTGATTAATTATATATGATATAATTAGTTAAATGTATGAGATACATTATTTTGTAGGAAATTAGATATAAATATGATTTATATCAAGTAGAGGAGAAAATACTGTAGTAGATATGTGATATCAAACTATAGGATAAAAATATAATATGATTAAATTAATTAATTAATTAATTGATAAATTATATGATAATTAATCCTAATATCACATTTGGTCGTGGGTTAGTGGGCAGCGTCGATTATAATAATCGATGAGTTAAAATGAAAATAGTTTTTACTTTTGCATCGTCTGTCATTCACCCAAAAAGTTTTCGTGAGAGTGCGCTGGTGAAATTTCTAAACAATCACTTAAGAAAATCGAGAGACTATATTATAGCTCTTCTCCACCTAAACGATCGTCCACCTCGTGCTAAACGATCACACACTCTCGCCTACACGATCGGATAGCTTCGCTAAACGATCGTATAGTGTGCCGATTTGACAAAACGATCGTATATCTTTTCCTAAACGATCGTTCACTAAATCCTACACGATCGTGTAGCTCCTCCTATACGATAAGCATTTCTGCTATGTGATAGTGACTTTCTCGCTCCCACTTGCTTATCGCCTACACGATTCGTGTTTCCTCATTCCTTTACCAAATTCACCAAAGCCCACCCTTTGGGTTTTCACTCCAAGAATACCTGGGGCTCATTAGTGGTGGTGTCATCCCCACGACGTTCGTGTCTGCGGTCGTTCGTGCTGCAATTGTTGACGCTACTGCTAGGCGTTGGTAGATCTCATGGAGGGTTTCCGCTGCATTGGAGTTCCGAAGTGTTAAGAACGTCTTCAACTGGTATGAAACTCTCTCCCTTATTATTTATCTTGTTCTTAGCATGCCGTTAATTAGAGTTTATTTGCATAACTGTATATGTTGAATGTATAATGTTGCATTTCGGTCACGGTGAGATCGAAGCGATCCGAACGCACTCATGGAACTCTTAGATATGAGATCCTTCAATTGGTATCAGAGCCAGGTTCTGATACTACGATTTCATCTGTTGCAACAAAATGAAATTTACATTCATGGTGGGTGCATTTCTACGCTGTTTAATTGTTAAATCTGTTGTGGATGTACGGGATTAATGGATGTTTTTGGGATGTTTAGCCTCGGTTTGATTTAGATCCTTTTACATTTGCAGTTATTTGTAAAGGCCTCTGCATTTTTGGGTATTAATAATCGTTATCGAGTTTGTATTCAAAGTTTGTTTGAAGTTTTGAGTTGTTCGTCGAAGTTCTGGGCAAGCATTGTGGCTCTTCGAGGAAGGAGGCGATCTAAGGTTGATCGCATCGTGCAGAAGATGTTCTACGCGATCGCTGTTGATCGCATCGTAAAGATGAAGGAGTACACGATCGCGATTGAACGCATCGGTTAAATGATGGGGAATGCGATCAAGAGTTGGTTGCATCGGGTTGACGATCGTTGAGTATCGTTTAAAGCGCGCGCGTTAGACGATCGTTTAGATCAGCAAGCTTCATCGCTTAGTAACTGAATAAACGATCGCTTAGCATAGCAAGGTAAATCGTTTACCTATCGTCGTGCTACACGATCGCATGGACAATCAGGCTTCGCAGCCTCGTCGTTGTCTACGCGATTGTTTACTAATGTTCTTATCGTCTAGTGCGCGCTGAACGATCGTATACATGCTACAGTTTGCTACACGATGAAGACCTCCTGGCGGTTCAAGACCCGGTTCGCCTGTGAACTAGTTTGCTTGATGAAAAATGTAAAAGATAGGGCTTTTTCATTCCAATTTTTGGTAAAGGCTCATCCCGGTCCATTAATCCTTTATTTATTACATGTGATGTATGTTTTTATATGTCATATGTGTTGGGGTTGATGCCCTAAAGTCTCGTGTCCTGTAGTTTGTAAACAGTATGTACGAACACTTGTGTTGTTAATATATGATATTTACTTCACATCTTGTTTTTTGTTCGGTTAATTTTTTTATTTTCTTTACCACAAACCAATAAACATAAAACCCCTGGTTATCTATATGTGACTCAAGCATGTATGTGGTGACATACAAGTGGATCATGTCTTGAGTGAGAACCAAAATGGTCTGTAGTAAATGGATAAAGGAGGGAAACCTTATCCTGATAACTCTATGAATGCGGCCTGCTTTATGGAATGGTCACAAGTGTTGTGACTTATCACAGATGGTCTTTTCCTAATCATTCGTGTTGGGGACATGCGAGCGGGTGCATCCTATATAAAGAGTTTGTATAAGACCTGACCACGAAGTGTTAATGTCTCGTTATATAACACCATTCATGACAGAGACTTCACTTCACTAGGATGACCATAGGTAACATGACCTCAATCCTGAGTGAGTTGGGAACTCTTGCCATGGAGGGCAGTCCTTTGATTTGTATAGGTGCAAATGGCCAGGTCGCCGATTCAAACCTATCCTTTTGGGGAGTCGTCTGATTTGGGAGCTGAGAACTCAGCTACACAAGAAGGAATTCACTCCTTCCCTGAAGCAGGGGTAAGTAGATAGATAGCTCCGTTAAGGGCTGATTCCGGGGCTTGAACGATGTGGCGCCACACACCTTCTCTTGGCCCGAGAGGTGTTCACACATAGTTGGACTATGTTGTATTGTTCATTAGAGGAATCAGTGGTACTTAAGGAGTGAGATGTAACTATAGGGGCAAAACGGTAAATTGGCCCAGTTGTACTTACGAGCATCTGTGAAGAGTCATCGTACTCATGATTGGTTATATGCGATGGACACCGAAATATATCTGTGGTAAGAAGAGTTCAGTTGTTGGTCTTTAGTGGAATCACTGACAGTTAACGGATGGTGGATCTCGTGGCTAAAGAGTTTAGTCAGCTATTCACGTACCGTTGGAGCTTCGAGCCACAGGTCCATTAGGTCACCTGGGTAGCTTGGATAAAGTCGAGAACCAGTGTTTGGGTTTATTTGAAATGTTCAAATTGACAAGAGGAAGTTCAATTATATATGATATAATTGGACCGGTTAATTATATATGATATAATTAGCTAAATATATGAGATACATTAATTTGTAGGAAATTAGATATAAATATGATTTATATCAAGCAGAGGAGAAAATACTATAGTAGATATGTGATATCAAACTATAGGATATAAATATAATATGATTATATTTATTATTTAATTCAATTGATTAATTATATGATAATTAACCAATTCTTCCACGTTCGGATGTAGGTAGTGGACTGCGTTGGTTAAGGTAATCGGAGGGATAAAAATGAAAAGCGTTTTCATTTTTCAAGATAGAGCATTCATATTTTTTGTCTGCCCAAAAAGAATTCGTGAAAATGATCGCGAGAGCCTATACGATAGAAGTTCTTCCATCTAAACGATCGTCTACCTCACGATTTCTTAAAATGATCGTATACGTTTTTCCTAAACAATCGTTCAGCTTTTCATACATGATCATGTAGCTCTTCTATATGATAAGCACTTTCGCTATACGATAGCACAGTTTTATCTCCCACTTGCTTATCGTCTACACGACATGTTGTCCTCCGTCCTCTACCAAACTCACCAAAGCCCACTCTTTGGGTTTTCACTTCGAGGATATCCAGGTTTCACTAGTGGTGGTATCGTCCCCACTGCAATGTTCATGTTCGTTCTGATCGTGTTGTTGCAGTCAACATACCCCCCGGGTGTTGGTAGATCTGTTGGAGGGTTTCTGCTGCATTGGGTTCAGAAGTGCGAAGAGAGTCTTCAACTGGTTTGAACCCTTTCCCTGTTATCCATTGTGTTCTGAGCATGCCGATAATTAGAATAATGTGCATAACTGTATGTGTTTAATGTATATCTTTTATGTTTCGGTCACTGTGAAATCGGAGCGATTTGAACACGCTCATGGAACTCTCAGTATGAGATCCTTCAATATGGTATGCACATATAGTAAATCCCACCTTAGGTTATGCAATGGTCATGCATCATCTTTTTATTGTAATTGTTATAATTGAGAGAAGCATGATTTTAATTATGTAAGAGCATGCTCATGCATCATATAATATAAGAGTTATATTTATGCATGCATAAAAAGCATTGACATGCATCATCTTTATATTATAAATGTTATAGTATAAGGGTGAATGATAGCATGTTTGCTTGGTTGTTACGCATTATATAAAAGTTATATATAGTAATGACCAGACATTGCATGTACCATGACACATAGATTATTTTATAAATGATAAAAACGCCTAGTTGTGAGCAATGGTTTTAGTTGTTTCTTTTTAAAAGTTAAAGAGAAATTAGAACTAAAAGGAATAAGAAAGACATGCATGCTCACTTAGGTTTAATTCATGGTTTTAAAGTGTTTAAAACTTGGATCACATAGACCTAAGATCACGGTTCTAATATGATTAGCAACCCTAAGGCTTTAATCTTTCAATCAATTTGATAGGATTAAATTGGCTAATAAAAGGTTAAAGTGTAGAAAATCTATCTATAAGGGACCTTTTGTCTAAGGCGGGTTCTGTCTAGGCTGGGGTATTTAAGTTGACGGAAACGTAACACCCCTACCTGGGAACTTACCTGGAAAGGTGAATTAGATAGATTTGATGCATGCATGCAAGTTAAGGATAGTCCATTAAAGTGTTTAAATGTGACTACTTGAACTTGTTCATATTTCATAGACAAACGTTGTTTATGAGCAGAGTTTAAAAAGACGACTTAGACTAAAATTAGCAGTCGGATTTTCTAGGTTAATGAATCCCTAGGTAGAACATTCAGTGGGAGGTACTTGAGGCATAAGATGCTTCACTTAAACCTTTCACGTTTCTCCTAAATAGTCCACACCGTGAGATCTATCCTCGGCCTCGTGGCACTTTTGGCGTGTCCCCCCAACAGATGGTGTTTGGGTAGGCCAATATCAAGGTGGATGGAGAGAGTGTTCATAGTAAGTGGGAGCAGGAAATGCGACAGCATATCCCTCGGTCTCCCTCGTTAGATTGAATAACATTACTGCATGTCGTCTCGAGGAACCCTGGGAGTGTCCCCCTAAAGGATGGCAATTTTGCACGTTTCTTTATTTGATCTCCTGTAAGAGGATAAGGTAACTTGGTCTCTTGTCCTAATCTGGTTCTTCCCTATGGTGGGCTCATTAGGGTGGGACTCTGGCACCTAAAGCGAGGGGTTACACTTACGCGGAATAGTTAAAGGTTAACGATTCTGGACCGAAAATGGTGGTTGTTAAGTTCAGTTCCAAGAGTTGGTTCTGCCTAATGGTTGAGAATGTCTCATCCCAGCGAAGTGGCAACTGATCACCCTACCGGTGGCGTTTTTCCTGCCTCACTGGGGCATCATTGCAAAATAGAAGTCTATAACTTAAGGTACTTGAAACTGTTTTACAAAACTGATTGGTTTAAAAATGGTTTAGCAAAATTTGATAACGTTTTGTTCGTATTTTCAACAACATTTTCAAAATGGCAACAGCCACGTTGGCTTTCTTAAGCACCGAAAAACTAATTGGCGATAATTTCAGAACGTGGAAACACATGATCATGACGATCCTGATCATCGAGGATCTCATTTTCGCTCTCACGGAGGCTTGTCCTCCTATTTCAGCTCAATGCCGCTTGAAATGTTCGAGAGGCATACGAGCGATGGACAAGGGTGAATGAAAAAGCCCGAGCTTACATCTTGGCAAGTCTTTTTGATGTCTTAGCTAAGAAACATGAGCCTATGGTCTCAGCGCGTGAGGTCATGGAGTCCCTGCGGGGGATGTTTGGATAACCGTCTGAACAGCTTATACATGAGGCTCTTAAATACATATTCAACTCCAAAAGGCAAGAAGGCACCTCTATTCGTGAACATGTGCTAAGGCACCTCTATTCGTGAACATGTGCTAAACATGATGGTCCACTTTAATATGGCGGAGTTGAATGGGTCTATCATCGATGAGGGCAGCTAGGTTAGCATAATCCTGCATTCTTTGCTAGAGAGCTTCATGCACTTTGTTAGCAATGTGATTCTTAACAAAGTGAAATACAACCATACAACTCTCCTCAACGAGTTGCAGGCATACCAATTTTTACTAAAAAGTAAAGAGAGGCAGAAGGGTGAGGAAAATGTTGCTTCATCCTTCAGGATGTTCCATAGAGGTTCGACCTCAGGAACGAAGTCTACACCTTCTACTCCTGACTCTGCAAAGGGGAAGAAGAAGAAGGGTGGTAAGGGAAAAGGAAGGGACCTGTTAACCCACCGCCTGTCGCCCCAAGGAGGCGTCCACAGGTTGATAAAGGAAAGTGTTTCCACTGCAACCAAGATGGACACTGGAAGAGGAACTGTCCTCGGTATCTGAAAGAGAAGAAAGCAGCCAAGGTTAAGGCCAAGGCAGATAAAGGTAAATGTGATTTACTTGTGCTTGAAACTTTTTTAGTGGAGAATGATGATTCTGCCTGGATAATTGATTCAGGCGCCACTAACCATGTTTGTTCTTCTTTTCAGGGGATTAGATCTTGGTGACAGCTGAAGACTAGTAAGATGACAATGCGAGTAGGCACCGGGCACGTCGTCTCAGCTGTGGCAGTGGGAGGACTCCAGTTAGCTTTACAGAGCAGGTTTCTTGTTTTAAATGATGTATATATTGTTCATGAACTAAAGAGGAACCTCATTTTTGTCAAGTGTTTATTGCAATGTAAATATACTATCTCTTTTAATATGAATAAAGCGTTTATTCATAAATATGGTGTTTTTATTTGCACAGCAAATCTAGAATCGAATTTAAATGTGCTAAGGCCGTTAGCCATTAATTCCCTCCATAATACTGAATTATTCAGAACTATCGTAACTCAATCAAAACGTTGACGAATTTCTCCAAAAGAAAATGCCCAACTCTAGCATCTACGTTTAGGGCACAACAATCTCAATAGGATTGAGAGATTGATGAAGAATGGACTTCTAAGTGAGTTAGAAGAAAATTCTTTATCTGTGTGTGAATCTTACCTTGAGGGTAAGATGACTAAACGACCTTTTACTGGAAAAGGTTATAGAGCCAAGGAGCCTCTTGAGTTAGTACATTCTGACCTTTATGGTTCTATGAATGTGCGAGCTCGAGGTGGCTATGAGTATTTTATCAGTTTTACTGATGATTACTTCAGGTGCGAGTATGTTTATCTTATGCAACGGAAGTCTGAATCCTTTGAAAAGTTCAAAGAGTTCAAGGCTGAAATTGAAAACGCATTGGATAGACGGATTAAAACACTTCGATCGGATAAAGGTGGAGAGTTTTTGGACTCAACATTCCAAGACTATTTGATAGAACATGGAATCGTTTCCCAACTCTCAGTGCCGGGTACACCTTAGCAGAATGGTGTAGCGGAGAGGAGAAATAGGACCTTGTTAGAAATGGTTTGCTCGATGATGAGTTACGCTTCCTTACCGGACTCGTTTTAGGGTTTCGCAGTGGAAACTGCAGTGTACATACTCAACTGTGTTCCCTTCAAGAGTGTTAGAGGAACACCTCTGGAGTTGTGGAACGGGCGTAAAGCTAGTTTACGTCACTTCCACATTTGGGGTTGTCCAGCACATGTGCTTGAGGCTAATCCCAGGGTTAGAACCACGGTCGAGGTATGTCTCTTTGTAAGCTACCCCAAAGGTACACGAGGGGGTTATTTTTATAATCCGACGAAAAATAGGGTGTTTGTTTCAACAAATGCTACTTTCCTTTAGGAGGATCATATAAGGGAGCACAGTCCACGAAGCAAAGTCGTGTTGCGTGAGCTTTCCAATGAAACTACTAAGACTTCAACAAGAGTTGTTAAAGTGCATGCAAATCTGCAAGAGTTGTTGATGGGAGTTCATCCAATAGGTCAGTTCCACCTCAAGAGTTGAGGAAACCTCGACATAGTGGGAGGGTTGTGAACCCACCCGTTCGCTATCTGGGTTTCACAGAAACCCTTACTATGGTAACAGATGGCAACGTTGAGGATCCGTTGTCTTATAAGAAGGCAATAGAGGATGTTGATCGGGATGGCGACGTTGATGAACCTTGTGTCTACAAGAAGATCATCAATGCTTCAGTAGTCTTCTTAGTTGTAAGTAGACGATATCCTACTCATTGGAAATGATATAAGTCTACTGACTGCAGTTAAGAACTGGCTAGTGACCCAATCCAAATGAAAGATTTGGGAGAGGCTCAGTTTGTTCTAGGTATATAGATCTTTCAGGATCATAAGAACAAAGTGCTAGCACTGTCTCAAGCTTAGTACATTAACAAAATGTTGCTCAGGTACTCGATGCAGGACTCCAGGAGAGGCCTACTACCATTCAGGCATGGAGTCCTACGACACCTCAAGAGGTTGAGGAGATGAGACGGATCAGTCTAACCCAGGCCATTTTAATGGAGGCTCTCACGGCTATAGTGTCTGAGGGTCACCTATGGAGCATGGGTCTATAGGATCGCCCGCGGTTGGACTAGGGCAAGTGGGAGATTTTCTTGTACTGGGCTTTAGTTTTTTGTACACCCCACTTCGCTTTAGGACAAGTGGGAGATTGTTGGGGTTGATGCCCTAAAGTCTCGTGTTCTGTAGTTTGTAAACAGTTTGTACGAACGCTTGTGTTGTTAATATATGATATTTACATCACATCTTGTATTTTTGCTCATTACTTGTTTTATTTTCTTTACCACAAACCAATAAACATAAAATTCCTGGTTATCTGTATGTGACTCAAGCATGTATGTGGTGACATACAAGTGGATCATGTCTTGAGTGATAACCAAAATGGTCTGTGGTATATGGATATAGGAGGGAAACCTTATCCTGGTAACGCTACGGATGCGGCCCACTTTGTGGAATGGTTACAAGTGTTGTGACTTGTCATATATGGTCTGATTCTAATCATTCGTGTTGGGGACATGTGATCAGGGGCGTCCTATACAAAGAGTTTTTATAAGACCTGACCACGAAATGTTAACATCTCGTTATATAACATCGTTCATGACAGAGACTTCATTTCACTAGGATGACCATTGGTAACATGACCTCAATCCTGAGTGAGTTGGGAACTCTTGTCATTGAGGGCAGTCCTTTGATTTGTATGGGTGCGAGTGGCCAGGTCACCGATTCAAATCTACCATTTTGGAGATTCATCTGATTTAGGAGCTGGGAAATCAGCTACACAAGAAAGAAATCACTCCTTCCCCAAAGCAGGGGTAAGTAGATAGATAGCTCCCTTAAGGGCTGATTCTGGGGTTTGAACGATGTGGCACCACACACCTTCTTTTGGCCCGAGAAGTGTTCACACATAGTTGGACTATGTTGTATTGTTCATTAGAGGAATCAGTGGTACTTAAGGAGTGAGATGTAACTACTGAGGCAAAACAGTAATTTGGCCCAGTTGTACTTACGAACATCTGTGAAGGGTCATCGTACTCATTATTGGTTATATCCGATGGACACATAAATATATCTATTGTAAGAAGAGTACAGCTGTTGGTCTTTAGTGGAATGTCAGATAGTTAATGGATGGTGGATCTCGTGGCTAAAGAGTTTAGTCAACTATTCACGTACCATTGAAGATTCGAGCCACAGGTCCATTAGGTCACCTGGGTAACTTGGATTAAGTCGAAAACCAGTATTTGGGTTAATTTGAAATGTTCAATTTGACAAGAGGAAGTTCGATTATATATGATATAATTGGACTGGTTAATTATATATGATATAATTAGTTAAATGTATGAGATACATTACTTTGGAGGAAATTAGATATAAATATGATTTATATCAAGCAGAGGAGAAAATACTATAGTAGATATATGATATCAAACTATAGGATAAAAATATAATATGATTATATTTATTTATTAATTAATTGATTAATTATATGATAATTAATTCTAATATCACGTTTGGACGTGGGTTAATGCACAGCATCGGTTATACTAACCAATGAGTTAAAATGAAAATAGTTTTCATTTTTGCATCGTTCGTCATTCGCCCAAAAATTTTTCGTGAGAGCGCACTGGTGAAACTTTTAAGCGATTGCTTAAAAAAATCGAGAGACTATATGATAGCTCTTCTCCACCTAAGCTATCATCCACCTCGCACTAAACGATCGCACATTCTCGCCTACACGATCGGATAGCTTCACTAAACGATTGTATAGTGTGCTGATTTGACTAAACATCGTATATCTTTTTCTAAACGATCGTTTAGTAAATCCTACACGATCATGTAGCTCCTTCTAGACGATAAGTATTTCTGTTATGCGATAACGGCTTTCTCCCTCCAACTTGCTTATCGATTCGTGTTTCCTCCTTCCTCTTCTAAATTCACCAAAGCCCAGCCTTTGGGTTTTCACTCCGAGAATACTCGGGGCTCATTAGTGGTGGTGTCGTCCCCACAACATTCGTGTTCGCGACATTCGTGCTGCAATTGTTGACGCTGCTCCTGGGCATTGGTAGATTTCGTGGAGGGTTTCCGCTACGTTAGAGTTCCGAAGTGTGAAGAACGTTTTCAACTGGTATGGAACTCTCTCCCTTATTATTTATCTTGTTCTTAGCATGTCGTTAATTAGAGTTTATTTGCATAACTATGTGTGTTGAATGTATAATGTTGCATTTCGGTCACGGTGAGATCAGAGCGATCCGAACGCGCTCATGGAACTCTTAGATATGAGATCCTTCAACTTTCGCATATGAGGTTGCCCAACATATGTACTTCAGGCAAATCCCAAGAAGTTGGAATCACTATTGAGGTTGTGCCTTTTTGTAGGCTACCCCAAAGGTACACGAGGGGGTTACTTTTATAATCCGTCTGAAAACAAGGTGTTTGTTTCCACGAACGATACTTTCCTGGAGAAGAATCATATCAGGGAGCACAGTCCACATAGTAAACTTGTGTTAAGTGAGCTTTCCAAAGAAGCTACTGACACTTCAACAATAGTTGTTGAAGGACCTGCTTCATTAACCAGAGTTGTTGATGATAGTTTATCTGGTAGGTTGGTTCCACCTCAAAAGTTGAGGAAACCTCGACACAGTGGTAGGATTACAAACCCAACTGATCGTTATTTGGGTTTCACGAAAATCCTAACTATGGTGGCAGATGGCGTCATTGAGGATCCATTGTCTTATCAAAAGGCAATGGAGGATGTTGACTGGGATGAATGGGTTAAAGCCACGAATCTCGAGATGGAATCGATGTACTTCAACTCGGTATGGGATCTTGTAGATCATCCTGATGGGGTAGGACCTATAGGTTATAAATGGATCTATAAGCGCAAACGGGGTACTGATAGGAAGGTGCAAACCTTCAAGGCTCGACTTGTGGCAAAGGGTTATACCCAAGTGGAGGGAGTCGACTATGAAGAGACTTTCTCACTTGTTGCCATGTTAAAGTTGATTCGTATCCTCCTGTCCATTGCCGCTTATTATAATTATGAGATCTAGCAAATGGACGTCAAGATGACTTTTCTGAATGGCAATCTTGAGGAGACCATTTACATGGTACAACCCAAAGGATTCATTGCCCAAAGTCAAGAGCAAAAAGTTTGCAAACTAAATAGGTCCATTTATGGGCTAAAGCAGGTCTCTCGATCTTGGAATATTTGGTTTGATGATGTGATCAAATCGTATGGCTTTGACCAAAACATTGATGGACTTTGTGTTTATAAGAAGATAGTCAACAGTTCAGTGGCTTTCTTAGTGTTGTATATAGACGATATACTACTCATTGGGAATGATGTAGGTCTACTGACTGCAGTTAAGAACTGGCTAGTGACCCAATTCCAAATGAAAGATTTGGGAGAGGCTCAGTTTGTTTTGGGTATACAGATCTTTCAGGATCGTAAGAACAAAGTGCTAGCGCTGTCTCAGGCATCGTATATTGACAAAATCTTGCTCAAGTACTCGATGCAAATCTTCAAAAGGGGCCTATTACCATTTAGGCATGGAGTCACTTTATCTAAAGACATGTGTCCTAAGATGCCTTAAGAGGTTGAGGAAATGAGACGAGTCCCATATTCATCTGTCGTCGGCAGTTTAATGTATGTGATGCTCTGCATTAGGCCAAACATATGTTATTCTGTGGGAATAGTCAGTAGGTATCAGTCTAACCCAGGCCAGGGTCACTGGATCGCAGTTAAGAATATTCTCAAGTATCTTCGGAGAATGAAGGACTACATGCTTGTGTATGGGTCTAGGGATTTGAACTTTACTGGATACATGGATTCTGACTTTCAGACTGATAAGGACTCTCGAAAGTCCACTTCAGGGTCAGTATTTACTCTTAACGGAGGAGTTGTGGTGTGGCGAAGCACTAAGCAGAGGTGCATCGCCGACTCCACAATGGAGGTCGAGTACGTAGCGGCTTGTGAAGCTACTAAAGAGGTCGTCTGGCTCAGGAAGTTCTTGACAGAGCTGGAAGTTGTTCCAGATATGTCTAGGCCCATCACCCTCTATTGTGACAATAGCGGTGCTGTGGCAAACTCCAAGGAGCCCAGGAGTCACAGGTGCGACAAACACATAGAGCGAAAGTATCATCTGATCCGCGAGATAGTGCATCGAGAAGACGTGATCGTCACGAAGATCGCCTTAGAGAAAAACATTGCTGATACGTTTACAAAGGCTCTCACGGCTATAGTGTTTGTGGGTCACCTTCAGAGCATGGGTCTACGGGACCGCCCACGGCTGGACTAAGGCAAGTGGGAGATTTTATTGCGTTGGGTTTTACGCCCTAGTTTATTGTTTTGTACTTGTTTTTATTTTGTACTCCCCACATCACTTTAGGACAAGTGGGAGATTGTTGAGGTTTGTTCCCTAAAGTCTTGTATCTTGTAGTTTGTAAACAACTTTGTAAGAATGCTTGTGATGTATAATATATATGATATTTATTTTACTTCTTGACTTTACACATTTAGATGTTTTTTATTTTACCACAAACCAATAAACTTAATATCCCTGGTTGTCTTTATGTAACTTAAGCATGTATGTAGTGACATACAAGTGGATCATGTCGTAAGTGATAACCAAAATGGCCTGTAGTATATGGATATAGGAAGGAAACCTTATCCTGGTCACACTACGGACGCGGCCTACTTTATGGAATTGTTACAAGTGTTGTGACTTGTCACAGATGGTTTGATCCTGATCATTCGTGTAGGAAACATGCGAGCAGAGGCATCCTATACAAAGAGTTTATATAAGACCTGACTTCAAAGTGTTAATGTCTCGTTATATAACTCCGTTCATGACTGAGACTTTAATTCACTAGGATGACCATAGGTAACATGACCTCAATCTTGAGTAAGTTGGGAACTCTTACCATTGAGGGTGGTCCATTGATTTGCATGGGTGCAAGTGGCTAGAGCGCCGACTCAAACCTACCACTTTGGGAATTCGTCTAATTTGGGAGCTGGTAACTCAGCTTCACAAGATGGAGTTCACTTCTTCCCTGAAGCAGGGGTAAGTAGATAGATTGCTCTCTTAAGGGATGATCCCGGGGCTTAAACGATATGGCACCACACACCTTCTTATGGCCCGAGAGGTGTTCACACATAGTAGGACTATGTTATATTGTTCATTAGAGGGATCAGTGGTACTTAAGGAGTAAGATGTAACTACAGGAGCAAAATGGTAAGAAGAGTTCAACTGTCGATCTTTAGTGGAATGCCTGGCAGTTAACGAATGGTGGATATCGTTGCTAAAGAGTTTAACCAGCTATTCACGTACCGTTGTAGCTTTAAGCCATAGGTCCATAAGGTTCTCTTGGTAGCTTGGATACAAGTTAAGAGTCAGTTTTTAGGTCAGTTTGAAATGTTTAAATTGACAAGATGGAGTTCGATAATATATGATACAATTGAACTAGTTAATTATATATGATATAATTAACTTTATGTATGAGATACATTAATTTGGAGGAAATTGGATATAAATATGATTTTATATCTAGTGGAGGAAAAATACTATGATTGATATATGATATTAATTCATAAGTTATGAATATGATGTGATGATATTCATTGTCTATTAATTAGACGGTTAAAAGGGTAATAGGACAGTGTCTCTTCTGTTTTCATAACGGATGAGTAAGTTGAAAGATCACTTTGAGACGCTTAAATAGCTCATAGTGTGTTAAACATGGTATGCGGGAACATTGTGTTGAAGAGTGTCATCGCTTAGAAAAACCTATGCCTATACGATAGTATTTGAACGATCGCTTACCTATACGATAGTGCTGAGCGATCGCTTAATGATTATACTCGCACGTGCTATTTACTAAACGATCGTTTACATTTTTCTAAGCGATCATTTAGCGATTGATACTTACTAAACGATCGTATAGACGATCACTTAGTTTTTTCTACACGATCATTTAGACGATCGCTTACTTTTCCTACACGATCGTATACTTCACCTAAACGATCAAGCATTTTGTCTATACAATAGACGAACCTAACTCCCACTTGCTTGATCGTTGTATACGATGTCCCTTCCTCCCCTCTACCAAATCCAAATAAAGCCCACCCTTTGGATTCTCACTCCAAGAATATTGAGGGCTCTTAATGGTGGTGTCATCCCCGTTTTCTTCTGTTCATGTGGAGACTGTTCGAGATAGACAATTGGGTTTTGCTGAGCAATAGCTTATTGTCTCAGCAAAAGCGAGATTTGCTGTGAAGAATAAATCTTCAACTGGTATGATCTCTCGATCTCTTATTTATTGTTCTTTTAAGGATGTCAATAATTTAGTATTATGAATGCATATTAGTATGTTTGAATGTATATGTGGACATTCTGTTACAATGAATTGGAAAGATCCACTTCCGCTCGTAGGTACTCTTGAATAAGAGTTCCTTCAATATCAAATACATCTCTTCCTCCCACTAAGTATTTTATAACTTAGGGTTTACTTTACTTAGAAAAAACACAGCTAAGGATTTTAACAAAGTGACTTTTAGGTTTGCTCAAGTGTAACTTTTACCTTGAATAGTTAAACAACTTTTGATCATCATCCATTAAACTCTTTAACGGAGTCTTTGACCAAACTGTATCATGCTTGTTGAAAATATATTTAATTCACCTTTCTAGGTAGGTTCCCAGGTAGGGGTGTTACGTTTCCATCAACTTAAGAACCCCAACTTAGCCAGAACCCGCCTTAGACAAAAGATCCCTTATAGATAGATTTAAAAAAAATTAATCTTTTATGCCAACCAATTTAATCCTATTAAACTGATTTTAAAAGATTTATCTAGGCTACTAAACTCTCTGATACCATTTGAAGGAAATCGAACACGAGGATTTCCATAAGCAGCGAAAGATCATTCCAAATTACAATCGTATATGAACTTTACAATTACAATCTCAAACAGAAACATACGGTTAAGCAAAATATATAAATTACAGCATGCTATACAATTGATCAAGGACGAGAGAAACACACTTTTGCAAACTCATCACAAAGCTCCTTGATCACGAATGCTCGATAACAGAAACCACAAACATTCATCCAACACGATCGCTACACACAAACACGACGCACTCGAACTAAGCGATCGCCTTGGTCACGAACACCCCGAACAACACGAACGGCCTCCACAAAACCTCGACGGTGTCGAGTTGAGTATGACACCAACAAGAAGGCTACCTTGGTATTCTCGATGTGAGAATCCAGAGGGTGGGCTCTATGTGGACTTGGTTTAAGGCAGAACACAGGAGGAAACCACAATCGTGTAAACGATTGAGCAAGTAGGAGATGGAAGAACCTATCGTATAGGTCTATGCCTAATCGTTTAGGAAAAGCTAAGCAATCGTCTAGAAAAAGCTATGCGATTGTTTAGCTCATCACTTAGCTGAATGTTTGTCGCTTACTAAACTCCACGATCGTTTAGCTAACTCCAAGCTATCGCTTAGTAAATCCAATTTACTTGACAACTTCCGTGAGAATATTTTCGAGAGAGGAAATCTCAAAAAATCTTTTTAAAAAACCTACTAAAATTAGGAAAACATTTTTCCTTTTATCTTACGATTACTATTAAATCACCAATAACCTTCCACTCAATTAGTTATTAGAGAAAAATAGATCATTATCCAATAATTAATATTATTATAAATATAAATGATAACTAACTTACCATAATATATTTATAACCTATAGTTTTAATATTTCATCTCATGAAACATATAAACCATAGCTCTTTTTCTATTCCATGGCTCTTAATGTAAATCTCATTTACATTAATCCTCCACTAGATGTATCTCATACATCATACTGATCATATCATATATAATCGAATTACCTTTTGTCAATATGAAGATTTCAAATCAACACCAAGAAATGATCCTCAACTGAATCCATTGAGCTACCAAGGGGACCGTATGGACATGTAGCTCAAAGCTCCAACACTACGTGAATATCTGACTAAATTCTTTAGTCACGGGATCCACCATCTATTAACTGCCAGGCACTCCACTAAAGACCGACAACTGAACTCTCCTTACCACAGATATATTATGTGTCCATCTTAACCAATCAACAATGCGACAACCCTTCACAGATCACTCGTAAGTACAGCTCGGCCAATAACCATTATGCTCCTGTAATTACATCTAACTCCTTAAGTACCACTGAATCCTCTAATGAATATAAGTCATAGTTCTATTATGACTGAGTTCTCTCTTCAAAAGAGAAGTTGTGGCCACTATGTTTAAGTCCCAGAATCAGCCCTTAAGGAAGCAATCTCTCTACTTATTCCTACTTCGGAAAGGAGTGAATTCCATCTTGTGTATTGAGTTCCCAGCTCCCAAATCAGACAAGTCCCCAAAAAGATAAGCATGTTGAGTTGGCAATCTGGCCACTCTCACCCATACTAATCAAAGGACTGCCCTCAAAGGCCAAACACTCAGGATTGAGGTCGTGTCACCTATGGTTGTTTAGGTGAGATGTAAATCTCTAGTATCAATGGCGTTATATATAAAGTCTAGTCATCTCATTGTCCGGTCTTATACAAACTCTTTGTATAGGACACCCCTGCTCGCACATCTCCACATGAATGGTCAGGATCTAAAATTTGTAGTAGTTTATAACACTTGCAAACCTCTACAAAGCAGGTCGTATCCGTAGTGTCGCCAGGATCAGGTATCTCACCTTAATCCTTATACTACAGACCTATTTAGGTTATCACTTGAGTCATGATCCACTTGTATATCACATATACATGCTTAAGTTTACATAAGATAACCATGAAGCTTTACTTCTTGGATATGAGTAAATGCCAGAATGAAATAACATTTATTTTATTCATAAAACAATGTGTATCATTACAAACAACAAGACTTCGGGAGAATTAGGATACCAATCCCAACAATCTCCCACTTGTCCTAATGCCTCGAGAGACTAATGTACAATACAATATAAAAAATGTACAATATACAATAAACTAGGGCATACCCCTGTATCAAATCAAAGGACTGCCCTCAAAAGTAGAAGTTCCCAAAACATTCAGGATTGAGGTCATGTCACCTATGGTCGTTTAGGTGAGATGTAAATCTCCAGTATCAACGACATTATATACAAAGACTAGTCATCTTGTGGTCCGGTCTTATACAAACTCTTTGTATAGGACACCCCCGCTCGCATGTCTCCACATGAATGGTCAGGATCTACCATCTATAGTAGTTCACAACACTTGTAAACCTCTACAAAGTGAGCCATATCTGTAGTGTCACCAGGATCAAGTATCTCTCCTTAATCCTTATACTACAAACTTATTTAGGTTGTCACTTAAGGCATGATCCACTTGTATATCTCATATACATGCTTAAGTTTACATACAATAACCATGGAGCTTTGTTTAATGGATATGAGTAAATACCAAATAAAATAACTCTTATTTTATTCATAACAATGTGTATTGATTACAAACGACAAGACTCTGGGAGAATTAGGACACCAATCCCAACACTTATAGCATGTTGTAATTTCTGTTTATGCATAATCTGTATGTTTCCGATTAGACTGTGATTGTTGTGTTCATTATGAATGGGATTTGGAACAATCCACTTATGCTGCTCATGGAGATCCTCGTTTTTTATTTCTTTCAATTGGTATCAGAGCCAGGTTGTTCTGATATTCCAAATTCCATTGCCATATTGAACTTCTTTTACAGTTGTGGTGGGTTTTAAGTTTGTTCTACAATGCGTTTAAGAGTTAAATGTGTTTTTGGATGTGTTGATGGATGTTTACGGGATGATTTCCTATATTTAAAGCTTTCTTTAAGTTTATAAAGTGTTAATTTTTAAGGGCCCCTGGGCATAATTAACAAGCAATCGAGTCTGTATTCAAAGTGTTTGAAGTTTTTTTACTCATTCGTGATAAAGTTTCGAAGCATGGAGATGCACTTCTCATGAGGAATAAGACCAAAGATTGGTCGTATCATATAGCCCAGGCTAAACGATCGTTGAGATTTGGCTAAACGATCGTGTAGAAAAGTTCTGTCTGATTGTGTAGTATTTACTAAATAATTGTATAGCTAATGCAAAATGTAGGGTAAAGAGTTTACTCTATCGTGTAGCATTGGCTGCTCGATCGCGTGGACTCTTGAGGTAAACGATCACATAGAGTTTTTGACACTCATCGTTTTAAAGGCACATGCTCTAACGATCGTGTAGTTCAGCATGCTTCATCGCATAGTCACTGACTACACGATCACCCGATATACGATACCTTACGCTTGCTCAGCGATCGTTTAGACGATTATGCTTCACCACATCATTGTTGTCTACTCGGTCATTTAAGGCTCGTGTTACACGATGTGCGCTGCACGATCGCGTGACATTCATGCTCATCGCATAGTCAAAGGTACACAATCGTTGCTCGTTTATGCTCGTACAACATTGCTAGACGATCACAAGGAGTTGTTACACGATCAAGGAGATGCGATCTTCGCCTGGATGGTTCAAGACCCGATTTGCCTGTTTGAACTGGATGACCCATTGTTCTTTGTAATAGTTAGCTTTTTCTTGAGGATTTGAGGCTAATTATCCCTGTTTATAAACTTTTACTTAATGTACATGAGATGTATGTTTGTTTATATGTCATAATGTATGACATATAGATTTAAAACCCACCTTAGGTTATGCATTTTATTCGTGCATTATATATTATAAGTGTTATAATATAGTAAATGGCATGACAAAATTACAAGAAAGTATGCTCATGCTCATTGCTTTGTTATATAAGTGTTATATACCAGTAGTAATGAATGAACAATGCATGGAGCATGACACTTAGGCTTATTTATAAGAGTTATGAATGCCTTGTATGTGTTGCTTTGCATTGTGGTTAGTTTTAGTCGTTTCCTGTTATAAATGTTATAATGGAAATTAGAACTAAAATCAATAAGAAAGAGTTGCATGCGAACTTAGGTGAACTCATATTTTAAAAGGGTTTTAAAATTTGATTGAGATAGACCTAAGTTCAAGGTTCTAATGAGATTAGATACCTAAGTTTAATCTTTTGAATCGGTTTAATAGGATTAAATTGATTGGAATAAAAGATTAAATTTGTATTAAATCTATCCATAAATGACCTTTTGTCTAAGGCTAGAGTCTAGGCTAGGGTATTTAAGCTGACGGAGACGGAACACCCCTACCTGGAAAGGTGAATTAGATAGATTTACTACAAGCGTGCAACAGTTGATCAAAGACTTCGTTAAAGAGTTTAATGAATGATGATCAAAAGTTGTTCAACTTTCCAAAGTAAGAGTTACTTTTGGGCAAACCTAAAAAGTCACTTAGTTAAAATTGTTAGCCGTGTTTTTTCTAAGTAAACTAAACCCTAGGTTATAAAATACTCAGTGGGAGGAAAAGATATATATGATATGTCAATTCCACTCACGTTTCTCCCTGAATGTTCACGCCGTGAGATTCATGCTTGGCCTCGGGTGTCCTGGGAGCATCCCCCTTCGGATGGTGTTTTCATGAGTCAATATCAAGGTGGACGGAGAGAGTATTTAAAGTAAGTGGGTGAAGGATGTGTGTCAACATGTCCTACGGTCTTCTTCATCGGTTTGCACCGTGAGATCTTCTTGCAGGCCTCGTGGCGCCCTAAAAGCATCCCCCTTCGGATGGTTTGTGCGGTTGGTCAATATCAAGGTGAACTCCAAAAATGGATAGGGTCGCTTTAGTTTTTTCCCCAATCGGATTTTTTCCTTTTGGATTGGCTGCTTGGGGCAGAACTCTAGGATCTAAAATGAAGGGTCACACTTATGGGAAATTGTTAAACAAGTTAATGATTTCTTGACCAAATCAATGATGGCTAGTCGTTATAGGAACAAGAGTTGTTCTAGTATTAATGGCTGGTTGAGAGTGTCTCAATTCAGAGGAGGGGTAAATTGACAACCCTTCGATGGCTTTTGTCCTAAACCACTGAAGCGTCATTGCAAAACTAGATGTCACACGGGGTTCATTTAGATTTTGCTAAACCAGATTGGATTTTGTTTTAAAAAGTATTTGCTAAAATCTAATGTGGATCAATGTGTTTGTTTTATCAGCAACATGTATGATTTTTTGTTAGTTGCCTCTTTTAATTTGACTAATTACATACAATGGAAAGAGTCTCTTAAAATATATTTCATGGTAAACGACCTCGAGTTTGTCATGGTTGAGGAGTGTCCTCAAGTCCCAACCCTTGATGCACCGTGAAATGTTCATAATGCATATGAGGTGTGGATGAAGGCTACTCGTTGGCCCAACTTCACATTTTAGCTAGCATACCTGATGCATTGACCAAAAGGGTTGAGAACATGGTCATTGCACATAAGATCATGGACTCGTTACAAGAATTGTTTAAACAATAGTTCCACTTTTTTAGCAAAAAGAGATGGATGACAAAGAAACCAATAGTGTCAGTTCCAAAGATAATCTCCAGTCTTTCTTGAATGTCAAAGGACTAAAAGAGAAAGTAAGTGTTGCTGACTCAGATGAAGTTCTCAACGAGAATTGTTCTCTGAAATGGAAACTGGAGCTTATTGAGGTTCTGATACTGATCCCACTACTCTCTGGAAGAGGAAGAAATCTAAAGACAGTAAATGTGATTTATTTGTCTTGGAGACGTGTTTGGTAGAGAATGATGATTCTTCCTGGATACTTGATTCAGGTGCTACTAATCATGTAAGTTCTTCCGACCAAGGATTTAGTTCCTGGAAAACGTTGGAAGATGGAAAGTTAAATCTTCGAGTCGGTACTGGTGAGGTTGTTTCAGCTGTTGCTATAAGCAAGCTGAAGTTATTTTTGGACAAGAAACATTATTTATTACTGGATAATGTTTTTGTAGTTCCTCATATCAAGAGGAACTTAATCTCGGTTTCTTGTCTGATTGAACAAGGTTATACCGTCTCCTTTTTTTTATAATAAAGTGTTTATTTTCAAGAATGGTATGGAGATTGGTTTTAGTTCAATAGAAAATAACTTATATGTACTAAGATCGCTAGTCATAAAAGCCTTGCTTAATACTGAAATGTTCAAAACAATGACAACTGCAAAAAAGACCAAAGGTTTCTCCTAAGGAAAACGTCCATCTTTGGCATCTAAGGTTAGGTTACATCAACCTCGATAGGATTGAGAAGTTGGTGAAATGTGGACTTCTAAAAAGTTTAGAAGAAAACTCCTTACCGGTATGTGAATCATACCTTGAAGGCAAGATGACCAAATGACCTTTTACTGGAAAATGTTATAGAGCCAAGGAACCTTTGAGCTTATACATTTAGACCTTTGTACTTCGATGAGTGTTCGAGCTCGAGGCGGGTATGAATATTTCATCTCTTTCATAGATGATTATTCAAGATATGGGTATCTATACCTAATGCAACATAAGTTTGACGCTCTTGAAAAGTTCAAGGAGCATAAGGCTGAAGTTGAAAACTTGTTATGTAAGAAGATAAAAACACTACCATCTGATCGTGGTGGAGAGTATATGGACTTAGAATTCCAGAACTAGATTATAGAACATGAAATCACATCCCAACTCTCAGCCCCAGGTACACCTTAGCAGAATGGTGTATCAGAAAGGAGAAATAGAACCTTGTTGGACATGGTTCAGTCTATGATGAGTTATGCTCATCTTCTAGACTTGTTTTGGGGATTTTCAGTGGAAACTGCATGTTATATTTTGAACAATATTCCATTGAATAGTGTTTCTAAAACACCTTTTGAGCTATGGAGAGGCCATAAAGATGGTTTATTGACACACCCCGCCCCGAGCCCGCACTCTCGAGCCTGAGGAGAGGCGTGAGGGACCGCAGATACCACCCTTTTGTGATACCTACTGTCCAACTGAACCTCTTTATTACACTCAGTAAACTTTAAGTCAAGGAGATAACAACAACTGATTAAGTAGGCCCATTTTATATTACAACAATGTAACGTTTATACAACACCAAGACTTAACTACAAAGTTTACAACAACCACTCTTTAAAACCCTTCGGAAGTGTAACTGTGGCTTATGACAGACCTTGACCTTAACAGCACCCTGGAATTACTCACCTTTCGCTACCTGGGGGGGAGGGGAACATAAAACATGGAAAACGTGAGCTACAAAGCTCAGTGAGTGGCAGCTTTAAATAAACATAAGTTTGATTACAGAAATTCATTTTTGGGAAAACAATTCCACAAAAAACAACAATCACATAACAAAATGTAATTACCCTAGCTTGTCAAGTGGATACTCTTGGAATGATCATGTATCTTCCAGGTACTCCCGTACGTACCCCAACACAATATACAAAAAAATCTCGTGGAAACCTCCTTAGTACCCCAATATCTCGCCGAATGTGCACATCGACTAACTCCCTCTAGCTATGCTTAGGTATCTTGACTATATTTTTCTCGCCAGTGAAGCTAACTAATCCCGCCAGTTATATTGACTAATCCCGCCAAGTACCTTTTTCAAGCATGCTAACTAAATCTCGGGTACTAGTTTAGTTTCCAGCACAATCACAAGCAATATTTCAACAAGCATAATAACAATTAAATTCAGACAATCACATTTCCCGATCATGCAAATTTTCAAATACAACCTATATATAAAGTTATATATATATATATATATCAACCATACAAACAATGGAACAACCACTCACCTTGGTTGGTTAGGAACTTTCCTCTCCGAAGTTCCTTAGGTTTCCTTGGTTTTCCTTTTGAACCCTAAATTCCAGATTCAATTATCAGCTTAGATTACGGATAGTTCTAGCTCTTATTTTAAGATACTTCCTTCTGTAAACATGTTCTAAATTTCTCAGGAATCTTACCCTAAAATCTTAACTCAGAAATAATTGTGGTTTGGCCGGAATCATCAAAACATCAAGACTGGCCCAAGCTTACCCGACAGCTCAACCCTTCTGTCTTTTCCTCACTCTCGTAGCTTTTAGGTGGCTTTGGAATCACTCCAAACGCATGAGTATTCTAGGAGAACTCCTCGTCCCAAATTGATGCTACTTCTAGACTTCACTGTCTGATGGAACTTCATGACCAACGCATGGTTTTGCTACCAACGCATGTGTTCCTTCATCAACGCATAGTCCTCTCACAATCGACCCTCCTGCACTCTTCTTAATGTCCTTTAAAGAGAATTCTAATTATGATTTGAAGAGAAGTCCTTGACCCTATTTATAGGCGTCCAAAAGCTCTCCGAGGCCGACACCTCCTGCTTGGCCGCATGCCCAAGCGTCCTTTCTTCCCTAAGCCAACGCAACTCCTTGCCACATCAAGGTTGAAGTGTTCTCCTTCAACCAGCGCAACTTAATCGGTTTGCAAGTTCTTTGGTGCATCCATCTCACTTACTTGAAGCTCAAGATTTCTCCCCAACAAGCCACATGTTCGGATGATTTGGTATCACCATTGGCGCATTCCACATCCTTATGGTCGCAAGCCATCTTGGCTGATCGCTCCCTCATATGGCCTATGCATCCATCCAACCTCAAATGCGTCCATCTAACTTCATATGCGTCCATCCAACTTCATATGCGTCCATCTAATTGTCGCAACTTGGTCACATATGCTAGATGCTCGCAAGGCTCATCCTTGGCCACATATTCTTCTCTTTCGCATGGCTTACCTTTGCCCTATGTGTTCAACTAGGATAATGACCAACACTCTTCCAACGTATACTATTTGCTCAAGCCTTGTCCTATGCACCCACATACCCTCGGATGTCCTTGGTACATAGCACATCACCAATGCATAACAACCCTTGCGTCAATGTCACACCCTGCTCCAGATTACCCTCTTAACCTGGATGGAATGGTGACTGCAGCAATTACCAACCCTTTTGCTGGCACTTACTGCCTATCTTACCTGTTAAGTATTGCTCAAACCCTGAATACATACATATTAACTCAGAACTTAACACATTTACATTACAGGGTTTTACAGCATTGTTTATACATAGATAATACAACCTAGTGAGCCCCATCGAGAATACTAGTTACTAGACAGACACATGTGTACTAACTAATACAGGTCTTCAATTACCCTTCCTTCAACTTGTTTCTTTGAGTGGCAGAGCAGTAGCAGAAAAGTATTTTGGGAATTGACCGCCACCTGAAAAGGAAAACATTTGAAAACGTGAACTAGAAGCCCAGTGAGTGACTTAATAAAAACATAAATCCCATGCTTTAAACTAAAAGCTTGAAAACATAATACTGAAACTAAAATATACCAAGCAAACGTGTACATAAAACCTTTAAAACCACCATTAAGATAATTATTCCTTAAACGAGCATACATCGCTCTAGCTCCCAACGTCTGTTACCGGTCAAGAGACCCATACTTCGGCCTCCCTTTGCTCGTATATAGTCTAGGAGACCCATACTTCGGCCTTCCTTTGCTGGTATATGACCTAGGAGACCCATACTTCGGCCTCTCAGTCAGAACTACCTACATGCACATGGAGTTTTCTATGTACGTCAACACCTTAGGTACGTTTATTCATATACCTTCCTTACCTTTAGTATCCGGCTTACTTAAGCTATCAAGTTCTTGAAGAGCATTAAAAGAATAGTTTTCAAATATAGCATAGAAAACTCTTTAGGATACCTTCCTTACCTTCAGTATCCCTTTTCATTTTGTTTAGGAATACCAACGCATGTACTTTGACAACCTTAGGTATTTAAAACATAGTACATCAAGCTTCATTCAACCTTAGCTTTAATCCTAACGCATGCTTCATACTTTGTGAAATAAGTTGGCTTAAAACATATTGAACTAGCTTGTAAAAACCTCTAGCATGCGTTAGGCATGGAAAACGTACTCGGAAAACCCATACCTTAGTAAACATCATGAAAATGGAGTTACTAAAACATGCTAAAAATATTTGGACAAGATAACATATTTAAATCGTGTCAATTTCCATGGAAAACATGCTTTACTCAGCATGAGAAATAGCTTCAAATATATGTTGCTTGGCACTTCATTTGAACACTTAGCATGAGAAATATCTTCTAAGAAATCATAATTTCTAAATCATTAAAACATTAAAGCATCACATAGTCACTCACAACTCGTTGGTCTCTTAACGGGTTATATGCCTCTCCTAGCTCTTCTTGGCCTGAAAGGACATAATTCCCGGTTAAACTACTCAAAATTCTTAGCAAAATACCTCAAATAGTTCATTTACTAATGGAACCTTCATCAACAAAGACAACATTACTAGCGAGATACTCATCATGAGTGAATCCTTCCTCATGAGCGAGATCCTTTCATCCTAGCGATACTCACCTTTCCAGCGAGATTCAGCCCAATTTCTAGCGAGATTTCCTTCTAGAGCGAGATCCTCATCACAAAATTAGCGAGATTTCCTTCATTAGCGAGATCCACATTCTCCATATGAGTTGTTTGCTTGTTCTTCCCAAGCAGTTGTCTGCTTATGCACAGCTTCTCTATTACAAATTCAAAAATTCATAACTAAAACTCAAGCCCTCTTTTGAAGAAACTTCCTTCTAAAAACATGTTTAGAATTGATTTTATTTCTTACCTTAAAATTTCAGCCAAAAATTCCTTATAGTTTGGCATTCTTTACCTCGGGCCCTGATTAACCCGAGATTTTGTCTCTTCTGCCATTTCCTCACTTTTTGTTCTTCTTCTTCTACAATCTTTCTCCGATAAGACAACCTCGAAAACTAGATTCTCATAGATTTCAAATGGCACCAGTTTCACTAAATTTGCTCATGTAGTTTGCCAAAACCAAGCTTTTGAAGTTCATCTTCCTTTTAATCTTCCTGCCGCCTCCCGAGTTCAAGGACCAATCGCCATATCACTCCATATTTAGTGCCTCCAGCCCAAGCCAATAAATGGACTTCCTTATTTAATATATTTTTCTTTCCCTTTCTCAACAACTCCTATAAACAACATGGACTTTCACTTATTAGATATTTAATATATCATTCCTTTGGCTAAACATGCTTGTTTAGGAAACTTAGAATTTGGGGTTTACACTTAGCTACACAAGAGCTTATTTTTTCTTGCTTCCATCCTCTATCTCCCTAAAACATGGCTTCATTTAACTCATTAGAAGACATCACATTACTTACTCTTACTTAAAGTAATTAGGGTTCGGGTTTTACAGTCAAGCTAGGTCTCAACTCAACGCCTCATGGTATATCTTACCATCGTTTAGCCTCTTACTAATGCATCCCCCATGACCAATGCATGTATGTCCTTGTTGCTTGTCAACATCCTTAATCTCTTGCTCAAGACCAACGCACACTAACCTCATAATCCTTATGTACCACCAGCCTTAGCAACGCAAAGACATTTCACCATGCGTTCACCATAGCTTGTCTCATCGCCTAGCTCATCGTTTAGCAAGGCCGCCGCATAAACCATCGCATAGCACATAGCCTACCGCACGGCTCTTGCTCATTGTGTAACGCTGACGCCCATCATCTAGCATATCACAACTATCGTCTAGCGCATCACGCCCATCGCGTAGCACCATCGCCCAACGTCATCGTCTAGCGCTGATGTCGATCGTGTAGTGCCAACGCCTCATCGTCTAATGCTATCACCTATCGCATAGTGCTATCACTTAGCGCGACCTCTGCATCGTCTAACACCGCACTGTGCTGTATGATCACCTACCGCATTGCTTAGCCCCGCGTATTTGCTACACGATCGTCCAGTGCTGGCCTACACGATCGCCTACCGTGTAGCATCGCTCACTTACTAGACGATCGCATACCCCATCATGTAACGCCGCTCATTTGCTACACGATCATCTACCTCATCATGTAGCACTGCTCATTTACTACACGATCGTCCCACGTGCACAACTCTAACGTCTAGCGCCTATGTCCGTGCACACTTGAGGCTGCCGCATGCTTGTCCTCGCATAGCCTTTCCTCTCGGCCACACTTTAGCCTCTTTCAATGCCCAAATAAACTCTCAAGTGTTCATGGCCAACGCATGGCACAACACCAACGCTTAGCACAAGGCCAACGCATTGTCAAATACTTAAGCCATTTCTTTCTTGGCTTCCAACACATAATTCTTTTTGGCTTCCTACTTAATCCAATTTTTACTAGTTAAAGCTTATCTCAAAGCTACTTAACAAATCTATTTAAACACTTACAATTTTCCTTCTCTTTAACATAGGATTTAACTTTCACTTAGTTAATTCCTTTAATCACCTGCTTAAGTAGGGAAAATGGAAATCCGGATTTCACATTTACGCCACTTAAGGATTTGGGGATGTTCGACCCACGTGCTTGTGGCTAACCCTAAAAAGTTGGAACCACATTCGAAAGTTTTCCTCTTTGTAGGCTACCCCAAGGAAATGAGGGGTGGATACTTCTATGATCCGAGTGAGAATAAGATGTTTGTGTCGATAAATGCTATCTTCTTGGAAGAAGACCACATAAGGGATCATAAACCATGAAGCAAGCTTGTTTTACATGAGATTTCTAGTGAGACTACTGAAAGTTGAACAAGAGTTGTCGAACAGACTGATAGATTGATAGGGCTCCAACTATATGGCAATATCAAAACAAAAAGAATAAAAGAGAAAAGGGGAAATCGGTGGTTAAATCGGTTAAGAGTTATTGTCAAGGTTGTTGGGAGAAGTTGAGGTTTAAAAAAAAGGAAGGAAACAGAAGGAGGAGGGGGGGATTTTCTAAATATTCAGGAGTGAGGAAGAGAAGCTCTCGAGAGTGAGAGTTCAGAAGATGTTGTTGTGGAAAAGCCATCGTAGTGTGTCGTTTATCGTCTACTTCTACTAGGCGATCGTGTAGCAGAACTAAGTAGTCATGTAGCGAACCTCAGTGATCGTGTAGCATTTGGTAGACGATCGTATAACAACTGGTAGGGGATTGTATAGTAACTGGGTAAGTGATCGTGTAATAGTTTGTAGGCGATCGTGTAGAAGTTAGGAAATCACAGAGGATTTAATGAGTGATCGTTTTGTAAGACTGGGCGATCATGTAGAAATTGTAAATGATTGTTTAATGTTTTTGTAAACGATCGAGTGATAATTGTAAGCAACCGTTTGGTTTTGTTGACTCATTTTGTTTAATAAAGAAGTTGTTCATAGTTTAACCGCTTTTCAGGAGATTAAACCCATCTATTACATTAATAAAGAATTTCAAGAATCAGTTTCCTAACAATTTGGTATCCGAGCAAACACCTGGGCAAGCATTGTTCAGAAACATTTTGAAGAAAAACTGGAATTACTAGAACGAGAGATCTCAGGGTTCAAAGTCGAAATACAGAAATTTTCGACCACAAAGGAGAACTTGGCGTTGTTGGCGAAAAACGTAGAGAATTTTGGATTGCAAGCAGAGAAGCATCAACAGATGCTCTTCTCTCATGTTACGGAACTGGCCAAGGGAAAGGAAAAAGTGACGGAAGAGGTAGAAATATCGAATACCCATAATGTGTGCAAAGCAAATAGTTCAGGGAAAGCCACCGGAGAAGATGCGATTTGCTACCGAAGCAAATTCAAAAAAGTCGAAATGACGATATTTAGCAAAAGCGATCCAGATGCGTGGTTTTAGAGAAGACTGCTATTTTCAAATTCATAAGTTGACGAAAACAAAGAAGATGACAGTGGCAATTGTGAGTTTCAACGGTGCAGCATTAGATTGGTACCGGTCGAAGGAGGGGAGAGAACTGTTCAAGGACTGGGAGGACTTGAAGAAAAGGATGCTTGTGTAATACCGATCTTTAAGAGAGGGATCGATCTGTGGAAGATTCCTGGCTATTAAATAAGAAACAACGACAGAAGCATATCGAAATTTGTTCAATAAGTTAGTGGCACCGTTGCTATATCTACCGAACGAGGTTCTTGAAAAGACATTCATGAATGGTTTGGCACCATGGATAAAGACGGAAGTTGAATGCTGGGAACCCACTGGGTTAACGCAAATGATGTTATTGGTACAACGTGTTAAAGATAGAGAAAATGCATGAGCCAAAGTCGAACGAGCGCAGATATATGGGGGTAAGTTCCACAATTCGAACGCTTCAAGATCCAATACTAACAATGTGAATAAATCAGTAAGCGGGAATTATTCGAAAGAAGGGGAGAAGACCAGAGAGTCGTTTTCGATGAGGACCATTACATTGCAAGGAACATCAAGTAATGATAATCGAAGAGAAATCCCGGCGAGAAGATTAACAGATGCTGAATTTTAGTCGAAGAGAGAAAATGGGCTCTGTTTTTGGTGCGACGAAAAATACACTGTTGGACATCGGTGCAAAGGGCGAGAGTCGAGAGAATTGAGCTTGTTGGTGGTGCAGGCGTCTGGAGAGGAGCGGGAGTTGCATGAGGAAGACGAAGCAAGAGAAACGATGTTAGAATTGCGTATGCTGACGCTAAGTAAGAAAATTTCATCTATTACTGAACTGACCGTGAACTCAGTTATGGGGTTGACGAACCCACAAACAATGAAGATTGGAGGGAATATCAAAGGAGAATCGGTAGTGGTATTGATAGACTGTGGATCGACACATAATTTCATATCAAAGAGTTTGGCAAATCATCAGCAGTTGAACATCACAACCACGACCAGTTATGGAATAGTTTTGGGATCAGGACCTACTCTGCGAGGCAAGGGAACCAAAATGTGGAAATGAGGTTGGGAGATTGGAGAATGTGTGACAGTTTCATTCCCCTGGAGTTGAAAGGTGTTGACGTGATTTTGGGGATGCAATGGTTACATTCTTTGGGGAAAACAGAGGTCAATTGGCAGAATCTGACAATATCATTTGTTCGTGAGGGACGAAAGATTACTCTGCAAGAGAATCTGAGTTGGACAAAGGCTAACGTTAGTCCAAAATGTGCGATGAGGATATGGGATGGGGCTCTGCGAGTACTTCAAAAGCATTGGGGGATGACTCAAGAGAAAATGAAGAAGACTAGCAAAGAGGTAGCTGAACAAACAGAGCTTTACCTTAAGAACAAGGTGAAAATGGTGGGCGGGGGTAATGATAGGGCTCCAATTATATAGCAATATCAAAACAAAGAGAATAAAAGAGAAAAGGGGAAATTGGTTAAGAGTTATTATCAAGGTTGTTGGAAGAAGTTGAGGTTTAAAAAGAAGGAAGGAAACAGAAGGGGGGGATTTTCTGAATATTCAGGAGTGAGGAAGAAGAGCTCTCGAGAGTGGGAATTTGGAAGACGCTGTCATGGAGAAGCCATCGCAGTGTGCCGCTTATCATATACTTCTATTAGGCGATCGTGTAGCAGAACTAAGTGGTCGTGTAGCGGAGCTCAGTGATCGTGTAGCATTTGGTAGACGATCGTATAGCAACTGGTGGCCGATCGTATAGTAACTGGGTAAGTGATCGTGTAATAGTACGTAGGCGATCATGTAGGAGTTAGTGAGCGATCGCAGAGGATTTAGTAAGCAATCGTTTTATAATACTGGGTGATCGTGTAGAAATTGTAAACGATCGTTTAGTGTTCTGTAAGCGATTGGGTGATAATTGTAAGCGATCGTTTGGTCTTGTTGACTCATTTCGTTTAATAAAGAAGTTGTTCATAGTTTAACTACTTTTCGGGAGATTAAACCCATTTGTTACGTTAATAGAGAATTTCAAGAATCAGTTTCCTAACATAGATCAATAAGAGTTTTTTATGTCGGTTCATCTAGTTAACCATCTCAAGAGTTGAGACTGCCTCGACATAGTGGGACAATTGCGAACCACCGAAATGCTACATGGGTTTGACTGAAGCCCAAAAAATCATGTCTGATGATGGAGTTGAGGATCTATTTTCTTATAGGCAAGCAATGGAGATGTTGACAAAGATGAGTGGATTAAAGCCATGAATCAGAAAATGGAGTCTATGTACTTCAATTCTGTTTGGAAACTTGTGGATCAGCCTGATTGGGTAAAACCTATAGGGTGTAAGTGGATCTACAAGAGAAAACGAGGTGTAGATAGAAAGGTGCAGACCTTTAAGGCTAGACTCGTGGAAAAGGGTTATACCCAGATCGAGGGAGTGGACTATGAGGAAACCTTCTCACCTGTTGTCATGTTGAAGTCTATCAGGATTCTTCTGTCCATAGCCACATTTTATGATTATGAAATGTGAAAAATGGACGTCAAGACTGCCTTTCTGAATGGTAATCTTGAGAAGACCATCTACATGGCTCAACCAGAGGGGGTCATTGTTCCAGATCAAGAGCAAAGGGATTGCAAGCTTAATAGGTCCATTTATGGGCTAAAACAAGCATCTAGATCGTGGAACATTAGATTTAATAATGCAATCAAATTGTTTGGCTTTGATCAAAATGTTGATGAGTCTTGTGTTTACAAGAAAATCATCAACAACTCAGTAGCTTTCCTGGTGTTGTATGTGGATGATATCCTGCTCATTGGGAGTGATATAGGTTTTCTAACTGATATTAAGAAGGGGCTAGTCACCCAATTCCAAATGAAAGATTTGGGAGAGGCACAGTATGTTCTAGGCATCCAGATCATTCAGGATTGTAATAACAAGATGTTGGCCTTGTCTCAGGCATCGTACATTGACAAGATGTTGATCAGGTACTCGATGCAGAATTCCAAGAGGGGTTTATTACCCTTCAGGCATGGAATTGTTTTTTCTAAGGATCAGTGTTCTAAGACACCTCAAGAGGTTGAGGAAATGAGACGGATTCCCTATGCTTTGGCTGTTGGAAGCCTTATGTATGCAATGTTATGTACTAGACCTGATATTTGCTATGCAATAGGGATTGTTAGTTGATATCAGTCCAATCCAGGATTAGATCACTGGACGACGGTCAAAATGATTCTTGAGTATCTTAAAAGAACGAGAGACTATATGCCCGTATATGGAGATAAGGATTTGATCCTTACAGGATACACAGACTCTAACTCTCAAACTGATAGAGATTCTCAAAAATCGATATAAGGGTCAGTGTTCACTTTGAGGGAGGGGCTATAGTTTGGCGAAGCATCAAGCAAGGATGCATTGCAGACTCCACTATGGAAGTCGAATACGTAGCCGCTTGTGAAGTTACTAAAGAGGTTGTTTAGCTTAGGAAGTTCCTTAGAGATTTAGAAGTTGTTCCAAATATGTCTTTTTCGATCACTCTCTATTGTGATAACAGTGGGGCTGTGGCAAATTCTAAGGAACCTCGGAGTCACCAAAGAGGCAAGCATATTGAACGGAAGTATCATTTGATCAAGGGATTGTGCATCATGGTGATATGATAGTCACGAAGATCGTGTCAGAGCACAACGTTGCTGATCCGTTTACAAAGGCTCTCACGGCTAAAGTGTTCGAGGGTCATTTAGAGAGTTTGGGTCTACGAGACATGCGGCACCTTGTCTAGGGCAAGTGGGAGATGATACTGGGGTATAGAGTATTCCCTAGTTTATTATATATTGTACTGCTTTTATGTTGTACATTAGTCTCCCGAGGTATTAGGACAAGTGGGAGATTGTTCGGATTAGTGTCCTAATTCTCCGGGTGGTATTGTAGTTTTTAAACTTTTTGTACACATTGTTATTAATAAAATAAATGTTATTTTATTTTCATTTATTCATGTCCAATAAACTAAGATCCGTGGTTATTTTATGTAACTTAAGCATGTATGTGAGACATACAGGCGGATCATGCCTTAAGTAATAACCTAAATGGTCTGTAGTATAAGGATAAATGAGGGATACCTTATCCTGGTGACACTACGGATACGACCCGCTTTGTAGATATTTACAAGTGTTGTAAGGTGCTACAAATGATTTGGTCCTGACCATTCATGTGGAGACATGCGAGCAAGGGTGTCCTATATAAAGAGTTTGTATAAGACCGAACCACGAGATGATTAGTCTCTTTATATAACGTCGTTGATTATTGAGAATTACATTTCACTAAAATGACCATAATTGACATGACCTTAATCCTGAGTGAGTTGGGAACTTCTGTCTATGAGGGACGGTCCTTTTATTAGTATGGGTGAGAGTGGCCAGATTGCCAACTCAACAAGCCTATCTTTTTGGGGATTCGTATGATTGGGGAGCTGGGAACTCAGCTACACAAGACGTAATTTACTCCTTCCCCAAAGTAGGGGTAAGTAGATAAATTATTCCCTTAAGGGCTAATTCCAGGTCTTGAACATAATGGCCACACCCTCTTTTTGGAAGAGAGAACTCAGTCATAGTAGGACTATGACTTATTGTTCATTAGAGGAATCAGTGGTACTTAAGGAGTTAGATGAAACTACAGGGGCAAAACGATAAATTGGTCCAGCTGTACTTACAAGCGATTTGTGAAGGGTTATCGCACTGTTGATTGGTTATATGGATACAGAAATATATCTGTAGTGAGAAGAGTGCAGCTGTCAGTCTTTAATGGAGTGACTAACAGTTAATGGATGGTGGATCTCATGACTAAAGAGTTTAGTCAGTTATTCACGTACCGTTGCTATAGGTCCATGAGGTCCCCTTGGTAGCTCAATGGGTTCAAGTTGAGAATCAGATTTTTGGGTTACTTTGAAGTGTTCAAATTAACAAGAGGAAATTCAATTATATGTGATATAATTGGTGTGATGTATTAGATACATTAAATGGAGGAATTAATATAAATATGATTTATATTAAGTACCATAAAATAGCAAAAAGAACTATGGTTTATGTGTTTCATATGATAAAATATTAAAACTATAGGTTACAAATATAATATGATAAGTTGGTTATCATATTAATTTATAATAAATTAATTATATGATAATTAATTTTTTTTCTCTAACAACCGTTTTGAGTGGGAGGTTATTGGAAGTTTTATGGTAACCGTGAGATAAAGGGAAAATTTTTTTCCAAAATTAGAAGTTGAATTCATCTGAAAATTTTCACGAAAAAAGAATATCAAGTAAAAAGAGTTTTTTTACTAAGCGATAGCCGTTGAGAGCATACACAATCATTTAAGAGTTGACTATACAAAGTTACTCGTTGATCGTTGCTACACGATCGAGTAACAAAGTTTATGCGATAGGCTTTCGTTTACTAAACGATCGAGTACATCGTCTATGCGATAGATGATGTTCTTGTCGCCCATTTACTCGATCGTATACCTCCTGTCTTCCTCAATCCAAGATCATATAGAGCCCACAACTTCTAGATTCTCACACCGAGAATACCAAGGTAACACTTGTGGTGGTGTTCTAACTCCGTTCATGAATCGAGTTGGACTCGATTGGGTTCGAGTAACATGAAGTTGTTCGTGTTGTTGGCATGTGTTGTTCATTGCGTTCGAGTGCTACTTTGGGCGCATTAGAAACTAATCGAGGGATATTTGAAGAATAGTTCTTCAAAGGTATGCATACTCTATCTCTTGAATCTTCTTATAGCATGCTGTAATTTCTGTTTATGCATAATCTGTATGTTTCCGGTTAGACTGTGATTGTTGTGTTCATTCTGAATGGGATTTGGAACGATCCACTTCTGCTGCTCATAGAGATCTCTATCTTTTATTTCCTTCATGAGATAGATAGAGACAGAACTCTATAAATTTCTATCTCAGATAGACAGAGATAGCACTTTATCACTGTCTATCTCATATTTGTCTATATCAATTCAAAGTTATGAATAGATCTACTCAACTAAACAAATATAGAGTGCAAACCATATAGAAAATATATAAACAGATATTAGTGTTCAATGTCTATCATTGTCTATCTGAGATAGACAAAGATAGAGTTCTATCTCTGTCTATCTGAGATCACTACCTATCTGAGATAAACAGAGATAGTATTCTATCTCTGTCTATCTGAGATAGATAGTGATAGAGTCCTATCACTGTCTATCTAAGATAGATAGAGATAGTGCTCTATCACTGTCTATCTCAATTCAAAGTTATGAATAGATCTATTCAACTAAACAAATATAGAGTGCAAACTATATAGAAACTATAGAAACAAATATTAGTGTTCAATGTCTATTATTGTCTATCTAAGATAGGCAGAGATAAAGTTCTATCCCTGTCTATCTTCATTCACTGTCTATCGAAAATAGACAGGATAGATTCTATCTTTATCTATCTCAGATAGACAGTGATAGAAGATAAACGTTTATCTTAGATAGGCAGTGATAGAATTCTATCATTATCTATCTCAGATAGACAGAGATAGCGCTCTATCACTGTCTATCTCAATTCAAAGTTATGAATAGATCCACTATAACTAAACAAATATAGAGTGCAAGCCATATAGAAACTATAGAAATAGATATTAGTGTTCAATGTCTAACATTGTCTATTTGATATAGACAGAGATAGTATTCTATCTCTGTCTATGTATAATCTATCTCAGATAGATTGTGATAGAAGATAGACATAGATAGAACTCTATATCTGTCTATCTTAATTCAAGTTTATTTATAATAGATTGATTGATGTTAAAATTTTTACTAAAGTTCCTAAGATAGATAGTTTACATAATGCACAACAAGTATGTATTAATGTTAAAGCTCTATTGATAGTTTACCTTCTTCTTCTCTTCAGATTTGTTTACTTTTGCTCTGATTATTGATGATTCAGCTTTCATTATTATTTTCTTTGTCTTTGTTTCCATCAACTTTGACTATTTTTTGCACCATCTAGTTAAACAAAATTAGGTTCAATAATGTTTAATGAGTATGATTAAATAGAAGAATTAATGAAAAGAAAAGAGAATGATTATTACTTGAAGGATATGATGATAGATTGTAACCTTGAAAAATTGAAAGCAACAACAAAGAAGAAGATAAAGATGAAGCAATGTGGATATCGGTAGAAGCCGATAGAGATCTTTTGCCGTTGAGATAGAAAGCGGTAGGAGAAAAAAATAAGGAATGGAGGTAGAAAAGCGGTAAGATAAAGGGCGATAGACAGAGATCTTTTGTCGTTGCAAGAAGACGTGGAAGACGGACGTGGATATTGGGCGGATTTGGATAGTCCGATTTAATCGTTATTGGGTCGCGATTTTTTGTGTGAGCAGAGATAGTTTCGATATTTCACTCTTTAGATTGAGCTTTCTTCCACCGATTTTGATTTCTTTTTAAATTCTGCTATCTTCTGTAAATAATTTGGGCATTTTTATTAAATTTGGAAAGACCCCTAAAAAGTGATGGGGCAAAAAATGTAAATAAAGTATTCATTTTTTAAATATCCGATGACAGTTACCAATTTTGCCCCCTGAGCCCGACGAGGGAAGCCTAATCCAACTGACCAACGGCTCTGCTTCAAATTATCCTGTGAAATTAAGGCATACTAATTTTCAACCCGAATTGTGGACGTGGCGGGAAGTTCAAACCAGTTTCCGGCTATGCTCTCGCCGGCGTTCATCTCAACGGCCACCATTTCTCACCCACCGCCTTGTTTCTCTGTTCAACCACCGCCGACATTACTAACCGCACGGCGGACCTGTTCCAAATGGAACTTCACTAGTATCGACCATTGTAAAAGCTCCACAAATTTCCGGTTAAATTTTGTCAAAGACCTATCCAGAGCTTCGCCGGTCGCCTGCATAGCAGAAACATTTACTACTCAAGAATACGCCAATGTCGAATCTTGCAGCAGTCAGTCGGTGAGTGGATGTTTAAGTCCCTATTTGATTGCCGTTTGGCTTCGTTCTAGTCGTAGCGCCAAGGAATTAAGGGCAATACATGCTTTCATTTTGCGGCATATTACAAGTTTTGAGATCTATGTTGGAAATAATTTGGTTAGTTCTTACTTGAGATTCGGAATGTTGGTTGATGCTAGAAAGGCGTTCGATGAAATGCCAGTGAGGAATGTTGTGACCTGGACGACTATTATAAATGGATATATTCATTTAGATTTTACTGAGGAAGCTTTAGGGTTGTTCAGTGATTCGGTCAAGAACGGGGTGCAAGCGAATGGGAAGATGTTTGTTTGCATCTTGAACTTATGTGCTAAGAGATTGGATTTTGAGCTGGGGAGGCAAATTCATGGCGTCATTGTGAAAGGTAATTGGGGGAATTTGATTATTGACAGTGCCATTGTTTACTTTTATGCACAATGTAAAGATATTTCCAGTGCTTTTGTTGCATTTGAACATATGCCAAAGCGGGATGTTGTTTGTTGGACTTCCATGATTACTTCTTGTTCCCAACAAGGGCTTGGACGAGAAGCAATTTCATTGTTTTCAAATATGCTAAATGATGGATTTCTACCAAATGAGTTTTCTGTATGCAGTGTTCTCAAGGCTTGTGGAGAAGAGAGGGAGTTGAAGATTGGGAGACAATTACATGGTTTGATAATTAAGAAAATAATCAAGAATGATGTTTTTGTTGGGACTTCATTGGTTGATATGTATGCTAAGTGCGGGAATTTGGCAGATTCTAGAGAAGTATTCAATGGGATGAGGAATAGAAACACGGTAACATGGACATCAATCATAGCTGGTTATGCACGAGAGGGGCGCGGTGAGGAGGCCGTCAACCTCTTTAGGTTGATGAAGAGGCAAAGGATTCCTGCCAATAACTTAACCATTGTAAGTATTCTCCGTGCTTGTGGCTCGATTGGGGCGTCATTGACTGGGAGGGAAGTTCATGCCCAGATAGTAAAAAGTTCATTTCAAACTAATATACACATAGGAAGCACTCTAGTTTGGTTCTACTGTAAATGTAGGAATCGACTCAAGGCCTCCATGGTTCTTCAGCTGATGCCGCTTAGAGATGTGGTTTCTTGGACGGCTATCATTTCTGGATGTGCTCATCTTGGGCACGAGTCCGAGGCTCTCGAGTTTCTAAAAAACATGGTAGAGGAAGGAGTTGAACCAAATTCCTTTACCTATTCATCGGCTTTAAAAGCGTGTGCGAAGATGGAAGCCATCCTTCAAGGGAAATTGATCCACTCCTCTGCAAATAAAACATCTGCTTTGTCTAATGTTTTTGTGGGAAGTGCACTGATTTACATGTATGCAAAATGTGGATATGTAACCGAAGCTTCTCAAGTTTTCGACAGCATGCCGGTGAGGAATTTGGTTTCTTGGAAGGCCATGATTTTGTGTTATGCTAGGAACGGTCTCTGCCGAGAGGCGTTAAAGCTCATGTATCGAATGCAGGCTGAAGGTATCGAAGTGGATGACTACATTCTTGGAACAGTTTATGGAGCTTGTGGAGATGTGAAGTGTGATGTGGATTCATCACTTGAATACAGGTTGCAAACTTATTGATCTCCCAGTTTGAATGGTTATCTAGATTTGATATTCAACGACGAAAATCGTGCTATATGGTTCTCGCCATCTCAAAGAGCCTTGCACTGGTGCATCCTGTTTTGAATGGAATGACAGTGATCTGAAGAACAACTTTCCTGCGCTCTTCTTTCACTCCAAAAATAAAAAATTTTGCAGAGGGGAGAAAAAGGTATATAAACTCCTCCCACCTGTCTGAGATGTTTTATCACCTCTCTGCAACACGTATTTTACAACCTAGGCCTAGTTAATTGTAAAAACATTCAATGTAATCTTTGTAAATCCATAGCTATTTAGCTGCATAGTTTTATGGACAACCCTACTTTAAATTTGCTTTTCATATAATAGAACACAGAGAATCTTCAAGAATGTCTTTTTTTTTTTCTTCTTCTTCTTTTTTTTTTTTTTTTTTTAATTCATAAATACAAAGATTCAAATTTTTAACCTTTTGATCAAGAATATATGTCTTAACGAGCTTAACATTGCTCAAGTTGACTTCTCCTAATTGGACTTGGAAAAGAAAACAATGGTTTTTTGTGATAGATTTTTAATTTTTTTTTCCTATTATTTGATCCCTATTTTATTATCTTTACGAAACATGGTTCTTTTTTTTTTTTTATCTATTATTCGATCCCTATTTTATTATCTTTACGAAACATGGTTCTTTTTTTTTCTGACACATCCATCAAGGGTGTTCAAAAAATCCGATGACCCAAAAAAACCCGATAAACCCAATCTAACTCATACGGTTTAGATTGGATTGGATTCAAATGAATGAAAATTTTATGAATTGGGTTGGTTCATGAATTATCTAAAATAACCCGAACCAAACTGAATTTAATATTAATTTTAAAATGTATATTTTGTTTTCATTTATGGTACAATTATTTTTATTTTATTTTATTTCATGATTTTTTCTGTTAATTTATTCTCAACAACTCTTAAAAATAATTTTTTAACTCTATGGAAAGAAAATTTTGATAACATAAATTAAAAAATTGAGTTATTGATCTTAATTTATTATATGAAAATAATTAGATAAAATTTTCACACATTAACATTTTACTACATTTAGAATAAAAAATTAAATAAATGATCCGGCTAATTCGAACCAGCCCAAACCAAATGTTTATGGTTGAATTGGATTAGATTCATTATTTAATAAGTGTCATTTAGGTTGAAGCGTCCTAAAGAATTAGGTTTGACCTAAAATGAGTTTCAACTCAACAAGTATCTCCTAACATCCACAAATAAAAGGGCTCGTGGCGATGCTTTTAAAATTGAATTAAGAATAATTCATATAAAGAAAAAAAGATTGAATAAGGAAAAATGGACAACGGATACAATTAGGGAAAACTTCGATTTGAGAGATTGATTGCACTCGCAATTAGGTCAACACTCGAAATATGGCTCAAGTTAGGAACCATTTTTGTTTTCTTGTCTTTAACGAATTTAAATGTTTCTTTCTTTGAAAATCAAGCTCATGAATATTAAATTCCCCATTTTTATTTTATTTTATTTTATTTTTTTGTTTCTTCCTTTTGTGATTAGTATTCATATTTTAAAGTTAATTACGGAGGAGGATTTTTTTAATGCTAATTGTAACCTAACCTCTCAACTTCATTACAATATAACTAATGATATTTAGTTATATATCATCAACCAACGTAACAAATATTTCAAAAAAAATTAATAAAGCCTAATTAATATTTAAATTCTCATTTTATATCTTCTATTAATTCATAATACATCATTCGATAAAATAGTGCATCTTTTTTATGTTGACTCTAAAACTAAATGTCAAAACAAACACAACTCAACAATAAACTAAACGTTTCGACTATTTTCTTTGAGACGAATATAGTCTTTTAAACCTTCGGCTTCAACATAAAGAGTATATATGTCAACTAGTTATACCCATGTTGGCATATAATTTAAAATTTAGAAAAAAAAAAAACATTTTGTTTCCTAGATTTCGGGTCTAGTTTCCATTTAATCATTAAATTTCATAATGTTACACTTTTAGTCATTAATTTTAGAGTTTGATATCAAATTAATCTCTAAGTTTCAAAATGTTATAATTTTATCTTTGAAATCTGAGTTTTGTTTCCATTTGGTCCCCAAATTTCAAAATTTACACTTTAACCTTGATCTTTCACTAAATACTCACTTTAAATCATTTTAAAAGAATTATAAAATTAAGTTTCAATAAATTTTCATCACTATTAAAATTAATTTAAAATTTTCAATTCATAATTATTTTAAATTATGTTATAAATACCAACATGCTAAAGATTGAAGTGAGTACCTAGTGAAACATCGAAGTTAAAAATGTAAATCTTGAAATATACCGATTAAATTGAAACAAAACACCAATCTCAAAAGTAGAGATAAAAAAAATTGTTACACTTGAAAACTTGTGAACTAAATTGAAACCAAATTCAAAATGTAAAAACTGAAAGTGTAACTTTTCGAAAATTAGAACACCAAATAAAAACTAAATTCAAAATTTAGGGACCAAAAACTTGATCTTCCTTTAAAATTGTAAACATTAAAATATGTGTACAGATGAAGTATGTAACTTTTTTTTTAGTAACAAAGTATGTTACTTTTTTCTTTTTTAATAACAACTACGGAATGATAGATCGAACATCAACTACTAAAGAAGATTTTTTTTTTTTTTAGTAATAACAATAAAATTGGAGGTTAAACCTTCAACCTCTAATAAAAATGTCATACAAATTACTTTTGAGTTAAGCTCACTTTGATATGTACGTAATTAAGTTGAAATATAGATTACATTGTATATAGTGGAAAATTCTTATAAATAAAAAAGAGAATTAAAAAATATTTATAGTTCATAGTAAAAAAAGTTCAAAAAATGTGGTGTAATTTTGAAACTTTTTACTATAAAGTATAAATATTTTTAAATATTTTTTTTATATTTAAAAAGGGACTTGTAGAGTTGTATTTTAGTAAGGTCAACGCATTAAAAAAAAAAAAAGTTGGAAAAGGCTTGGCGGGCAAGTTCAAAAAAGAAAACCCGTTTACTGTCAGATTTTCTTTTTTAATTATTATTATTATCTATTTTCAGCCCACGGACTTCCCGCTTCTCACCCATTCTTTATTATTATTATTATTTTCTCTTATTTCTTTCCTTTTTTTTTTTTTTTTCGTTTTTTCATTTCTTTCTTGCGAACTCCTTCCGGCGGTTTCTATTCAAATACAAAGGGTTGAATAAAAATGAATTAAGGAAATTTTCATCACAATTAATTCCTACCCATAACCTTCAATCCCCTCTACATTTTTTTGATCCGTTTCTTCTTATTTCTACCATGTTTCTGCAGTTTCTTCTCAATTCAAACGCCTTTAGATCCTTCAACCCTGTTCATCACTCCGTTTTCGTCAAGAAAGATCTGTTGCTGAATTCTCGATTCTGGTTTCGTTTTTCTCACCCCAGACGGTATTACAGTGTTCTGAATTCTCACCCTCATCAATCGTGTATGTACTTTCTTCTTCTTTCTCTTTTCTTTCCATTCATGCTTCTTTGATGATTTGAAAATCAACGATGATTTTTTTTTTTTTTTTAATTTGTATCATGTTTGAATTCGGAGGTGGAATATTTCTGGAAATGGAAGTGAACGAGTTTGATATTTAGTTATGTGTGTGAGTGATGATGCTAGTGAGAGGATTTCACTTTGACTAACCCTCGTTTTTATGCAAGGCGTTGAGGATGCTGTTGTTTATCATGTTGAGAAGTTTTGTTTCTGTACTCTTCTTGGAGTTTAAATTTATAGGGATGCTCTTTGTTGGACTTGCAAAGATTTCTTTCCCCGAAGATATGATTGGATAACTTCTATATTTTATTTTGCATCAACTCTTTCCATTGTGTCAACCGTTTCGCAGGCTCTTGAATGCTAGATTTGAAAGGTGCTGAGGGAGTAAGGAGACACTTGCTGTACTAGAGACGACTGTTACTTTAAGGAAGAGATGGCGACTTCACCGGCTGCTGGAAGGGATGAGGAACATAGCCTTTCTAAACAGAATGATGGAGGAGAGCCTACAGTGGAGATTGAACAGTCCTTGTCAGTTAATGAGGATAGCGCCACTCAAGCAAAGGATAAAGGGCTTGATGAAGTAGCAAAGGATAAGAACGTTGATTCAAAATGTGAGGCTCAAGAGGAAATAGTGGAGAGGGAGACCGTCCAAAGTGAAGTGTATCACGAGGTGGAAACCAAAGTGGATTCCCAGTCTAAATCTGAAGGTGAAAAGTTGGATCAGATTAACAGAAATGACGATTCTAATGAAAATCTAGATGAGGGTAAGAATGCAGAATCTGAAACGTCGTCAGATGATTCAGATAATGATGGCGTCGACTCAAAGGCTCAAACTGGGACAAACCAACCAACTGGAGAAGTTATTGGCGAGGAGAAATCTCCAGAGCCAGTCTTTGATGGGACTGAGATTCCTGGGATTGAAGGTAGTGGGAGTTTGTCAAACCGTTCCATGGATAGTGATTCAGAGAGTCAAGGTGTTGTTGACAGGGCTTTGGCACTAAAAAACTTTGTTAAAGAAAAGGGTGTTGTTGCAGTGTCTAATGTTTTACGGCGTTTTTCGGGAAAAAAAGATGAAGAAAATCAGGATATTCCTAATGACGAGACTAAGGATGATTCCTGTTCCAATAAAGAAAATGAAGCCAAGGAAATCCCTGAAAAACCTTTGGAAAGATCTGCTTGGAATCCCCTCAACTATATTAAGATATCACGTGATGCTGATGCACAAATCAAAACTGAGCAGGTGGAGGATGGTGCTGGAGAACAAACCTTAGATGTTGTTCTAAAAGGCAGAATTGTTCTATACACACGGTTAGGTTGTCAAGAATGCAAAGAGGCTAGATTATTTTTGTTTTGGAAGAGACTTAGGTACGTTGAGATCAATATTGATGTTTATCCGGGTAGAAAGTTGGAGCTTGAGAAAATTGCGGGGTCTCCTGCCGTTCCAAGGGTATTTTTCAATACAGTCCTTATTGGAGGCGTAAACGAACTAAAAGAGTTGGATGAGTCTGGCAAGCTTGATGAGAAAATTGAGTATCTGAAAGCCGAAGCTCCAACCCTTGAAGCCCCTTTACCACCTCTTTCTGGTGAAGATGATGTCTCCAGTAGTGGGACTGTTGATGAATTGGCTATGATTGTTCGGAAAATGAAAGAATCTATTGTTGTTAAGGACCGGTACTGCAAAATGCGACGATTCACCAACTGTTTCCTTGGCTCAGAAGCTGTGGATTTCTTGTCAGAGGATCAATACTTGGAAAGAGAAGAGGTGAGTTGGACTCTTTTCCTTTGTCATACTTTCAGAAAGAAGAGACTTCTCATTCAAATAACAATTTCACTATTTATCTCTCTCGAGTGCACAATGCAGCTAGGCATCAGAGATGGTAGTTTGTCCTATTTTCTTAATCTTACGTTGAGTCTTTTAAAAAATTATTTTTATGAAGCTTAAAGGCTTCTCCAGATTCTTGGGTTTTGGCGTTCTTTTATTATGATTATTATTATTATTTAATGAATTATTGGAGTTTTCTATAATGCTTTGCAAAACCAAGAAACCTATACGGATTATTCAAAGAAAATTACTCTTTCTTGGTCTAAACAAATAATTGGGAGTTTATACTAAAATTGGATGCTGTTCTCTCCGTCCTCGAATAACTTCTAGGATATCATGGTACCCTGTGTCTACTCCAAACTTTGTAGTGTTTATGTTCATCAAGACCCTATTTTTACTTCAAAGGAATTGGAACTGGAACCTTTCAGTTTTCAATCTCATTATTAGTCTTTTCACTGTGTGACACACCATGTTAAATATATCTTCCTTTCCTCTGTAGGTACACTCTATTAAAGCAATTTAAATTGGTTTTTGTTCCAATATTACTAGATCAGATCAATGGTGGGACACACTATTAAAGCAATGTGTTCTGAAAAAACTTTTTGTACACTGTAGTAAGGAAGCTCTCCACATATTAGGAGGCATGTAGAGATTTTAGTTCCAGTTTACTTAAATTTGTGCTTGGTTCGTAATTCAGATTCTATTTTCTGTCTTCAGATTTATTGAATTTAGTGAATATGTGTTTGGCATACAATCCGAATTCTGTTTCTGAAAACCGTTTTCGGATTTTGTGATCCAAAGAGTGTAAATTCTAAAAGTAGCATTTTTATGTTTTCATTATATCTAAAATTTGAATTTTAAAATTTAAAATGCATAATTATATTAAATAATGTTAAAAACATTTAGAAATATAGTGTATGCCATGTTATAAACTAAATTCAATTTTTAAAAAATTAAAATATTTATTATGTAATATATTATAAATTAGGTTCAATTACAAATTTGGTCTCTATGGTTAGGATAAAGTTAAAATTTAGATTTTAGTTCCTATGATTTGATAGAACTTCATATATAGTCTCTGTGATTTGTTAAATCCTTTTAAATAATCTCTACCATAGGGACTATTTGTGAAGTTTTTATCAAATCATAGGGGTAAATTCAAATTAATTATAAGACCTAAACTTTAACTTCTTTCAAACCATAGGGACAAATTCAATTTATCCTATAAATTTTATATTATTACAAAATAATAATTTTACAATTTTTTTAGGGAAATTCTTATAAATTAAGAAAATCTAAAAAATATTTGCACTTTGTAGCAAAAAGTTTCAAAAATGTTTAATACTTTTTGGAACTTTTGTAAATATTTGCGAATATTTTTTTATATTTAAAAATGTCCCTTTTTTTAACATAAAACATGTTCATAAATGAATTAATAATAGTTTATTATCAATTAATAATGAGTTAGTGACTAGAACTAGTTTTCAACTATTTTAATTAGAATTCAATGTCTGAGATCTGCTACTAAATACATATCTGAAAACATGAAATACAACTATATTTTCATTTAATCCATTGTTTTCAAATTTCTATTTTCAGATTCTCTACCAAACAGATCCTAACTTTTTCGATTTATTGGTTTGTTGAGTAAAGAATGAACATACTGAGGATATTGTATGTTTTCTCAGTAGCTGTAGCTGTAGAAAATGGGGCTTTAAAATACTAACATTTTTGTAGACACGGCCGTTCCAGTTTTCTTTTCTACAAAAATATGTGTTAAGTAACTGCATAACTTTGCTCTTTATTTTGGTGTCACTTTAGATCTGCTCTCTAAATGATCCTATGTTATTATTATTATTTGAAAAAAAAAAACAACTTTTGTTTGGTGTAATGACCAGGCTATTGAATTTGGACGAAAGCTCGCAAGCAAACATTTTTTCCAACACGTTCTCGAGTAAGTTATTCCAGCTTCTCCTTTCAGTTTCCATGGCTGCCGCCCATTTCATTTGTCATTAACAACTCTGTTTTCAGGGAAAATCTGTTTGAAGATGGTAGCCACTTATACCGGTTCTTGGATGATGATCCCGTCGTGGCAACTCAATGTCACAACGTTGCAAGAGGTATAATTGAGGTGAAGCCAAAGCCGATAACAGATATTGCATCAAGGCTGAGATTTCTATCCTTCGCCATTCTGGAAGCCTATGTATCAGAGGATGGAAAGCATGTAGATTACAGAAGTATTCATGGGAGTGAGGAATTTGCTAGGTTAGTTCGTTGAATAACTTGTGAAAAAAGCACGTTCAAGTGTTTTGCAGCATATTCAATAATCTTGATTTGACGGCAATATTTGACAGGTATTTGAGAATTGTGGAAGAGCTCCAAAGAGTTGAAGTGCACAATTTGGCTCGGGAAGAGAAGCTCGCTTTCTTTATTAATCTCTACAATATGATGGCAATTCATGCAATATTGGTATGTGGACATCCTCTTGGAGCGCTGGAAAGAAGGAAACTGTTCGGAGACTTCAAATATGTTATTGGAGGGGCCACCTATTCACTTTCAGCTATTCAAAATGGAATTTTGAGGGCCAATCAGAGACCACCTTACAATCTCATGAAATCATTTGGTGCAAGAGATAAACGTTCTAAAGTGAGAAATCCCCTTTCTGATTTCTGGTACTAATTTTATGATCTAATGGAACAATATTACATGTCAATCTGGTAAAAAGATATTTGATTTATTGAATTGCTGATTATCCATGAAAGTCATTAGCTGTATGTGATGTTCGTTAGTCTTTTTTAATTAAGATTTTGAGATCACGCCCTTTATTGGTATACAAGTTTTAACTCAAGTACAGTCATCTGGTTCTTTTATGATGGTTGATCATTAGCTCAAAATGAATAATTCTTGCTTTCTTTCAGTTTCTCTTCCTGTTTATATTACAAGTGGCCAATTGCCGCTATGAGCTTTAGTCCCATATTCTTCTCTTCAGGAATTCAAGTTTTCGTAGTCTGACTAATTTTATTTTTCTTATTTTTATAGGTTTCTCTTCCGTATGTAGAGCCTTTAATTCATTTTGCACTAGTATGTGGTACCCGATCCGGGCCTGCCCTTCGATGCTATTCTCCAGGCAATGTAGATCATGAGTTGATGGAAGCAGCACGAAGTTTCTTAAGAGACGGAGGACTTATCATGGATTTGAATAACAATTCTGCATCAGTTAGTATGATTCTTAAATGGTAAGATGAAAACAGTTCCTCAGAAACCACCTGTTTTATTTCGAACATTTATCAGTATTTTAGTTTCAATCTGTTGCCTCATGAAATTTTCATTTAGAGTCCTACTTTATGCTAGACTTGCTCCCTTCCTAGTTACACTTACATTGACACGTTCATCATTTCATAGTTAAATTTTTGAAAATTTTAATTTGGTTAATTTCTCTTGGAAGAAGCACTCTCTTTGTTAGAAACTCTGGCAGTACGTAGATCGTTGGGCGTGGAACAGCATTGTCCTGATCTTATGTCCACTCTTTTGGATAGAAATTTCTATAAAAGAATAGTCTTGACATATCTTGGAGATGAAATGTCTTCCCATGCTAATATCATGGATGAATATATTTGGCCTTGTAGATCACTTCAACAAGAAATTAGACCATTTAGACAATGCCCTAGAAAACCTGACAGCATTTTAGACTAGATGGAAACTTTTGAAAGATGAATCAAAGCCCAGTTTTCTTGTGTATCCAGAGTTTAGGAACCAATCATAGGGGTGGAGGTCGAACATACTTAAAACAAACACAATATCAAAGACATTTTACAGTAATAGTACTTCTGTGATTGTTAGTTACTTTTTATTCTTCTTTCAGATATTGATCAGTCAACAATTTTATTTCACATTCATCATTGCACAGGTTTAGCACGGACTTCGGTAAGAACGAGCAAGAAGTCATGAAGCATGCTTCAAACTACTTGAAACCAGAAGATTCTCAAGCATTGCTTGAATTGCTTGCCAGTTCCCAATTGAAGGTAGTATATCAAACATATGATTGGGGTTTAAACTGTTAACATAGCTGGCTCCAAATATTAGTAAAAATGCTGCTTTAGTCAAACAAACAAACTTAAAGGTATGAATATTGGAAGTAAGTATTGCCTCAGATCCATTATAGCGAACCAAAAGGGCACATGAGACGGTGCAGGGAAAGGCAAAATAGTGCATTATTACCCTTTGGAGTTTCTTTTCTTAATTGTTTACTGTGTAGTTGTGCGTCCGAATGTAGTGTGTATATTCATATTATATTGAAAGAAGTATGATACAACCAATATACAAAAAGTAATGCCTGTTTCTTGATCACTCTCGATTTGTCTTGTTGGGGAAATTACTTAGCCGAAACCTTCATGGGAAGGAAGGCATTGAGACGGTATAAGTATATGACTAAAATTCATGGCTTGTTTGGAAAAACTAGTTTTAAATCAGTTCTATGTTAGAAATATTGAATGACTTGAAGTAATTTATGTACTATTTTGGTTTATATACTTTTTACTTTAGTTTATTTCGACTTGTATTTTAAAATGTTCATTTTGGTCTTTGTAGTTTTAAAAAGTAATCATTTAAATGGATGGACCAAAATTAAATAAAGAAGAATAGTACAACTACCAGACTATTACTTAAATTTATAGTATCTAAACCTACATGTTTCAAGTTGCTGTCTGAAAATTCAATATTTGGAAATATTAAATCTAATGATGGTTGGTTTACTTTTTGTTTTGTTCGATTTTATTTGGCGAATGATTTTGTCAGTTCTCTAAGTTTGGGGTTTTTTTTTTTTTTTAATAACAATAATACATTAAAAGTATTAATTTGGTCCAGTATCTCTGATCATTTATACTGTGGTTTTAGTTCTGAACTTTCAATAAAGCTGAAAGATTAGTTCAATGGTATTGATATGTGTTCCTACTCTGGAGGTCGGTTTTGAATTCTCTCATCCTCAGTACTAAAAAAAATAGTCTTACATTCAGCTGAGTTGGCACAGATGATAAAAGAATAAAACATTGCCAATGAGTTGAGTTGGAAGGGAAATGTCGGGTCGGGTTATTTTAATGGGTTGTGTTAGAGTTCTAAACCCAGGACAATCTCTCAAATCCCACGAAAAATAGTTGAAAGGGGAAGGTCTCAGTAATTTCACTCTTCGTCATCGGTGGAGAGGATGGAATTCTTCACAAATACAAACCAAATTGCAAGAGACTCCAGTAAACTACAATCTACAGAATGCTTGTTACATGGGGCCCAAATTATTGCTTTGAAGATGCACCGATTTTCTTTCTTTCTTTGGATCAAGTAACAAGCCTTTCGTACATTTTATGTTTAACACATATTTACTTACTTTGCAATTTCCTATCCTATTTAGCATTCTTTTATTATTTTTCTTTGCCAACTCAGGTGAATTTCAAACCGAGTTAATGACTACATTTGATTTAGATAACCTAGCTACATTTGCAACCATTGATTCAGACCATTTTTGAGCTTTTATTGGGCACATTGATTTAGATAACCAAGCTACATTTGCACCCACAAAGGGTTGCCTAATAAAAGTCAGAAAACTGTCTCGGCTATCCAAGGACATGTTAAAATAACTTGTCAGGTTCAAAATTTAAAAAAAAAAAAAAAAAAATGCTTCCAATAATTTAAAATCAATTTTATAGTATAAAAATAACATTTAAGGGGCTGTGGTGGAGTGGGCTATAAAAGTACTACTTTATAAAATCACAATTTTATAGCTCACTCCTCCAACAATATCTATCAATACTACTTCAAAACTCTTTTTGTTACCGTGTTTATTATTTCCTACTCATCCTCTCTCTCTTGTCACAATGTTTACTATTAAACCCAGACTAATAGTCTGCATCCAAAATACAGATTATTACAATTCAAGCTAAAAATAATCAACACCCCAAACACAAATTATTATAACCCACACTATAATACAGCTCAACTGCCCAAATACCTCATAAAAGTGTAAAATCAAGCACTAAATTGATATTGAATAAACAAAGGCATGTTTCGAAGTGATTTTAAACATAAAATAGTGATTTTAACTATTTTATAATCACTCTTAAACATACAAACTATACTATTAGTATAGTTGGTGTTTTCAAAATCCAGAAAATCTTGCACCAGAAACCTTGAGCCTAAAAGGAAATAACCGTCAATAACTTTCTCAAGAGATGAGTCGGTAAAAACAAGTTTTTATTAGAAAGAAGCCGAACCTTTTCAATTCAAACAATTTAGAACTGAACCAAAGGGCAATCCAGCACATTATTAATCATAATACAATTGTAAATCCTTACAGTGCGTGCATTTCCTGCAAGAGAGCCTGCAGATCTCCATCCCCAAACCATGACTGGACGACAAGAATGAAACCGAGATCGCAACAGTGATAAATATCAGGGACCCCCTTCAGCAAGGGGATTTATCTTGAAAGCCCGACTTTAGTTCGCACAGCAGGCAGACATGCTTGAATCATATCTTCGTAAAAGCAATGAACTCGTTTAAATACTCACACCGTCTTCTCAAGAACTATACACCAGTTTGATTTGTCATAAAAACGATCAACTACTACTGCATTGTCCATACCAGAAACCAACCTGCAAATGCACCCAAAATGAGAAAGCTGTAAAAAAAAACCAAATTATGCAGAGACGTATATCGAGGGGATAATGGAATCAAATAAAATTTTGTCTTGAAGTTCGATATACTGAGTTTCCTAATTCTACAGCCAAGGCATCTCAAGTCAAAAGATGGAATGATACCAAAATAGCAAATGACCCAGATTACCAGTTATAACCTCATCACATAGTAATGGAACTGGAACTAGTAACAAGGAAATGCTCTAGGAACAAATTAATATATGCCACTGATACCCCAAATTAGACATCTAAAGAAAATTAAGCTTAATTTTAGGCACCTTTGCTTAACTCCCCGTCCATATCCTTCTTTTTTTCTCCTTTTGGCCTCAAAACTGTATTCTCCTTTTCTTTTTTTGCTAAAAATTGGGGAGTTTAATTGTGATCTTTCTATTTGTCTTGCATATGGATGTCTTCTTATCTCCCCTCCTCCCTATCTGTGAACCTCTTTTCTAGGAAGGATTTTCTGTTTCGATTTTGAATGTACGGAAACAACAATCTGTACAGCCAAAGCTGGGAGAAGTACAATGTTCCTTTTCCATACATGTCTAAAATGGACGATGAGTAATCAACGTGACCAGCATCATCTCCCATGTGCAAAAACAAACTTTACAGATACTGGCGCATCTTGCGACTTTGTTACTTAGTACATTACGATTTATTTATTTATTTATTTATTTTTGCAGACATAAAAATAAACGTCTACATCATTCCCCTTCTGTTTAACTTTCATCCAGCTAATTTTTGAACAATAAAAATTTGGCTTATGTAATGTATTGAGTAGCAGAGGGAGGGAATAAGAGACACAGTTGAACACACTAGATCTAGAACAGCAAAGTCACATCTGAAATGAGATGTATTCAAGAGGTTCACTCATACCCAATCACCGAAAGAAGAGAGAAAAAAATCATACAATAGAGATGAGGGAGAGGAATACCTTTCAAGTTCGCCTTCACTGAAAACATGATAGTATCTGTTATACACAACAGCTGCTTTCTTATCATCCTTTTTGGCCAAACCACTAGCAAGGGCACTGGCAGACGTGCCACTGACTTCTGCACGATGATAAGGTAAGTGCCATGGGACAAAATACTCTTGCTGGGTCTTCAACAAGTTTTCATGGTTGCAATCAGCCAAATCATTTTCACATTGAGAGGGTAGAAGTTTTTCTTCTGGTATGCTTCCAGTAAAGTTTTCCTTGGAATCCCCCCTTAGACAAATACCTGAATTATTTTCATTCATTTCAGGAATGCTTTCAAGTGCCAACGACGTTGGACTGCGTACGCGCGGGCTACCAGGTCCAACCCACTCTTCAACATACTTCTCTGAAAGGGGCATCCATTTTGTCAATAAAGATTTGTCCTCTTGTTCAACAGCCCAGACCGTTATTAAAACCAGGCCACCTTTTTTTACAACACGTATTAATTCTTCAATTGCTTTCTTCCTCCTGTTCTCAGTACTTAGATGATGTAATACAGCTATAGAGATTGCTGCATCACCAAAACCAGTTCTGTAAGGAAGATTTACAGCGTCAGCCACCAAAACTTCATGCCCCCTTTCATTACAAATTTTAATAAGTTGGGCACTAATATCACATCCAATAAAAAAGCAGTTGGGATTATAACCCAAGTACTTTCCATTACCACAGCCAGCATCGAGGACGAGAGACCCTAGAGGTAAGGAGGATAAGAATGATGCAACTTTTGGCCACTTTGCAAATCGAGTGGAACTAAAATGGGGTGCAATGGCATCATAAACACGATGCACATACTTCTTTTCAATTTCCGGGGTGCATTGCACATTTGATGCTGAACATCCCTGATTTGCACAGGACAATTGTTGTGCATGTGCTTCATTCTCCAACGGATGAGGATCTGCATTAGAACCACCTTTGACTTTAATCTCTTTCATAGCACTAGAAAGTCTAAAATGATGGCCGCTGCCACTTACAACAGAGGGTAAACCAAAGATCTTGCTATTGTGACAGAAGCGTTTGATCACTCTTGATGCACGATCAAAATCTTGAGGCATAAAACTTCATTTAGGTGTGCTCTGCAAGAAACCAAGGCTCTATAAAGTCTAAATATATCACAGTTCTATCACCATCTAGAAAGACAATTAAATATACATATACACCAGCTTTTTTTCATAAGAACAAAAACATATAAAGAAACACAATTAGCTAGCTAGAACCCAAGGTTACAAAGAGTAGGCTGAAAAAGGACATCTCCCCAGCCAGAAAATGGGTGATTATAAGAAGCACCCGTGATATATATTTATTAAGATAATCGCTGCTGCAAGTTCAATCCAAGGTACTCCAACTAGAGGCTATGTATTATATAGAAATTAAAAGTTCCAAAAATCCCTGTGTTTCACTTCTGCAACATCTAGGGCTAGTGGATTTTGTTTCTTCATTAATAACAACAACAATCCTTTGTGCTTTTTTTTCTTTTTCCAAATTTCATTTTCCATTTAAAAAGGTGCTGAAACAAGTCATTACGTATCTTTTCATTTCCAAAACTAAAAGGACGAGGTAAAAGTTGCATTCAACTATCAACCACTTAGTTGAATTCAATTAAGTTGTTGCATGGGCTCAATTACTGCCATTCAAATTGCAACATTACACACTAGAGGCTTGAAACCTCAGTTATTTTCTCCATCAAGTCCTTTCAGTGACTTAATATGAGACAGTGCACCTTCCCTGCAACTCTTCTTTAGGATCTTTTACTCCAAAAAATTCTATGCTCTGACAGTACAAAACCATAGCCGGACATCAAGCCTTTTCAGTGACTTAATAGATTGTTTATTCATTCACTGTTAATACACGACAAGGATTTTGGGTCTTCTCAGTTCCTTCAATCTCACCAAATAGCTCCCTCTAAAATCAAAAATTTGATTCTTCAGATTATAGCGATGTCTTTATCCAGAAGGAAAGCCAAGCTCATTTAGACAGGTCTAGTCAACAACTATTTGTGGAAAATATGGACAGATAGAAATAGAAGACATCGGAGGATTGAGAAAAGGACAAGGCAATAATGAAGTGGGTTAGCATTAATGTAGCATCTTGGTCGTATTATCATAGCAAGAATCATCGCTTTCATTATTGAGTTTTCACAGATTTCCATGGGGGGAAACAAAACTCATTATCATAAAACAGGGTAAGAACCAAAAACATTCAAGCGATTGAAATGTAAGAAAAAAAACATAGAACACCAATCCGCAGGTGGTGAAAACATCGTGTAAATAATAGAATCTAAAGCATGATTTAAATAGATCTAGAAAACGAGAAAGAAAACTCACCAAACTCAGGTACGGCGTGGCTGCATGATTGAACTAGAAAAACAAATGGAAGGTTGAGATTGTGGAATCTAATTCGTGATTGGAAAATGAAAGAAGAAGAGAGGAAAGAAGAAGAGAAGATCAAGGCACAAATCTCGCAACGGCAGCCTTCAAGTGATTGCCTGGTTGGTCGTCTTCGTCGTCAAGTGAAGAGGAAGAGTGCCCTAGTTTCACTCTACATTGATTTTGCAGTGTTGTCAAAAACTAGTTAATTATTTGGTTAAATTATAAGTATAATTCCTTAAAACTTCTATAAAATTTTTAATAAATCTTTAAATTTCGGTTAAATGGCAAATTAATTCATAGGTTTATTTATTTATTATTATTATTATTTTAATTTAATCATGTGGTCCGATGAAAGTTAAAATTAGCATGGCTCAACTGACATAGAAATTGTATTATCAACCTCGAACTCACATCTAATATGTTTTAAAAAAATAGTCGGGTTTACAATTATAATTTAGTCTCTAACTAAATTCTAATCCTTTTCAAATTATAGAAACTAAGTTTATAACTCAATTTAAAATTTTTATTTTATATTTAATAAGTGAACTTTCTCGTGCCTTAAAATTATATAAATTACAAATAATCTTTAGACATTAAGCATGAACATTCATTTGTGGTTTTTGAGAAATTTGAAATTTTTAAAGATTATATAAATTTAAATTTTATGTCTAATTAACTTTAAAATTACAATAAAGCATAGAAATTAAAGTAGAAATTTTCTCCAATATTTATTTTATTTCTCATTAATCTCTATAAAATCCACAAACAACCTATTTATAGGAATTGAAAAATTGGTTTTTTTTCCAATTCAAAAGTAACCTCATTTTTAGAAGCTACTTTATTAACCTTTTTCCATCTTTTTAGATTTTAAGTGGGGGGACCCACCACATAAAAAAAATATCATTTTGCTTCTCAGTTTAAATCAATATATTCATCTTCCCGTGGAAGTTAGGGTTTTTCTAATTCTTTTTTTCTTCTTGTTGACTTCAATCTATTCATCTTCCCATAAAAACTTCAACTATTGTTGGACTCTCTTCTTGCAAAGAAGGCCCATCTTTCATGGTCGTTAGACGTATTCCATTTTCCCTTCACCTGATTCAGATTTTGATAAAAGGTACACAAGTACCTTTTCCATTTTCTTTCTTTCTAAATGATTAATTGATTGTATTGTTTAGATAGGGGGGAGGGGGTCTATGTGATTTCTAGTAGGAATCTGTAATGAAAAATCTAAAACCTTTTTTCATCCTTTGAACTTTGACAAATTTAAAAGAACTTCACAAGACAAATATCCTATGTGGTGTAAAGGGGTAAATGTTCGACTAGGTTTGATTTTGCATTTTTTAGGTGTATTGAACTTCACAAGACAAATATCTTGCGAAGTTGTTGCAAATATTCATCTCATGAAAGCATTCGCAATAATGGAAAATTTGTAAAATAGCTTGAAAGCTCTATATCATTTGTCTTGTAATGTTGTAAGTTTGTCTCGTGAACAAAAAACAGAAATGAACTCAACTTTATGAAAGACAAAAATCAATCTTTTGTCTCGTAAAGTTGGGTACATTTCTGTCTTTTATCTTGTGAAGTAACTTCATAAAACAAACTTATAACTTTATGAGACAAATGACGGACTATCTCGTTTGTCTCGTAATCTGGTTAAGACCTGCATGTTGATTCTCATTCATAGTCTGAATCGTCTTCAGTCATATTTTCCTTTTGGTTCACGTTATCCTCTCCTACACTATGCTAAAAAACACCTTCAACACGTACTTCTTCATCTTCTATCTCATTCTCCTTACTTATATTATGCCCAAACCCCCCATCTGTACAAACATTATCCTCCTTACCGTACATTAAGGATGATGGATCGTTGTCCTCGGAATTGTATGGATAAATAAATAAATTGTCATCAGATAGGTTATATGGGGTAACTTTAATATCTAACGAGGTTAGTGATGTAGCATAACCTGATGGATAATTTTGTTCGACGGAAGGTTGTATAGGATAATAAGGGGATGGATATTCTTGGGCTAAATTGTATGGAAAGCTTGGTTGATATGAGCAACTAGGGTTCTTGAAGTCAATGTCGCCACACATAGGTTTCGACGTCGTTGATAAATAGATAGGGAGACTGTATGCGTCCTCACCATTTAAAAAGAATCTAAGTTCTTGATCATTTCATATCAAATACGTAGGAACCCTGGATCCAAAATTGTATAAACATCTTAGGGTGTGGTCATGGTTGTTTAGGTAAATCCCACTTAGATTATACAACTTCAACAAAAAGGTCCTGAAAGCAAATGTAACCTTTTACGTCCAAACCCCCTAGATTATCGCCTACGTATTCTCGTTCATCCTCATTCCAAATACCACCATAGCAAACAAACATGCAAGACATTTTGCAAGTGAAGATAAAACTTACTAGCCGAATAAAAATGTATAAATAAATATTTAAAAAAAAGTTGACTTAAGTTGACCAAGTCAACTTTTACGAGAGAGTTGACCTGGTTAACTTTACGAGAAAGTTGACATGGTCAACTTTACGAAATAGCTTGATTGGTACAACTTCACAAGACAAAAGTTAAACAAAGGAGCTATCTCGTAAATTTGAACCAAATCAACTTTCATATAAAGTTGGACAAAATCATCTTCATGAGAAAGACAACTTCACGAGACATTTGTTTTGAACTTTATGAGACAAATCACAGAACACCAACAATAACTTTCCTACGTTCAATTATGTTCTAGTACTTTTCATTTTTCAATTTTCTCTCTACTTTTTATCCTAAGACATAAGAATTTTCCTTTATAACGTAAATAAGTGAAAGAAATAAGAATTTAGTTGGTTACTGAAAATTTTCTTTAAAAAGTATCTTTTGGCTCTATTTTGCTAACTTTCTAAAAAAATAAAAGACTACTTTTTAACATACCTATCTCTTTTGGAACTCTCAAAAAGGAAAGAAATTGTTCCTCTAAACTTGAGACCCTATGAACAGGATTATTCCTTTGAACTTGGGACCTTCACGTAAAACATTTATATCTTAACAAAATGTGAAACTAAAGATTGAAGTTTCTAATTTAAGATATGTCAGTTAGGTAAATTAGGTGATTTCATATTCAAGACAATTAAATGATCATTTATTGAGAGGAAAAATGGTATTTTCACGTGGTGGGTGAAGGATCTCATATCTAAGAGTTCCATGAGCACGTTCGGATCACTCCGATCTCACAGTGACCGAAATACAACAATATACATTCAACATACATTTATGCAAATAAATACTAATTATCGGCATGATTTAACAAGATAAATAATAAGGGAGAGAGTTCCATACCAGTTGAAGACGTTCTTCACACTTCGGAACTCCAACACAGTGGAAAACCTCCACGCGATCTACCAACGCCTAGTGGAAGCGTCGACTGTAGCAACACGAACAACCGTGAACACGAACACCGTGGGGACGACACCACCACTAAAAAGCCCCGGGTATTCTTGGAGTAAGAACCCAAAGCGTGGTATTTGGTGAATTTGGTAAAGGAAGGAGGAAGCACAAATCGTGTAGGCAATAAGCAAATGGGAGGAAAAAAGATGCTATCGCATAGCAGACTGCTTGTCGTTTAGGAGAAGCTACATGATCGTATAGAATTTACTGAACGATCGTTTAAGAAAAGGTATACGATCGTTTAGTAAAATCGACACACTGTACGATCGTTTAGAGAAGCTATGCAGTCGTGTAGGCGATAGTGTGCGATCGTTTAGATGCGAGGAAGACGATCGTTTAGGCGAATAGTGCTATCGTATAGGCTCTCAATTTTCTTTAAGAGATCGTTTCCTATTCTCAACAATGCGCTCTCTCGAATTCTTTGGGCGATTGAACTCCAGGCGATTCAAAATGAAAACATTTTTCATTTTAATTCATCGGTTACAAATAACCGACGGATCCCACTAACCCAAGTCCAAACGTGATTTTTGGATTAATTATCATATAATTAACCAACTAATTAATTAATAAATATAATCATATTATATTTTTATCCTATAGCTTGATATCACATATCTACTATAGTATTTTCTCCTCTACTTGATATAATCATATTTATATCTAATTTCCTCCAAAATAATGTATCTCATGCATTTAGCCAATTATATCATATATAATTAACCAATCCAATTATATCATATATAATCGAACTTCCTCTTGTCAATTTGAACATTTCAAATAAACTCAAATACTGGTTCTCGATTTTATCCAAGCTACTCAGGGGACCTAATGGACCTGTGGCTTGAAGCTCCAACAGTCCGTGAATAGCTGACTAAACTCTTTAGTCACGAGATCCACCATCCGTTAACTGTCAGGCATTCCACTAAAGACCAACAACTGAACTCTTCTTACTACAGATATATTTCTATGTCCATCGGATATAACCAATCATGAGTACGATGACCCTTCACAGATGCTCGTACGTACAGTTGGACCAAATTACCGTTATGCCCATGTAGTTACATATCACTCCTTAAGTACCACTGATTCCTCTAATGAACAATACAACATAGTCCAATCGGGCCAAGAAAATGTGTGTGGCGCCACATCGTGCAAGCCCCAGAATCAGCCCTTAAGGGAGCTATCTATCTACTTATCCCTGCCTCGGGGAAGGAATGAATTCCATCTTGTGTAGCTGAGTTCCCAGCTCCCAAATCAGACTAATCTCCAAAATGGTAGGTTTGAATCGACGAACTGGCCACTCGCAGCCATACAAATAAAAGGATCTCCCTCAATGGTAGGAGTTCCCAACTCACTCAGGATTGAGGTCATGTTACCTACGGTTATCCTAATGAAGTGAAGTCTCTGTCATTAACAGTGTTATATAACGAGACGTTAAAACTTCGTGGTTAGGTCTTATACAAACTCTTTGTATAGGATGTCCCCGCTCGCATATCCCCAACACGAATGATCAGGATCAGACCATTTGTGACAAGTCACAACACTTCTGACCATTCCACAAAGTGGGCCGCATCCGTAGGGTTATCAGGATAAGGTTTCCCTCCTATATCCATATACTACAGACCATTTTGGTTATCACTCGAGACATGATCCACTTGTATGTCCTCACATACATGCTTGAGTCACATACAGATAACCAGGGATTTTATATTTATTGGTTTGTGGTAAAGCAAATAAAACAAATAACTGAGCAAAATACAAGATGTGAAGTAAATATCATATATTAATAACATAAGTGTTCGTACAGACTGTTTACAAACTACAGGACACGAGACTTTAGGGCATCAACCCCAACAGTGGATCCCTCCACTTAAAGACTAAAAAGATGGAAAATAGGTTAAAAAAAAGTAGATTTTAAAAATGAGAGACACTGAGCATGTGTAGTTAAAAATGGTTAAAACCTTTTTGGATCAAAATCGACAATTTTCCACAAGAATTTTGGCAACTAGAATGTAGCATATATGGACACTAAGCATGTGTAGTTATATGACATATGAGATAATGAGAGAATGACACTTGGTCTTTGTACATTAAGTATGGGCATCACCTATATTATAGTATTTATAATACTCCTCTTTAGATGCCCATTATATATATGAAATATATCTCGTTAGAACCTTACTAAGAAAAAAACATAATGAAAAAAAATCATAGTGAATGAAAAAAAAATACATACTTCATTTTAGGGATAGTTGCATAAATGGAATTAAGACAAAAAATAATAGAATATATGGTACAAGGATAAAATAATTGTATATCTAGAATAAAAAATGGTAAAAGACTAACAAACCCACACCCAATCACCATTTTGCGCGTTTCTTCCCGATTTCATCATATTAAAAGCTATACTGATAGCAGTTATCAATGATAGTCAGTAAGAGCTGCTATTAGTTGCCTGTGGGATTGATGTCCTAATTCTCCTGGAGTCTCATTGTTTTGTAAAGATGCACATTGTTTAATTAATAAAATAAGTGTTATTTAATTCTGACATTTACTCATATCCAATAAACAAAGCTCCTTGGTTATCTTATGTGAACTTAAGCATGTATATGTCATATAAAAGTGGATCATGCCTTAAATGATAACCTAAATAGGTCTGTAGTATAAGGATTAAGGTGGGATACCTGATCCTGGTGACACAACGGATACGGTCCGCTTTGTAGAGGTTTGCAATTGTTGTAAACTACTACAAATGGTAGATCCTAACCATTAATGTGGAGACGTGCGAGTGGGGGTATCCTATACAAAGAGTTTGTGTAAGACTTGGACCACGAGATGACTAGACTCAATATATAACCCCGTTGATACTAGAAACTTACATCTCACCTAAACGACCATAGGTAATACAACCTCAATCCTAAGTGTTTTGGGAACTCCCGATCACCTAAATGACCATAGGTAACACCGCATGATCGTGTTCTTTGATTCTTGAAATATTTAAAAATACAAATAATTAAGAGAAGGTTAAGCGACATATCTTTTTCGATCCAAAAATGCAACAAAAAACATCTCATCGAATCAGTAGTCTCGTTCTTGAATTCTTCAAATCCCACGAGGTTTTCTTTGTTATAACTCTGGCAAGGATCCGATTTATGGGAACCGCTTCTTGAAAGAATAAAGGGAATAGGGAAGAAGAATCTCTTAGAACTTTTCTAAGAAAATTTGGGAAAATTTCTTGAGAGTTTGTAGAGATTATTCTTGTAGAGAATGTGTTCTATGAAGGCTCCCAATGACCTTATTTATAAAACTTTATGGGTTCCTAATCCTATTGGAAAAACCCTGCTGAGATTTTAGATTAAATATTTAATGATACTTATATTAATAAATATCTACCCAAATAATATCTCATATTAAATGGTTTAAAATATTTAAATCACATTTAAATATTTATCTCCTACAGAATTTTTAATTTGAATCCCATCCAAATTAAATAATTAATTATTTGAATCCAATTCAACTTAGTTAATTAAATCTTCCTCCAATTATTTAATTCAAATTTTATTTAAATTAACTAATTATATGAATTTCATTCAAATAATTAATTATTTGAATAATATTCAAATAAATTGATTATCCCATTATCTATTTAATTTGAATCTTATTCAAATTAAATAATTTATATATTTATATGGATCTCATCCAAATAAATAATTGTTTATTTGAATCATATTAAAATAAATTAATTCTCCATATTATAAAGTTATAATTTTGAATCTCTGTTAGCTCTTAAAAAGTGCTATTATCCTAGCTTAATTCTTACTCGTTATCAGATTTTACATGTTTATTTCCTTATTTTGTAGGTACTGAGCGATTATGAACTGGAATTGGCGATTTGGAGCCAAACAAGGCTAAATTGAAGCAATAAAGAGATGATTTAAGCTTCCGGGCTTAAAAGAAATTGAGGCAACCAAATTATCATCGAGTACAGTTAACCATCGGGTACTATCGAGTCAAATTCCACCAAGAAAACAAATATTGAGCACCGAGGAAGCGAGCAGCGAGTATCAAGTAGCAAGCAACGAGTATCGAGTATCTGACAGAACACTCAGCGTTGCAACGCTCTTGTCAAGCTTTGGTCTAACGTTCACTCGACGTTGGAAAGCAGTAGCATCAAATGTAGACCAACGTTGCAATGCTTCCCAAAGCGTCGTAATGCTCCGAAGTTAAATCAACGCAAGCATTGCAACGCACCTCCACGCTCGACACTCAACGCTGTAAGGTAGTGCGCTCAGCGTTGTTACACCCCCTTTATGCGTTGCAACGCTATGACAATTGACTCGAAATTGACGCTCGTGCGAAGCAAGCAAGCGTTGCAACGCTACTTCGCATCATTGCAATGTTGCGAGCAACCTATAAATGGAACGTTGATGTTCAACAATCAGACAAGCAAAAAATTAAAAAAGGTTACAGCCTCCAAACATTTTCGTCTTCCAAATAAAGTGAATTCTTAGAGTTTAGTTCAGTCTAAGAGCCATTGAAGCCAAATTCTCGATCGATCTTCATCAAAGTGAACCTTGACTCATTCATCTGATCATTGTAATATGTCTCTCAGAGGCTAGATAATTTTCTTGAGATAGTTTGTTTGCCTTAATTCTTGAAGTTACTATTTAATTTATTCAATTGTTGTGAACCTTTTTGGTAGATTTGATTTATTAATAATAGAAATTTGATGAGTTTTCTAACAAACTAATTTATTAAATTTCTTGTATGCAAAACCAATCTAGCCTGTGCATAATTGAGGGATTTGCACATATTAGGATCTCATGTTTAAGGTCTAGACTTTTTTTGCCCAAATCCATGTATGCCCTAGTATAATCTTCTCAAATAAATTGCGCTATAAGATGTGGCTTTCTAGCTTGAAGTGTGTGTCGACAATTGAACCCTTTACTTAATGCTTTTCAGTTTTAACTTGTATGTCGTTGTGAAGGAAAAGTTTAAAATTGATTTAGGGCTAATTTAGATTATTATCAAAATTGGCTAATTAGGCTATTAGAATTTTTAATAGGTTGAGGGGTTCACATAATCGAAGAATTAACTAGTAACTAATGATAGAAAATAAAAAAACATGCAAACTAATCCCAAGATTTTCCATTAATTTGATTCAATCTCTTTTCTGTTCTAACCTTTATTTATTCTTCTTTGTTTGCCCTTTAATTTATCTTGCAAACAAAATCTAAATAACCAAAACCCCTTTTTTTACTTGAATTCATTAATTGATCTAAGCTAATTCAACAGCCTCCATGTAGATTCAACCCCGGTCTTATCACTTTGCTACATTTGTGGTTTAACTCTTGGATCAGTGAAAATAAATTATCTTTGCTCGGGTCAGGGGCGCTCACGACACGCTAGTCTCGGAGTCCGAACAAAATTGTCATCGTTGCCGAGGAGACTTGGCAATTAGCCTAGAAAATTTTTGAATTCCTCTTAAATAAAAATAATAAAAATAAAATAAAAAGTATTTAAGTTCCCTTCGGTTTATGACTCGCTCCTCTAGGAGTTCAATCTTGTTTTCCTTACAGATATTGACGAGAAGGAGAGAAGAATCCAAAGGAAACTAGAGAAAAGATCCCAAAAGAAGAACATCTAGGAATAGCTGACAACACAACCATGGGAGATGCAGTCTGTGAGAAAATCTTGAGGGAGCTGGCAGAGCCCGACATGGACCAACAACCCCTGTGCATTGTATTTCCACCTACCATGGTGCCATTCGAACTCAAATCAGGGCTAATTAATTTACTGCCAACCTTCAGAGGACATGTAGGGGAAAACCCTCACAAACACATCAAAGACTTCCATATGGTTTGTGTAAGTATGAGACCCCATGGAGTCACTGAAGAGCAACTAAACCTTAGGGTATTTCCTTTTATACTAAAGGATGACGCCAAGGATTGTGTCACACCCCGCTCCAAATTACCCTCTTAACCTGAATGGAATGGTGACTGCAGCAGTTACCAACCCTTTTGCTGGCACTTATTGCCTATCTAACCTGTTAAATTTTGTTCAAACCCTGAATACGTACATATCATCAATATACGAACATATTAACTCAGAACTTAACACATTTACATTACACGGTTTCACAACATTATTCATACATGAATATTACAACTTAGTGAGCCCCATCTAGAATACTAGTCACTAGACAGACACATGTGTACTAACTAATACAGGTCTTCAATTACGCTTCCTTTAACCTGTTTCTTTGAGTGATAGAGCAGTAGCAGAAAAGTCTTTTGAGAACTGACCACTTCCTAAAAGGAAAACATTTGAAAACATGAGCTAGAAGCCTAGTGAGTGACTTAATAAAAACATAAATCTCATGCTTAAATTGGAAGCTCGAAAACATAATACTGGAACTAAAATATACCAAGCAAACGTGTACATAAAACCTTTAAAACCATTGTATCTGAAACCTGAATCTTAGTTGAGAATGAACATTCATCGCTCTAATACCCAACGCCAAGCCATGGCCAGATGAGACCCCTACTTCGATCTGTTCATACTGAACTATGGCTAGAAGAAACCCCTACGTCGATCCCTTTAAATATACTGATGGGCATCTCAAGCAACTTCCTCTAAACATAAACATTGATAACTACTCTTAAACACCATTACACATCATTATGCCATAGTTGAGAACGATCATACATCGCTCTAGCTCCCAACGTCTGTTACCGGCCAAGAGACCCATACTTCGACCTCTCATTCAAATCTACCTACGTGCACGTGGAGTTTTCTATGTACCGTCTACACCTTAGGTACATTTATTCAGATACCTTTCTTACCTTCAGTATCCGGCTCACTTAAGCTATCAAGTTCTCGAAGAGCATTAAAAGAATAGTTTTCAAATATAGCATAGAAAACTCTTTAGGATATCTTCCCTACCTTCAGTATCCTTTTTCATTATGTTTAGGAATACCAGCGCATGTACTCTGACAACCTTAGGTATTTAAAACATAGTACATCAAACTTTTTCAACCTTAGCTTTAACCCTAACGCATGCTTCATACTTTGTAAAATATTTTGGCTTAAATCATGTTGAACTAGCTTGTAAAAATCATTAGCATACGTTAGAAATGGAAAACATACTTGGAAAACTCGTACATTAGTAAACATCATGCGTTGATCATGCTTTCAATCATAGAAATAAGTTGCTTGGAATCACATAAAATTTAGCATGAGAATAACTTTGTTCAATCTCTCGATGTCGTATTACTTACGTGCACGTAGTTATAACTGAGTACTGTTATACCTTAGATACTTAAGTAGGATACCTTCTCATTGTCCTTCAGTATCCGTCATATAACTAGTTATAAACATTTAGTTGAAAACTAAGGCTTAGGGCACAAATCATCATACTAGTTCATCATGAAAATGGAGTTACTAAAATATGCTGAAAGTATTTGGACAAGATAACATACTTAAATCATGTCAATTTCCATGGAAAACATGCTTTACTTGGCATGAGAAATAACTTCAAACATATGTTGCTTGGCACTTCATATAAACACTTAGCATGAGAAATAACTTCAAAGAAATCATGGTTTCTAAATCATTAAAACATTAAATCATCACATAGTCACTCATAGGTCCTTCAAGTTTGCTTCCTTAAGGCTTGATAGGCTTTTCCAATGGGAGGTGAACCTACACATATAAGCATACTACTTAGTGTTTACATTAGCCTTCCTTTTAGGCCTACTCAATAAATCAAGCTCACATGCCAAACTAACACATTGTGCCTCCTACCATTCACTTTGAGGGTCGAACACTTAGCCAATTTGGAGGGATTGGGTGTCAAAAGAATGCACCATTTGATCGCCCATACTCTCCACACTTAGAAAATTTTTGGAGCATCAAGCTGCAGATCGAATTCAACAATTCATAACTAAATTTCCATAGCTAATCTCAAGGAAATTCCTTCTACAAACTTTCTTATAATCAAGTTAGAAACATTACCTTAAAATTTCAGCTCAAAATTCCCCGTCGTTTGATATGGAGATTCAAACTTTCATCATTGGCCCCAATTCAAGCAGCTGTTTGCTTGTTCAACAACTTCTAGTTCAAATTTCAAAAATATATAACTCGCATTCCAAGCCTCATCTTAAAAAGTTCATTCTTACCTCAAATTTTTAGCTCAAAACTCTTCGTAATTCATCTTGAAGCTTCAATTATTCACTGATGGCCTAGATTCACCCGAGAAACGAACCCTTCATCTTTATTTTGCCCCTCCGGCCTTATTCCGACGAGTTTTCCCCCAGCAGCACAGCCATAGAAAATAGACACACAGAGCTTTCGAATGCCACTGGAATTACATAAATAGCCTAAGTAATTTGTCCAAACCGACCCAATGATTCAATCTTCTTGCTTATACCACCACCCAAAATCCTGTATGAACCCTCCTTGTGCCACTTTGCCCATTATTGGTGATGAAGGGCTAGGATTAGCAAATTTTCTTTTGCTAACTGCATTCACAATATTACTTCAGCACTACACCTCATTAGATGGCATGGTCTCATCCGTATGCTTATTATACATTCCATCATCAAGCATGACCTTCCTTAGCCTAGCCGAGTTTTGTCCTACTTTTACACTTAGCTACCCAAGAGCTTATTTCTTCTTGCTTCCATCTTCTATCCTTCCTAAGACATGGCTTCATTTAGCTCATTCAAAGACATCACATTACTTATGCTTACTTACTTAAGGTAATTAGGGTTCGAGTTTTACAGATTGATTGTACTACTTGGCTCCAGGGTCAATCACTATTGGAATGATTTGAAAAAGAAATTTCTTAAGAAAAGAAATCGGCTTCTAGAGCCCATTCCATAAGGAAGGACATCTATGGAATTAAACAATTTGTGGGTGAATATTTTTCTAAGTATTGGGACTGCTATAAACGATTATATGCTAGTTTCCCTCATCATCAAATTTCTAACCAATTACTATTCAATATTTCTATAGTGATTTATTGACAAATGACAGAAACTCAGTCGACTCGGTGGCCGGAGGTGCTCTTGCTGACAAAATATTTGGGGATGTCCAGGACTTGATATCACGCATGGCGTAGAACAACCAAAACTTTGGCACCGGGGCCAATGAATCTGATTCGACTGGTAATTTTGAAGTTAAAGAATTAAAAGCCCAACTTTCTAACTTGATTTTTCTTGTGATGCAGTTAGCACGAGGAGGAGCGACTCAAGTCAAGGCTTGTGGAGCCTGTGGAGTACCAGGACACGCATCTGAAGCATGTCCCCAAGCACAAGTAAATGCAGTTAGGGGTTACCAAAGGAAGTACGAGCCGCATGGCTCGGTTTACAACCCAGGATGGCGTGACCATCCTAATATGAAATGTGGAGGTCGAGGGCGAGGACAAAGGCATGACAATTCTAATTAATAGTCGTCGTCTTCCTTAGGTATGTCATTAGAGGATATTGTAAAAACTTCGACTGATAATTCCCTCGAATTTCAACAGAAAATTCAACAGCTGCAAAAAGACTCCCACCAGCTATTAAAGAACATAAAGACCTATCAACAAGAGTCCAGGGCAAGCATGGCCAATCTAGGAATTCAAGTCACACAGTTAGTCGCCGCAGTAAGTCATATAGAAACCAAGGGTTCAGGGAAGTTGCATGCACAACCGAACCATGCCAACATCAATGTCATCACACTGAGGAGTGGCAAGGAACTTTCGTCAAACTACCTATCACCATCTGATAAGATCGATAAAGAAACAGAAAATAATGAGAGTAAATCTAGAACACCACCATCCACTCCCAAGGTAAGTAATCCTCGTACACTTGTTATTGAACCTTATATGCCTAAAGCTCCATTTCCTAGCAGACTAGCACAACCAAAACAAGAACAGAGGGACGAGGAGTTTATCGAAATGTTAAAAAAGGCTCAGATAAACATTCCTCTCTTGAATGCAATCCAACAAATCCCCTGGTATGCTAAATTCCTAAAGGAGCTGTGCACCAAAAAGAGGACAGGTAAGGATGGAGAAAATGTAGTGGTAAGTAAGAATGTATCAGTTCTCTTAAAACATAATATTCTTGCAAAATGTCGAGACCCAAGTATGTTCACTTTGCCTTCCATATTTGGTAATAGAGTAATCTGACATGCCATGTTAGATTTAGGAGCCTCTATTAATGTTATGCCTTACCATGTTTACGAGGATTTGAACTTGAATGATTTGCAAAAAAATGTTGTATGCATCCAATTAGCCGATAAATCTTATATCTAACCCTTAAAGATTGTTAAGGATGTATTGTTGCAAGTTAAGGACTTGATTTCCAGTTGATTTCTATATATTAAAAATGGATGACATCTCTACACCTTCATCTTCTATGATTCTGTTAGGTAGACCGTTCATGAAAACTACTAAAACTAAGATTGATGTAGATAAGGGTTGTCTATCTGTAGAATTTGATAAGGACGTTGTATCTTTTAATATTTATGATGCTATGAGATTTTCTGAGGAATATGTGTCCTCATGTTTGATTGAGACCCATGATGTGATTGATGAGATTGTGTTGGATGATGATAATAACTCTAGCATGTTGGTTACCCCTTATATTGAATTGGATTCGCCTGATTCATATGACTTATCTCTTCTTGATGTTGATAATAATAAAGTAGTAGAATCTTCTTCTGACTTCGATATTCTTGATTTGCAGGTACAAGGGATTAAGCTAAAGGCTCTCCCTAGCCATTTGAAGTACATGTACCTCGGAGAAGGAAACACCCTTCCAGTCATAATCTCCAGGGAGTTGACACCTGCCCAAGAGGAATCCTTGATTGAAACTTTGAAAACTTACAAATGGGCCATTGGGTGGACTTTAGATGATCTCAAGGGAGTAAGCCCTTCACTTTGCATGCATAGGACCACTCTAGAGGAAGGTGCCAAGCCCACAGTCTAGCCCCTTAGAAGATTAAATCCCAATTTGAAGGATGTCGTTCTCAAAGAAATCATCAAACTCAATGAAGCTGGAATCATTTACCCAGTTCCTGATAGCAAATGGGTAAGTCCTATCCATGATAGCAAATGGGTAAGTCCTACCCATGATTGGCATGAAAATTGTGGAGAACGATAAGGCAGAAATGGTGTCAATATGTGTAAAAAAATGGATGGAGAATGTGCATCGATCTCCAAAAGCTCAACGAGGTAACCAAGAAAGATCATTTTCCCATTCCTTTCCTGGATCATATGGTAGAACGGCTAACCAGAAAACCATTTTTCTATTTTCTTGATGGCTTCTCTAGATTCTACCAAATCCCCATTGCCCAAGAAGACCAGGAAAAAACCACCTTCACTTGAACTTATGGTATATATGCCTTCAAAAGGATGCCATTTGGGCTTTGCAAAGCCCTAGGTACGTTCCAAAGGTGTATGATGAACATATTTTCTGATTTTATAGAGAAGTGCATAGAGGTGTTTATGGATGCTTTCACGGTTTACGAAGATTCTTTTGAGGATTGTTTGCATAATCTTAACTTAGTATTGAGACGTTGCATTGAAGCTAACCTTGTTTTGAATTATGAAAAATGTCATTTCATGGCCTCTCATGGTATTGTTCTAGGACATCTAGTCTCTGAAAAAGCAATAGAGGTAGATGAAGCTAAGGTAAATGTTATTGCTGACCTCCCCTATCCTACTTGTGTTAGGGAGATTCGGTCTTTTCTTGGTAGCGCAGGTTTCAACAAGCATTTTATCAAGGACTTTTCGAAGTTGGCACTTCCACTATCAACATTGCTTCAGAGAGATGTCCCATTTGATTTTGACAAAAAGTGTAGGGAGGCCTTTGACACTCTAAAGGAGAAGCTGACCACCACCCCAATTTTGCAACCTTCAAGATGGGATGTATCGTTCGAGATCATGTGTGATGCTAGCAACTTGGCAGTGGGAGCAGTACTAGGGTCGATAAGAAGAGTCATGCCATATGCTTTACATCAAGGACCTTGAATTCTCCCCAGATCAACTATACCACAACCAAGAAAGAATTTTTTTGCCATTGTTTTTGCATTAGATAAATTCCATCCTTATATTCTTGGCTTTCTTGTTATTATCTTTACTGACAACTTTGCTCTCAGGCACTTGATGATCAAAAAGGAGCCGAAGCCTCGACCAGTGCGTTGGATGCTTCTCTTTCAGGAATTCAATTTGACTATAAAGGACAGGAAGGGAGAAGAAAGCTTGGTAACTGACCACTTGAGCAGGATTGTACAAGAAGAGGACCCCGTACCTGTATGAGAGGATTTTCCATATGAGTTCTTATTCCAGATTGCCACACCTACTCCATGATATGCTGACATGGTAAGTTCCTCATCAGAGAGGTGCAGCAGAAGCGTGGTGGTCCCATAACCCACAGGTCCTAGGATCAAAACCTGGCTCTGATACCAATTGAAGGAATTCTTATACAAGAGTACCTCTGACCAGAAGCGACTCGTTCCAAACTCATTGTGACAGATTATCACATTTACATTCTAACAGAATAGATATGCAATATACAACAAATTACCGACATGCTTTTAGAACTAAATAACAAAGAAAAGAGATACGTACCAGTTGAAGAACCTTTCTTCACCAAAAATCTCGTTCTCTCCCAGGAACTGCTCATCTCGCTCTCGCTGGAACGTCCAAGCAATCGTCTACCAAAACACCCGGTCATCTACTCACGAATGGCCTCCACACGAACACAACAACAATGGGGATGACACCACCACTTAGAACCCTCGTATTCTCAAGGTGAGAATCCAAGAGTTGTGGGCTCTGTTGGATTTGGTAGAGGGAATGAGGATATGAAGATCGTATACAACGACCAAGCAAGTGGGAAAAGGTAGAGTCTATCGTATAGACAATGCTTAATCGTTAAGAAGAAGGTACACAATCGTGTAGTAAACAGGCCAAGGTACACAATCGTGTAGTAAACAGGCCATGATCCTATAGACAATCGTTTAGCAATTCCTATGCGATCGTTTAAAAAAGGCGCGTGTGTATACGATTGTGTAGAAACTTTAAGCTATCGTATAGTCTCTCGGTTTGCTATGCGATGGGCAGTATACACTATGCATGAGTGAATTTTGTGATCTCTTACAAAATGAAAACAATTTTCATTTTATTCCTTAGTTACGAAAACTGAATAAAACCTCCCACTATCACACGGTTATGGAGAAAATGCCAGCACAATTATCCTATAATTATCCAATTAAAAATTGAAAAATATAATCAAATTATATTCACTAACCTATAGTTTAATATCACATATAAACCATAGTGTTTTCTTCCCCACTAGATATAAATCATATTTATATCATTTTCCTCCAAATAATGTATCTCACATAAAGTCAATCATATCATATATAATTAACTAGTTCAATCATATCATATATAATCGAACTTAGTCTTGTCAATTTGAACATTTCAAACTGACCCAAAAACCGATTCTCAACTTGAATCTATTGAGCTACCATTGGGACCTTATGGACCTATAGCTTGAAGCTCCAACGACACGTGAATAGCTGACTAAACTCTTTAGCCACGAGATCCATCATCCGTTAACTGCTAAACATTCCACTAAAGACCGACAACTGAACTCTTCTTACCACATATATATTTCTGTATCTATCAGATATAACCAATCAACAGTACGATAATCCTTCACATATGCTCGTAAGTACAGTTAGGCCAATTTACCGTTTTGCCCCTATAGTTACATCTAACTCCTTAAGTACCGATTCCTCTAATGAACAATAAGTCATAATCCTACTATGACTTAATCCTCTCTTCCCAAGAGAGGGTGTGGCCACTATGTTCAAGATCTGGAATCAACCCTTAAGGGATCAATATATCTACTTACCTCTGTTTTGGGGAAGGAGTGAATTTCGTCTTGTGTAGCTAAGTTCCCAACTCCCCAATCAGATGAATCCTCAAATAGTAGGCTTGTTGAGTTGGCAATCTAGCCACTCTCACCCATACAAATCAAAGGACGACCCTCATAGGCAGGAGTTCCCAACTCACCCAGGATTTAGGTCATGTCACCTATGGTCATCTTAGTGAAATGTAAGTCTCAATTCAATAGCGTTATATAAAGAGACTAATCATTTCGTAGCTCGATCTTATACAAACTCTTTGTATAGGATACCCTCGTCCACATGTCTCTACATGAATAATCAGGATCAGGCAATTTGTAGCACTTCACAACATTTGTAAAATCTACAAAGCGGGTCGTATCCGTAGTGTCACCAGGATAAGGTATCCCTCCTTATCCATATACTACAGACCATTTAGGATATCACTTAAGTCACGATCCACTTGTATGTCTCTACATACATGCTTAAGTTATATAAAATAACCACGAATCTTAGTTTATTGGGTTGAATAAATGCTTATAGAATAACATTAATTTTATTAATTAAGAATATGTTTACAGAGTTTACAAACTACAAGACTACGAGGAGATTTAGGACACCATTCCCAACAGTAGGTATTACAAATGTTGTAAAGTGCTACAAATGATCTGATCCTGATCATTCATGTATTAGACATACGGGCGAGGATATTCTATACAAAGAAGTTTGTATAAGACCAGACCACGAAATGTTTAGTCTCGTTATATAACATCATTCATAATTGAGACTTTAATTTCACTAGGATGACCATAGGTAACATGACCTTAATCTTGAGTGAGTTGGGAACTCCTGCCTATAAAGGTGGTCCTTTGATTTGCATGGGTTAGAGTCGCCAGATCGCCAACTCAACAAACCTACCATTTGGGGGATTCGTCTGATTGATGAGCTGGGAACTCAGCTACACAAGATGGAATTCGCTCCTTCCTCGAAACAGGGGTAAGTAGATAAATTGCTCCCTTAAGGGCTGATTCTAGGTCTTAAACAATGTGGTGTCACACCCTCTCTTGGCCCGAGAGGGGTTTAGTCATAGTGGGATTATGATTTATTATTCATTAGAGAGATCAGTGGTACTTAAGGAGTTAGATGTAACTACAAGGGCAAAATAATTTGACTCAACTGTACTTATGAGCGATTTGTGAAGGGTCATCGTATTATTGATTAGTTATATCCAATGGATACATAAATAAATCTGTAGTGCGAAGAGTGCAATTGTCGGTCTTTATGGAGTGCCCAACAGTTAATGGATGGTGGATAATGTGATTAAAGAGTTTAATCAATTATTCACGTACCGTTAGAGTTTTAAGCTACAGATCCATAAGGTCCCCTTGGTAGCACAATGGATTTAAGTTGAGAATTATTTTTTGGGTTAAATTGAACCGTTCAAATTAATAAGAGAGAATTTGATTATATATGATATAATTAAATTAATTGAATTATATGTTATATAATTGATATAATATATTTGATACATTATTGTTTGATTGGAGGAACTAATATTTGAATATGATTCAAATATTTTTCTATGAATAAGATTCATAGTTGTTAAATTTAATATAAATATGATTTATATTAAATGCCATAAAATAGAGAAAAAGAACTATGGTTTATATATTGTATATGATGTAATATTAAAACTATAAGTTATAAATATGATATGATAAGTTAGTTATCATGTTTATTTATAATTTATTAATTATTTGATAATTATCCTTTTTCTCTCTAACCACCCTTAGTGGGTAGTTATTTAGTTTTGTGGCAAAAATTGGGATAAAATGAAATTTGTTTCATAATTCCAAAGAGACACACGATTAACAATCGAGTATCTACACGATTGCTTGAGAGACTATACGATAGCCTCATTATCTACACGATCGAGAGACTTGTCTTTGTCTATGCGATAGACTTGTTCATTTACACGATAGTGTTTTTCGTCTACTCGATCGTCTTCCTCCTCCAAACTCTAAACTTTCCCTCTAACCAAAATTAGCCAGATCCCACTACTTCTGGATTCTCACACCGAGAATACCAAGGTCACCAAACGGTAGTGTCCTATTTGGTTCGAGGAGTTGCTGCTTTTGATTGTTCGAAGAGTGTTCGAGTTGTTTGACGCATTGGTGTACGAGTACGATCGAGGGATTACTTGAAGAAGGGTTCTTGAAAGGTATAGTCTCTTGATCCTTTGTTTTTATTTCAAAGCATGGTGTAACTTAAGATTTATGCATAATTCGTTCTTGTATGACTGTAAATGTATACGTTCATTCACAATGTTGGACGATCCGCTTCCACTCAAAGGTCCTCTATAAGTGGAGTTCCTTCAAATTATTCATTAGAGGATTAGTGGGACTTAAGAAGCAGCACAGAGAATTAGTGAGACTTAAGAAGCAACACGTAATCTCAGGACTAAAACAACTTTTGACCCAACTGTTATTACGAATAACCTATGAAGGGTTGACTTACTGATTATGATTAAATCAAGTGGACATAAAGATATCTACGATGAGGGGTCAACTACTAGGCTTTAATGGAGTGGCCCGATAGTTAATGAATGTTGATTAATTCGATTTAAAAATTTCAGCCGATTAATATCGGATCATTGGAGCTCGTGATCTATAGGTCCATTAGGTCCCTCTACTAGCTCACAAACGAATTAAACCTTAGAATAGCGCGATGAGAGAATTTGAAACTTCGATTCGAATCAAAGGAATTAGTAATTATATAAGATATAATTGCATGTTTAATTATCTAATTAAACGAAATTGGATAATTAGATAATATTTAAATGTGATTTAAATATTTAATTACATGAATAGGGATTCATGTTAGGAATTGGTGTTTAATTAATTTAATATTTGATATAAATTAAAACAATTAATTAAATTGTTTAATTAATTATCAAAGGTTAATTTTATTTGAAATTAATCATTGAATTAATTTTGTATAAAATTAATAAAATTTTATATTAATTATTGAATTAATATATAGATTTATAATTTCATATTAATTTTGAAATTTTGATTTCAAAATTTTAAAATTGAATTTTGAACTCAATTTAAAATTATGAAATTTCATTAAGTGGGTTTTTCTCACAATTGACACTAATTTTCCACTAATATAATTTAAGTGTTTGGTGTCAAGCTAAGGAAAATACGTGTATTGCATGCTGAAATGGTATACCTTAATATCTTCAATTGGAAAATAGAGAGCTAACACTGATTTTTTTAAAGATTTTGGGGTTGAATAAGAGTTCTTCAATACATGTACACCAAAACCAATTTTCTTCTCAAGAATTCCCTTGAATTCAACTCATTTTGGATCCCACAATCTATTGTAAGGTCCTAGAGAATATTAGGAAAGATTAAGTGGTGGTCTACAAAGGATTGCTAAAGAGATTCAAGCTTAAATTTGAAGATTTGAAGAGTTCAACAAAGACATATCTTCAAAACTCTATTTTAGGTTATGAACATGTAGGTTTCTATGCTAAAATTGATGGAATTAAGTATTTAAGATCCTAATTACTTCCGCTAATTGCATGTTAACCCCAACACTTCTCTGTTTTGAAAATTTTTCATTTAGATCGCTTGTTGAAACCAAATACCACAGGTTAGAGGGTCCCAAACTGGACTAAACTCCATCATAACATATAGTCGATGTTAGAACATTCAGGGTTACTGCCACTGCGGCATGATCTGTTTGAGCATCCTCGTCCAGATCCAGTTCAATCTTCCTTTCATGAGCCAACCTTAGAAGAAACTTCTTCAATATGAAACATTTTTTGACCGAGTGGCTAATGATTCTGTGATACTTATAGTAGTTAGGATCGTCCACTTTATCTGCTTGTTCCGATCATTTGCATTTCGATAGTTGAATAAGTTGCTTTTCTAGCAGTTATTCAAGCATATCTGCAACATCAGAGTCGGGAAACAGATAAATTTTTTCCTACATCTCTTTCAAAGTTAGGCGACGTCTTTTACTTCCCTCGTCCTTCTTCTCAACTTTATTCTCTTTTCCTTTTGAAGAAAAATTTAGCGAGATAGTATTAATGACCATTGATTCCTTCGTGGCATTTTTTGCAATCTTTTTAGTGCCTTTTGTTTCTTTCCTGTCCTTAATCACTTCAGGGATAAGGAAATCCTTTGTTCCCCTATTAGCGATGCTTAACTCTATATCGTGGGCGTAAGTTGCCAATTCTTCAAACGTATGGGGCTTTATTCCCTATAGACTATAGAGAAGTTCCCAGTACATACCCTGGGTGCACATTTCTATAGTAGATAGTTCAATGATTTGGTCTTTGCAATCTAGACTCAGAGTTCACCATCGGTTGATGTAGTCAATGAGTGGTTCCCTTTTTCCCCTGCTTGGCGTTTGTCAGCTCCATCATACTGACAGTGCATCTGGTGTTGTAGAAGCGGTTCAACAATTCTCTTTCAAGTTGCTCCCAACTGTCGATCACCTCGGGCTCTAGGTCAGTGTATTAGTCAAAAGTGTTTCCTTCCAAGGTTCTGACAAATTACTTGACTAGTAGATCTTCTTTGGTTCCCGCTTTCTCGCATGTTTCAACAAAGTGGGCAATGTGTTGTTTTGGGTTGCCCTTTCCATCGAATTGCTAGAACTTGGGGGGTTGGTACCCAACAGAAATTCTCAAGCTGTCAATTCTCTTGGTGTATGACTTGGATTACATAAAAGAGGTATGAGACGAGCCTCCATGTTGAGCCTTATGAAGGTCATGATTATATCTTGCAACTGTTGGACTGATAAAGAGTCAACAGAAGCGTCAAGGGTATATAGATGTCCTAGCTTATTGTATTTTCTCTCTTAATCTCAAAATTGTGTACATTTTGTATTTGTATATATTTATAACTCACTAGAGTATTAGTCCAAGTGGGAGATTGCTGGAAATGTCCTAAAACTTGCAGTTCGTAAATATTTTAAACATATTCTATTTATCAATAAAAGTAGTTGTTTATTCGATAAAATGTTATTAATATTGCATTCTGTTATAAAAATCCAATAAACGAATCTACAGCTATAATATGAATACTTTAACTTTATGTAGAGAGATAAATGTGGATCAAGTTTTGGTATATAGTCAAAATGGTCTATAAGTATATGGATGAGATTGGGTACCTCATCCTGGTGACACTATTGGATGCGGCTCACTTTGTATATTGATACAAATGATGTGATCCCAAAATCATTCATGTGGAGATATTTGAGTGGGGGCATTATATGCAAAGGATGTTTTCATAAGACCGGATCTCAAAATAGTTATTTTTCTTTATAACGATCGTTTACTGTTAAAACTAACTATTTTAAAATTCAATGACTTAGGGTAACTCGATTCTAATCCTGAGCTGACTATAAACTCTTGTTCATTCGAGATTATCCTTTGATATGTATAGGTGAGAGTAGTTCAGCAACACTGTTCAATAAGCCTCCCAGTTTGGGGATAAGACCGGATAGATAGCTGAGGACATAGTCTTGGAAGATGAAATTCTCTCCTACCTAATTTAAGGTTAGCAGATAGGTTGTTCCCTTAAATACTAAACTCCTGGTTTTGAACAAAGGGGCACTACCCTCTCATGGCCGAGAGGGATATGGTTTGTTAGTTGGACTATAAACCAATTGTTCAATATATGATCAGTGGGAGCTTAAGGAGCAAGATGTATTTATAGGGGTAAAACGACAATTTTGACCTAGCTATGAATACGAACAATCTGTGAAGGGTCGACTTATTGATTATGGTTAAAGTAGACAGAAATATATCTAAAGTGAGAAGTGCAATTATCGAGTTATAGTGGCGTGTCTTAGTAGTTAACAAATTTTGATTAGTTCGATCTAAAGAGTTTAACCAATTAATCTCAAATCGTTGGAGCTTATGATCTGCAGGTCCATAAAGTCTTTTTACTAGTTCGTAAAATTACTCACTGGATTAGTGAATTGAGTGAATTTGGAATGTTCAAAATCGAAATTAGGGTTTTGAATTTGAAATGTTCAAATTCAATTTAGGGTTTGGTTAATTATACTCGATATAATTAAAACGTTTAAATTTGTCAAAAGTAAAACGTAAATTGGAGAGATTAAAATATTCAAATATTGACTTGAATATTGATTTACATGAATAGGATTCATGTATAAATTAGGTGTTTAATTAATTTAATATTTGATATTAAATTATTATTTAATTAATTAATTAAATTTATTTAATTATTATTTAAATAAAATAAAATAAATTCAATTTGTTAAAATGCAAAATTTGTTTTGAAATTTTCAATTAAATTTCATTTTGAAGAAAATAAATAAAAACATAATTAAATTTGGATTTTTTGAAATTAAATTAAAAATTGGAAATTCCATTTTAGTGGAGTTCTCCAATTTTTTTCCAATGTTTGAGTGATTATCTTCTTAATTAAACACCTAGTCCACTCAAATTAAGCTCTTTGAGGTGTCAATGAGTTGAAGTTTAATCACTTGCATGATTAACTTGGTTAAATACTTCGTAATTTTGAATGGACAAAAGGTTAATGCAAGCTGAAAGCTGAAATTCTGAAATTCTCTCCAAACCCTCTTCCTTCTCAACCTAATTAACCTCAATTCAGTGTTTCCACCACATAATCTGAGTTAAAGAATAATAGAGAAGATCCTCTTGGTGGTCTCCTATGCATTTGGAGACTAAATTCGTGAAGAGGAGTAAGAATTTGAAGAGTTTCATCAAAGGTAATATACTTATGAAACCCTACTTTATATAACAGTTTATATGCATGCTTTAAAACTCAAATTAAATGTAATTAGAGTGCTTATTGATTATGATTTCTTTCGCTGCATGTATACTTACTCTATCAAGAAGTTGATTGTTGCAGTTGGTTTTCCTGTAACATAGTCTCTCATTTTTCATTTGTTTTGACAACAAAAGTTTGACTCGATTAAGCAATTTCACAAGTCTGCATCTACTCTCTTAAGGCAGCGATCTCATGATCTCCCTATTTTACAGCTTTCATCAGAAAATTTATCTTTCTTTCCATTTCTGCCATGGTCGCCTCGACTGTTACATCCGCCATCATGACAGAAATCACACTTGGGTTTGATTCTCTCTTCGACTTGCTGGAGGCAGAAGAAGAGTTGTCAAACAAGGGATTTTCCTTGATAACAATCCCGCCTTTAAGAAACTCTGTCATATTTTTTAAGATATTATGCACAATGACGGAACCTTGCTTTTGCTCCTACATAATTTCCTTTAAATGACTGCAGGTGACATGTCCTGCGTAGGAGTCGCTTACGGCAGTTGCTTTGAATGCAACTTTCTTTGGTATCATTGATTTATTTGAATTTTGAAAGAGAGATGAGAGGTAAAGAGGTTCAAATGGGCGTGCCAATTTGTTTACACAAGATTTCTGGAGAAATGTTTCGTGGAGCTAAACTTGAGTTGATGTTGATGTTGATTTGGTGCGATTGGTTCAATCTCTAGTATTTTATCCTTTGATTCTCTCTCAGTTGAATGCGTACACTTGACTTGAAGAAATGGAGCGTGTGTTGAGGTCAAAGTCTTGGAAGAGTCTTTGTATCTTCAGGAGAATTGTGCCTTCAAGGAGTGTACAACTTTAGGAATCTAGGAGTTTTCTGATTGTTCGGAGAATTATCTCTAGGCTCTCTGGAATGTAGAATTAGCTGACCCCCACAAATGAAGAGAGCTCCACTATTTATAGAATTCTTTTGTGGGTCTCATGGGCTTGAGCTTGGTTAGTCCATGGGTCTGGCCCTTGGGCCCAATTAGTTGAACTTGGGCCTACTTTGGCATTTGGGCCAAATTAAGCCCATTTTTTGGCTTAACTGGATTGTAGCCCAAATTATAAGATCAAATCGGACCAAATTAATTTTACTCCATCCAATGCTTATGAGGAGAACATGTGGCGTCACCGGAATTTGTCTTCGACTTCAATTTGGGATACATGTAACTCTTAATTGGTCCCAAATTTGATGATTTGGAATTTCATCATTAATTTAGTAAATGACGTGGCAATTTGTGATTGGTCCAAAATTTCTCCTACAAACCAAAATTCAGGGACTAAATTGTTACTTTTATGAAAGTTTAGGGACTAAAAGTAATTTTTAACTTTTCACTCATGGTTTTAAATGATAGTTAATGAAATACATCGCGTTTTGAAGGACCTGTTTGAAAGAGAATTTGAAAACAATGAATTCAATGAAAACAAAGTTGTATATCATGTTTTCATATATGTGTTTGGTAGCATATTCAGAAATTGAATTTTATGTTAATCAGTTGTTTAAAATGTGTTTGATACTATATATCTATAAATAATAAAACTAGTTGCAGTTACCAACTAATATTTAGTTGATAATAAAACGTTATTAATTTATTTTTTCTATGATTTATGTTTTAAAAGATTATATAACTATTATTTTGAAATATTATATAATTTATAATACGTTACATAATACATGTTATATTTTTTAAAACATGAACTGAGTTTATAACCTAACATATTATATTTCTAAATGTTTTTATCTTTATTTAATATTATTCGGCATTTTAAAATTTAAAATTCAAAATTTGGATATAAATAAGACATAAAAATTTTGTTTTCAAAATTTGCAATATTTGGGTCACATAATCTGAAAAGGGATTTTAGAAATAGAATTCAAATTATCTATTATACACATATTTACTGAATTTAGTAAATCTGAAAAGATAAAAGAGAATTGAAATTTTTTACAACTAGATCCTTTTAAGTTTTCTAAAACAACATAATAATATTAGTAATAATAATAAATGTTGAGACTTTTCCAAGTCTACAAGGTTTGAAAAGCCAATAATAAAAGTGATGTGAACTGATTGGAAATTTTATTATTGGATTTTGCATCATTATTCTTGATGTGGAAATTAGGTTTCGTATCCTCAAAAATTTGTGCAAAATTTCCATGGTGCATCGAATGTAGCCTATAAACATTATTATTATTATTTATTATTATTATTATTATTATTATTATTATTATTATTATTGTCCGTGGATCCATAATTTTTCGAATGCGACGATAATTTCTTGTCGGTTTCCGTACAAGTAACAAGGAAATTCAATTTAAATTACGACCTAAATTTCTTTAATCATTTTATTAAAATAATAATGTTGTGAAACGAATAGTAGTTAGTGTTTTAACTAAACTATTTTTAACGATATCATATTATTATTCTTTTTCAATGTTAGATCATCGATTGTTTTTCTTTTTCCTTTTACAAATTAGACCATTGGCATCTACCATGATAATATTGCAGAAAAAAAATATAATAATCTAATATATATCTATATATAATTTATAAAATATTTTATTTTTTAAGAATAAATATCATGTCTCTTGACGTGAACTAACTTAATAGTTATTAACATATATTTAATGATGTTGGATGACTATGTTGGAGTTCGAATCCAAATACTCGTTCATATAAGACTGCATAAAGTTAATTTTTTTGTTTAAATTGTATTGTGATATGTATAAAAAGTCAAAAAAATGCAAATTTGTTGTGCTAGGAGATGGATTGGCATTTTTTTTTTTTAATTAAAGTTTTCAAACCAAATACAACTACTACTACTTTAGAAAATGACGCGACTCTATAAAGATGTTGAGGAAAAAAAAAAACATATATCAAATTCATGAAAATTAGCTTAATCCAACGATACATGACATATACTATCTTCTATGGTTATAAGATTGAAGATTTAATCTCTTATTCTCGTAAATATTTTTGTGAAATTAATTTTTACCATCAAATTATAATGTGAGCAAGTTACTTAACAAAATACTAATTCATAATTAACGCATAATATGAAAGAAGAGATATATAATCCTAATTGAAATATTTAATTAATGAATTTACCCATCTCACCGTCAAACTATAGTGTTTTAGGTGACATTAAATTATAGTTATTTAATTGAATTTGGACTAAAATAACCATTTTTTTATGAAACAATGACATATAACTTCATTGATTAGTTAACATAATATAATATATATATACTACTTTTTTTTTTTTAAATATGAGAGTAGGGATTTCAACCTTTTAACATTAAAATCAATATTTGAAATCTTATATGCTATATTCATTTTGAGAAAAAAAAAAAAATGAAACCATTATTAGAATGAAGGAAAAAAAATTATCAATTACAAACTTTCTAGGTAATTTTACAAAGTCTTCAAATGGAAAGTATTATCGAAATTGCATGTGTTGTTTCAAGGAATTCAACAAGAAAATTATTCCCTACCAAGAACCGCCAAGAAAAATTAAAGTTGGCTGAATCAATCCTACTCGCAATTTAAAAAATATAAAATTATTTTATTTAATTTAAATTTTTAATTGGCTTTAAAATCCAGCTATGAATATATATATATGTATATATATGTGCATATATATATACACATCCATCCACACACTTTATTGGACAGATTGTAAACGAAGAAAGCATATAAAGGGCTGAAAATTTTGGCATTGAAAATAAGAAGAAGCAAAATGTTGAAGCAAATGTTGGATTATGCTTTCCAAGTTTCATCATGCATTTCCTTGCAGCCCAAATCCAAGCTTCATTTTGAAAGGTCCTATTCATTTCCAACACAATTTTTCGTTTACTTTCATTCTTTAACCTTTTCACTTTGATTTTCTTTTTATATCTTATTCTGATTGTCACCTGCTATCATCAAACGTCAATTGTGATGTACATTGAAATTTGAGTTTTACTATATGTTGTTATTCTTTTTATTGTGGATTTTAACAAAAATGACCAAATATATATATTTAACAATGTATTTAAACTAAGAAATAAGATGTCGATTCAACTTAATTTAGTTGTTGATTTGATTAATGCAGTTTGAAGCACGTGAAGGAGAATAAAAGTGGTAAGATAGAGCAAACCTTCTTTTTAGATATATGAAAGCTTATTTGTTGGCCATTATTTTACCATATGCATAGCTACTTAATGAATAATGTAAGAAAGTAGATGAACTCATCGAGACTATTTTATTTATCTCTCTATCAATCTCTTATTGAACATGTTAACACAACTAAGCATTTCAATTAATAGTTGAATATATTTCTTAATGATTCTTTTATCCACTAATAACTCGTTTGAAGTTGGTGTGTATTGTCTACTTGGTCTCTCGTGTTTGAAACGTTATATTTTGAGTTGTGATGTTTGAAATTGATTGACAATTTTTTTAGCTAAATTGACTATTAACAAATAAATAACTTGACATGTACTCAATGATTAGATTTGTCGAGTTGACAAATTATATTAATTTTTTTTATTGAACAAGTTGAGGGGCAACTCTTTCCTTTTAATTTATAATTCTCTAAAAAAAATTCTTGTTGAGTATCATAAATGTAATAGTAAAGGACCGAATCATCAAATTTTAGAATGATAATTAATGTTTTAATTTGATCTCATTTCACTAAATTATGTTTTGATTTGACCTTAAATTTATGATACAGATTGTGATATAGTTTATCAAAACTTAAATTGGAAATGAATTTAAAAATAAAGATTGTGACACTTTATCAAAGCTTAAAATGCAATTTGTTGAAATTAAAATAGTTTTAAGATAAAGACTTATCCATTCTTCTACTGAGTTTGAGATGATGGTTAATAGTTTTGAAATGTAAAAAAGGTGGGGATTTGGAATTTTGAATGTGATTGACGTGGAACGGTATGTTGACACGTGTAGGTCACTGCACAAAAGTCATGCGAAGCGTCAATATGGAAAACTTGAGGACTGGATATTTATTCCCTGAGGTACTCACTCATACGTTACGATAAGCCCACGATATGGTGTACTTTTTTTATTATTCAATTTAAGACCATTGCAAAAATCGCGCCAAAAGTACGATGCAAATTCAATTTAAGATAAAAATCTTACCTAATTATAATTGTACTTTTAAATTTTTAATTATAAAAATTGGACTCCAAATTTTTAAAAATGTTAAAATTTGATCTTTAAATTTATAATAAATATAGTAGACCTACAAATGATAAAATTAAATGAACTTTCAAATTTATACGATCATTACTATTTATATAATTATGAAAATTTGAGGGTTTAATTTTAACTCTTATATAAATTTGAGGGTTCAATATTTTAAAATTAAAAATTTAAGAGTATTATTGTAACTACTATTATACTTTAAGAGTGACTTTTGTAATTTGTCCTTTAGAAAGTTGCAGTTCAATTTGTAGAATATTTTATATTTGAGATTATATTATAAAGTTTTCTTTAGAAAGGGAAATGAAAATGCTGATAATTATTTTTATTCTTTGTTATAAAAAAATTAATGGTCTCCATTTTTATTTTTTAAAAGAAAAATCATTCGATTTTTTTTTTCGTACAATGTTGATCAAGCTTTTGTTCCGCCCTTTGGCAGTTTTGATCCAGTTTTTGAAGCATAAAAATTAAGAACGAAAAAAAATCATACTTGTTTATCTTTTAGATTTTTTTTTTTTTTAAAAAAAGCATTTTTGAAATAAATTATTTTCAAATTAATCATTACTAATTTCAATGTCATTTGATAGGGGTATTTAAAAAACCTGATAATCCAAAAAAAATCGATCAACTCAACTTAACTCGTGCTGTTTGATTTGAGTTATCAAGTCATTTGAGTTAGAAAATTTTATGGGTTGAGTTGGTTTATGATTACACCTAATATAACCTAAACCAACCCGAACTTATAATTAACTTTAAAACATATTTTTTTTCATTTATAATACAACTATTATATATATATATATATATATATATATATATATATATATTTTAGTTCTATATAATTTTATTATTTTTTTGAATATTTTACTCTCCAACTCTTAAAAATAGTTTTTTATTTAATTTTATTATTTTTTGAATAATTTACTCCCAACAACTCTTAAAAATAGGTTTTTAGCATTTTGAAAATTTTTACATATTTACCTCTTACTTATTTTTAGAACGAAATTTTAAATAAATAATCCGCGTAATTCAAACTAATCCAACACAAATATTTTATAGTTGGGTTGGGTTTATTTTTTAATATAAGTTATTTAGGTTGAAAAATTTACAAAACAATTGGATTGAATCTAAAAAGTCATTAACCCAACTTACAAAGATCCCTAGTCATTGATTTAAAATCCTAAATGTTATTAATTAATTGAATTTATATAAACAAATAATAAGGACTTGGGTGGCTGAATTATTTTTAAACTTATTATCTTTTGCGTAGTTTTCAAAATTCATAAGTTGCATATCTATTGATAACAACTTATGCGTGATTTCTTCCTTCACATCATGAAGTTAAAAAGAAATTGAACCAATTATATATATATATATATATATATATATATATGTCAGATGAAGACGTGTAAAATGCTTCCTATGCAAAAGTAAAAATATGTATGTAGGTGGACTTCAGTTTTAGTACCAATACGACATCGTTTTAATTGTGCTTTTTTTGAAACAGATAGCTAGACGAGAATATGAACATTCTCAAAAGTATCCAAATGCAGAGATAATTAAACTCGGAATAGGTGACACTTCAGAGCCTATACCAGACTGTATTACATCAGCCATGGCAAAAGTAATCATCATTCTATTTTTATCAATCTTTACATGCATATATAAATCGTTTTTTTCCCTAATATGCGTTTTTAAATATTCGATTCCTCTCTATATTTAGATCAATAAAATATAAAATTGACGAGTAAAAATGGGTAGGTCACAAAAATACAAGTGATGCTAAACGAGCCTGGCTCAATAACATTGAACATACTTTCATGTCTAGAGATCGATGTCCAATCCCCTACACAGTTGTTGAACTCTCTCTATCTCTCTCTCTCTATATATATAATATTATTTTCGATTATAAAATTATGGTTTGCCAAGATAATTGTTTAATAACCATGAGCTGTAAAATTACGACTCGAAATAAACAAAAAGACATGTGACAAAACTCAACTTTTTAACTCATTCTATTAAAAGTCTCACTTTTAAGCCAATCAATCTAAAAAAAAAAAAAAAAAAAAAACCTTCAATAATTCTTGAAGTTTTTTTTTAATATATATTTCAAATTCAAATTTTCAACGTTGAAAAAAATATATTAAAGACAAATTTCAATTTCATGCTTGCAATGGGATGCTGAGTTCGAGCATGCATTGTAAATGAATAAATAAATAAAAACAAAAAAAAAAAGACTAACGACATGCATTTTCAAATATGAATAACGTGCTTAATTAAATCCCATGGTCAATATTGGGATGCCAACACCAATAATTATAATTATTGTTTTCCATTTTTATCCTTTTTTATTTGGTAAATTACACATGAAATTGTATCATTCCATTGTGCCTACACACTTGGTTGACTTGACTCCTTAAATATTGTTTGAAGTTTTTCCTTATATTACTTTTCCTTTTTCCAATTATATTATTGAATTCTCATTTTTTTTTTCTTAAAATATTTCTATATCATTTGCTATTTCTTTTAAAAAGAATATTTTATCTACTATATATATGTTAAAATATTTTCTGTGTTAACTAGATTAAATAGCTTTTTTTTCTTTTATAACATATGGGAATAAAGATTCAAATCGATATTTCGATATAATGTTTTAAGTAATCCAACTATCCTCAAAATTGTTAAATAAAAATACACAATTTTAACGGTCTAAAGAATAGAGTAATTATTTTAAATGGTAAAATTATTGAAAATATTTTTAAGTATAACAAAATATCACTACTGTGTATCACTATCCGTGTGTGGTAGGGATGAGGAAAATCTCTGTAGGATCGGATCCCACAGGTACCTACGCCGAATCCTCGATTTGATCGAGGACGAGGGTCAAACTTGGGACACAAAAAGGTCCCTGGTTAGGGATGGGGAGGATATCCCGCCCCATCCCCATCTTGAATATTTTTAATTATATATATAATGTTTTAATATATACATAAAACAAGCTACTATTTATATATAATCATTGACCTTTTTTTTTTTTGTTTAATTCCATTTGATAACATAATTAAACTTCAAATTTTTATTAAATTTATAATAAACAATCTATAATATTTTTTTAGTTATTAATTTAATAAATAAAACAATAATAATACTAATTTATTAACTAAAATATTTATAATTTCAATATGAATATCAAATTTTAAATAAATAAAATAACAATTAAAAATGAAAATATGAATGGAGAATTTTTTCCAAGGGACCTGATCTCCGAAGGGAGATTTCCCGACCTCGACTTCTCAAAATGGGGAATGGAACAAAGACGGAGATAAAAAATCCGCATGAGGACAGAGATGAACAATCCCCTGCCTACCCTCTTGCCAATCCTATATCGTGATTTAGGTAGTGATATTTTACTATATTTATAAATAAGTTGTTTATTTCTTTTTATTATTATTTGAAATAGTCCTAAAGAATAGACTTTAGAAACTCATATCGAAATTTAAGTTTTTTTTTAATATATATTTTTAAAAACATAACTTTATAAAAAATTTGCTACATAAATAGACACAATGAAGGCCTTAATCATTTTAATGCAGCAAGCACTAGATCTGTCAACTGTCAAAGGCTACAGTGGGTATGGAGATGAGCAGGGTAACAAGGTAAATTCCATAACCTATTTTTAACATAAAATAAAATACTATTGTAATTTAATTAACCAATTAATTTTTTTTGGCCAATTTTGAATTTTCTTTAGGCACTGAGAAAAAGAATTGCTGAAAAGTTTTACAAAAACATGTGCATAAAGGGGGAAGAAGTCTTTGTCTCTGATGGAGCTCAATGTGACATCTCTCGCCTTCAGGTATTTGTAATTTATAAATAAATTTATTATATAAATAATAAATATAATTTTTTAAAGCAAAAAAATATATATTTTGGTCCCTAAATTTTTGTATTTTCTAACTTGAATTTTGACTTTAGTTTTCATGTGATCATAGATTTCATTATTTTACGCTTTTATCCTTGGATTTCTACTAATATTCACTTTAGTATTTGGCTTTAATTTTCAGTTAATTGATTTAAAATAATTATAATTTAAAAAATTTAACTAATTCTAATATTGATGAAAAATTAGAAAAACTAATTTAATTATAATTGTTATAATTATTTTAAATTAATAAAAAAAAGTAACACTGTGACTAGAAGTGAATATTTAATTAACAGTGTTCTTGAAACTATAAAGACCAAATTGAAACAAAGTCCAAAAGTAAAATTGTAACATTTTTTTAAATTAGGAACTAAATAAAAATTAAACTCGAGACTCAAGGATTAAGTTGTAACATTTTGAAATATATGGACCAAATAGAAACAAAACTCCAAAACATAAATATTCTTTTTTATTTATTTATTTTAAATATAACATCTAACTTTTCGGTGTCTTTGATATGCAAATTATTAACAAATATTAATTCAAGGGTAATTACTTTAAATGTAAATCTGCTGAAAATATTTTAAGTAGAGCAAAATGTTACTCAGTGATAGACTACGATAAACATTAATCTAATCATTGATACTGATAGACGTTGATAGACCACAATACAATGATATTTTGCTATATTTATAAACGAATTGACATATTTCAAGTTCATGTAGGTGTAAAATTATTTTTAAAGTATTTTGTTTATACGAAAATTTGAAAATAAAACACACTAATGTTTGGATGAACTGATTTGTAGATGCTTTTAGGGTCACACGTAACGGTGGCTGTACAGGATCCTTCTTTCCCCGTAAGTTTTCTACTACATATATGGAGAATAAATGAACTCATTTGACTATGAATCTAATAAGTAATTATATATTTATTAATATAAATAAGACTTTGACAATTAATATGTCAACGCATAAGGAGAAAAAAACAAGCAATTTGCTAATATTATTTAACATGTCCACACACATGACTGATATTGTGTGTGTGAGTGAGAATGGTTGTTGGTTGTTATAATTTTAATGAATTTGTTTGGTATCTATCATATAACACACACGTTTTAAGTTAGAAACTTGTTTGAATATTGAGTAAAGGAGGGTAGCTTGTCAAAATTAAAAAATGTATATATACATTAATTATGTTTCGTTGGATTATTCTTTCATTTTTTCATTTTAAATTTTTAAAAATTAAATCTATTTTCTCTCAAATTTTTACAATGTTTTGTATTTTCTTAAAGTACAATGATTGAATTCTTAGCCAACTTTCAAACTATATTTTTTAGTTTTCAAATTTTGACTTGGTTTTTTTAACAATTGATAAAAAGTAGATAACGAAGAAGAAATTTAAAGGTGGAAATAGTGTTAATATACTTAATTTTCAAAAATAAAAAAACAAAATCTAAATGATTACCATACGGAACCAAAATATTTAAAGCATAATGTCAACAAAATAAGTTAAACTATATAAGTTTCTATCTAAACTTTTAGAATGAGTTGCTTTACCGTCTCAGTGTTCTAATTAGTCCATTTATCGATGACAATTTTCTATTTAGAAAATATCTTTCATTAGTTTATTTATGGCTAAATTACATTTTAGGAGAGGAGATTCAAAGTAACTATAAATCTATTAGTTATTAACCGATACTATAAATCAGATGAACTATGTTGAATTTGACGGTTTGAATAGTTATTAATTCATTTTTTATTAGGAAATTTGGAAGGAACTGTGTTGAATTTGAAAAAAAAAAAAAAGGTTAGACAAAATAAATTAAACTAAATTCGTTTCCTCTTAAATGTTTAGGATGAGTTTCTTTACAATCTCATGCTTTATAAATGTTCCCATTAGTCCATTAACAAACAATTTTGTATTTAGAAAATATTTTTCATTAACTTATTTATGGTTAAATTTTAGAAGAGATTCAAGCCTGAATTTATTTGATCACTAATATATACTATATTTCACAGTTTGAATAATTATTAATTCCTAAAAAATATTAAAGGCTTATTAGATTTCTTATTATGGTTTATAATTAAAATTTAGTTCCTATTGCACCAAATTTACGATTTAACCCCTAACAATACATTGGGACAGGCATACATAGATTCAAGCGTGATTTTCGGACGAGCGGGGGACGTACAAGGGCAAAACGGTAAATACGAGAGAATAGTGTACATGGAATGTAACCCAGACAACGGGTTTTTTCCAGATTTATCAAACACTCCCAGAACAGATATTATCTTCTTCTGCTCTCCGAACAATCCCACCGGAACCGCCGCCTCGGCCGCCCAACTCCGCCGCCTCGTCGACTTCGCCACTGCCAATGGTTCTATCATCGTCTACGATTCCTCCTACGCCGCTTACATCTCCGACGGCAGCCCTACCTCCATCTTCCAAATTCCTGGAGCCAAACAGGCACTAATTTTCACCAAATTAAATTCTACGCCCTAATTTTTCGCTTTACATTTTCCTTAAATTGACGCCGATCATCCTCGATTTGTCTCTTGCAGGTCGCAATTGAAATATCGTCCTTCTCCAAATTCGCAGGCTTCACCGGGGTCCGCCTCGGATGGACGGTGGTCCCGGAGGAGCTATCGTACTCGAATGGATTTCCAATCATAAAGGATTACGATCGAATCGTCCGTACGTGCTTCAATGGCGCCTCCAACATTGTTCAGGCCGGTGGCCTTGCTTGCCTTTCCACTGAAGGTTTTCAGGTAAATAAAAACTTAGATCTCCAAATCTTCCCGTAACCATGGCTCCACCGCCTGCGGCAGTTCCGGTAAATTCAAAAGTTTCTATATTTCAAAACGATCGTCGTATCTCGGCCGCCTCCGAGATTTGAATAAAAAGATTCTTCTGGACTTTCTCGATGCAAAATGAACATCGAGATTCTCTTATTTTTTTTTCAAATATTTCGTAATCTTTACCAATTATACACCAAATCTTAGGTTTTTTTTTTTTTTAAAAAAAAAATTTCTTCAAATTCATTTATCTTTCGCCTAATTTCTCTTTCAATTATTTGAAATATCAGATTTTGTAAAAATATATGAAACAACAATGTGAATCCTACACCCAATTTATATTCACCCGAATTCTCAAATTGATAAATTTTGGAAAGGTTTAGGATCTTTGTGAATCTTTGTATGTTAACTTTTAAAAAAAATCTCAGTTGGCCAGTCTCAATCGAAACTACTTATGAGAGTGAAATTTAAAAAGGGTTATTTCGGACGATTTCAATTTCTCTAACACCGATCTGATTGATTGAGTTCAGGCAGTGAGCAATGTGTTAAATAACTACAAGGAGAACGCCAAGATTTTGGCAGAGGCCTTCCGAGGTCTGGGAATGGAGGTTTATGGAGGCCAAAACGCACCGTATCTGTGGGTGCATTTTCCAGGATCAAGCTCGTGGGAGATATTTGCAGAGATTTTGGAGAAGACACACATCGTGACGATTCCGGGAAGGGGATTTGGTCCCCGCGGTGAGTCGTATATACGAGTCAGTTCTTTCGGCCATAGAGAAACCATTCTAGAAGCTTCCCAGCGGCTCACAAGTCTTGGCAAATTAAACTTCAATTGGGTGAGAGAATAATTTAATGGATTTTCTCGAGCCGTTAAAACTTTATATTATAATTTTAAAATTTTCGTTATGATAAAAGTGAAAATTAAATAAATAAGTGAGAAATGTTTTCTTCTTGAGAGAAAACTCTAGTAATAGTTAATAAAGTTTAATGTAATCTTATTATGTTTCATAATGTAATACAATTGCTATTTGTCCCTTTAGAAATTGAACAATTATATTATTAATTTTTGGCGTGGGATTTTGGACTGAGTAAGAATAAGAACCACAAGTTTATAATTTACAACAATAAAAATGCATGGACTTGTTTTCATTTAAAATGTCAAATTAATGTACAACACTTCTTAAAAAATGGAAACATTTTTTTATACAACCAAACAAAAACCAAAATAACTAGGAATGATTCAAAGAAGTTAAAGAATCAGTCATTTTGAGGAATATAACAATACTTTTCCTAAGATGTAGCATAAGTGGTCATCCAAATATCTTCGAAAATATTTAAGATTTCAACGAAAGGATGATTCTTCTTGTTAAGTATATTAATGACAAAGAATGGATCCCATAATTGAGGCCAACTTTAAGCCTTTAACACTGTCGCTGCCTCAACTCCTATCGCAGACAAATCTTAATCATGGAACCAGTAGGAAGCTGCTAATATAAACATAGAATCGTCAAGTTTCACAATCCCAAAACCAATTTTGTCCATCCCCTCTCGACATGAGGTATCATTATAAATCACACATGAGCTAGACTAACCAAACAAGGATTCCCCTTTAATACAGCCCTGAGAACCTAGACAAATGAATTCAATCTCGAATATTGATTGACGTAATCAATAATCCATTAACATTGAAGTGGAACAGGAGCTACCGAGGTTGTTGTAGGTTTTCTTATTACGATCAGACTAGATAGTTCAAACCCCAACACAGTCAAAACGAATCTATCCATCACCAAAGCCATAAATTTATCCACTAACATATTTAGTTAAACATGTTAAAATCGAAAAGGAATCTATTCTATAATTAGCATAACCCAAATATGTTGAGCCCTACCACACTCAAACAACATATGCTCGATTGTTTCTGTCGTACTTCCACAAAGAGGACACCACCCTTTGCAATCCAAATGGTACTTCTTGAGATCAACTTTTGGAGGAAGATAAAATAGAACGCCCTCCATATATAGCGCTTCATTTTTTTTAGGGATTTGAGCCTTCCAAACCCGATTCCATCAATTAGACCAACCTTTCAAACTAGACGAGAATGTTGAGACTTTCAGTGGCATCACCAACTTATATATACTTTTGATGGAATATAAGTCCCATTTTGTCAAAATGTTAGCTACACGAATCAACCCCACCATATCGACTCAATGGAACGTCCGGAATAATATCAACATCAATAGGATAGAACATACCTTGAACTAGTTGTTCATTCCATTGACGGTCTAAAATAATTATATTATTGTAATGTTTAAAATATAAGTTCCCATATGGATAATTTTGTCATTAGCACATGATCATCAATGACTCAACAATCCGTTGGACAATACATTAATAGAAATCTATCACTGATACATTTCATCTATTTAAAATATAAGTATATTAAAAAAATTTCTTAGATGTGATAAAGTTTAGAAAAGAAATAAAGATATACGTAGATATCGCATTTGGTTTGACTCTATTTTTAAAGTTATGTTTACTTTTATTTTTTTTAACTTATTAATGAAATTTGAAATTTAATAAAAATAGGATTCGAAAAAGAAAATCTTCCTTTAATTTTCTTTAAAATATTAAAAGAGGTAAAAGAAAATAAAAAGTAAAAAATAAAATATGAAAAAAGTAAACAATAAATAAACAATAATAACAAATTCTCCAACTTCTCCCTCTTTTTTTTTCGTTCTTGCTTGGTCTCGTCTCCCAATTCACTCACCATTTCCTACTCCCCATATTTTCAATCGTTTCAGCTAATTTGAGCTTTTACCCAAATGCTTATATATGCAGGATACAATGGTGAGCAAAGGAATGGGGGAATACAGTAGAGTGTAGGTGAAAACAAAGGAAAAAAGAATTATGAGCAAGTTGTTGGTGAAAATTTATTACTTTTTAACGAAGGAAAAAGAAAAGTGGAGAACCCGACAACAAGTAGATGTCGCCTTATTTACCCCCTACCTTTCCTTATGGGTTTGGGTCGGAAGGGGTACCCAAGTTTTAGAAAGGGTGAGGAGGTAGGCAAATGAGAGCTTGATGGTCTTTCCACGCACGTGCGCCATTGTTCGGGCGAGCAGGCAAGGAATAAATAGTTTATTTATTTATTTTATTATTATTTAAAAAAATTTCCTTTAATTATTAATTTTTTTTTACCCACGTTACTAGTCAATTAATCACCTTCTTTTTCCTCTAATCCGTTTTTTCACGTTCAGTTTTTGCTCCATTAAAATGTGCACGTTACTCCTAGTTTTACACATTCATCGTTGGCTATAAATTGGGTTCGGTTCTTTAGAGGAGACACATACATAATAATCACAGTTCTTGTATTTTCTTTTTCAATCACAATTCTTTCTACATTTTTCGAGCACAGTTTGTAACGGTGTAAGCATTTTCAATCGATTTTTGGTGTAGTTTTGATCGAGACAGATTTGAACTGGACTGTTTTATCCTGGGAACGACGTGGTTTTCTTTCTGAATAGCTTGCACAAAGGGCAGAGCTGCAAATGTCTTAAAGAGAGCATGATCCACAACTCAACTTTTCACATTTTGTTTTGAAGTTTATGTATGCTACTAAGAATTTCCAAGCTTCCATTTCTGTCACTTCTCGTCGGGTAGTCATTCCAACAATTTTAAGACGTTGCAATCTACTACTGATTGTGATGGTCATGTCAACATAGAACAACATTTTGTCTACCAACCCCAACCACTCTTTTCAATTCGAAAGAGCACACTTCAAACGTTGGAAGCAGAAGATGTTGTACTTCCTTACTGTGAAGAAAGTTGCTGACGTTTGCACCATGGAGAAGCCAACTGTCCCACAAATAAATCCAACCAAACAGCAGATCAAAGATGCTGCTGTTTGGGAAGAAAATAATTTTCTCTGCAAAATTTTCATTTAAAATCGTTTGGCTGATGATCTATATGACTATTACAGCATGATGACCACAGAAAAAGAAGTTTAGGACGCTTTACAGAAAAATACGATACCGAAGAGGCCGGTTAAAAAAAGTATGTTGTTAGCCATTATTTGAAGTTGCAACTTGAAGGAACTTTAAATCTAGAGAACCAATGAGCGGAAACAGATCGTTCCAAACCCCATTGTGAAAGAACATAAGCATTTACAATCAAACAAAAAAAGTTATGCATCAAGGATAAATTACAACACGCTTCAAAGATTAAAATACAATGGATCGAGTAAATGATACCTTTGAAGAACCCTTTCTTCACGTATCCCTCTATCGTTCAGCAATTCAGCCAACAACACGAATGCACGAGCAACTGGAAGATCCTCGATCACCACCCAGTACAACTCAATCCTCAACCCTCGAATAGAACTGGACACCACCACTCAATTACCTTGGTATTCTCGGTGTGAGAATCCAGGAGTTGTGGGCTATGTATGGATTTGGATAGAGGGATGGAGGAACTAGACGATCGAGTATGCGACAGAAGGAAGAAGTCTATTGTATAGACTTGATACTCAATCGTGTAGTAAGCGAGTAACCATCATATAGTAAACTCGATCACTTGTCGTTTACTCTCTCGAATCTGAAAACGATCACTTGATGTGTGTGTCGTGTGTAATGAATAATGGAAACAATTTTCATCTTTATCCATCAGTTGCCATAAATCGTGTATAGCCACTCACTAAGTTGGTTATTGGAGAAAAAGAAAACTAATTATCTCATAATTAATATATTATAAACAAATACAAGAACTAACTTATCATATTATATTTACAACCTATAGTTTTAATATTTCATCATATGAAACATATAAACCATATTTTTTTTTCTCTTTTATGGAATTTAATATAAATCATATTCATATTAGTTCCTCCAATCAAATAATATATCAAATACATCAAATCAATTATATCATATATAATTGAACTAATTTAATTTTATCATATATAATCAAATTCCCTCTTGTTAATTTGAACATTTCAAACTAACCTAAAAACTGATTCTTAACATGAATCCATTGAGCTATCAAGGGGACCTTATGGACCTATAGCTTGAAGCTCTAACGGTACGTGAATAACTGACTAAATTCTTTAATCACGATATCCACCATATGTTAACTGTCGGGCACTCCACTAAAGAGAAACAGTTGCACTCTTCGCACTATAGATATATTTTTGTGTCCATTGGATATAACCAATCAACAATACAATGACTCTTCACAAAACGCTCGTAAGTACAGTTGGGCCAAATTGATGTTTTGTCCCTATAGTTACATCTAACTCTTTAAGTACTACTGATCCCTTTAATGAACAATACATCATAGTCCCACTATGACTAAACCCTTCTCGGGCCAAGAGAAGGTGTGACGCCACATTGTTCAAGCCTCAGAATCAGCTCTTAAGGGAGCAATTTATCTACTTACCCCTGCTTCGGGGAAGGAGTGAATTCTGTCTTGTGTAGTTGAGTTCCCAGCTCCCCAATAAGATGAATCCCCAAAGTTTTAGGTTTGAGTCGGCGATCTGCCCACTCACACCCATGCAAATTAAAAGACCGCCTTCATAGGCAGGAGTTCACAACTCACTCAGATTAAGGTCATATTACCTATGGTCATCCTAGTGAAATGAAAGTCTCTGTCATGAACGAAGTTATATAACGAGACTAAACATTTCGTGGTCCGGTCTTATACAAACTCCTTTGTATAGAGCATCACTGCTCGCATGTCTAATACACAAATGATCAGGATCAGACCATTTGTAGCACTTTACAATATTTATAACACCTACAAAATGGGTCACACTCGTAATGTCACTAGGATAAGACAGACCATTTAGGTTATCCCTTAAAGCATGATCTGTCATACCCCTTCCCAGACTATTCTCTTAGCCTAGGCAAGGACATGACTGCAACAGTTATCAACCCTTTTATGACACTTATTGCTTACTATATCTATTTAGATAATCTGATCACAACATGCAATCTCAAACACAACGACTGCCACTAAGGACAAAAGCCGCCAAAGAGTGGTCAAATTTATCCCTCCTATGAATTGAGACATTCTCAACCAGTCATTAATACCAGAACAATTCTTGCTCCTATAACGAGTAGCCATCATTGATTTGGTCAAGAAATAATTAACTTACTTAACAATTTCTTGTAAGTGTGACCTGTCATTTTAGGCCCTAGAGTTCCGCCTCAAGCAGCCAATCTGAAGGGAAAACATTAGATTGGGGAAAAAACTAAAGTGACCCTATCCATTTCTAGTTCACCTTGATATTGACCAACTGCACAAAACCCATTCGAAGGGGGACGTTCCTAGGGCGCCATGAGGGAGTGCAAGAAGATCTCACAGTGCGAACCAATGAAGGAGATCGCAGGACGTGTTGACACACACCTTTCACCCATTTACTATAAATACTCTCTTCGTCCACCTTGATATTGGTTCATGCAAACACCATCCGAGGGGTATGCTCCCAGGGCACCACTAGGCCAAGTATGAATCTCACGACGTGAACATTCAGGGAGAAACGTGAGTGGAATCATTGACATATCATATATATCTCTTCCTCCCACTGAGTATTTTATAACCTAGGGTTTATAAAAAATACGGCTAAGGATTTTAACTAAGTGACTTTTAAGTTTGCCCAAGAGTAACTCTTACCTTGGAAAGTTGAACAACTTTTGATCATCATTCATTAAAATCTTTAACGAAGCCATTGATCAACTATCACATGCTTGCGAAAAATCTATCTAATTCTTTCCAGGTAGGGGTATTCTATTTCCGTTAGCTTAAGTACCCCAACCTAGACAAAACCCGCCTTAAACAAAGGGTCCCTTATAGATAGATTTAATACAATTTTAATCTTTTATGCCAATCAACTTAATCCTATTAAACTGATTTAAAAGATTAAACTTAGGTATCTAATCTCATTAGAACCTTGAACTTAGGTCTATCTCAATCCAATTTTAAAACCCTTTTAAAACATGAGTTCGCCTAAGTCTGCTTGCAACTCTTTCTTATCGATTTTAGCTCTAATTTCCGTTATAACGCTTATAACAGGAAACAACTAAAACCAACAATGCGAAGCTACACATACAAGGCATTCACAAAGTTTATAAGCAAGCCTAAATGTCATGCTCTATGCATTGTTCATTCATTGTTACTTTTATATAACACTTATATAACTAAGCAACGAACCAAGCATACATGCTTCCATACACCCTTATACTATAACTCTTATAATATAAAGATGATACATGAAAATGCTTACTGCATGCATAAATATAACTCTAATATTTCATGATGCATGCGCATGCTTTCTTGTAATTTCATCATGCCAATAAGTATATTATAACACTTATAATATATGATATGTGAATAAAATGCATAACCTAAAGTGGGTTTCAAATCTATATGTCATACACTAAGGCATATAAACCAACATACATCTCATGTACATTAAATAAAAATCGATGAACCGGGATAATTAGCCTTAAATCCTAAGAAAATTAAGCTAACTATTATAAAGCACAATGAGTCTTTGGTTCAAACAGGAGAACCGGGTCTTGAACCGCCCGGGCGAAGAAACACGTCTCTTTGATCGTGTACCAAATCCTTGTGATCGCCTACACAAAAGAGTAAACGCTTTACTCAATCGTTTACCAATACTTCCTGATTTTAAACAATCGTTTAGTAACGATCGTGTACCTTTTACTATACGATGAAGCATGAAGGCACGCGATCGTGCAGTGCACATCGTGCAACGCAAGCCTTCAGCGATCATCTAAACGACAACGATGCGGTGAAGCAAAATCATTTAAACGATCGCTGAGCAAGTGCGAGGTATCATATACCGCGTGATTGTGTAGTCAGTGACTATGCGATGAGGAATGTTAACTACACAATCGCATAGTGCACGCACCTTTTATTAAACGATGAGCATCAAATGCTCTACACGATCGTTTACCTCCAGCGTCCAAGTGATCGAGCAACCAACGCTACACAATAGAGTAAACGCTTTACCCCATCGTTTAGCATTGGCTAAACGATCATTAGTACTACATGGTCGCGTAGAACTTTTCTACATAATCGTTAGCCAAATCTCAACGGTCGTACTTAGGCTACACGATACGACCAACCTTTGGTCTTCTTCCTTGATAAGAATTGTATCTCCCTGCTTCGAAACTACATCACGAACAACTCAACAAACTCAAACACGTTGAATTACATACTCAATTGCTTGTTAATTATGCCCAAAAACGCAGGGGCCCTTACAAATTAACACTTAATCTTAAAGAAAGCTATAAACAAAGGCAACCATCCCGTAAACATTCATGAACATATCCACAAACACATTTAACCTTTAAACCCACCACGACTGTAAAAGAAGTTCAAAACAGAAATGGCATTTGGAAGATCAGAACAATCTGGCTCTGATACCAATTGAAGGAAATCGAACATGAGGATTTCCATGAGCAGCGGAAAGATCATTCCAAATTCCATTCGAGTTGAACATAAATAATTACAGTACAAAAATGGAAACTAACAAGTCATGCACAACATGAAATTACAACATGCTAAGACGATAGAATCAAGGGATAGAGTATGCATACCTTTGAAGAACCATTCTTCAAACTCCCTCGATCAGTCTCCAATGTGTTCAACGCAGCCCTCGAACACAATGACTGAAACACAACATGAACACAACAAATGATAGCCTCCACGAAACCAATCGAGCCACACTTGATTCACAAAGTGAATGAGGACACCACCACAATGGTTTCCTTGGTATTCTCGATGTGAGAATCCAGGAGTTTGTGAGCTCTGTATGATCTTGGCTCGAGGAAGAGACTGGGGGACAGTGATCGTGTAGACGATCGAGCAAGTGGGAGATAGAAAGTTGTCTATCGTATAGACGATGTGCTTGATCATTTAGTAAATGGTAGCCTATCATATAGACTTGCCACTTGATCGTTTAGCTATGATCAGCTGATGAACTATCATATCGTCAAAGCACCATGGTCGTTTAGTCTCTCTATACAGCTATCGCTTAGTGAAACACTTTCACTTGATAGCTTATCACCGTTAGTTATTTCCGAATGAAGTAGCTCTTTAATTTTAAGAAAACATTTTTCCTTTTATCTCACGGTTACCATAAAACCACCAATAACCTCCCACTCATCAGTTATTAGAGGAAAAGAAATTAATTATCATATAATTAATCTATTATAAAAAAATATGATAACCAAGTTACCATATTATATTTATAACCTATAGTTTTAATATTTCATCTCATGAAACATACAAGCCATAGTTTTTTTTTTTTCTATTTTGTGGTAGTTAATATAAATCATATTTACATTAATCCTCCACTTGATGTATCTCATACATCACACTAATTATATCATATATAATTGAACTTCCTCTTGTTAATTTGAACACTTCAAACTAACCCCAAGAACAGATTCTCAACTTGAATCCATTGAGCTACCGAGGGGACCTTATGGACCTGTAGCTTGAAACTCCAACGATACGTGAATAACTGACTAAACTCTTTAGTAACAAGATCCACCATCCGTTAACTATCGGGCACTCTACTAAAGACCGACACCTGCACTCTTCTCACTACAGATATATTTCTGTGTCCATATCAACCAATTAACAATGTGATAACCCTTCACACATCGCTCGTAAGTACAGCTGGGCCAATTTACCGTTTGGCCCCTATAGTTACATCTAACTTCTTAAGTACCACTGATTCCTCTAATGAACAATAAGTCATAGTCCTACTATGACTGGTCCTCTATTCCAAAGAAAGGATGTGGCCACTATGTTCAAGACCCGAAATCAGCCCTTAAGGGAACAATTTATCTACTTACCCCTGCTTCGGGGAAGGAGTGAATTCCATCTTGTGTAACTGAGTTCCCAGATTCCCAATAAGACAAATCCCCAAAAAGGTAGGCTTGTTGAGTTGGCAATTTGGCCACTCTCACCTATACTAATCAAAGGACCGCCCCTAAAAGTAAGAGTTTCCAAAACACTCAGGATTAAGATCATGTCACCTATGGTCATTTAAGTGAGATGTAAGTCTTAAATATCAACGGCGTTATATAAAGAGATGAATCATCTCGTGGTTCGGTCTTATACAAATTCTTTTTACAGGGTACCCCCGCTCACATGTCTCCACATGAATGATCAGGATCAGACCATCTATAGTAGTTCACAACACTTGTAAACCTCTACGAAGCGGGCTGTATCCATAGTGTCACAAGGATAAGGTATCCCTCATTTATCCTTATAGTACAAACCTTTTAGGTTATTATTTAAGGCATGATCTACTTGTATATCTCATATACATGCTTAAGTTTACATACAATAACCACGAATCTTTGTTTATTGGATATGAGTAAATGCAAATAAAATAACTCTTATTTTATTAATAACTATGTGTACAAAGTTTACAAACTACGAGACTCCGGGAGAATTAGGACACTAATCCCAACAAAATAAACATTAACCATTAAACAAAAAACATTTACAGAATCTACAACATGTCTCATAAGTCCCAACTCCCAAATTTAATCCCTACATGTAACAACAATAACATGTGTACAAATATTTACAGTAACCACCTAGCTAACGAGTTACTAAAACTCCTGGCTCTATGTGGTAAACCAGATGCAGAGCAATCTTTGGGGGGATCTAACTACTACCTAAGGAAAGAAAATATTTAAAAACGGGGTGAGCTACTAGCTCAGTGAGTGACTTAAGAAAGAAAACAGGTTCCCATGCTTAAGTCTCAATAAAGAGATCATTTTGAAACATAAATCTTTACATTAGTCTTGTACTGAAAATGTAAACATTCCAAGAATTAAACATGTAAAGCTATTATCATCATAAAACATTAAACTAATCCTTAGTTGAGAGTAATCCTGCTATGGTTAAGTCCCAACGTCAAGCCTTAATCAAGAGAGAATCATTTTGCTCAATTCCTCGACATCTAACTACTTATGTGCACGTGGTTATAACTAAGTATCATCATACCTTAGGTACTATAGCTCGGATACCTTCTCCAAGTCCTTCAGTATCGAGCCTGAAGGTTTTAACGCATGCTTTGTGCACATGAACACACATAAATAGTTTTACAACATACTTTCATACATGGCATGCGTTTGAAAACATAAACTTATAGTTTGCTTGGAAAACTACTTTGTAAAATAGCTAGCATGAAAATAATCTTTCTTAAAATTATGGATTCTTAAAACATTGTAAATACTTAGTCACTCGCAACTTTAGGGCTACTTCTTAAAGGTTGATATGCTTCTAGTAATGGTGTCAATCCTATGGACACAACAACATATATTTAGCTACTAGCAATGGTTCTCCTTTTTGAGACTAACTCTTAATTAAGCTTGCATTTAGCCTTCTCCTAGAAGACCTTAAATCAAATGCATACCTGGCTATAGGTCAAGTACTAAGAAATTTCCTTTAGATTTAGGTTCTTACTATGTGGGCAACAAACCTCACCAATGCAACCAACATTTGCTCTAAGTGTTCCTTCAGCCGAACATGGTCATTCACATAGGCATCTATGCGTCCTAGTCTTCCATGCAAGCCTTCTCAGCCCAAACATCAGGTTAAACGCATAGGGGCATTCTACCCTTAGTCTGCTCGAGCGCCTACTATGAACTGCCAACTTACTCAACCCAAGCCGTTGCCTGCTTGTTCATAAAATTCCATATTCGATTTACTTCATTAATAACTGAAATTCTAAAGCTCATCTCGAGAAATTTCCTTCTACAAACTTGTTTAGAATTGTCTTAGAAATCTTACCTTAAAATTTTAGCTTAAAACTCTTTGTGTTTCGTCTATAGTCTTAATTCTTCATCAACAGCCTAGAATCACCCGTGAACTGAACCTCTTGTCACTTTCTTCCTACTCTGGATTTATTCTGGTGAAATCTTCTTCTAGTAGCACTAGCTCTGAAACTAGACTCACAGATCTTTCCAACAACACCAAGCACTCTCAATTTCACGGAGGAATTGTTCAAAATAACATTTTGAAGTTCATCCTCCCTTTTATACTACCTCCCACCATTCATCATAAATGCTTAGCATGACACCTCCACCTCAAGTGGGCTTAGTTCAAGAGATTAGGATAGCTAGTGACCCTAATCGATGGTTTAAGATTGATTACTTCACCTACTATTAGTGCATTCCTTCAACTAGGTTTAATGCACACCATAATTCTCACGCGAACCTATTCCAACGCATGTGCTTTGTGCCTTGGCCTCCTCTCGGCTTCAATCATCATCGCAACTCCAACCCTTTCAGCTTTGCAAAGCCTGACCAACGCAAGCTCTACTCATTGCATGCCAAGCTTGATCAACACACACCCAACCATTGCCCAAGCCATTGCTTGCCTAAGTGTCTGAGGCTTGTCTTGTCGCAACCCCTATCACCGTATTCAGCATATATGTGCCCATCGTGGCTTGGTCCATCACCTAGCTTATCGTTTGCTTCCTCAACACACGTTGCCTTACTTCACCGCATAGCTCTAACGCACATTGAGTAGCTAGCACCTTGCGCTCAATGCCTATACTGGCCTATACGCACGCAAAGCCTTAATCGTCTAGCTTTGCGCCCATCGCATAGCTCATCGTCTAGCGCTCTTGCTCTCACTCATCTTCTAGCGCTCATAGTCTCGCTCATCGTCTAGTGCTTACGCTCATCGTCTAACACTTACTCTCATTGTCTAGCGCTTATGTTCATCGTCTAGCTCATCATCCTCCTGCCACACACATACTAACCTCACAAGACTTGGTTGTCGCATGCCTCGTCCACGCATAGGGTTGCTTGCTCTCAACATGGCTTCTCTTGGCGTACACAACCAATGCATGGCTTATCCTTTAACGCTTAACACAAAGCCAACTCATGGGCTACACACTAACAACACTTAGCCAATTTCTAACTTCACCCAAGAGTCAAGCTTCCAAACTTAAACATTTCTTCTAACTCTTCACCCATTTCCCTACAATTAAACATTAGTTCTCACATTAACCTACTCACCATACTGGTCTTAGTAGTAAACATACAGAAGTAGGGAAATTAGGGTTTAGGGTTTACATTTTACCTCCTCCTTAAAAAAATTTCGTCCTCGAAATTTTTCTTCAAGTCTGTCAATTAAACAATTGTGGATACTTATTTTTCATTTGCTTCTCAGCTTCCCATGTAGCTTCTTTAGTGCTATGATTTCTTCATAATACCTTTACCAAAGGTATTGTCTTGTTCCTCAAGACTTACTTTTTCCTATCAAGAATCTCCATTGGTTTCTCTTCGTATGACAATTTTTCTTTCAACTGCACTGGTTATTCAGGTAACACATGGATAGGATCTGGCACATACTTTCTTAGCATCACCACATGAAATACATCATGGATACGAGATAACTCTGGAGGTAACTCTGACCTGTACGCCGCTGGGCCAACTCGCTCTATTATCTCGTAAGGTCCAATGTATCTTGAGCTTAACTTCTCTTTCCTACCAAGTCTAAGTATTCCTTTCCACGGGAACAACTTAAGAAATACCTTATCGCCAACTTCAAATGCTAATTCTCTTCCCCGCTTATCTGTATAACTCTTTTGTTTGTCTCGAGCTGTTTTAAGATTTCTCTAATAATCTTAACACCATATGACGCTGCTGAACAAGTTCTGGCCTAATAGTTTCCTTTCTCCCACTTCATTCCAACATACTGAAGTCCTACATGGTCTCCTATACAAAGACTCATACAGAACCATTCCGATATTCGAGTGATAACTATTGTTATATGCAAATTTGATCAGCGATAGATGCGTATCCCAACTACCCTTGAACTGCAATACACATGCCCTCAACATGTCCTCTAGTGTCTGTATCGTCTGCTCAGACTGACCATTCATTTGTGGATGAAAAGCTATACTGAAATATAGCTTGATATGCATTGCTTTCTGCAAGCTAGGCCAGAACTTCGATGTAGACCTAGAATCTCGGTCTGATACAATCGAAACTAGAGCTCCAAACTGACTCACAATTCTGTTAACATACAACTTAGCTAATATGTCTAGGGTAAAAGTAACCGTAACGGGTAAAAACTTAGCTGTCTTTGTCAATCTATCAACAATTATGCATATATCATCATAGCTTGCTGGTGTCCTAGGTAAACCAAATAAGAAATCCATTGTAACATGTTCCCACTTCCACTCTGGCACTGGGAGTGGATTAAGCAATCTTGTTGGCCTTTGCCGTTCAGGCTTAATTTGCTGACACACTAAACATCTGTCAATATACTCTGCTATCTCTTTTTTCATACCAGGCCACCAGTATAACTTTTTTAAAGTTCCATACATTTTCATATTGCCTGGATGCATAGCATAATCTGAACTATGTGCCTCTTCCAAAATAGCCTGCTTAAGTGCTAAGGTATTAGGTACACATATTCTACATTCCTTCAGTAGCACTTCATCTATTCTTAACTGATAGTCAGTTCTTAGGCCTTTACTTATTTCTTTATCTCACTTCTGGATGTCATAATCTCTTAACTGTTTACGTAGAATATCATCTATTAAAGTAGGGCATACCTGAAATGAAGCTAACAAACCTCCTGTCTGATCAATTGATAGTGCCGCTTTAGCACTATAAAACTCGTGCAACAATACACCTCTTACGAAACAAATAACAACTCTAGTTGATCCAGTCTTTCTACTTAGAGCATCAACCACCACATTCGCTTAGCCTGAGTGATAATCAATTGTACACTTGTAATCCTTGATCAACTCAATCCATCTTATCTATCTTAAGTTTAGCTCTTTCTGATCAAAGATATACTTCAGACTCTTATGATCAGTGAATATATAACAACGTTCACCAAACAGGTAATGTCTTCACAGCTTTAGAGCTAACACAACTGCTACTAACTCTAGATCGTGCGCAGGATAGTTACATTCATGCTTCTTTAACTGACGAGAAGCATAGGCAACTACCTTTCCTTCCTGCATCAGCATACATCCTAATCCCTGTTGGGATGTTTCACAATAAATTTCAAACTCTTTACTTGGCGTAGGTTCATGGGAATTCGCCACAGCACCACTATTATCACAATAAAGGGTGATGGGATTAGACATGTCTAGAAAAACTTCCAGATCATTCAGGAACTTCCTGAGCCAAACGACCTTCTTAGCAGCTTCCCAAGCCACTACATACTCAGCCTCTATGGTGGAGTCAGCGATGCACCCCTGCTCGGTGCTTCGCCATACTACAGCCCCTTTGTTAAGAGTGAACACTGATCCTAAAGTGGATTTCCAAGAATCTTTATCAATCTAAAAATCAGAGTTTGTGTATCCCGTAAGGATAAAATCCTTAGAACCATACACAATCATGTAGTCCCTCATTCTCCAAAGATACTTGAGGATGTTCTTGACGGTTGTCTAGTAACTCTGTCCTGGATTAGACTGATGTCTACTGACTATCCCCATAACGTAGCAGATGTCAGGTCTAGTATATAACATCGCATACATCAAACTGCCCATGACAGATGCATAAAGAACTCGTCTCATTTCCTTAATGTGAAACTCGAATTTCCATTTTCTCTACTTAAGCAGGTGGTTAAGGAAATTAACTAAGTGAGAGTTAAATCCTATGTTGAAGTGAAGGAAATTTCTAAGTGTTGAATATATTTTCCTTGAGTAGCTTTGAGTTAAGCTTAAATTGATGAAAATTGACTAAGTGTCGGACTAGGCATTGCCATGCGTTGGCCATAAGATCTTGGAGAGATTACTTGGGCTAAGGGAGAAGTTGAAGTGGGAATGACACGTGCCTTGGAGGTTAGACCAGCGCATTAGGCTCAATGGATGCATTGGAGGGTGGTATGCGGTTGAAGGAAGGCAGCCGAGGGTGATGCATAGAGGTGGCACATGGGCATGCGAGGATGCATGGGGTAATCTAGGACGTGGGGCAAGGTAGGCGTTAGAAGGTGGCATGTGTCGATGCATAGCGCCCATGCCAAGCGCCTATGCGTCGACGCCAGCGGCCGTGCCAATCGCCTATACATCGATGCGGTCGAGCGAGCCATGGTAAGTCGATACGGCCAAACACCTATTCGTTGATGGGGCCGAGCGAGGCCATACGTTGGTGTCGTACAACCTTGCTATGCATTGGAGTTTGACGATGGCTTGCACGATGGACACGTTGGACATAAGTCATGCGATGGGCTAGGTTGAACGCATGGTGGTTGGCTCTTGCGATGGTTAAGGCTTGCGATGACTGAGTAAGTTGGGTTATGATGGACGCGGCAGGGTAATACTATGAGTTGATGTACTATGCGTTGATGCACTATGCGTTGATAATATACTATACGTTGAAAGGAGTGTTGGTCATCCGGACATGTGGCTTGTTAGGATGAATGCATATGAAGTTGGATGAACGCATATGAAGGATGAATGCATATGAAGGATGGACACATTCAAGGACGTCATCCGGACATGTGGCTTATTAGGAGGAAATCTTAAGCCTTGAGCAAATTAGGTGGATACATAAGAAGACATGTAAAAGTTGAGGGATTTGGTGAAAGAAGAAGAAGATACTTTGGCTTGCGTTGATGTAGAATCATGCCAGGGATAAACGATGTCCAAGAATGTCTCATCCCAGTGAAAGGGCACTCGATCACTCCAACGGTGACTTTTATCTTCCTCACTGGGCATCATTGCAAAATAGATGTCACTTAGGGTATAATATAACTATTTTGCTAAAACCTAATTGGTATTAAAAGTGGTAATGCAAGTAGACTCATTAAGTTTGTTCTTGTTTTTAGCAACTTTATAAATGGCAACCACTACTTTAGCTTTACTAGCCACCGACAAACTGATTGGCAAAAACTACGCTAGTTGGAAAAATACGATAAACATGATACTTATCATCGATGACCTTGGGTTTCTCCTTATGGAGGAGTGTCCTCTTATTCCACCTCCTAACGCTGCTCGAAATGTTTGAGAGGCATACAAGAAATGGACATGGGGAAACAAGAAGGCCCAAACGTATATCTTAGTTAGCCTTAACGATGTTTTGGCCAAGAAGCATGAGCCCATGGTCACTGCACGTAAGATCATGGAGTCCCTAAAGGGAATATTTAGATAACCGTCAGCACAGCTCAGGTAAGACGCCTTGAAGTTCATTTTCAATTCTAAAATAAAGGAGGGTCATCTATTTGAGAACATATTTCAAACACGATGGTTCACTTTAATGTGGTGGAGATGAATGAGTCTAGCATCGATAAAGCCAGCCAAGTTAGCATAATTTTGGAGTTGTTACCAAAAAGCTTCCTTCACTTCATATGCAATGCTGTTCTAAACAAGGTTGATTACAACCTTACAACTCTACTCAACGAGTTGCAGACATTCCAATCCTTATTGAAAAGTAAGACGAAAAAAGTTGGTGAGGCAAATGTTGATTCATCATCCAAGAAGTTCCACCGAGGTTTGACCTCTAGAACTAAGTCTGCACCTTCTTCTTTCGGCACCAGCAAATGGAAGAAGAAGAAGGGTAGTAGGGGAAGGGGAAAACGCTTGCTAACCCACAACCTGCTGTCCGCAGAGTAGGCGACCAGCGTCGGTTGACAAGAGAAAGTTTTTCCACTACAAAAAGAATGGGCACTGAAAGTGGAACTGCCTACGTTATTTGAAAGAGAAGAAGAAGGCCAAATAAGGTAAATATGTTGTCCTCATTTTGGAGACTTGTTTAGTGGAGAATGATGTTTCTGCCTGGATTAGAGACTCTGGGGCCACTAACCATGTGTGTTCTTTTTTTTTTTTAAGGAATTAGTTCCTGGCGACAACTTGAGGCTGGTGAGATGACCATGCAAATTGGCACCGGGCATGTCGTCTCAATTGTGGCAGTAGGAGGCCTCTGGTTGACTTTACAAAATAGGTTTATCATTTTGAATGATGTATATGTTGTTCATGAGTTAAAGAAGAACTTGATTTCTGTAAAGTCGTTGCTTAAATGAAAATACACCTTGAAATTTTCTGCAAATAAAGTATTTATTTCGGAAGATGGTATTGATATATGTTCAGAAAAACTGGAAAATAATTTGTATGTGCTAACGCCATTAGCAACAAATTCCCTCCATAACATAGAGATGTTTAAAACTGTCGTGACTAAAAAAACAACTTCAAGTTTCTCGTAAAGAAAATGCCCAACTTTGGCATGTCCGTTTAGGGCACACCAATCTCAATTGGATTGAGAGATTAGTGAAGAATGGACTTCTAAACGAGATAAAAGAAAATTCTTTACCTGTATGCGAGTCATGCGTTGAAGGCAAGATGACTAAAAGACCTTTTACTGGAAAAGGTTATAGGGCCAAAGAGTCTCTAGAGTTAATGCATTCAGACCTTTGTGGTCCGATGAATGTGCGAGCCAGTTGAAGCTACGAGTATTTCAATACTTTTACCGATGATTAATCGAGGTATGAGTATGTTTATTTAATGCAACATAAGTCTGAATCCTTTGAAAAATTCCAAGAGTTCAAGGCTGAAGTTGAAAATGCATTAAGTAAAAGGACTAAAACACTTCGATCTGATCGAGGTAGAGAGTTTTTGGATTTTGAGTTCCAGAACTATATGATAGAACATGGAATCGTTTTCCAACTCTCAGCACCTGGTACACCTTAGCAGAATGGGGTATCGCAGATGAGAAGTACTTGTTGGACATGGTTCGGTCGATGATGAGTTACGCTTCCTTACTGAACTCGTTTTGGGGTTTTGGGGTTTTGGGGTTTTGTAGTAGAAACTGCAGCATACATCTTGAACTGTGTTCCCTTCAAGAGTGTTGCTAAAATACCTTTGGAGTTGTGGAATGGGCATAAAGTTAGTTTATGTCACTTCCACATCTGGGGTTGCTCAGCACATGTGCATGAGGCTAATCCTAAGAAATTGGAACCACATTCGAGGCTATGCCTATTTGTAGGCTACCCCAAAGGGATACGAGGGGGTTACTTTTATGACCTTAAGGAAAACAAGGTGTTTGTGTCACGAACACTACGTTTCTTGAGGAGGATCATATAAGGGAGAACAGTTCAAGAAGTAAAATCGTGTTGAGTGAGCTTTTCAAAGAAACTACTGAAACTTCAACAAGAGTTGTTGAAGAGCTTGCTACATCCACAAGAGTTGTTGATGTGAATTCATCTTATAGGTCAAATCCACCTCAAGAGTTGAGGGAACCTCCACGTAGTGGGAGGGTTACGAACCCACCTATTCATTGTATGGGTTTAACTGAAATCCTAGCTATGGTAGCTGATGGTGAGGTTGAGGATCCGTTGTCTTACAAGAAGGCAATGGAAGATGTTGACAGAGATGAATGGGTCAAAGCCATGGGTCTCGAAATGGAGTCTATGTACTTCAACTCAGTTTTGGATCTTGTAGATCAACCTGATGGGGTTAAACCTATAGGTTGTAAATGGATCTACAAGAGGAAATGGGGTGCTGTTGGAAAGGTGCAAACCTTCAAGGCTTGACTTGTGGCAAAGGGTTATACCCAGGTAGAGGAAGTTGACTATGAGGAGACTTTCTCGCCTGTTGTCATGTTGAAGTCTATTCGCATCCTTCTATCCATTGCCTCATATTATGACTATGAGATATGGCAAATGGATGGATTGCCTTTCTGAATGGTAATCTTGAGGAGACCATTTATCTAGTGCAACTCGAGGGATTCGTAGCCCAAGATCAAGAGCAGAAGGTTTGCAAGCTAAATCTATCCATTTATAGACTAAAACATACATCTCGATCTTGGAACATAAGGTTTGATGTTGCGATCAAATCTTATAGCTTTGACCAAAGCATTGACAAGCCTTGTGTCTACAAGAAAATCATCAACAGTTCAGTAGTTTTCCTAGTGTTGTATGTAGACGATATCCTACTCATTGGGAATGACACAGGTTTACTGACTTCAGTTAACAATTGGCTAGCGACCCAATTTCAAATGAAAGATTTGGGAGAGCCTCAGTTTGTTCTTGGGATTCAGATCTTTCGGGATCGGAAGAATAAAATGCTAGCACCATCTCAGGCATCGTACATTGACAAGATGTTGATCAAGTACTCGATGCAGAACTCCAAGGGGCCTACTGCCTTTTCGGCACAGAGTTACATTATCTGAGGAACAGTGTCTTAAGACACATCAAGAGGTTAAGTGTCACACCTCGCCCCAGACTACCCTCTGAGCCTAGAAGAGGATGTGACCATAGTAGTTATCAACCCTTTTGTTGACACTTACTGCATAAAAGCTCTTGCGAAAATAACTCTGATACCAATGTACAAATTTAATGATCAATTGATTAAGTAGGCCCATTTTATTACAACAATGTAACATTTATACAACTCCAAGACTTAATTACAAGTTTACAACAACAACTGTAAAACCCTCCGGAAGTGTAACTGTGGTACGTGGCAGACCTTGACCTTAGCAGCACCCTGGAACTCCTCACCTTTCGCTACCTGGGGGGGAAGGGAATATAAAACATGGAAAACATGAGTTATAAAGCCCAGTGAGTGGTGCCTTTAGATAAACAAATAACTTTGTCAACATAAATATACTTTTGGAAAGCAATGCATAGTCAACAAGAACATTACCACAAGTTCAATATTGTTTTCCAGCTCGTCCGCTGGTTAAAACAATCAACCCCAGCTTAACCGCTGGTTATCATATAATAAAAATATCCTCAGCTTTACCATCGTTTATCCCTGGCATGATTCTACATTTTTCCCAGTACTTTCACACGTATACTAAGACAACAACAATTTCTGTGGAAACTTTTCCTGTACCCTATTATCCCGCCAATGTGCACATCGACTATTTTCCCACTAGCTATGCTTAGGTAACTTGACTATATTTCCCGCCGGTCGTCACTGACTATAATTTTCCGCCTACTGAAGCCGACTATATTTTCCCGCCAAGTACCTTTCAAACATGCTAACTATATATCCCGGTACAATTTCAGTTTCCAACACATACAAGCAATATCTTAACAAGCATATTAACAAAATAAATATATATCCCTGATCATGCCAATCTAACATCATCCCCTATATATATTTACCTATATATAGAAATTATATCAACAATACAACACAAAATAACCACTCACCTTGGTTGGTTAGGAACTTTCCTTTCCGAAGTTCCTTAGGTTTCCTTGGTTTCCTTTTTGAACCCTAAATTCCAGATTCAAATATCAGCTTAGATTACTCATAGTTCCAAACCTTATTTTAAGATACTTCCTTCTTCAAACATGTTCTAAAATGTCTTAGGAAGCTTACAATAAAATCTTCACTTATAAATTCTCATGGTTTGGCCGGAAACATCAAAACATTAAGATTGGCCCATCTTACCCGACAGCTCGACCCCTCTATCTTGTCCTAATTCTCCAGCCCGGTTCCTTGGAGATTCTTCTCTGGAAGACCCAACTTGAAAACTAGACTCTTTTAGAATTCAGATGGCTTTTGAATCACATCAAACGCATGAGTATTCTGGGAGAACTTCTCATTCTAAGTTGATGCTACTTCCTGTCTTTTCTGCCCAACAGGATCTCCCTTATTGGAACTTCTTGACCAAAGCATTCGTTCTTCTATCAACGCATAATCTTCTCCCAATTAATCCTCACACACCCTTCTTTATGTCCTTTGAAGAGAATTTGAGTTCTCATCTGAAGTCCTTGGCCCTATTTATAGGTGTCCAAGATTGCTCCACGACCGACACCTCGCGTTTATAGGTGTCCAAGACATGTAAAGTCACCGTTGGAGTGATCAACCTTAACAATTTCGCGTAAGTGTAACCCCTCATTTTAGGCCTTAGACCTAATATGCCCACTATAGGGAAAAAGTAGAATAGGACAATAGACCAAAGCAACCCTATCCATTTTTGGAGATCAGATAAAAAGTTGTGCAAATACAGCCATCCTTTAATGGGATACTCCTAGGGTGCCTCGAGGCGATGCACGAAAAGGTTATCCAACCTAATGAGAGAGACCGTGGGATGTGTTGTTACACGTCCCGCTTCCATTTACTATGAACATTCTCTCCATTCACCTTGGTATTGACCTACCCAATCACCATTCTATAGGGGGACACTCCTAGGGTGCCTCGAGGCCGAGGATGATCTCACGGTGTGAACTTTTACGAAAAAACGTGTAGAGGTTTAAGTGAAGTATCATATACCCCAAGTACCTCACACTGAATGTTCTACCTAGGGTTTTATTAACTTAGTAAATCCGGCTACTGGTTTTAACTAAGTGGATATTTAATTTGCTAAAAAACACACTTGATTTTGATAATTAAACAAGTTTGATTCAGTCTTATTAAACACTTTAACAAATTATCATCAAATTTACATGCATACAAAAAATCTATCTAACTCAACTTTTTAGGTAGGTTCCCAAGCGGGGTGTTCTATTTCCATCAGCTTAAATACCCCAGCCTAACCAGAACCTGCCTTAGATAAAAGTGTTGGGGTTGATGTCCGGAACTCTCGTAGGGTCCTATAGTTTGTAAACACCTGTATGAACAAACGCTTGTGATGTAATAATATGAGATATTTTCTTCATTGTTGTTTATGAAATATGAGATTTTATTTGCATTTACCACAAACCAATAAACTAAGATCTCTGATTGTCGTTGTAACTTAAGCATGTATATGGACACATACAAGTAAATCATGCCTTAAGTGATAATCTAAATGGTCTGTAGTATATGGATATAGGAGGGAAACCTTATCCTGGTGACACTACGGTAAGACCCACTTTGTAGATAGTTACAAGTGTTGTGACGTGCTACAAATGGTCTGATCCTGATCATTCATGTGGAGACATGTGAGCGGGGGTGTCCTAGATAAAGGAGTTTGTAAAAGACTGGACCACAAAGTGTTTAGTCTCATTATATAATGTCATTCATGATAGAGACTTTCATTTTACTAGGATGACTATAGGTAACATGACCTTAATCCTGAGTGAGTTGGAAACTCCTGCTTATGAGGGTAGTCCTTTGATTTGCATGGGTGCGAGTGGCCAGATTGTTGACTCAAACCTACCACTTTGGGGATTCGTCTGATTGGGGAGCTGGGAACTCAGCTACACAAAATGGAATTCACTCATTCGCCGAAACAGGGGTAAGTAGATAGATTGCTCCCTTAAGGGCTGATTCCGGGGCTTGAACGTTATAGCCCCACACATCTTCTCATGGCTCCAGAGGCGTCCCCTCATAGTAGGACTAAGATGTATTGTTCATTAGAGGGATCGGTGGTACTTAAGGAGTTAGATGTAACTATAGGCGCAAAACGGTAAATTGGCCCAGCTATACTTATGAGCATATGTGAAGGGTTATTGTACTATTGACTGGTTATATCCGATGGACATATAAATATATCTGCAGTGAGAAGAGTGTAGTTGTCAGTCTTTAGTGGAGTGCCCGACAGTTAATGGATGGTAGATCTCGTGACTAAAGAGTTTAGTAAGCTATTCACGTATAGTTGGAGCTTCAAGCTACAAGTTTATAAGGTTCCCTTGGTAACTCAATGGATTCAAGTTGAGAATCAGTTTTTGGGTTAGTTTGAAGTGTTCAAATTGACAAGAGAAAGTTTGATTATATATGATATGATTAAATTGGTTCAGTTATATAAGATATAATTGATATAATGTATGAGATACATTAATTGGAGGAATTGATATAAATATGATTTATATCAAGTAAAGGAGAAAAGGACTATGGTTTAAATGTTACATATGATGTGATATTAAAACTATAGGTTATAAATATAAGATTATAAGTTAGTCATTATATACATTTATAATTAAAACAATTATGTGATAATTATTGGTAGTTTCTTCTTTAACCGTGCGTGAAAATGGGAGGTTATATTCAGTTTTCATAACTGAAAAATGTTTTCATTTTGTAAAGTGTAACTTCATTAAGTACACTGCTAATCATTTAGCTCACGAGAGACTACATGACAACCTTCAAGTGTTTGTCTAAACGATCGTGTACACGCGTCATTCTCTAAAAGATCGTGTAGCTTTTTACTAAATGATTGCGTGGCAAGTGAGATTCACTAAACGATCGTGTAAATGATCATTTTTCTAAAGATCGCGTACCTGCTGAGATTTACTAAACGATCAAGCACACAAAGTCTATACGATAGACAGTTCATTCTCCCACTTACTTGGTCGTATAGTGCAATCGTAGTTTCCTCCTTAACTCTACCAAATCCAATAGAGCCTATACCTCCTAGATTCTCACTTCAAGAATACCAAGGTTATTGAGTGGTGGTGTCCGAGAGGTTGATTGTTCGTGGAGAAGATTGTTCGTGATTGACCAGACGATTGGCAACATGATCGTAGCGACTGTAAGAGGGTGTTGTTCCAAGTTCTTCACGAGAGTGAAAGATCTGTGGAAGAAGAGTTCTTAGTCTCTCACTCCCTTTTGTATTTAATTTCTAAAGCATGTCGTAATTTGTTAGAAAATGCATAACTAGTTTGTATATTTGTGAATGATTGTAATTCTGTCACAATGAATTTGGATCGATCATGCTTCCGCTTATGGGTTCTCTTTGATAAGAGTTCCTTTAATTGGTATCAGAACCAAGTTCTAATATTCCAAATCCACTGATGCATAGAATAACATTTACATTCTTGGTGGGTGTAAGCATGTTTGCATTCTGTTTAAGTGTTAAATATGTTTGTGGATATGAAATAATGGAGTTTCTGGGATGGTTGCCTCTGGTAATTGAATTCTTTTACATTTTCAAAGTTAATTGTGAGTGTAAGCATCTTTATCCATCAGCTATCACTTATTCTCTGTCAGTCTCTGTCAACTATTGCTTAGTGATAAACTATCAAGTGAAAGAGTTTCAGTAAGCAATAGCTGACACAGACTAAACGATCGCTTAGTTTTGTCTATACGATAGTCATTAAGCTGATCATAGCTAAACGATCGAATGGCAAGTCTAATAGGTTGCCGTTTACTACACGATTGAGCACATCGTCTATATGATAGACAACATCTTATCTCCCACTTGCTCAATCGTCTACTCGATCGTAGACCTCCAATCTCTTCTTCAAGCCAAGATCATACAGAGCCCATAACTCCTGGATTCTCATTTCGAGAATATCAAGGTACCATTGTGATGGTGTCTTCACTTAGTTCGTGAACCGAGTGAGACTCGATTGGTTTCATGGAGATTGTGTTCGTGTTGTTAGTAGCAGTTTGTTCATTGCATTCGAAAGTTGTCGTGGACGCTTGTAGAATGATCGAGGGATTCTTGAAGAATGTTTCTTCAAAGGTATGCATCCTCTATCCCTTGTATCATCTTAAAGCATGCTGTAATTTCTTGTTGTGTATGACCTGTTAGTTTCCATATTAGACTGTAATTGATTGTGTTCAATTCGAATGGAATTTTGAATGATCCCTTCCACTGCTTATGGAAATCCCCGTGTTCAATTTCCTTCAATTGGTATCAGAGCCAGATTGTTCTGATATTCCAAATACAATTTATGTTTTGAACTTCTTTACAGTTGCGGTGGGTTTTAAGGTTTCTGCATTGTGTTTAAGTGTTAAATGCATTTATGGATGTCTTGATGAATGTTTACGGTTTAATTGCCTCCGTTTAAAGCTTTCTTTTTTTTATTACAAAGTGTTAATTTGTAAGGGCTCCTACGTTTTTTTAGGCATAATTAACATACAATTGAGTATATAATTCAAAGTATTGGAGTTTGTTCGTGATGAAGTTTCAAAGCATGGAGATGCAATTCTCATCGAGGAAGAAGACAAAAGTTTGGTCGTATCATGGAGCCTAAGGTAAATGATCGTTGAGATTTGGCTAAACGATCGTATAGAAAAGTTCTGCGCAATCGTGTAGTATTTACTAAACGATCGTTTAGCTAATGCTAAACAATGGGGTAAAGAGTTTGCTCTATCATGTAGCGTTGGTTGCTCGATCGTGTGGAGTTGGAGGTAAACGATCGTATAGAGCATTTGATGCTCATCGTTTAATAAAAGATGCATACACTAAACGATCATGTAGTTACCATGCTTCATTGCATAGTCACTGACTACATGATCACCCGGTATACGATACCTCGCGCTTGCTCAGTGATCGTTAGACAATTTTGCTTCACCGCATCGTTGTCGTTTACTAGATTGGTTAAGGCTTGCGTTGTAAGATGCACGCTGCATGATCGTGTGCCTTTAATGGATACAACCCAACCTTTCACAAGTTTCTGTTTGGAAGGTTCTGTATGCTACCGATAATTTCTTAGTTTCCATTCCTGTCACTTCTCATCGGGTAGTCGTTCCAACAATTTTAAGACCTTGTAATCAACTACTGATCGTGATGGTCATGTTAACTTAGAACGACATTTTGTCCAATAACCCCACCACCTTTTTCAATTTGAAAGAGCACACTTCAAACGTTGGAAGCAAAATATGTTGTACTTCCTTACTGTGAAGAAAGTTGCTGACATCTGCATCGTGGAGAAGCCAACTGTCCCACAAATAGATCTGATCAAATAGTAGATCAATGATGCTGTTGTTTGGGAAGAAAATAATTTTCTCTGCCAAATTTTTATTTTAAATGGTTTGGCTGATGTTCTATATGACTATTATCGCATGATGACCACAAAAAAAGAAGTTTAGGACGCTCTGCAGAAAAAATACAATAACGAAGAGGCCGGTTAAAAAAAGGATGTTGTTAGCGACTATTTGAAGTTCAACTGATGGTCAAAAAATCGGTGGAGACTCAATCCCATGAATTAGAAAAGATTGCTCATTAAATCATTAGCGAAGGTATGCCCATAAATGAGAAATTTCAAGTTGCTATTATTATTGATAAATTTCCCCCTACGTGGAAGGATTTTAAAAATATACTTAGGCATAAAATCAAAGAATTTTCCTTGGAAAGTATGATAACACATATAAGTATTGAAAAGGAAACCCGAATGAAGGACCAGAGGGAGAAGGTAAACATCGGACCAAGAAAGTTTACTTTTGTTGTTCAGAAACCTGGGCTAAAGCTAAAGAGAAACAAGATGGTGGGTTCATCAACCAAAAGAATCAAAAGAATTAGAAACCCTCCTTAGAAGAAATGGTACAATTTCTTTGCTTTAACTATAACAAGCCTAGGAATATGGTCAGGAACTGTAGGAATAGGTGTCGTCTTGCTGTGCAAGCAAACCTGACTGAAGAAGAACTAGTAGTCATGATCATAGAAGTAAATGTGATCGGGTTTAAGGGGTGGTGGCTAGACCCTGGTGCTATGCACCATGTCTATCAAACCACAGTTTATTTAAATTATATTCTGAAACTAAGGATAGAAATACATTGTTTGCGGATCGCCACTCAATAATAGTTGTTGGAATCATCAAGGTAGACCTGAAGTTTACCTTTGAAAAGACTTCATTCCGAAGGAAGTTCTGCATAGTCTAGAAAAAAGAAAGAATTTGGTCTTGAGGACAGCAGGAAACTTTTGATAATTTAATCCTAGGTTCTGGGTTTTCTTCAAGTAACTCATAGCCATTTCTACAACATTCCAATACTCTATACTAGATCTGTTTGTAAACCTACATAGTAATCCTATAGCATAAGTTGTATCAGGTCTAGTGGAATCTGCAACATATCTGAGACTGCTTATGATGCTCGTATACTCAAATTGATTAATATCGTCCGTTATTCTTGAACAACTTAACACTAGGATCATAAGGAGTACATGTTGGTTTACATTCAAAGTAATTATATGTCTTTAGAATCTATTCTATATAATGAGATTGATCCAAAGAAATTTCCTTTTCATACCTAGTCACTTTTATGCCTAAGATTACATTTGCTTCTCCTAAGTCTTTCATATCAAAGTTTGCACTCAACATGGATGTCATATCATTTATAACGTGAAGTTTGATAAAAAAAAAATTAACAAATCATCAACATACAAACATATGATAGTGCATAAATTGTTTTCACACTTATAGTACATGTATTTGTCACTTTCATTAACTTTGAATCATTTAGATATGACTAGATTATCAAAATTTTCATGTCATTGCTTAGGGGCTGTTTTCAAGCCATAAAATATTTATCTAACTTGCACACCTTATTCTCTTGACCATGGACTATGAAGCCTTCAGGTTGTTCCATGTAAATCTCTTCTTCAAGTTCACCGTTCAGGAATGCAGTCTGTATATCTATCTGATGTACTACAATGTTGTTTTGAGCAACAAAAGAAAACAACACACAGATTGAGGTAATTCTAGTCACAGGGGAGAAGGCGTCAAAAAAGTCTATGTTTTCTCTTTATCTGAAACCCTTAGCTATAAATTGTTAATTGTTCCATCAGGTTTGAGTTTCTTCCTCAAGATCCATTTGCATCCTATTTCCTTGCAACTTGGGGGTAGATCTACCAAGTGCCAAGTCCTATTTGACTCAAAAGAGTCCATTTCATCATTTATTACTTCTTGCCATAAATTGGCATTTACCAAGGACACAATATCTTTTAAGCTCTTAGGATTTTCTTCCACATTGAAGGTTTGGAAGTCATCCCCAAAGTCCTTGATAGTACGAGTTCTTTTGCTTCTTCTAGGTTCTGAATCTACTTTCTCATTGAAGTTTGATTTCTAATTAATGGTACACTACTAGATCTCGAGGCTCTATTATTCCTTGATTTAAAGGGAAACCTATCCTCAAAGAAGTCAACATCATTTGATTATATAATCACTTGATTTATTAGGTCATAAAAACTATAAACTTTAATATTTACTGCATATCCTATAAAGACACATTCATGAGCTCTACTAGCAAGCTTCATTGTTTTAGGATTCGGTATTCTTATATAAGCTATGTTGGGTTTTATGCCTTAAAACTCGTAAAGATAGTAAATGTTATCAATTGATCGTCATCAATAAAGAGTTATTGATATTAATTCAATAAATGTTATTGATTTTGTTGTATTCTATTTTGTCTTAATAACCCTAAATCCAATAAACTAACATCTAGAGTTGTCTTATGAGTCTATAACTATATATGGAGACAAATAGAGATCAATGTTCAAGAAACAACCTAAAGGGTCTATAATATAGGGATAAGGTCGGGTACTTTATCCTTGTGACACTATGGATACAACCCACGTTGTATTTAATGCAAACGCATGTAGGTGATTCACGAGTGGGAGGATCCTATTCGATGAGTTTGTATAAGACAAGACCACGGAATAGCAACCACTAGATGTAACGTCGTTGACTAGTTTGGTTCATATTTCAATTGGATGACTTAGGCAACTTAGTCTTAATCTTGAGTGTATTATTAACTCTTGTTCACGAGGGATTATCCTTTGATTGATATGGGTGAAAGTAGCCAATTTGTCGACTCAATAAGCCTACCTTTTTTGGGACAAGATCGAGTGAGGAGCTGGAAACATAATAATAAAAGATGGAATTCACTTCTTCTCGACTTCAGGGTAAGTAGATGAGTGTTCTCTTAAGTGGTGTCTTTGGGACTTGAACAAAGGATCCTACCATCTCATTGACCCGAGAAGGGTTTTTGTTTATTGGTTGGACCATAAACATGTTATTCATTAGAGGAGTACTGGTACTTAAGGATATAGAGGTAACCCAAGGGTAAAACGTTAATTTGACCCTGTTAGTGTTACGATCACTCATGAAGAACTAACTTGCTATTATTGGTCTATATCCATGGACACATAAATATATCTAAAGTGAGAAAAGTGTAACTATGGGTCTTTGGTGGAGTGTAGCCACAGTTAACGAATATTGATTAATTTGATTAATGAGTTTAGCCAATTAATCTCATGTCGTTGGAGCTTCTAATCTGCTGGTTCACCAAGTCCTTTTATTAGCTCTCTAAAAAATATTAAAGAGGACTAATTTGAATTGTTCAAATCAATTTGAGGAAATTGTATATTAATATGATTAATATGTAAATGATTATGGAACATTTGAATGAGATTCAAATGTTTAATTTAAGTAAATTAAATTCACAAAAAATTAATTAATTAATAGAGAGGTGTTGTGCATAAACATATGATGTTTATGTTAATTAAATGTGTAAACCCCTAAACTTATTTTACTAGTTAATAATGTTTAAGCTTTCCTAATTGTCTGTTTAAGCTTTTGTAAACATGTACCTAAGGTGGTTGTATTAGTCATAATGTAGAAAAGCCTAGCATGTAAGTATGAAGGTTTAAATGAGGAAAAATTCTAAGTGTTCATGATGATAGCACCGCTTATAATGTTATGAAAATATGATGAACATGTAGGTGTTGTTAAGGGGGAAGAAAATTTCTAATAAAAGTATGACTTTCGGGTACTTTAGAAAGTAGTAAAATATTCTAAGTATGGAAGGATTAAACTCTCGAGTGAGTAGGGAAGAATTAATACTTATAGGGAAAAAAGAGATGCCATGCAATGAAATCATGCCAATTCATGCGACCAACTATTCCAAATGACGTGCGGCCAAGTGTTTAAGGAAGAAAAGGAATTATATCTAAGAGTGGTTATGGGGTTTTAAGAAGGTCACGAAGGAAGTTAAGTTAAGGGTTGAGTAAGACGTTAGCTGAAATGAGACAAAGTGATATGCGTTCAGTTTCTTATTACCATGCGGCCAAAATAATAGTCAAGTAGAAGTAGGTTATGGAAATGGATAACGACCAGTGATTCACGTAAGGCTTACTACGGATGTCCAAAGTGATATAGTACAACAATGGCCCGATTACGCGATAAAGCAATGAAAGAGCCTAAGTGATCGCAAGTCTCATATGGTGAAGATGAGTTGAGGATTTTAGCCTTAATTGTTGAGGTGTATGCTTTAAAGCCTCGTAGTTTTATGTTAGTTGAATCAATAGTTAATTGATTTTATATTAACTTGTGCAATAATTCATTGACCTAAGATCCAAGGTTATATGATGTAACTTAAACATGTATGTGGAGATATACAAGCGGATCATGTTTAAGTGATAACTTAAATGGTTTGTAGTATATGGATAAGGTTGGGTGTCTTATCTTGGTAACACTATTGATGCGCCCTACTTTGTAGTTGCTACAATTGTTGGAAAGTATTACAAATGATTTGATCCTAATCATTCTTATGGAGACATGTGAGTGAGGGTATCTTATACAAAAGAGTTTGTATAAAGACTGGACCACAAAATGTTAAGTCTCTCTTTATAACGTCGTTGCTAGAAGAGACTTACATTTCACCAGGATGACCATAGGTGACATGACCTTAATCCTGAGTGAGTTATGAAGTCTTGCCTATGAGGGAAATCTTTTGATTTGTATGGGTAAGAGTGGCCAGATTCACTGACTCAATAAGCCTACCATTGTAGGGATTCATCTGATTGGAGAGCTGGGAACACAACTGTATAAGAAGGAATTCACTCTTTCCCTATAGTTAAGGTACGAAGATAAATTGCTCCCTTAAAGGCTGTTTCCAAGGCTCGAACAATGAGACGTCTCACCCTCTCCTGGCCCAAGAGGGGTTTGGTCATAGTTGGACTATGACCAATTGTTCATTAGAGGGATTATTGGTACTTAAGGAGTTAGATGTAACTACATGGGTAAAACAGTAATTTGGCCCAGTTGTACTTACGAGCAATTTCTGAAGGGTCAACGCACTGTTGATTGGTTATATCCAGTGGACATGTAAATATATCTATAGTGCAAAGAGTTCAACTATTAGTCTTTAGTGGAGTGATCGATAGTTAATAAATGTTGATTAATTTGATTAAAAGAGTTTAATCAATTAATCTTGTATCATTGGAGCTTGAATCTATAGGTACATAAGGTCCCCTTGTTAGCTCAATGAGGACTGATGGGAATCAAATTATTTTGGTTTAATTTGAATTGTTCAAATTAATTAAAGGGAATAAATTTTATAAGATACGGTTAAATAATGTATATTGATATATAATATAATATAATATATGTTGATACATTTTTATGAAAGAAATAAATATTTGAATATGATTCAAATATTAATTATATGAATATGATTCATATTAAATTTATATAGTTTTATGAGAAAAATAAATGTTTGAATATGATTCAAATATTAATTATATGAATATGATTTATATAAGAACTATATGTTAAAATTAATATGAATATGATTCATATTAAATTTATATATTTTATTGAGATGTGTTATAATTTGAATATGATTCAATTATTATTTATATGAATGTGATTCATCTAAAAAACTATAGGTTAAAATAAATATGAATTTGATTCATATCAATACCTAAGGTTATTTGAGAGAATAATAAAGTATAGTTTATGTTATATGTGATATAACATATAGTTTAAATATATATTATATATATTATGTTGTTAATATATATATATATATATATATATATATATAATTGATTTTTTAAATTTGAATTTATTAAAAATAAAGGGGAGGGAGTTATAACTCCCTCACCCCACACGTAACAATTTGGAATAGAGAGAAAGTTCTCTCTCTGTGTCTCTCTTTGGTTCTCCTTCTCTCTGTGAATTTCACAGAGAAAAAAAACTCTCAATTATCTTCTCCTTCCCTCACGCCAAGATTGAATGCAAGCCCACACTTTTGTACGATTCTCATCCCTAAGAAGAATGGGGAAGACCCCTTGATTATGTCCATTCCTATTCGTTGAATTAGTGGATGCTGAGTTCGTGAGATTAGAAGAAGACGACTTGAATTGTAAAGGAATGTGAAGATTTAGTCTTCAATGGTATGTGATTTCTTAATCCTTTCCTCTCTATTTGAACTATAGAAAGCATGCTTAGATTTGTGTTTTTCCATGGTTTCCGTCACTTTGAATTCTGTGTATTCTGTAAAATGATATTCAGAGATTGATGCGTCCAATTGCTTCCATTGGGGGGAATTCCAATCCCTTCATCAATAACTTGTTAGTGGGCTAAGTGGCAGCTTTAGAGAGGGTTAACTAAGGATTAATGGACAAGTGACACTTAATTAAGCAAACTTACCATGCAAATCCTAAGTACAAATAGGCTTAGCAAAGAAAGAGACTGTTTTGCCAAATTTCCTTACGCTCAAGAGAAGTGCGAGTGTTTGTTAAGGTATTGAAAGTGCTGAAGAAATTCTGAACAAGTTTAAGGAGACTTGAGAAGTTTATCCAGTGGAATCAAAAGGTTTTGATGCTCAAATTCTAAGGTGAGAGAGCTAAAAATTCTTTAGCAAGTTTTAATAAAAGGAGATTTAGTTAATAAATGGCTAAAAAAAGAACTATGAATTTTTAAAAGTTGAAATCTGAATTAATGTTATGGATGAATAAGTAGACAGCTGCATATGAAGAGTAAGCAAGCAACTGGTTTGTCAAGGTGTGCGACAACGCACATAGGCGTGAAGTATGGCATGCAAGGGTTGTTTGATGCATAGGCATAGAAGGGTGTGTCTTTGTGACCATAGAACACCCATAGAGAGGGTAGACATTCTCTAGCAGGAAAGATGTAAGATGGCTAAGTTTAAGGGATGCAATGAACTCAATAATGATGTGATGAAAATATGCAATAATGTTAAGTTAAGTATTATGTTAAGCTCAAAAGAGAACTAATGTAACTAACCGAGGGATCTTTTTTATTACAAGGCAGACGCAAGTAAGAAAGACTTACAGACCCCTTGAATAAATAACTTAAGACAATGAGTGACAAGTTTTAATCATTGTTTTTTCAAAGATAGTTTTTATGAATGTTTTATCGCATAGGCAGTTTAAATGAAGTTTTCATAATATGTTTTAATGGATGCATGCTCTAAACAAATGTTGATCGCATGATCCCTGTGTCAAATGAGAAAGTTATTTATGAATTTAGCATGCGATTTTCAGTAAGCCGATGCCATGGTTATAGCATGATACAGTTTTATCAAGGAATTTTATAGCATGCATAATGTTTTACAAGGCACCATGCGTTGATATGAAACCATAAGGAATGTTTTAAATGAATGTATATTCTGTCGTGTGCATAAATGTTTTTTAAGGAACCTGGTCCTTGAGTGGAAGCGAATCATCCTAATTTCCAAAATTACAGAATTTAGATTTTACGGAGAAGAACAAAAAATGTGCATTTAAAAAACGGATTTTACAGCATGCAAAAACCAAAAGAACGGAAGAATAAAATTGGTTAAAAAAACCCCTCACCTTTGAAGATCTAATCTTCACTGGAAAAATTCTTGATCTCCAATTGGGCACCACCACGAAAGAAACTTTAGTATTCTCTGGGATGAGAACCCAGGAGTTTGTAGGCTCTGACTATTTTGGTAAAGAGAGGAAAATTGAGAGAGGAGAATGGAGGAGAGGAAGGGATCTTACAAAACTTTTTTGTATTTCTCGTATGTTTACTGTAAACTTTGTTTCCAATAACTAATGAAATTTGATCGATCTGCTTCCGCTTAAGGTTCTCTTCATACAAGTTTCTTCACTTAGTTAATAAAAAAAAATTACTTCATATTTCAAAAAATTGATTTGAAAGAATCACGTATATTGTAAGAAAATTCCTCAATTTGTGTATGTCCGTACATGAACATTAACTACAAATCAGGTTTCGACGACATGAATAATTCAAAATAATCTAGTATAAAGTAATTGAGCATCGAGTATGACGTGGATATGATCGAGTATACATGTGTCGATTGTAGCCATATTGAGTGACCATAGTGACAGTGCATCAAGTAATGTGTGACGAGCTATCGAGGATTGAGTAAATTCATATTGGCAGGAGCAAGGGGTGTATCTTAGAGTTGAATCGGTAAAATCACATCTTATAAGAAGACCACCTTCCATTACTTCATCCGTACATGTTACCATTTTTCCTTCTTTATTTCACATTTTCTTTTAATGTAAACACGGTTGATATTCTTTCTTAAACCAACAAGCGTAGGTCCAAGAAGTAGGCGCCAGGCAGCTTTGTCGTGTATTGTTTTGCTTGGTGAGCAAGTCGAAAAAGAAAAGCCAATGTCATTTTTGCCGCTCCACTTGAACCCGTAGCCGCCAATTCGGCTTTCCCATTTTCAACAAACCTACAAACCTCCCTTTCACCACTCTCTTCTTCCTCTTCTCTTCTCTCCCTTTTTCTTGCCTTCCAAGCATTTTCCAAGTTCCCCCCTCTATAAATTCCCCCCTGATTTCCATTCTCAACCATTTCAAAATTTCCTTTCCCTAGCTAAACCACATTCTCCAAAATCCTCCATCTCCAGCCGCCATGAATAACTACTCTCTTGCCGAAGCCTACGTAATGAGGAAAATTAACCACGAGAAATTGAAGAAGGAAGAAGAACGAGAAAATGCGAAGAAAATCAGTGCTGATTCGAGCCCTAATTGCGAAGCCAAACAACGATCCAGCTGGCTCTTGAGGAAAATGAAGATTCATCCAAGTAATGCTAATTCTAAGAACTCTACTAAATGCATTAATTGAGGCGATATGATCGTCTTGATATAATAGCTCTGTGCAATTAGTTCCTTGATCGGCGTTTTGTTCTTCGCTTCTGTTTTGTTATTTTGTTCGTTTTGTAATTGTAATTTTGTATAGTTTAATTGACCTGATCCAATCGGAGATTTCTATATATAATGTCTCTCGGTGGATTCAATTATTAGTGTATTAATTAAATAATTATTTGGCATTCTTTTGATATATAACCATTTCACTTTTAGAATTTTGTTTATGTTATTTTATTCACACCTTTTCAACAAGGTAAAATGGGTTTGGTTTTTAAATTTTTATGAAACTAACAATTTAGTCCATTCCTAAATTTGGATTCGTAAAAATTTAGTCGGATACTCCTTTAATTTTGTAACAATTTAATTATTAAATTATTACAAAGTTTCTTCAAAATTAGAATCAATTTTTATTATTTTATGACGTAGAATTTGTTTATTGTAAAAATATTGAGTCTCTAATTAGTTTATTGATTTATTTATATGCAAAAAATTTCATTAAACATTAACACTAATTCTACCCATAAGAAACTAAGTCATTTCAAATTTTAAAGTACAAAGACTAAAATATTAGACTTAAAGTTTTAGAGGACTAAATTGTTACAAAATTGAAAATATAGGAATTAAATTATTACAAATTATAGTTCATGGATTAAATCGTTAATCTATGAAAATTTAGGGACTATAAGTGATTTTTAACTCTTCTTTTTAGTGGGACACATGAAATATTTGCATTTAAAAGAAAAAAAGAAAAGAAAAAAGAAAAAAGAAAATTGACAACTATATATATACATATTCAGCTTTCACTTTATTTTTAAAACATTTATAAACATTATATGGTTGATTATAAAACATATTAGGATTTATAAGCTTAATTTTTTAAATAAAAAATTAGTAATTAATAATTTAACTTCCTAAGGATGATCTCACGAGTCTTTACTCGATGGTTACAATAGTTAATTGTTCCTTAAAGTAGTCTTGAGGCAAGATCACTGGACTCCATAATTGTATGATATAAATTAAATTTGTTTTCACTCACTAATTTAAGCTTTTGGGTCAGTTGATGATTGAAGATGATATAGAGCAGATGGTTCAGGGAGGTCATTTGTTCAAGTATTAAATGATATGAAATTAAATTTGTTTCACCCACTAGCTTAAACTTTTGGATCAATTGGTGATTTAAGACTAATAAATACCTATACATGCCGCAATACATACATACATAAGAAAATGCAAATGTAAGTTTTATGCCAAAGCTTATACTACCGTTTTTTATGTCAGAAGTTCGATCTTTTCCACACACAAAAAAAAACATGCATTTTTTTGATAATATGTATGAGGAGGAATCGAACCTCATATAAAGAGTTAAGTTTCATGATTATCGTGGCATAAAATGTTTATACTTCACACTTTATGAAGAAAAAAAAGGAAAAAAAGAAAAACAATCGAACAAATAAAGCATGTTTTAAGAAATTAAATAAAACAACAAGAAACTCAATAATGAACCATTTACATTCCAAATATGTTTCTCCGAAATGTGTATTCACGCATAAAATTACTTTAATAGGAATATGAACATAATTCGCCAGATTTTTTTCCTCATTAAATTGAACATAACTAAATTGACATACAAATGTGTTAAGAACTATGAGAATATGTGATTCGAATCCCCTGTCTCAATTGTACTAAAAAAATCACGCCAACCATCGACAAAAGGAAAAAAGTTGTAAACATCAGACTTGCAACTAGATGCTAACCATCTCGAAAAAGTAAAACACGGTTATACGGGAAAATGAGACTGCATAAAATCCTTGACAAGCTAACACGTGGACATAATTCAACTGGTTTAAGTATAATATCCTTAATGTGAGATATTCGAATCTCCCGTTTACACTAGTTAACTAAAAAAAAATTATTTTATATTCAAAATTGCAAAAAAAAATTAATGATGCTGAAATATCTTAAATTTGTTCATTATTATTTATTGGTCTACAATACTTATCGAGAGACAAAACAATCCAAGCATCTAAGATAGTTAGAAAACCAACAAAATAGAGAAACCAAATTAACGATACATATGGATGTGAATGAATAAGATAAATAAGTAAACACAATAAACTAATTAATCAATACTTGCATTAATTTGATAAGCTTTTATTTGTGAAATTGAAATAAGTATATATTTTTAATAAAATAGTTATCGATTTATTCTAGCTAAATAATTAGTTGTATTAATTATAGTAAACCAATATCAATTAATTAAACATCTATTTAACTATATTCAATATAGTTAACTAATTAACTACATTTAAAATAAAAATCAAAGGAATAGATGGGCTAAGAGAAACCTCATGCTACCAGAGCAAGAATAACTCACATATAATCTGGGTTAGCGATCAAAACATTCGTAGTTTAAATTTATCTAGTATACTATTGAAAAAGAAAAAAAGAAAATGAAGACCTATGCTTTCTAAGGGTGCAAATATCAGTATCTATAGATATAAAATAGTGCACATAAAACTATTAATCACATACACGATCAAATAAATTTTATAACAAGAGAGGTTATTTGGTCATCGAATCGAGCATAATTCAATTTGATCATCGAATCGAGCATAATTCAATTGACATGTGAATGTGATAGTAACTATGAGATCAGTGGTTCGAATCCTCCTACCTCCAATTGTACTAAAAAATAAAAATAAGAGTTATTTGATCTATGGGTGAGAATGAGATGGATTTAATCTCACCCCTTGTTTGGTCTGTGAAAACAAGGAAACATTAGTTTTTACTTTAAACTTGATAGGGTGTATGTATTGTAATCCTAATGGGCCATTTGGGGTAAGGATTATCTTAAGATATAATAACCACCTTTGATTACAGCAAATACTACTTTAAAACCCCCAATTAGCTACATTCAACACTATTTACTATTTACCATCATTTTTTATTTTTTGCTACAGTATTTACTATATCTTTTTCAAATTGAAATAATTTACACCTCAAACCCATATTATTATAATCCAAACTAAAATAATATACACCCCAACATACAGATTATTATAACCCGACTATAATAATCTAGGATTATAATAATCAACTTCTTGCACCAAACGTCCTCTAAGTATTTGATTCCATTAATTTAAATCTTAAACTTGAATAGTAGATGAAATTGAAAGTTTAGGTTTAAAATTGATACAATATGACAAATTTGAAGTTTAAATGGATGAAAATAAAAGTTTAGGGTTAAAACTAATACAATCTGTCAAGTTTAGGGTAAAAAAATGTTTCTCTTGTTACAATTTAAAAATGTTCATAGATAAATTAGAGAAACAATTTATATAAAATTTAATGTTTAAATCATATTTTAGTCCATGAACTTTGGATCTTGTTCTATTTTGGTTCATAAACTTTCAAATACGTTCATTTTAGTCCCTAAATTTTTAAAAAGTTTTGATTTTAGTCCATATTAATAAAATTATGTCAACTCTTCAACAAGAACGTGAGAGAGATCCCTACGCTCTAGATGCATTGAACAAGATGAAAGTGAAGTAAAATACCAATAACTAACACGCCAAAATACCGAGTAACCAAAATTGTGAACTAAAAATGTCCTTTAAATTGTCCCACTTTGCCACCTTATTCAAATATGAATTCTAGACTTTTTGGCATACCTAATTTATCTTGTAGTCTAGTCATCTAAAAAAATAAGTCATCTCGCCATTTTGTTACAAAGTTAATAAAATCTTAATATACCAGTGACAAAAAATGAACACTTTTTAAAAGTTACTAACATGAACATTTAAAAAGTTTAGGGAGTAAAATAAATAATATTCAAGGTAAGGTACTAAAAACATTTTTAAAAGTTTTGGAACTAAAATAAAACATTATTCAAAGTTTAAGGACTAAAATAAGATTTAGGGCTAGTTGCAGAAATAGAATTCAAACTCAAAGTAATAGAATATGTAGTACAAGGATAAAATAATTGCATATATAGATAAAAAAAAATGGTAAAAGGCTAAAAAACTAATGTCTAGCCACCATTTGCTCACTTATTTCCAATTTTCTCAAATTTAAAACTATCACTGATAGCAGCTATCGCTGATAGCTTTTATCAATTACTATCGATGATAGTTACTATCAGCGATAGCTTTCAAATTGAGAAAAATTAATACAATCTTAAAATATTAGCTTTTAATTTGCTATTAATTATCAGTAGCTATCATTGATTCACCTTCATCAATTGGAATCAATCTTGAAATATCGATACATAAGGCTATCGATGATAGATTTAAAAATAGTGATCAACTTTGAAAGAAGACCAACAACTTTGATTACCACCATAGCTATCACTGATAATCTTTTATCGTGGTTATCATTGATGTAGCTATCAGTCGCTGTCACTGATAGACTTTCATCAATTATAATCAACCTTACACTTAAGGTTATCAATGATAGATTTCTATAACTGGATCTTTGAAAGAATTGCGATATATAGATATCACTTAAGTTCTATCATTGGTATCGCTAACATCACTCATATTGTGGTTATTAGTGATGACTTATTCCACTAATGACATTATTGATAAGATGCTATTAATGATCTCACTGATATCATGTTATCAGTGATAGTTCTCTATCACCGATAACATGCTATCGGGTAGCTTCTATCACCGATAACGTGTTATTGAATAGCTTCTATCATCGATAACATGTTATCAATATTAGTTTCTATCACTGGTAACATGCTATCAATAGTAGCTTCTATCAATCATAACCACTAAATACCTTTTTGCCCCTTTTTTGTTATTCCTAAACATTTATAAGTCCCTTTTATTTTCGATGATAGCTTCTATCACTGATAAACATACTATTAGTGATAACTTCTAGGCATTCCACTTACATTTTAGTTCGAGATTCAACTTTATTAATTAAATTCACTAAGTTGGCTATCAATGATAGATTTTGATAAGTGGCTATTAACTATGAAAATATAATCAAATATTAAGCTATCAATGGTAGAAAATATTAGTGCCTATCACTAATAGACTTTCATTTGCTATTTATATTTAGGGTAATTGCAATTGGTAGTATTTTTAGGAATAATAACCAAGAGTATAACATCATTTAAAAAAATTGCAAATATAGCCAGATAGACTTTTATCGTTGATAGATTCTTACTAGTGACATGGTTTATCAATGATGAATTCCTACAAATAATATGGTTTATTACTGATAAACTATTTAAATTTGGCCATATTTGTAATTTTTTTTTTACATTATGTTATATCTGCTAATACTTTGAATTGAGTACTTTCAAGTCTTGGGTACGAAACTTAGCCTCATAATTATTGTGAAAAAAAAGGAAAGAGGAAAAAAATTCAAATAAAGAAAAGAAAAATTTTAAAAATAAGAGAAAGAGAAGAAGCAAAAACGGAAGAAATGAAAGAAAATTAAATAGAAAAAAAGAAAGAAAAATTTAAAAACAAGAAAGGGAAGAAGCATAAAATCAGAAAAAGAAAATAAAGTAAAATAATAAAAAAAGGAAAGAGAAGAAGCAACAACGGAAGAAAGAAAAGAAAATTAAAAAAGAAGGAAAAAGAAGCAAATGAAAGAAAATAAAAAATAAAGAAAAGAAGCAAAAATCGGATAAAAGAAATAGTAAAATAAAAAAAATGAAAAATGAAAAAAAGGAAGGAAGAAACAAAAATCAAATAAAAGAAATAAAATAAAAAGACAAAAAAAAGTGTGCAAGACAAAGGAGGGTAAAATTGAAAATTAAAAAAAAAGTTCAAAAATTTACTAGTCAACTTATACATATTTGTAAATATTTTAAAGACGTAATATATTTTTAGATTTTTTCTCTTATTCTACTATCTATTGCAAAAATCCTAAGATTTAAACCAAATCTAAAATACAAGACAACTAAAAAAAGGGACCATTACCTTCCATATTAGTTTCAAGTCCGATATTTTTCCAATAATTGGATATATGTGTTTTTATTATCGGATCATAGGTTCAAATCTTGCTGTGTATTATTATCTTACCCTAAGAAAATTATAAATTCTAAAGTACAAAGGTGAGGAAAGGAGGCGCGAGAGAAGACCTGGCGCGCCCAAGTAGCGGCGCCAAATCCCGACCCGATTCACAATCGCCGAGCCAAAATCAGTTCCATCCCACTACCACTTTCCAGTTCCCACACCCGTGCGGTGCGGCCCAAACTGTAGCGACCTCGTGTCCAGCCGAAATTACTCCTAAACTTAACCATACCGCCCATCTTATCTTAGCCCCCCAGGCCACCCCCTGATTCCAAATTCCCCGCTTCCTCTTCCTGGGCTTTCTTCTTCTTCTTCACACACTCCCTCACTTCCTCCTTTTCCCTTCTATTCCCCCTTTCCTCTCTGTTTTCGCTAACCCTTTTACCGTTTCCTGTAATTCCCCTCCTTTCTTCCATGGAGAAAGGCCTCCAACCACCTAATTTTGCCCCCTTTTAGTTGTTTTCTCTCTAACCCACATTCCCTTTTTCAGGTACCCTCTCTTTCTTCTTCTACTTTGTCTATGTTGTTGAGCTCTGGAATTGTTGTTCTATGGGGGATGGAATTTATCTCGTGATCGTTCTTACTTTGTTGCTTTCGAGTATTTTGCTGTTTTTTCTTCTTGTTACTTTCGAGTGCTTTGTTTTATTTTGTAGCTTATTTGCATCTTTTTGTTTTTGTGTTTTCTTTTTTTCACTTGATGAGATGGAGGGCAGTTTCCAAAAGTAGATCTTGACTTGCGGCTACATTATCAGTTTTTTGATGTCTGAATTTTTTGTTTTGTGTGGGAGGGAAGAATGATTATTTAGTTTTTGATTTATTCTTAGAATTGGCTGGAATTAGTTTAACTGTAGTGGATTAAAATATGCATTCTAAAATTTAGTCATATATGGACAGGAGCTTGTTTAAATTTTGAGGAAAACTTATGTCAATCATTGAAATTGACTCTGAACTTGCATAAGATATTCTCCTAAAAGCCAAAAGTTTAGATACCACACATAAGTAGCTCTTACCCTCCCTCAACTTTCTTGTGCATTTTCTTTTGGAGTTAATGCTTTGTTTCTTTTTTGAAAAAGGTGGCACTAACACTGTGCACGTATGGGATATTGCTATAAAAAAATCCATAAATTTATCTTACTTACATCAACAACTCCGATTTTAATTACTCAAATTGTAAATTGCACCGAATAGCTTCAATCTTTCCATCTCCTCTCTTCTGCATCTTTTCTTGGAATACACTGTTTTTTCTTTTAGGAAAAGGGGGGCTAAGCATTATTGGGATATTGTTACAAAGAATCCAGAAATTTATCTTATTCTTACATTAATGGCTATATTTTTAACAACTAAAACTATAAGTTGTACCAAAAATGTCCAAGTTGTCTTCTCAAGATTTTAAATACACCAAGTCTAGTACTTGTATATCGGTAAATATCACATTTGAGTTGATGTTTTATGTTTTAGTAATATGTTGAGATCACACATCTACTTTATTTATTTTATGAGAGAGATTTTGTTGAGAGGGGAAAAAGAATAAGCAACTGCTGCTACAAAATACTGAAGGTAAGAGAACATGCATATATTATATTCTTCATTCATTCCCCTTTCTTTGAACATTTTTTTCCTTACACAGATTGGCCTGCATATTCTACGTTATTTCTGCAAAAAAATTATCCAAATCAATGGGTGGTACATTCAATCCACAAATTTTGGTAGACAAGCTAGCCAGGCTCAACAACTCACAGGCGAGCATTGAGAGTATCCTCTTTGAAATTTGTACTCTGTCTTGTCCAAGTTACTATTATTAATATTTCTTATTATTCTCTTCTTTTGGCTAAATCACTTTCATGGATATTTATTGCTTTAGTTCTCTTGTTTTGTTGACAGAATTCTGTATTAGGTCCTTTCTGGTGTTTTTCACCCATTGTTTCTTTGGTAGCATTATTGTGGTGAAGTTGGCGTGACAATGGACTTGTTTAATGTTGTTGTGTGTAACCCAACCCAGTGAATCTGTAATGAATTACTTTCACTGTTACACATTTGGAAATTGATTAGCTTCCATTAGTGTATTAATTAGGCTACCTGTATTATCTTATGTTTTGGGAGAACTTCTTCTTCTCTTCATCATTGGTATCTTTGGCTAACTGTCCTGATAATATTCCTTTGCATTTGCTTTTACAAGATGGGGTTTGGATGTATGTTCTCAGTTTGTCTTTTAGGACTTATTGTGATTTTCCCCCTCTGAGTTGCATCTTCTTTTCCATGTCGGTGTATGTATATTATATGGTATAATGGTATAATGGAATAGTACTGTCAACTGTGGACCTGTGGTACTGCCGTACTGGTACCTAATAGTCCATTTCTGGTATGCTTCTATGACACTATAAATATATGAAATGAGAAGATGAAAATAAGGTTATTGGAACTAGCCACTATTTGAGGCATTAAAAGTGCATTAGAGAGTGCCTAATTCCTTGGTGTGTGCCTTATTACTTGTCCAGTTGTCTGTTTGGTTGATTAGTTTGATCCTTAATGTGATGAAGCTTTATCCCACTGGTGTATATTTCACATGAACAAAGCCAAGCAAGTTGTAGAAACATGGGATAAGCAGTTTCATTGTTCTCCACGTGAGCAGAGGTTGGCCTATCTGTATCTTGCTAATGATATTTTGCAGAACAGTAGGCGAAAAGGCTCAGAGTTTGTTGGTGAATTTTGGAAAGTCCTTCCTGATGCACTTCGTGATGTAATTGGGAATGGAGACGAATTTGGAAGAAATGCTGCCCTACGACTGGTACATCAATGCTTACTATGTATCCTTATCCTTTGTCATTTTTTTTTTACTCGTGCATAAAATTTCTTGAACCTCCATCTTGCATGTTTCTGTCCTTAGGTGAAAATCTAATTGGATACTTGGTATTCAAGTCTCTTGTACTATGTGGAATGGAATCCCTACGTGTATTTAAAGATGCATTCTTATATATTGTTAACACTGTTTCTTAGATACTTAAATTTGATATTAAGGGTATTCCATCTCTAATTTTCTCCCCCTGTACACCCCGGATAAGTTCTAGTGGGGTTTTATTTTTATTTCTATTATTAATTTTTTAAATCGAAATCGGACTCTTAAGGAAAGATGGATGTTATTTCCTGCGTTAAAAAAGAATAGACGTCTTGTCATTGTGGATTTAATCCAGTCCATACGACCATTATGAGTTGGCAACCTTCCTAGGATAAACATCTAACAAGTTTTTCAATGTAAATTATGTTGTAGGATAAAGGTGGGCTTCATTGCATGCCATATGATATTATGTATCTCTATGCTAAAGTTAAATAGCTTATGTACTTAAAGATGTTAAGATTTAGAAAGTTTTATGAACCAAATTTCCAATTCATGGAAGTACGTGGGATTGTCCAAAAACAAGAAAATATTGGTATAAATAATAAAATCTAGAACCCTCTCCTTGAGCTGAGCGAAACTGAATATAAAAGAACCACAAAATAGTCTATCACTATTTTTTTTTCTGGTCTATTAGAGAGCTTCTTTGTGGCCTCCTTTGATTTTAGCTATTTCCAACATCATCACCCGATCGCTCCATTTCTCTGAAAATCCTATTCTTCTTGATCCAAATACCTCACAAAACGACAATGATGACAACAAATATTGATTCTCTCCTTCTTCATCTCACCTTCAAGGAGGCGAACTTTTGTGGCTCAACTTTATTATTACTTTGGTGATGTGGGTTGAGGGAAACCATAGAATTTTCGAGGCAAGGATAAAATTTTGCTCTCCTTTCTTGCTATTTGGTGTAAGCTTAGTAATTCCTTTTATAACTCAATTTCTGATACTTTGGCTAACTGGAACCTTCTCGTAACTGAGGCTAGAGGCTTCCCCCGCCTTTGTAAATTTCATCTTCTTCATTTGTAGCTAACTTATACTCAATTTTCTGGCCTCTTCCATTTAATCCGTTGCCCATTAATTTTTCCTTCCAGCAAAAGTAGCATACTTGATTCCAACTTTCCCATACATGTTTTATAGCTCCTTTACTAATTAAACTCCAATGTGTGACATAGTACTATTGAATATGGATAGTACTATTGAATATGGATCTTCAACCTGGGAATAAGTTAGTTGTCAATGAAAATCAAATCTTCACAATTTTCCATGTCACTCTTTTTTATTTATTGATTCTTGACATGTTGAAGTGGAATTTTTTTTTTTATTGTTTTATCTGGACTCTGTTATCAAGTATTTTGTTTATATACCTATTTTAATTTTACTCATAGATTGGCATTTGGGAAGAGAGAAAAGTTTTTGGATCTCGAGGACAGAGTCTTAAAGAAGAAATAATGGGGAAGCATTTGGAAACTGGTAGCCGAAATGGGAAGCCATTCAGCAGTAAACTGGTAAGTTATTATTTCTCTTTCATCTTGTCTGAGTTATGTTCATGAATAGTCTGACCATTAAATCACCTATTCTTATTTTTCTTTTCAACAGAAACAATCTGCCAGTGTATCATTGGATAAAATAGTTTCTGGTTACCAAGTTGTTTATGGAAATGAGATTGATGAAGATGCAGTATTAAGCAAATGCAGGAATTCTATTAGCTATCTTGAGAAACTGGACAAAGAAATTGGCACTGATGTCAATTCAGGTATTTATACATTGTTGATGGGCTTACAATTATTTTTGCTGCATAGTAGTATTATATCAGCTCTCTCCTCTGTAGAACTTCTAAGATTGGGGAACAGTTTGTTTCTGGATTGGGGAACTAATTAACTGTCGGTGCGATGTTTTTTTTGTACCGTCCTCCACCTGACCACTTCAGACTCAGGACCACAGAAAAAGGTTTATTATTATTATTTTATTTTATATAAAATGAATTTTTGGTTTTTGAGAAACCAAACACGTGAATCATTGGAAAAAGGTCTTTATTTTCAATTTTAGCACTTTGTTTGGGTGGTTGGGTTAAAAGAAACAATCGAAGTTGGAAGTGCCAAGTATTTCGGGAAAAATACTACTTTTTTGTTTTGTGGTCTATAAATGTCAAGTTGGGTTCCTTGTATTCTAGATAGTCAATACACACACACACACACACTAAATTTGCTCTTTCATCTTCTTCAGAAAAGGATTGTTCGTGCCTTTTTTTTGGATTCCTTTATTTTTCTATAACCTGTTATGTGGTTCCTGTCCGAAAGAAAAACCTCTGGTTGTAGATTTAGATGTAAGAATACAAATTAATTTGGTGATATTATTGAACAAATTCATTTTTTAACTCTTTTTTTTTTTCTTCTTTTTGAATATTATTTGGGTTGTATTACAAGCCATAATAATTTCAGTGTTCCTAGTTCTCATCTCCTTTTGGTAACTTACATAACTTGTTACATTTTCATGCAATGTAAAATTTAAAAATAAATCTTGTTAGTTGTTTGTTCTCTTTACTTGTTTTCTTGGAAGCACAAACACTATCTTTTTGACCATGCCCATGAGACATGGGTCGGGCACAAATATGATCATGGTCTTTGAGGTTTGAGGTAGATATCTATTTACTCCTTGAGGTTTCAAAAAGAATGCTTTAGTCATTGAGATTTCATAATTGATTCTAAATGGTTCCGCAATTAATTTGATCGTTAGTTGACTAACAAAAAAGTGACTTGGTATGTGGAGGTGACAAAACTTAAATGAGTTGATACTTTTACCAGTTTTATATATTTTTTTTTATGGATTATGTGGATTTTTCTTCCTTTTCTCTTCCTTTCTCCTTTCCCTCCTATCCTCCCTCTCTTTCCTTTCTTCTTCCTCTTTCTCTCCCTTATCCTTCTGCTCGAGGTCTTCTCCAGTTTGTTAGTTTCATCGAACTTGTCGTCCCTCTTCACTCTTCCCCATACTCAATATCCTCCTCCTTATAGATTAAAAAATGGATCATAATTTCAAAACCAATTCCAAAAGTCCCACTTCCAACTGTGATGAACCTCTAGCACTAATGACTAATAAAGCCCCCAAAATCTCACCCATGAAGCTAGACCACTCACCAATCCGTTAATTCCTTGTTGTGCCTTATTTCTGGTTATTTTGCTTGTCCTCTATGGAAAATGTTGGGTGGGGGCTATTTTGGCTTAGTTCATGTCCTCCCTTTCATTGGGGTTTGGAGAGTTTCGTGGTTGCCCAAGGAGAAAGGGTATTCGTATTTGGAACCCTAGTCTGTAGGAAGGCTGCTCTGGTAACACCTTTTCTCGTTGCTTAACTAATCTCTCTCCTTTGAGTGATTTTGTTTTTGCCTCGTTGTGAAAGGTGAAATTTTCCAAGGATGTTAGGTTTTTTGTTTGATTGGTTATCCATGGAAGTATTAACACCTTGGAAAGGGTGTCGAGGAGGGTTCCTGATTTGTTGGGCCTGTTTTGTTGCACCTTGTGTAGGCGAGCGAAAAAGAAATTTGATCAAATTCTTTAAGAGTGTGGCTTAATTCTTTCCTTTTTTTACTATAAAATTCCAGCTTGGGTTGGTGCCTTATCCTTTCGAATTTGGAATGCATCCGGATCGGATGACAAATCCTTGGACACACTTAAAGCTCTCTTGACTTCCCAAACAACGCTCAGGATCTCGCTGAGGTATCTTTGTTAGAAGTCGAGACATTTTGACTCTTTCGATCTATCAGGATACATCAGGCTATCTATCAATCGATTTGAAAATAGCACGTTCATTTCCGCCATAATAATAAGTAGGCGAAGTAACTAGAAGTGCTGGATAAAAAGAATTTTAGTTATAGTTTTCCTTGCAACGGTCTTAGGACGAGGTGGTACTTATGATGTTTCGGTTTGGGACACCTTTTATTTGGCAATTTTCTGGATGTTAAATACCATTGGATGGGTTACTTTTTATTGGCATTGGAAGCGCATCACAATATGGCAAGATAACGTTTCACAGTTTAATGAATCTTCCATTTATTTGATGGAATGGTCAAGAGATTCTGGAACAATCTTATAAACGCTTTGTGCTTCAATGTTTGACCACCGAACACCTCCCTTCCAACACAGTCTATTACAATTGCTCTTATGTGTCTTCTTCCCACTCAACATCCCTTCAATCCCAATGATTCAACAATCCTTTTCTCACTATAGTTGAATTGACTTCCTCCTCCACCGCCGCCTTCATCGACGATTTTGAGTATGATCTCAAATCAATTTATGGCACTGGGGATTTCCAAATTCGATTCCACCAACCCTAGAAAGCGATTTAGGAAATTTGATTCAATTTGCTTCTTGTTACTACAACTTCTTTGTTGACCTCCTTGGAGCTATCACTTTCAGTGGTTTTGGTAGTTTCTGCTGATTTCAACGTCGGTCTTGTCCACAATCTCCTTGCTTGTGTCAATGTTGTTGATACCAACAACCTCAACCTCATCGTTAGAGAAGATGGAGTGAAAAGATGAAGGCTGGGGAGAGGAAAAAAAATGAGATTAAAGGAGAGGTGGAAGGAAAAGAAAACTATGTAATCCATAAAAATAATATAGAATTAGTAAAAAAAAACTTGTCAGCTCATTTAAAATTTCTCACCTCAACATACCATGCCACTTTCCTGTTAGCTCAACTGCCAAATTAAACAAGGGACCATTTAGAAGTTAGAACAATTTTCCAAACCTCAAGAATTAAAGTGTCTTATTTTGAAACTCATGGACCAAATAAAAGAACCTCCAACCTCACGGACCAAAAGTGTATTTTGCCCAAGAAATTATGTCCGGAGGTCTCATGTTAAATTTATGTGTCTTCTCAATTTTGAAGTATCAAACATTTTAGTATACATACATATATTTTCTTTTTCTAAAAAACATATCCTAGCCGTCCGCGTCCTACATTCTAGAAACAGATGCGTTGCCGTGTTGTATCCATCCTTCTTAGCTTGTTTTGTTTTAGTTAAACTTTAAGATTGATGTGTTTTGTTGTTGTTCTTCTTCTTTAAATACACAGGGCAATACCGTGGATCTTCAATTGCAGATGATTTGCGGGGACATCATACCATTTTGAGGGACTGCATCGAACAATTAACATCAATTGAAACATCAAGGGCAAGCCTCGTGTCTCATCTGAGAGAGGCTCTTCAAGAACAGGTATTTTGGGAAATTAATGGCATGGTTATTCGAAGTAAATCTCTCTCTCTCTCTCTCTCTTTTTCTTATTCTTTTTTTTTTAAATAAAATTTTTATTTTCAGGAATTCAAATTGGAGCAAGTCCGAAATCAACTTCAGGTTTGCTTTTCTGCTTCACATTGTCTTGGATGGGTTCAATGATTTTCTTTATTTTTCTAATTACTTGGTTTAGATTGACCCTATATGAAAACTCCATTGGTTTTGTGGGATTGGTTCAATTTTTAACATGAAACTAACCTTCCTAGCCTCAAGTTGAAATTCGTGCCTAGTTCTATTCTTTTCCATTTTAAAGTTCATACTTAACCGAACCTTTATAATGAATACGCAACCAAACCTTGGTAATGCAAAGAAATTTAATCCATGGATAGGCTTTTCATAATAGTGTTGTTTGAACCATACTGAATATGTGTGAGTTGATATAAAGCAAGTTAGGGTTTCTTGTATCTACCTTCCCGAGTTGATGAATATTATGCTGATTAGTTCATTCCCTGTTTAGTGGATTGGGGAACAATTGTATACGTTTTATAGAAAGCTTTATGCTTAGTTTGAAGGAGAAACATAAAAAAGATACGTCAAGGTCTTCCTCTGTTTGAGAAAACAGTGCATCTAGTATCTACGGCTAGATTTTGGTGCAGACACCTCTCTCCTTTTACTGACTATAGAGTTACTTTGTGGTGCAAGAGAAACCAAAAAACTAAAAAAAAATTGCTTTAACTGACCAGAACCGCTGGTTGGTTCCATTGTTGGTTTGGGTTTTTATGTAAGAAAAACCTATTATATTCGGTTGGTTTTGGGTTTGGCAAGGCTGGACTGGACATACTTGAGACTTAATATTTATTTTAAAAATAAAAAATATAATTGAATAAAGTGACCAGTCCAATTGGCTATATATGCGCTCTTGTAATTTTCGGGTCTTGAGTCAGACACCTGTGAATGCCTTTTTTTTCATGTGAACTATAAACAATGCAGTTGTGTTTCAGTGGCACAAGCCCAGTGCCGGCACCCATTCCTCTTTCAAGGGCTGGAGGCCCAACAACATGAAGATAACATGTTTGGATTTAACGCAAATGGCGAACTGCCGAATCGAACCAACTGAACTGTTCAACTCAACAGTTTGGGGCCATTCGGTGCAATCTTTATTTCTTTATATTTTGGCAGTTCGGCACTCTAACCATTACAACCCCTGTCCTATACTTTTGGCCATGTGGAAATCCTTTTGTAATTCCATTTTGGGCGCTGGGATACTTCTCCTTCCCCTCGTTGTATATTCATATTTTCATTTTCTTCTAAAAAATGACTTCCCCTCTTTGAATCTGTGTCACGCTAATCTTCATTGAAATAACTCTAATTTTTTTTTTCTAGTTCCACTTTCCAATCATAAGATCATAAGTAAGGAGTGAAGAGAAATATATTTTAAAAAATGGTAGTTTTGTGATTTGAACACGATCTTTGAAGAGATAATGTCAAAATTACATGCACACTAACCTGGGACTTTCACTGTCTCAAATCCACTTTCTTGAATAGTTTCATTTTTTACCGAGCTATGGATACCTTTAGTTAAGTACATCTAGGAAGGAAAATCGAAACCTTAGCTATTTAAACTCCCAAATGCTTGCGGTATGTGCTTTAGTTCCTGCATTGCAATTTTGCTGCTAGACGTTGGTCCCTCCTGCTGGGAATTTTAAATGTTCTCCATGCTATGTAAGCAGTAAAGGTTTAAGAGAGGAGTTTAAGCCACAATAACTATCGAAGATTTAATATCATATGACTTTTTTGGCAACCAAATGTAGTACACATGCAAGTTGATCCATGCGCTCATGGATATAAAAAAATTGTTGTATGTACTACTGGATAAGATTCACTCATGGCTTGTCCGATGTTTTTATGGGTTGGTGGCCAACGCTCAAGTTCTTTGGATGTGTGGATAGATTAGATACTCTCGTAGGAGTCCTTGGATTGAGGAATTATGGAATTTTTGAGACAGTCCAAATATATTTTTACTGTTTTCCCTGCTGACTATCTTACAGAAGAACTGCTAAATTGATGGAAGTTACATTAGAGAAATAGGGAAGAGAGAACATAACTGGGAGAGGAGAAAATCAGAGTTTCCGGATCCAAATAAAATATCCAAAACTGCAAAGTTCAGGCTTAGTTTGATAACCATTTGGTTTTTGGTTCTTGATCTTTGAAAATTAAGTCTATAAACACCTCTTCCACTTCTAGATTTCTTGATTTGTTATTTAATTTCTACCAATGTTTTAAAAAACCAAGCTAAGTTTTGAAAACTAAAAGTTTTAGGTTTTAGAAACTTATTTTTGTTTTTGAAATTTGCTAAGAATTCAATTCTCATTCTTAAGAAATGTGAAAACCATGGTAAAAAATTGAGACGAAATAGACTTAATTTTTAAAAACCAGCCACCAAATGGGGTCTTAATGTTTTTATTTTTTTTTTTTATTTATTTTTTGTGTGTGTATGTATGTTTGTTTTGGGGCGAGGGGGAGATTAAACAAAGCCTTTGGGAATCTCTTTTTGGCTTTGGTTGGGAATCTCTTTATTTTCCTTATTTGGTTGGTTGGTCAATATCCCTATTACCAACTGCAACCTAACTAATGCCTTCGTGAGACCTGTTTCAAACAATACTTCGTGATCTCTTCTTGCATCTTTGTATTTTGACAGGCTTCTCATTCTCAGTCTGAACAAACTCAGAATCTCTGCCGTCAGTTTTTAAATGGTGAAAATGTGCAACCTATGACTGAGGAGGCATCAAAAGATGCTCAGACCTCGATAGCACCTCACAGCCTTGTACCAAGGGACAGAGAACAATCGGCGCCAGTAATGTATGCAGGCTCATTACCTTTTCCTACAAAACCTGGACCTAGTGAGGAAGATCCCCGTAAGTCTGCTGCTGCTGCAGTGGCAGCGAAGCTAACTGCATCGACATCCTCGGTTCAGATGCTCTCTTACGTCCTATCTTCTCTGGCATCAGAGGGCGTAATTGGAAATCCAAATAAAGAGTTACCTGGCGATTATCCATCTGAGAAGAGGCCGAAACTTGAGAATGACCAGTTGCCTTACACATTGCCTCCCAATCCTCAGCGACCGCCAGTCTCTTCCTTCCCACATCCGGAGTCTCTCCAACTCAACACTTCGTCCACCAGTCAACAATACACTCCTTCTGACCCTCCACCTCCCCCATCATCATCTCCACCGCCCATGCCTCCGTTACCTCCTGTCGCACAGTTCCCTGTGCCCCAGTTCACACAGAATGTAGGGTCAGTAAGTAGCATACCTTACAGCTACAGTATGACACAATCACTGCCACCATTAGCGATGCCTGGCTATCCAAATGTCGGAGCCCCAGTGACGGGGTTGTCTCCTTTCACAATACCAACAAATTCTTACCAGAGTTTTCAGGCTCCAGATGGTAATTTCTATAATCAATCTTCATCCATGCCGATGGCACCGATTTCTAGGCAGTAGAGCTATGCAATACTAGTGCTACTTGATCTGTTGTGCTAACAAATCTTTCAGGAAGTGGTGCATCCCATTAAAGGCCCTACGAGGAAATCTTGCATCCTTGTATGCTCCTTAAGTTCTGACGACTTAACTACATGGATATTGCACATAGTAATAGTTTGTAATTTATCTTCACTTTCCAATGTATTATTTGCTTGGAGTCTCTGACGATATTTCACGTAGTTGAATGGTGTAGTATGATAATTAATTATGTTGACTTAATAGATTTTTGCACATAGTAAGAGTTTGTAATGTAACTTCATTTATTAATGTAATGCTCCGAGGTTAGAATAGAACTTCATCCGATTCACTGAAGTCTGATTGTTTTTTTTTCCCCGGTTTGATTTGTTTTAGCTAACAATTGGGAGAGTTAAAAATGAGAGATCCTATAGACTGAATAAATTGTTTGCCAACATCTAAAAGCAATGAGAATGATTCTGTTTTGATGGCTATAAAGTCTTTCTTACTTGGATCCTCTTTGGAGACGGTCAATGACAATCCTACAAATCTTGAAGAGAATTCAGGTAATACTAATATAAATTCTCATTTAATTTGGAAGATGAGGGAGAACAGAGATCTTGTTAATTATAATAGGTACTTATTAGTTGTAGCTCGGCCGACTTATTAGGGCATTTGTGAATTGTTGCAATATGGTTGTAGTGTAATTTGTAGGATAAAGGTTAGGATTGTGGCCAATGGGAAATGGCCATATACTGTTGCTCACATTGTTTGATATGATTATGGTTCATTTGGGGACATCTGATAAAATTAGAACGATATGATTATAGGCTTTTGACATGAGCTCAGTGACAAGTCGTGTGCTATTTCGAAAGGCTTAGCTACCTTGAGTCAAGTCTCTCAAGCCACATAGTCTCGCATCTCTTTCGGTTGACCTTCATACATGACGTGTGGTTTCTAACATCACTTGTTTGGGATATGAGCCACCCAAATTTGGTGGCTTTTTAGCTCATTTTGGGGTTCAGGACGTGTAGAATGATTTTTCAAGTATTCGAAATCTTTTTAGCATTTTAAAGTTCTTTTTAAGCAATTAAAGTTTGGCTTAAGAAGTTTGTGGGTCACATTACTAAAAACATCAATTTAATACTTTATTAACTGTTTACACTGTGGGCCTAAAAAGTTCACAATTTTTAGACTCCATAACTCTATAGAGTTCACAACTTTAGACTTCATGACTCCATAAAGTTTGCAACTTAACTTTTTGTCCCAACCTTTCCTTAATGTTCACTCTAGTAGTTAAATGACCATGTATTCAAATATATAGATGGTATTGTTTGATCTAAAACTTGAGTGTTTGTTGGGTTCTCTCAACTCTTGAGCGTTGAGAGACACAGTTTATATGATATTGATATCTTCGACTTACTTTTTTAATGCATTTCTAGGAATAGTTATTCAATGAGATCCTTACAATATTATTGTCTTTTGATAATCATTGGATGTGAATTCGAAAATTTGTATATTCTCTAACATCTACTGCTTTTACCGATTTTCTTTTATAATCCAACAATGAAAACTTGTCAGGTATATTGTGGATGCCCTTTCTCTAGTTTTAGATTTTGTGATTGCTAACCTAATTCTCATCTAGATGGTTTTTCTTTTTGACCCTTCTTTGTGTGTTAGAATAATTAATTACCATTGTATGATGTTACATCATAATCTTCTGCCTTCTGTTTTCATTGCTTATCCCTTAAACATTCTTTATCTTATACTTCCTTTTCTGCTTCTCATGGTGCATTTTTTTTAATGAAGATTTCATCTCATTTTCAATATCATTTCTATCGCCTAAGCGGTCCAAGTTTGAAAAATGGCGGCATGACCAATGAATTAAATGGGAGATAGAGGCAAATAAATATTAGTTAGTCCATGGTTTCCTATTTCAACTACAATAATATATATATATATATATACTTGGTTTCTAAATTATTATAACTACTTGTTTTGGTTCTTCTTGCTCAACTTTTGTATTGCAAATAACGAAGATTTCAAGCCAACTTTTTTAGAATTTGATACATATTTGAGCTTTGAATCTATGTGATGCCTCACGAGTTTTGAAATTATTAGGTCTCGTTGTGTAACTATTTTGTTTTTTTAAAAAAATTAAGCCTATAGATACTAGTTTCACCTTCAAATTTCTTCCTTTGTTATCTACTTTTTACCAATAGTTTAAAAGCCAAGTCAAAATTTGGAAACTAAAAAAAGTAGCTTTTAAAAAGGTGTTTTTGTTTTTTAAATTTGGCTAAGAATTTAACAATTGTACTTAAAAAAAATGCAAATCATTATAAGAAATGGGAAGGAAATAGACTTAATTTTCAAAAACCAAAAACAAAAAACAAAATGGTTACCAAATGTAGTTTTGTACCATTGTGGACGAACTTAGGCACAAAAGGTCGAGAAAGAGTCCGAAAAGGACGAACTTTGGATTTTTGCAAATGGAAGTCTGCTATGACTAAAAATTTGGTCGAAGTTTGGTTAAAAAGGTACTTATGGACCCTGGAAAGTAGTTTTGTACCATTGTGGACGAACTTAGGCACACAAGGTCGAGAAAAAGTCCGAAGAGCTTGGATGAGTAGTTTTATTTTTTTGAACATATTTATAAATATATATATATATATATATATATATATTTTATAACAAAAACTAGTATTTATAGATATTACATTTTAAATAATCGTTGAACATTGTATCACCTTTGTTCATTTTAGGGGTGATTATTGATTTGCATGATGAATAAATAATTTATGAATGGACCATAATCATGAAAGTCATCCTTCAATTTAGATGTATAGCTGTTTTCAAAATTTTCCTTCTACCATGATTAATCTACAGATTGATCAAGTGTAATTACAGTAATTACTAATTGATTTGTATTATACTCTGTTGGTGTTTGAATCTTGTACGCATTTATTGTTGTTGTAGGTCTTTCGTGAGCTTGACTTCTGGCTCACTTCTCTTGGTTTGCTCTTACTTTTCAAGTTGATCTACATAAGAGACCCTTGTACTGACATGACAGTACCCTCCTGTATAGTTTAGGTAAGAACATAAGTAAAATCAAAGCTCTCTCTAGAGATTACTTACTCTTCTTTTTTGTGGTTGTTGAATGAGACTATTTCTAACGTCCTACCTCTACCAAATTACATGTGGTTATATGTAACTTCGGCGATGTTGGGATTGTTTATGGCACTCATGGCTGCAAGGAGGAATACAAGTGTATATATATACACCAATGAGAATACAAATAAGGAAAACCGTAAATAATGAATAAGAAACTATACTAATTAACTATTTTGTACAAAACGTATTGAAGGAATTGAATCCTCAACGAAAGCAAGTGAATGCCTTGTGCCAATGTAATTCGTTTTGGAAACTCAAAAATAGAGAAAAAATACAGAATCACAGGATAAACAATGTTAAATTACAAAATGATTAATAGATTAATTCTGTGAGCTAAAAGCTCAGTGAGTGACAATAGAATCGTAAAGTAACAAACGTAGCATCACTATAAATATGTAAATATGCCAATGAATAAACTCAAGAAAATGTCTCTACATGTAGCTATAAACATTCTCAGACATCATTAAACATTATTATTCCTAGTTGAGAACGAGCCTAAATGCTAAGGGAGAAAATAACAAACCTTTGAAGACCGTCTTCTACAGGATTTTCTCCATAGAATGAACTTTCACGAGCGTCACAAATAGTTGGATTCTCCCTTGAACTCAATGTACAATGAACACCACCAATTGTTCTTCCTCGCTATTCTCAATATAAGAATCGAAAGAGGTGTGGACTCTTCAATTTTGGTAAGGGAAGGAAAATTGAATTTAATAGAGAGCTTGAGAGTATTTTTTTCCAAAGAGTATTTTTTTTTTTAATATAAAAATCCAACAAACCGTGTTATGTAAAACTGCAAAAAAAAAAAAACTCTTACGTTCTACGTGAGAGAGGGAGAGGAACTTATTACTCACTAACTCCCCACTCACCCGTAAAAAATAACTCCCTGGGATTTATTCTTAATATTATTAAATTAATAATAAAAAAAATATATTAAATAATTTTTGATATATGATTAAATAAATAACATAAATTAATTAATAAATAAATGAAATATAACATATTTATTTTAATTTGAATCATATTCAAATAATATTCTTTTACATTACCTATAGTCTAATAATATGAATCTCATTCATATTAGTTTTAGCCTATAGTTTTATATGAATCTTATTCATATAAATAATATTTGAATCTTATTCAAATATTCATATCTCTTATATAATAAAGTATAATTTTGAGACTCATTCAAAATTAACTTTTTATTATAACGTATCTATGTAAATTATATTAATTATACCTTATACAATTAATTCCCTTGTTTAATTGTAACAATTTAAATTAATCCAAAATTAATTTCTTCTTATTTAACCCTTAATAAGCTAGTAAAGGGATCTTATAGACCTACAAATTAATCAATATTCATTAATTACAGATCACTCCACACTAAATATCTACAGTTGTACTCTTCGCACTGTAAATATATTTTAGTGTCCATGGACATAACCAATCAACAATAAATTGACCCTTCATGAATTGCTCATAAGTACAACTAGGTCAAATTACCGTTTTACCCCTGTTGCTACATCCAACTCCTTAAGTACCATTAATCCCTCTAATGAACAAAATGTTTATAGTCCAACTATAAACTAACCTCTCTCGGATCAATGAGAGAGTGAAACCTCATTGTTTAAGACCCAGAATAAACTATTAAGAGAGAAATTCATCTACTACCCTATAAATAACCTTGGATCTTAGTTTATTGGATTGAGTTAATGCAATTTAAATGTCAAATAAAATACTTCTTATTTTATTAAATAACCAATTTGTATTTACAAATTACAAACTACAAGATCCACGAGATTTAGAATACTAAATCCAACAATCTCCCATTTCTCTTAAAGCGAGTGCGGTGTATAGTACAAAATACAATATAAAGTACAATAAATAAACTTAGGGCATATTCTATGCCCCATAATACTCCAACTTTCCCTAGACAAGATAATGACCTAGACTCTCCAGATAATCCTAAAAAACTTTAGCTGTGAAAGCCTTCATAAATGGATAAGCAATATTGTGCTCCGAAGTGATCTTTGTGACGATCACATCTCCCCTTGCACTGCGATTGTCAAATAAAGTATAGTAGCAGACTGTTGGGGAACACCTATATCAACAAGTAACTATCGAAGCCATAGTAACTCTAAAGTAGCATCAACAAGGGCACAATATTCGAGTTCTATGCTGGAGAGAGACAATAGTTTGTTCCTTACTTCGCCATGAGATGAGAGAATCGCCTAAGTAGAAGCAGTAACATGTGGTAGACCGATGATCTGTGGGTCACCAGCCCAATCAGCATTAGAGTAGTTAGATAACTAAGGACAACTGGGAGAAAAACTGAAGTACATGGCCAAAAGTGCCCTTAACGTAACGTAGAATGTAAAGAACAATAGTAAAATGGATAGACCAAGGAGCCGCCATGAACTAACTGACAATATGAACAACATATACAATATTTGGACGAGTAATAGTGAGGTAAATAAGATTGTCAATTAGTTGTCGATAAAGAGTGGCATCTTTAAGAAGTTCACCATCGAATAAAGAGTGGATCCAGTTGTGTGGATGATGTAACAGAGTCAATAATACCCAATTGAGCTAGAAGATCAGAAGCATATTTCACTTGAGATAAGCAGTATCCATTAGAGCGGAATAAGACTTCAAGGCTAAGAAAATAGCTGAGTGACCCTAAATCTTTCTTCTTGAAATGTTGCTCCAAGTAGCTTTACAAGTCGGATTTAGTTTGTGAATCATCACCAGTAATGATCATATCATCAACATAAAAGAGGGGAATAACAATACCCTTTGGAGTCTGACGTGTGAAAAGAGATGTATCATGAGAAGTTGAGGTAAACCCAAGTTGAGTGACAGTAGACAGAGACGAATCCAAGCCAACGAGGTTACAAAAGGTATACTTTCCAAAAATGGTAGAAATCGATTATAGTGTTGCAGGGGGCTTTTGAATGTAGCAAACCAGGGTGTGGGAGTTTGTTTCAGACCATACAATGCTCGACGAAGAAGACATACTTTCTGAGGAGGAGGAGAAGTGTCAGGTGGTGGTTTTATATAGACTTCCTCAGATAACGTGCCATTGAGAAATGCATTTTTGATGTCCATCTGAAGAAGGGACCACTGTTTGGCAGCTACAACAGCTAAGAGATATTTGATGTCCATCTGAAAAAGGGGTTACTGTTTGGTAGCTACAACAGCTAAGAGACTATGAACAGAGGTCATTCGAGCGACCAGAGCAAATGTCTCTTCATAATCAATGTAATATTCTTGAGAATAACCTTTTGCAACAAGATGAGCTTTATACCACTCAATAGACTCATCAGAGCAAGTTTTTATTTTGTAAATCCACTTACATTCAATAGCTCGTTTGCTAGGGGGTTGATTCACGTAGTCTCAAGTGTGAGTCTTTTCTAAAGCTTGAAGTTCTTTATGCATTGCTTGCTGCCAAAAAGGGTTAGTACTGGCTTCACGATAAGACGAGGGTTCAACTAGAGACATGATACTAACTTGTGGAGTTTTTCAGAAGAAATATGACCAAGATGGAGATGCCATTGGTATATAGGAGAATTAGTAACAGATGCAGAGATATGTGGAGAGGTAGAAATATGAAGAAGTGTTAGCTAAAACAATCATCCCATTTTGCGACCTGTGCCAATTATCTGTCCCATATGCAAATTTTGAACCTAAAACCATTAGAGGAAAAAGAAACAATTAAACCAAGATCATACAGTAGACCAACAAAGACAAGATTAAAGTTCAAATTAGAGACATGATAGATATTTGGGAGATATAAGTCAGGTGTGATAGCAGTACCAACATGGGATATGGACATACAGTTTCCATTAACTGCATAAATAGAAGGAAGGGATGGAGCTAGAGTTGAGTAAGACATAAATGAAATGTTGGAAGTCATATGATTGCAACTGAAAAGGTAAAGGATTTGGCGAATATTACCTATTGCATAAAATTTTTAAGATTACTGATAGGAATGCTAGTAGAGGGAGGTTCATTGGAGGAAGAGGCATCAACAGTAGATGGAGAACTAGCTTTAGATAAGCTCCTTGAATTGGTGGATCTATTTAGAGGATGAGGTGGACATGTAGAGCAATTTTTCAAAATGTGGCCATATTTGTGACAATACCTGCACTCAAATTTAGGGAAATTAGTAAAAATGTGACCACATATGTGACTATTTGTGCAAAAAGGAGACATAGTAGTCGTGTTATTATAAACAAGGATGGAATAGAAAAATCCGAAGGGAAAAAATCCGATTGGGGCAAAAGCTAAAGCGGCCCAATCCATTTATGGAGTTCACCTTGATATTGACCAACTGCAAAAAACCCATCCGAAGGGGGACGCTCCCAGGGCACCACGAGGGAGTGCAAGAATGATCTCACGGTGCGAACCAATGAATGAGACCATAGGACGTGTTGACACACACCCTTCACCCACTTACTATAAATACTCTCTCCGTCCACCTTGATATTAACTCATGCAAACACTATCTGAAGCGGGATGCTCCTAGGGCACCAGAGGCCAAACATGAATTTCACGACGTGAACATTCTGGGAGAAACGTGAGTGGAATCATTGACATATCATATATATCTCTTCCTTCCATTGAGTATTTTATAACCTAGGGTTTAGTTTAATTAGAAAAAATACGGCTAAGAATTTTAACTAAGTGATTTTTTTTAGTTTGCCCAAGTGTAACCTTTACCTTGGATAGTTGAACAACTTTTGATTATCATTCATTAAATACTTTAACGGAGTCTTTGACCAACCGTTGCATGCTTGCAGAAAATCTATCTAATTCACCTTTCCAGGTAGGTTCTCAGGTAGGGATGTTCCGTTTCCGTCAGCTTAAGTACCCCAGCCTAGACAAAACTTTCCTTAGACAAAAGGTCCCTTATAGATGGATTTAATACAATTTTAATCTTTTATGCCAATCAATTTAATCCTATTAAACCGATTAAATTAAACTAGGTTGCTAATTCCATTAGAACCTTGAAATTAGGTCTATCTCAATCCAATTTTAAAACCCTTTTAAAACATGAGTTTGCCTAAGTCCGCATGCAACTCTTTTTTATTGATTTTAGTTCTAATTTCTATTATAACGCTTATAACAGAAACAACCAAAACCATTCACAATACAAAGCAAAAACATACAAGGCATTCAGACATGAGGATTTCCATGAGCAGCGGAATGATCGTTCCAAATTTAATTCGAAATTGAACACTAACAATTACAGTCAAGAAACGGAAACTTACAGGTCATGCACAATATGAAATTGCAACATGCTTTACAAAGAGATCAAGGGATAACAAATACATACCTTTAAAGACTCGTGCTTCAAACTCCCTCGATCACGAACGCTCGTTCAATCTCCAGGACAGCAACACACGAACGCTCGAACACAACGACCGCAACATAGCATGATTAGTAACAAACACGAACTCAATGATCTCTAAGATCACGAATCCAACGAATGGCCTCCAAAACCTCGAACTTAGTTGAGTTGAGTAAGACACCACTATAATGACTACCTTGGTATTCTCGGTGTGAGAATCCAAAAGTGTGGGCTCTGTGTGGACTTGGTTAGAGGAAGAGACCAGAGGAATAACAATCGTGTAGACGATTGAGCAAGTGGGAGATTACAAAAGTCTATCGTATAGACGAATGCTCAATCGTGTAGACGAAGGCAATCTATCGTATAAAAAAAACCCTATGATCGTTTAACTACGACCAACTGAGTGAACTATCATATAGTGTCACTCCACGATCGTTTAGTCTCTCTTTCAACTATCGTTTAGTGAAAATCAATTCACTTGACAACAATTCCGTGAGTTCTTTCCAAGAATAGCAACTCTTCTAAATTTAGAAAAATATTTTTCCTTTTATCTCTTACCATAAAACCACCAATAACCTCCCACTCAATTGGTTATTTGAGAAAAAGAGATAATTATCCAATAATTAATATTATTATAAATATATATGATAATCAACTTACCATATTATATTTGTAACCTATTGTTTTAATATTTCATCTCATGAAACATATAAACCAACTCAACAACGTTAAAGTTATAATCTTATTTACATTAATCCTCCACTTGATGTATCTCATACATCACACTGATCATATCATATATAATCAAATTTCCTCTTGTCAATTTGAACATTTCAAATCAACACCAAGAACTGATTCTCAACTTGAATCCATTAAGCCACCGAGGGGACCTTATGGACCTGTAGTTTGAAGCTCCAACGGTACGTGAATAACTGACTAAACTCTTTAGTCACGAGATCCACCATCTGTCAACTGCCGAGCACTCCACTAAAGACCGACAATTACACTCTCCTTACTACAGATATATTTTGTATCCATATCAACCAATTAACATTGTGATAACCCTTCATAGATCGCTTGTAAGTACAACTGGGCCAATAATCATTTTGTCCCTATAGTTACATCTAACTCCTTAAGTATCACTGATCCCTCTAATGAACATAAGTCATAGTCTTACTATGACTAAATCCTCTCTTCCAAGAAAAAAAAATTCTTAAATTTTTTCCAACAAAATTCTCACCAACCCGTGTTTGCAATTTTTTTTTTTAATTACACATAGCTTTGCCTATGTAGACATCTAATACGTAGTTACTTCCTTAATCAGGATTCTAATTTGTTTATGAAACAATGAGTTTTGAACTTTTCAAAACTAATAAGTGGAAAAAGAATATTCAAATTTGTCACCATCTCTTCCTTTATGCTTCCGCACTCTCACAAAGTGCCGAAACAATCAACATCTTCTTTACGGATTCAAATCCCTTTTCTTTTATATTTATTCAAAACTTAGCTCTCAACAGTTATAATGTATCTCTATTTTAACCTTTACTTTTGCTAACAAGTAATGGGTTTCTAATATTTAATTTCTTTTCGTATGATATTCCAAAATAGAAAAAAGAGGTGAAAATTTCCTCTTATTTAGAACAAAAGAGTTATTATCTAATTATTTCATTTCTTAAACCCTATAAGAGTTCTAAAATTAGCTCTACTTTATTGAAGTTGGGTAGAAAGTCAACTTTCTAGCCATAGATGTTATGATCCATTGAGTAATGTGTAGATCAATTAATTAGTTCGAGTTGGAATCAAGCTTTATTAATTTACGTTTTTCAAATATTATTTTTTATCTAATTAAAGAATGTTGAACTGTTGACATCAAAATCTGAATAGGAGAAATGAACATGACTTTCATGTAACACCAAAATATAATTTATTTGAAAATAAGAAGAATGTGACTTGCAAAAGAGAAAATCTGCACACCGGTGTGGTGCTTGTCGCAACTACTTAGATGCCTAAGTTTGTTGAGAAGTACGGTTCAAATTATCTCATATGAAGGTATAATGATATACTTATAAAGGTGATTAACCTAGGTTGTTATGTTAAGGTTTTAGAGTCACTTTAGGGTAATTACATAACCTATTAGGTCGAGGAGCATGTCCAATTTCGTGTTTGGCTAGCATTGGTCCTGGCTTTGGCCGAGGCCGAGCATATTCCCATAGGCCCATTTGATGTTTTGAGCTAGAACATGCATCGGTCATGTCCCATTAACTATTTTGCTAGATCAACGTTAAAGTCGAATATATTAATTTGAGTTTTGACATGAACTAACCTTCTCAAACTCATTTTAAATCCTAGGATGTTATTTTAATATTATTATTTTACGTAGATTATACCTTTACGTCTAAAATCACCCTAACAACTTCTATTTCGTCAATTCACCAAATTTGAAAGTATTAATTAATTGAGTTTTCTTTAGTCCAATTATTTGAGTAGCTTGAATGAAAATGAAAGCCACCTTAAAATATCACATCACATGGCTGGATGTCGTGGGTGCGAGACGACTTTGACTTTGGAACAAATCATAATCATATCTTTAATATTATTGTTTTTTTTTTTAAAAAAATCTTTAATATTAAAATTTAACCCTCCTTTCTAACTCATTCATCGATTTTGAGAACTTCAAGATATACGTTGAGCTTTCTTAAAAATACTCCAGTAATTTTCTTTATTATTATCATTTTTTTTTATAAATATCAATTTATACTCTGAATTTTGAATATTGTATTAATTTAAACTCTAAACTAATAATTGTATCCATTTATACCATGAACTTTTAAGATTGTATCAATTTTAACCTTAAACTAATAATTTTATCAATTTAAATCCTGAATCTTGACCTTTCATAATTGTATCAACTTAAACCCTCTATTATGTTTTATCTGGATAAATGTTCAGAGTTTAAATTAATATATTTATGAAAGTTCAAGGGTTAAATTAATACAATTATAAAAGTTCAAGGTTTAAGTTGGTATAATTATTAGTTTGAAGTTTAAATTGATGTAATCCCCAATGTTCAGGGTTTAAGTTGATACAATCTAAAAAATGTAAGGTTAATTGATACAATTCTTAGTTTAGGGTTTAAAATTGATATTTTTCCTATTTGTTAAATTACAAGTTTAACCTCTAACTTTTAAGTTTTGTGTTTATTTGATCCTTAATTCTTAAATTTTTTTAATAAGTCCTAAATAATAAATTGTGTCTAACAAATCTTCAACAAAATTGAAAATTTTAAGAAATTTTTCAAAGTAACATATACAAAGCTGAAAGTTCATAATTTATCCATTATTTATAAAAGAAAATATAGTAAAATAATAAATGTATAAAAGTATAATAGAACTAAAATTTTTTTTATTTTAATAATTAATTTTATATAATATTCAATTAATTTTATTAACATATACAAAAATTTAATATATAAAAGAACGAATAGTCAAGATTATTATGGAGAGGTCATTCTCCATCCTCATCCAAAATTATAATTTAGTCGAGGGACCAAAGTTCTATTCTTTCCCTATTCTTAATCAAATTAAAACTTAGATCATTTGCTCGCATCATATTATGGTAAAAGAAAACTATCTCAATCATGTTTAAAAATTCTCCTTATTTCAGATGAACTCCCACAACAGTAATAAGAATAACTTCAATTAAGTAATTGGTAAGCAATCCCAAGAAGCTAAATAAATTTGACTTGGAAGATTGATCGATGATCAAGAATAAAAGAGAACTTGTTCCTAACTTCAATATTTCAATCTCTCCACAATCTAATTAATCAAACTAGGTTGAAAGTTCTAAAACATGCATTCTAAACACAAGAATATAAAGAAAAACACAAAGCTTGAGAGAATAAACTCTAAGGAAATTTTATTCAATTTCAAAATCTTGTTTTAAAATGTGGAGATTACAACCCTATTTAAACTATTTGAAAGGACACCATGAAAGATGGACCTTTCACCTATATTGGCTATATTCATCCAATACTCTTTCAACTACTCTCATAAATGTAAATACATGAAAGGTTAATTATGTGGATGAATATAAAATTCAAGATTTATTTATGTGGATGAGTCTTAAATTCCAGATTTATTGTGTCTCTTGGTGGTTTTGATTCTTGAAGGGTCGTAACTCTTCATATTTGGAAGTAAACCTTTCAACATTTCAGCTCCTAATCATTGTCAATTATTTGCTTATCATTCTCCCTTTCTTCGAGAGGATTCGTCCTTGAATCTTAGATGGTCTTGTAATGCAACTTTGTATTCATCGTTTCAAACTTTGGAAAGAAGTTTGAAAGGCTCTTCTCCTCCAAAATCAAATGTGAAATTTCTTTGTAGCGCACTCCACTTGAATCGTCTTTGATGAAAATATTCAAATTTGATCATCTCCCATCATGCCTTCCATGCAGCATACAAAACACAAGGAAAATAATAGGAAGGTGTTTGGTTGTATGTCCTAAAACTCACAATTTGTAAATATTAAACATATTCTATTTTGCAATAAAGATGTTATTGAGGTATATTCAGTAAAGTTGTTATTGAATATATAAATTGCACTTGTTAAAGCCTAAATCCAATAAACTAACGAACTCCTAGCTACAACATAAATACTTGAATTTTATGTAGAGACATAAAAGTGCATGAAAAATCCATAAAATCTGAAATTCATACTCATTTTAAGCATTTGATTCATGCAGACACTAAGAGAGCAAGCTGAATGACATTTCAATCAACATTATCGTAGTGGGATAGGTATTGATTAGTGGATTGATCCAATTTTTCCTTTTTCAAATTCATTTTTCCAATTTAATTTTCACCAAAAGATTAAATTTTAATTTCAAATTCAAATCTAAATTTGAATTTTATGGAAATGAAAAGAAAATTATTTAAATAATTAATTAAATAGATTTAATTAATTAATTAAAACATAATTTAATATCAAATATTCAATTAATTAAACACCTAATTTATACAAGAATCCCATTCATGTTAATTAATATTTAAATCAATATTTAAATATTTTAATCTCTCCAATTTACGTTTAATTTCGATAAACTAAATGTTTAATTATATCAAATATAATTAACCAAACCCTGAATTGAATTTGAACTCTTCAAATTCAAAACCTTAATTTCAATTTTGAACATTTAAATCCGCTCAATTCACTAATTCAAGGAGTTATTTTACGAGCTAGTAGAGGGACTTTATGGATCTACAAATCATGAGCTCCAACGATTTAAGATTAATTGGCTAAACTCTTTAAACCTAAATTAATCAATATTTGTTAACTACCGAGACACACCACCATAGCTCGATAGTTGTACTCTCCTCACTGTAGATATATTTCTGTCCATTTTAACCATAAACAATTAGTTGATCCTTCACAAGTCGTTCGTATTTACAACTAGGTCAAAAATACCGTTTTACCCCTGTAAATACATTTTGCTCCTTAAGCTCCCACTAAGCCTCAATTGAACAATTGGTTTATAGTCCAACTAATAAAACATGACCTTCTCGATCATGAGAGAGGAGACCCTATTGTTCAAGACCAGGAATCAGTACTTAAGAGAACAACCTATTTGCTAAACCTAAAATGGGTAGGAGTGAATTCCATCTTGTAGGACTATGTCCCCAGCTATCTATCCGGTCTTATCCCCAAAATGGGAGACTTATTGAGCTATTGAACTACTCTCATCTATGCAGATCAAAGGATAATCTTGAATAAACAGGAGTTCATAGTTAGCTCAGGATTAAGATCGAGGTACCCTAGGTCATCCAATTTGAAATAGTCAATTTTAACAGTTAATGGTCGTAAGAAAAGTGACTATTTTGAGGTTCGGTTTTATGCAAACATCCTTTGCATAGGATGTCTCCACTCGCATGTCTCCACATGAATGATTTTGGGATCACATCATTTGTATCAGTATATAAAGTGGGTCTCATCCAATAGTTACCGGGATGAGGTACCCAATCTCATCCATATACTTACAGGCCATTTTGGCTATATACTAAAACTTAATCCACTTTTATGTCTCCACATAAAGTTAAAGTATTCATATTATAGCCATGGATTTGTTTATGGATTTTTATAACAAAATGCAATATCAATAACTATTTATTGAATGAAATACTCAATAATACTTTTATTGATAAACATAATATGTTTCTAACATTTAAGTATTGCGAGTTTTAGGAAATTCCTAACAAAAAAAGTAGATCAAGTTTGAGTATATAGCCAAAACGGTTTATAATAAGGATAGGGTTGGATACCTTATCTTGGAAACACTATGGATGCGACCCACTTTGTATTTAAGACAAACGATGTGATTTTGAATTATTCATATAGAGACATGTAAGTGAGGGTATCCTATACAAAAGATGTTTACATGAGACCGGATTATGAAATAGTCACTTTTCTTTATAACGTATTTACTGTTAAAACTGACTACTTCATTTTGATGATCTAAGGTAACTCGATCTTAATCCTGATCTAACTATGAACTCCTGTTTATTCAGGGTTATCCTTTAATCTGCATGGGTGAGAGTGACTCAACTGAAGGGGAACCATTGACGATTTTGATGCGGAAGAAGGGATAGATCTCTCTCTTTTTTTTTTCCCCATAGAATTAATAAAGTACAGAACAACAATAAAAGGATATGCATTAAAACTTAAAACTACAACATGCAATTTGAGGAGAAAAAAAGGAAGAAGAATTTTACCTTTGAAGAACACTTCTTCACGTTATCCCTCTTGATCTAAATCACAATTAATCTCCAAAATGAAATCTCAATTAGGCACCACTACTTGAGAACCCTCTAGTATTCTCTAGGATTAGAATTGAGCAGGAGGTGGGGGCTCTGCTCAATTCTTTTGAAGAGGGAATGAAGGAGATTGAGAGGGGAAGAAATTTTTTTTCCAGAGAACTCTTCTCTGTCAATTTTCATCAAAGAGCCAACTGAGAACCCTTTTTTTAAGATCCACAAAAATTGGGAGAATACTTTGAAAATACCATCCAACCATACCCATTTGCACGTTTTTGTCAGAGAATTTAGGGGAGGGAGTTGTACCTCCCTCCCTTTAATTAAATTAAAATTAATTTAATCAAATTAAATTAATAATAATAATAATATACATAATAACAATCTTATTATATGTATATATACTATATGTTATATCAAATATAATATATAACCTATAGTTTTATATTGTATCAAATACAATATAACCTATATTTTTATTTTCTCTTAACAATACATGACATTTAATATAAATCAAATTTATATTAATTCAATTATATGAATCTCATCCATATAATTAATATTTGAATCAATCCAAACATTTAATTTCTCTCAACTATTTATGGTATTTAATATAAATCATATTTATATTAAATTTAATTATATGAATCTCATTCACATAATTAGTATTTGAATCATATTCAAATTCCTTTCAAAATACTTTATATATAATGTATCAAATACATTATATTAATTATATCATATATAATTAATTTTCTCAATTAATTTGAACAATTCAAATTAATCCAAAATGAATTCTTAATTAAACCCCTGTTGAACTACATAGGGGACTTTATGGACCTGTAGATTGAAGCTCCAATGATATTTGGATAATTAATTAAACTCTTTAACTAAAGGTGGATCAGGTTCGAGTAAATAGTCAAAATGATCTATAGTACATGGATAAGGTTGGGTACCTTATTCTGGTAACACTATTGGATACGGCCTGCTCTGTAGTTGTTACAAGGAGTTGTAAAGTACTACAAACGAAGTGATCCTAATTCGCTCATGTTGGACATGAGGAGTAGGGGTGTCCTTGTGCAAAAGAGTTTGTACAAGATCGGATCACGAAATGAGTCACTCTTACTTTATAGTGCCGTTTATTGTTTAAAACTAACTATTTCAAAGCGATGACCTAGATAACTTGACCTTAATCCTGAGCTAACTATGAACTCCTGTTTATTTGAGATTGCCCTTAGATTTGCATAGGTGAGGGTTGACTCGCCGATTCAATATGATTGCCATTTTAGGGGTGAGACTGGATAGATAGCTAGGAACATAGGGTGCAAGAGGGAATTCACTCCTATCCGCTTTAGAGATAGTAGAGAGGTTGTTCCCTTAAATGCTAATTCTGGGCTTGAAAAAGGGATCCCGCCCTCTCATTTGGCATGAGAGGGACTCGGTTTTGTGATTGGATCACAAAAAAATTGTTCATTAGGGGATCAGTGGGGACTTAAGGAACAGAGGTAATTTCGGAGGTAAAACAGATATTTGACCCAACTGTTATTACGAACAATCTGTGAAGGATTAACTTACTAATCATGGTTATATCGAGTGTACATAATATATCTATAGTGAGGGAAGTTCAACTATGGGCTTTAGTGAAGTGACCCATTAGTTAACGAATGGGGATTAGATCGGTCTAATGAGTTTAGCCGATTAATCTCGGATCGTTGGAGCCCATGATCTATAGGTCCATGAGATCCCCCTATTAGCTCAGAAATGGATTAGCTCTAGAGTAGCGTGATAAGTTAATTTGAAACGTTCAAATTAGAATCAAACGAAATTGGAGAAAATATATTTAAAGATGATTTAAATATATGAAGATGAATTTGTGTAAAAATTAATTTAATATTAGATATTAAATTAATTAGAATTATTTAAATTGTTTAAATAATTATTTATTAATTTTATTAGAAAATTAATTTATGAAATTAATTTGTAAAATTAATAAATTTTGATTTTAGAAATAAAATATGATTTAAAAATCAATTTTGGATTTTTGGAAATTGTAAAATCACACAAACTTGAAAATGAGTTTTTCATCTTCAACTAGCTTACAAGGAACCCACCTCATTCTTTTGTTTACTCCAAGCATGAGTTGCATCCCATGCAACACATCTCTTTACATGATAGTTTGCAATATATTGAAGAGATTTGAGTGAAGAAAGGCATGATGAACCGACTGAATTTTTGCTGAAAATTTCAAGGTGTTCTTCAATGGGTTCGGTTCAGTGAGATTTCTCCATATTCCCTTTGATTCCCGCTTATTTTGAGTCCTACAACTCAATCTAGAGCACCAAGAGGATAGTAGGGAAGATCTTGTGGTGGTCTACATAAGGATTCAGAGGATTTTGCAGCTGAAAATGGAGATTTCGTTGGTTCGGCCAAGGTATGTTCATGAAACCCATTATACTTTGTTTTTAGCATGTTTCTTTTCAACCAAAATTAATGAATTAGAATACTTATGGATCCTGTTTCGTTCCGCTGCATGCTGGTGTCCATTCAACAGACACAACCTCAATCCTGAGTGTTTTGGGAACTCTTGCTTTTGAGGGCGGTCCTTTGATTAGTATGGGTGAGAGTGGCCAGATTGCCAACTCAACATGCCTACCTTTCTGGGGACTTTTCTGATCTGGGAGCTGGGAACTCAATCCACAAGATGGAATTCACTTCTTTCCCGAAGTAAGGATAAGTAAAGAGATTGCTCCCTTAAGGGCTGATTCCGGGGCTTGAACATAGTGGCCACAACTTCTCTTTAGAAGAGAGGACTCAGTCATAGTAGGACTATGACTTATGTTCATTAGAGGGATTATTGGTACTTAAGGAGTTAGATGTAACTACAGGGGCATAACGATTATTGGCACAACTGTACTTACGAGCGATCTATGAAGGGTTGTCGTACTTCTGATTGGTTAAGATGGACACATAATATATCCGTGGTAAGGAGAGTTTAGCTGTCGGTCTTTAGTGGAGTGTCTGGCAGTTAACGGATGGTGGATCCTGTGATAAAGAGTTTAGTCAGTTATTCACGTACCATTAGAGCTTCGAGCTACAGGTCCATAAGGTTCTCTTGGTAGCTTAATGGATTCAGTTGAGGATTAGTTCTTAGTGTTGATTTAAAATGTTCAAATTGACAAGAGGTAATTCGATTATATTTGATATGATCGGTATGGTGTATGAGATACATCTAGTGGAGGATTAATGTAAATGAGATTTACATTAAGTGCCATGGAATAGAAAAAGAACTATGGTTTATATATTTCATGAGATGAAATATTAAAACTATAGGTTATAAATATAGTATGATAAGTTGGTTATCATTTATATTTATAATAATATTAATTATTGGATAATTAAATCTTTTTCTCTAATAACCAATCGAGTGAGAGGTTATTGGTGGTTCATGGTAACCGTGAGATAAAAGAAAAAATGTTTTCCTAATTTTAGTAAGATTTTTGTCAATATTGATTTTGAGATTTAAGTTTTTCTTTATCGTAAACTCACGGAAGTTGTCAAGTAAATACCGATTTACTAAGTGATAGCTTGAACGAGCTAGACGATCTTGTAGTATTTGTAGGCGACAGACACTCTGTTAAGCGATAAACTAAACGATTGCTTAACTTTTGTTAAACGACTGTTTAGCTTTTGCTAAACGATTGGGCATCAACCTATACGACAGGTTCAGCCTTCTCCCATTTGCCCAATCGTGTACACGATTGTTGTTTCCTCCTTCTTCTACCTCAAACCAAGTCCAAACAGAGCCCACCCTCTGGATTCTCACACCGAGAATACCAAGGTACCCTTCTTGGCAGTGTTATACTCAACTAGATGCCGTCAAGGTTCTGTGGAGACCGTTCGTGTTGCTGGGATGTTCGTGACCGAGGTGATCGTAGAGGTCGAGTGCATGGTGTTTGTGCTGCAGAGTAGTCGTGTTGTTTGAGCTTTGAAGTTGCTGTGTTCAAGCGTTCGTGAGCAAGAAGCGTGGAGACGAGTCTAAAAATGTTTGTAGCATTTTCCTTTTTCATTTGTAGTTATCATGCTGTAATTTCTGTAATGAATGCATAACCGTATGTTTTGTTTACGACTGTAATTTGGTATGTTCATACATGATTGTAATTTGGAATGATCTATTCCACTGCTCATGAAAATCCTCGTGTTCGATTTCCTTCAATTCTATTTTCTATCAAATAGTTCTAGAATGTAAGATCCAAAAACTCTCTACCTCGTTCGGATCAAAATGTTCTAATCATTTTATTTAATGCATTTTCAAATTCAACCTTAAACTCTGTGCACTTTTCAAAGGATTTAGACTTTTATTGCATTAAATAAATATACCCATATTTAGAATAATCATAAGTAAAAGTGATAAAATATTTAAACCCTCATCTTGCTTTAACATTCATCGGACCATAGAGGTCTGAGTGTACAAGTTTTAAGCATTCTTTGGCCCTATGATCTTTTCTAGTAAAATATCTTTTAGTCATTTTGCCTTCAAGACATGACTCACATACTGATAAAGAATTTTCTTCTAATTCGCTTAGAAATCTATTCTTGATCAATCTTTCAATCATATTGAGATTGATATGGCCTAACCTTAGGTGCCAAAGACAGTCATTTTCTTTAGGAGAAATTTTAAGCTTTTTATTTTAAGTTATTGTAGTTTAAGACATTTCAGTGTTAATGAGGGCTTTAGTTGCTAACGATCTTAGCACGTATAAATTATCTTCAAGATTAGCACAACAAATTAGTACTTCATTATTTTAAATAAACACTTTATTCATTTGAAATTTAAGAGAGTAATGTTGTTCAAGAAGACATTTTATAGAAATTAGGTTCATTTTTAAACTTGGAACCATATATACCTTATCTAATAAAATATAAGATTTCTGTAAGCAGAGTCTGAGCCCTGCAACTGCCATAGCTCAGACGACATGTCCAGTTCCAACATGCATCGTCATCTCTCCAATTTCCAGTTGTCGTCAGGAACTAATTCCCTGAGATGAAAAACAAACATGGTTAGTGGCGCTTAAATCAATTATCCAAGCAGAATCATTATTCTTTACTAAATAGGTCTCCAATACAAGTAAATCATATTTACCTTTCTTGACCATTTTCTTTTTTGCCAAGTACTTAAGACAGTTCCTATTCCAATGTCTCTCATGGTTACAATGGAAACAGATTCCCTTTGCAACTTTGGCCTTCTTGCCCTTCTAAGCAGCAACTGGTGGGTTAGCTTTCCCTTTTCCACCTTTCTTCTTCTTCCACTTTTTGGTGCCGAAAGAAGAAGGCAAAAACTTAGTTCCAGAAAACGATCCTCTGTATAATTTCTTTGAGGATGAGGCAACATTTGCCTCTCCCTTTTGTTTCTTGCTTTTCATCAAGGACTGAAAAGTCTAAAGCTCATTGAGCAGTGATCATGGGCTCATGCTTCTTGTCAAAGTTTTATGAAAGGCTTGCCAAGATATACGCTTGGGCCTTCTCGTTTGCTCGTGTCCAGTGCTTGTATGCCTTTTGAACATTTTGAGTGACATTTGGAGCAGGAATAGGAGGACAATCCTTCATAAGGACAAAATGGAGGTCATCAATGATTAAAATCATGTTGATTGTGTTTTTCCAAGTTGTATAATTTTCGCCCTTCAGTTTGTCGGTGGTGAGCAAATTAAGTGTCACGAAAGTCATAGTTAATAAATCGCTGAAACTATATAAATTATTTATATAGTCTTTGCATTAACCCATTTTGAAAAATCAATCAAATTTAGAAAAATAATCTAATGTGCCCTAAGTGATATCTATTTTGCAATGATGTTTCGGTGAGTCAGGATAAAAGACACCGTAGGGTGATTAGGTGTCCCTTCATTGAAATGAGACTATCTCAACCAATAGATAAAACAACTCCTTGTTATTGCAACTATCAGTCACCATTGTTCAGTCTAAAAATTGTTAAACTCGCTTAACATTTCTTGTAAGTGTAACCCCTCATTTTAGATTCTGGAGTTCCGCCCCAATGAGCCAACCGTAGGGAAAAATCGATTAGAAAAAAAAACTAAAGTAATCCTATCCATTACTGGAGTTAGAGGTAAAGAATCATGCAAATTCTATCCGTAGGGGGACACAAGCAAAGGTGCCTCGAGGTCGAGAATGAAACTTTGCTACTAACTAATGAGAGAGACCGTGGGATAAGTTGACACACGTTCCGTTCTCACTTACTATAAACGCTCTCTTTATTCACCTTGATATTGATCTATACAAACACCATCCGTAGGGGAATACAAGCAAAGGTGCCTCGAGGTCGAGTATAGATCTCATGTGTGAATTTTTAGGGAGAAACGTGAAAAGGTAAAATGAAGTATCATATACCCTATTTTCTTCCCACTAAGTGTTTTATCTAGGCTAATTTAACTTAAGAAAATCCGGCTATTGATTTTTAACTAACTGTTTGTTTAATTTACCCAAAAGTAATACTTACTTTGGATGGTTAAACAACTTTGATTAATGTTTATTAAACACTTTAATAAACCTTAAATAAACCTTAATCAACCATTACATGCTTGTAATAAATCTGTGAAACTCGGATTTCCATTTTCCCTACTTAAGCAGGTGGTTAAGGAAATTAACTAAGTGAAAGTTAAACCCTATGTTGAAGTGAAGGAAATTTCTAAGTGTTGAATAGATTTTCCTTGAGTAGCTTTAAGTTAAGCTTTAACTGGTGAAAATTGACTAAGTGTTGGACTAGGCATTGCTATGCATTGGCCACAAGATCTTGGAGAGATTACTTGGAAAAAGGGAGAATTTGAAGTGGGAGTGACGCATGCCTTGGAGGTTAGACCAACGCATTAGACTCAATAGATGTGTTGGAAGAGTTATGATGGATGCATTAGTGATGGTATGCGTTGGTGGAGGAAAAAAGTTGAAGGGATGCGTTGGAGGGTGGTATGCGGTTGAAGGAAGGTAGCTGAGGGTGATGCATTAGGGTGGCACGCGGGCATGCGAGAGTGCACGAGGTAGGCGAGGACATGAGCAAGGCATACGACATGCGTCGAGCACCTCGGCCAAATGCCTATCCATGCGTTGAGCAGGCCAAGCGCTGCCAAGTGCCCAGCCATGCGTCGAGTGCCTCGTCCAAATGCCTAACCATGCGTCGAGCAGGCCAAGCACTGCCAAGCACCCAGTCATGCGTCGAGCGCCTCGGTCAAATGCCCAGCCTATGCGTCGAGCGCCCTGCCTATACATCAAGTGCCTTTGCTAAGCCCTGCCGAGCGGCCATACATCGGGCACCCCAGCCTATGCGTCGAGCGCCCTGTCGAGCGGCCATGCATCGAGCACCCCAACCTATGCATCAAGCGCCCTGTCGAGCGGCCATGCGTCGAGCACCCCAGTCTATGCGTCGAGCGCCCATGCATCGAGCACCCCAGCCTATGCGTTGAGTGCCCATGCGGCCGAGCGAGCCCTATGAGCGATGCCCAGTGCCCATGCAACACGCCCATGCGTCGGTGACTAGCGCCTATGCCAAGCGCCATGCGCCCATGCCGAGCGAGCTTTACGATGATACCTAGTAAGCCATGCGTCGAAGACGAGCGACCATCCTATGCATTGGTGGTGGCTAGCTCTTGCGATGGTTAGGACTTGCGGTGACTAAGTGAGTTGGCTTGCTATGCGTTGATTATAGACTATGCATTGATGGCACTATGCGTTGAACATCTAAGAGTTTGTGGACGCATATGAAGGATGAGATCACATAGAAGACGTCATCAAACATGTATCTTCTTAGGAGAAAACCTTAAGCCTTAAGCAATTGAGGTGGATGCATAAGAGAACATGCAAATTAAGCCCCCTTGCGTTGTCTATGTAGGGGAAGGACACTTAGATTACGTTGATGAAACATTGCATTGGTAGTGTGAGGAGGAAACACTTGGATAAGGAGGTGTCGATCTTGGAGAGCTTTTGGACGCCTATAAATAGGGCTAAGGACTTTGAATGAGAACTTGATTCTCTTCAAAGGACATAAAGAAGAGTGCATTGGGAGGAGGCTATGCGTTGATGGTAAGACCATGCGTTGGTCAAGAGATTCCAAGAAGAGAGATGCTGTTGGACAGAAAGGTCAGAAAGTAGCATCAACTTTGGAAGAGGAGTTCTCCCAGAATACTTGTGTGTTTAATGTGATTCCAAAGCCATCTGAAAGCTAAAAGAGTCTAGTTTTCATGATAGGGCTTCCAGAGAAGAATCTTTAAGGAATCGGGCTGGAGAATGAAGAAAAGACCGAAGAGTTGAGCTGTCGGGTAATCTGAGCCAGTCTTGATGTTTTGATGTTTCCGGCCAAACCACGAGAAGTTATGAGCTAATATTTTGAGGTAAGCTTCCTAAAACATTTTAGAGCATATTTGTAGAAGAAGGTAACTCGAGATAAAGCTTAAAACTATGAGTAGTTTGAGCTTTAAATTGAATCTGGAATCTAGGGTTCAAAAGAGGAGCTCGAGAAGACCAAGGAACTTCTAGAGAGAAAAGTTCTTAAACGACCACGGTGAGTGGTAATCTCCTTTAAGTCTTAAAGCATATCTTTTAGAGTAATTGTATATGCTTAGGTTTTGAATGAGTATCTAGCTTGAGAATAAGATTATGTGATCGGGATGATCATGAGGTTAATAGACCTAGTGTCTGAGCCCATAAGCAAAACCTCACGGGATGGTCAGGGGACACGAAAAGTCTAGTTCCTGAGCCTGTAGGAGGATCCTCGTATGGGATGATCAGAGGGCCGACGGGTCTAGCTTTTAAGCCCATGAGCGGGGAGCTATATGCACATAGGAGAAAGAGGGAACGCAAAGAGTAAGCGTTGTAGCTAGTAACAGTTATCTATCTACCGTATGTGTAGGTAGACAGTATACTCATTCTAAGTAGTTATCGGTATAACTATCTACTGTGCGTGTAGATAGAGTTGAGAATAAACTCATTCAAGGCGGAGGTTTGAATGTAACCTCGTATTCGTGATATGCTTTTTATTTATGAGTTGAGATAGACTCTAGAAGTTGCTTACCACTCACTGAGCTTTGTAAAAGCTCATTCCGTTATTCATGTTTTTTCTTCCCAGGTAGTGGAAGGTGAAGAGTTCCAGGGTACTGCTAAGGTCAAGATCTGCCACAAGCCACAATTACACTTTCAGAGAGTTTTACAGTTGTTGTAAATTTACACTTAAGTCTTGGAGTTGAATGAACGCTACATTGTTGTAATAAAATGGGCCTACTTAATCCATTATTGTTTGCCTCCTTGACTTAATCGGTTGGTTGTTGAATTTATCCATTGGTATCAGAGTTATTTCCGCAAGAGTTATTAGGCAGTAAGTGTCAACCAAAGGGTTGATAACTGCTATCAGTCACGCCCTTTCCCAGGCTCGGAGGGTGGTCTGGGGCGAGATGTGACAAAATCTATCTAATTCACTTTTTCAGGTAAGATCCCAAGTAGGGGCGTTACATTTCCATCAACTTAAATACCCCATCCTAGACAGAACGAACCTTAGACAAAAGGTCCCTCATAAATACATTTGTTACAAGTTTAATCTTTTTAATTAAGAATCAATTTAATTATATTAAATTAATTAAAAGATTAAACTTAATTTCTAATCTTATTAAAAAAGTGAATTTAGGTCTATGTGAATCATATTTTAAAACTATTTAAAAAAATGATTTTAACCTACGGTTTGCATGCAACTATGAATTATTGATTTTAATTACTAGTTTAATTTAATTATAACTTTTATAAAAAATGAAATAAATTAAAACCATTCAATTGCATTTAATTGTCATACTTAATAAATTATAACAATTATAAATTACCTAAGGTAATGTCATGTTTCATGCAATTCCATTTTATTATTAAACATACATAATACTTATATATTCAAGTAATGAAATAATTAATAACATACATTGTATCCATTCATCTAGACTATATATTATAACTCTTATAATATAAATGATGCATGACTATGTTATTAATGCATGCAAGCATATAAGTATAACTCTTATATTATATGATAAATGCACATGCTATAAAATAAAATCATGTAACAATATATTATAACATTTATAATATAAATGATGCATGAATAAAATGCATAACCTATGGTGGGATTTTTACTATATGGCATACATTATGATATATAATAATAAATATAAATCATACATCAAATGCATAATTTTAAAAAATAATTATTGAATCGAGATTGGACACCTAAACAATTAATTAAATTAATATAACATTTATGTTAATTTAAATGATTTAAAAAATCTAATTATTACAAAATAATAGTCAATCGGTTCGAAACAAGTGAATCGAGCCTTAAATCGCTCGAACTGAACCGAGCTGGAGAATAGTCGGGAAGACATTCATGGTGGTTCACGACTGGTTCGTGAGGGGATTCAATGAAATTGGTGGTCAATTTAGAGCTACAAAGGTTGTAACTCAACCTTAATTTCAAAGTTATTTGCATGCATGTTTTATTTTTAAAATTAATGAAATTTAGAGTGCTTAAGATCCAAATTGTTTTAGCATACATGTTGCTTATTCTTACAGAAGGAACGTTAGTTGGAAAACTACTCCCATGATTTTTCTCACATGAATATTTTTCTTCACTTCCATTCTTAATCACATTATCTTCTTTTTCTTTTGACTCTCATGTCTCACTTTCTGATATTTTCTCAATTTCCACATTGTCCCTTTTTCTCTAGAGAATTTGTTATGGTCTCATTCACAACACATACTTCAAATTTCTCTTCATTTTCCATAATCACTTCACCTTTTAATTCATATCTCAAACTTTGAAGATCACCCTCATTCATCTCAATAACCTCACCATTGGAATCTTTGCTTTCAGTTTGAGAGTGGTCTCCATCATTTGGAATCGGTTGGTCATCTTGAAGAATTGGGCAATCTCTTAGATTTGGAATAGATTGTGTGACTTTCTTCCTTGCTTGCCCTTGCAACTTCATCTCTTCACTCAATTGAGATATGTAATCCATCGAATTACATAACTCAGCCAAACTTCCTCGAATATTCTTCCAAAAATTATCATCACTACTATCGAATGCATGATGATTTCTTCTTTTGTGAAACATATCATAAGACTTATAGTATCTCAAACTTTAGCAAATTTTATAGTATTCTTATTAGAATCATGCAAGAAATTCCAATATAGCCTAGAATGCGAAAAGTCACAAAATCTAACACTTTTTTTTTTCTTTAACAACCATTTTTTTTCCAGCAAGCTTAGTGTATGAAGTAAGAAAAATAAATGAGAAATTAAGAGTCACAAGAAAGATGAGAATAGACAAAATGATTTAATGAAATAAAGATGGAATGGAAAGGAAAGCAAGAAAAGATATAATTTGTTTAGAGTCAAAGCTCTCATACCAAAATGTTAAGGAACCCTTGGACGTGAGATCTATGAACCATGTTGAAAAATAGGCCCCAAAGAACTCAACCCTAACAAACCTGAAAATCAATTTGATCTCAACCCCTAAGATAGGTTAGATGATCTAATAAACTAAGGATCGAACAAAGCTTGACATTTCCATCAACCCTTGATCTTCAAAGAACTCCACAAGTAAGACAAATCAATCCTCACTTGAATGCTCCAAATATTCATGCATTCTATCTCAAGAACACACAAGAAACAAAGCTTAAAAAGCTTTCAAGGTTTAAAACCCAAGATTTTACATTTCCAAATCTTCCTCAATCCTCACTATCTTCTAATTTCTAGACTCCATGATGTTTTCACTTTTGTTAGAGAATTGGTTGTGATCTCATTCTCTACACATACTTCAAATATTTCCTCACTCTCTTTAACGACTTTACTTTTTTATTCTTCTCCCAAATTTTGATGATCACTCACTTCATCTCAACATCATCACAGTTGGAATCTTCCTTTTTGACTTGTGGATGAACTCCATCATTTAGAATTGGTTGATCAATTTCTGGAAATGAACTATCTTCTTGATTTTTAATAGTTCGTGTGACATGATTCTTTCTTGCTAGCTTTTGCAACTTCAACGTTACATTCAAATGGCCTATGTAATCAATGGACTGATGCAACTCAACCGAACTCTTGTAAGACTCTTCCAAAAATTATCATCACTGCCGTAACTTGCATGACAATTTCTTCTTCGATGAGACATATCATAAGACTTCAAGTATCTCAAACTTCAGCAAATTTCATAGTATTCTTATGAGAATCATGCAAGAAATTCCAATATAGTTTAGAATGTAAAAGTTAACAAAATCTTGAAGTTTTAAAAAATATATGGAAAGATGCAAAAGAAAATTTCTTTTTTTCTAATTTTTTCAGCAAGTATATTGGCATATGAAGGAAATAAAAGAAGATGAAAGGTCACTAATGTATGAAGTAAGAAAAATAAATGAGAAGATGAAGAGTCACAAGAAAGATGGGAATAGGAAAAGTGATTTAATAAAAGAAAGATGACACAGAAAGAAAAATAAGTAAAGATATAATTTCTTTAGAACCAAAGCTCTGCTACCAAATGATAAAGGGAACTACCTCAATCATGTTTGAGAATCCCCTTATTCCAGGTGAACCTCCACGACAGTAATAAGAATAGCCCCGATTAAGTAATTGGTAAGTAACCCCAGAAGCTAAACAGATTTGGCTTGGAAGATTGATCGATGATCAAGAAGAAATGAAAATTTGTTCCTAACTTCAAACTAGGTTGAAAGTTCTAAAACATGCATTCTAAACACAAGAATACAAAGAAAAGCATAAAGCTTAAGAGAATAAACTCTAAGGAAATTCCATTCATATTCAAAGTCTTTTTTTTTTTAAATATGGAGATTACAACCCTATTTAAACTAATTGAAAGGACACCATGAAAGAATGAAACCTTTCACCTATATTGACTACATTCATCTAATACCCTTCAACTACTCTCATAAATGTAAATACATGAAATTAAATAAAGACATGTAAGATTAATTATGTAGATGAAACTAAAATTCAAGATTTAATTATGTGGATGAGTGTAAAATTTAAGATATATTATGTCTCTTGGTGGCTTTGATTCTTGAAGAGTTGCAATTCTTCATATTTAGAAACTTAACTGGAAGTAAACCTTTTAATGTTTCAGCTCCTAATCATTGCCAATTATTTATTTATCATTATATATACAAAAAAATTAATTAATCTAAACAAACTAAAAATAATATTTGAATGCATCATAGATGACACTTATTTTTTTCCAATCTAACCAATTTAGAAAAGAAGTAACCACTCTAAGTTGAACTATTAAAGTGAGCTGAAAAATGGATGCAACTCATTATGCAAGTATTTTTCAAACATTAATATGTACTAGTTGAAATTAAAATTAAGAGACAATTTAAAATAGGTTTCAATCTCATGGACAAAATAATGTAACCATTTTTCATATCACTTAAAATCGATATTGGCAAAAGAAAATCTAAAAGAAAATAATATATTTGAAAAAAATTCTCTTTCTCTTCTTGTCATCATCTCCATACTCCAACTTTAGTCGACTGAAGACCCACCACGACAAAAATTGCAATTCCCTCATCTCGTGGAAAAAAATTTAGTCAAGATTTATATTATCTTTTTCAATATGAACCAAATTTAATTGACATAAAACTCATATTATTGATTTTGATGTTAAATATTTGATTTTCTTTCTATATTATAATTAATATATATATCATAAAATTTAATTGTAATCATTCAAAGTTACTCATTAATTTGAATCTCTTAAATAGTTACACATCCATATATCTCAAAGCCATATATTTAAATTTTACATTTTTTTAATGAACACATTTCACACTCTGCCTGCAATATAATATTGAGTAAACAAAAATACCCGCGGTCTCTTTCTAAGAAACAATTAACTAAAGTAAAAGACTGTTGTGGGTAATTTTGGTCCAAAGATTAAAGTTTCCTAAGAATAAAAAATTCGAGAGGAAGAACTCGGGCCAAAAACATCACATTAAGCTCGAGAGAAGGTCCAAGAAAAAGAGTGAAAATGGGCCAAAGCCCATTCCAACTACTCGACCTTGATCAGACCGAGGTCAACCCGAGCAAGGATTATTGGGAAATATCTCATCCGAATCCTGCAGTCCAGTGAAACCTGAACAATATTCTAAATGAATTTCGAAACCTAATCTTATAAATATACCATGAAGACTTTTTAGTAGATAAGTACATTCTCCTAGTTAAAATTGAATATATACTTGAAACTTCTTTTTATTTTATGACTTAAGTATTAGAGTGGACTTTAAAAATGCCCCACGTGATAATCTTAAAAATGCATCCAATCCTTGAGATGCCCCATATGCGTGAATGGTAAAAAATTAAATTCTCCATTATTTATTTTATAAAGTGAATATTTGGTGTATTTATATATTACTAATAAGGGAAGAGAGAATAATTAAGACTAAAAATATTAACAGCATAACAACTACCTACATAATTCCTAAATAATCTGTAATATATTATTAACAATAACCCAAAATAGCCGAATTATAATTATATTACTATAAAACAAATATAATATATGTATACCACGAAACAAATAACTCTAAAAATTTAAAGATAAGTATAAATCATTGTAAAGTTCAAAAATCAAATTAAAACCAACTCAAAAAGTAATAACAAAATAGTATTTAAATTAAAAGAGAGAAAAAAATCTAATTACAAAACGGAAGGTTTATAATTTATATATTTTAGTGAATAAAATAAAATTTTGGTTGATGTCGACAAATAAAATAAAATAAATATTTTTTAGAAGTTTGAATAAATAAATAAAGATTAAAAAATACTTTCAATCTCTAAATTTTCACGAAATAATAATTTAATCCATAAATTTTGGTTTATAATAATTTAGTTCTTATTTTCAAATTTATAACAATCTTGAACTTTAGTATGTAATAATTTAGTTATTGTACTTTTAAATTCATAACAATTTAATCTCTTATGTAAGAAAATTTATCAAAATTAGATGTTAATTTTTATTATTTTATGATGTAAATTTTATATTTTATAAAAAAAAATATCGAGTTTCTTCTTAGTTTATCGATTTATTTAGATAAGAAATCTCATTAAATTTTAACAATAATTTCTACACTAAATACTAAATTGTTACAAATCTTAAAATATAAAAGTTAAATTGTTAGCTAATAAAGTTTATGGATTAAATTATTATAAAATTAAGTATTCATAGATTAAAACATTACAAATAAAAATTTAGAGACTATATCCTTACTTTTATGAAAATTTAGAAATTCAAAATGATTTTTAACCATAAATAAGTGGCATTTAGCAAACAAAAAAATCCCCTTGATTAATTAATTTTTAAGTATTTTCAGTCTCATCATCATTTCTTTTCCCACTTGAAATGACGAGTCAAATTGGCAACGTCAACTTGGCATTCACTAGTTCTCTTTTAACTAAATATATATATATATAATTATCCAAAAGGTTAAATTATAAAAAATTGCACCTAAACTTTATATTTTGGGGAAAAAATGTCTTTGAAGTTTTCAAAATTATAAAAATATCCCTGAAAACTTAAAAAAATTAAAAAAATATCATTATCATTAATTTTGGTTAGAAATGGTTAAAGTTTTATTTTATAAATACCCATAAATTTTTAAAACGTTTTAAAAATACCTTTAACTTAATAAAAGTTAAAAAAATACCTCAATCATTAGTATTTAAACAAAAACTGTTAATTCTTCGTGATAAAAAGACTTTAAAAATTAAAAAAAATCAAAAAATGTTAGATCAATTTGTTTGAAGTTTTTTTAAGTTCGAAAAGAACAAATTTTAAAATAAATTATATAGATATTCTTATTTTTTTCGTATTACAACTCTCATATTTCTCTTAATTTTTCAATTCTTAGCTTATACCGATTTTATCAACAATCAAAATAAAAACCAAAATTTTAAGTTAAAACATAAAATACCACAAATTTCATAAAACTCCAAAATTAAAATCTCCTCTTAGAACATACCAAAACGATAAATAGTCAAATAAAAAAAAGCATCAACCTAAATTATATTGGTTTTTATAGGTTATTGAGCAAAAGAAGTTGTCGGGATGTTTCGGATGCAATTCGGGCTTAAATGGAGCAATTAGCAAGTAATGGGAGGTAAAACAGTGAAATCGAGCAAGGGGAGGCACAATGTTGCACAAGTGTTACGACATTTGTGTCACACGTCATTCATAGAGACAATCTGCTACGCAAGAATTGCAGTTATGCTCAGCGCCGCTGCATCCTCTCTATTTGATACGCGTGAGGGGGCCTTCAGCATCGCAGTGCTTTGATATGTTTTGGTTGTTGAGAAAATTGGTGTAAACTAAGAATTGAAAAATCAAGAGAAATATGAGAGTACCTATATTACGTACCACTTTAGTATGTTTCAAGAGGAGATTTTGATTTTGGAATTTTATGGTATTTTATGTTTTAACTTAAAATTTGTTATTTTTATTTTGATTGTTGATAACATTGATGTAAGCTAAAAATTGAAAAACTAAGAGAAATACGAGAGTACGTATATGAAAAAAGTGAAGATATCTATATAATTTATTTTAAAATTGGTTTTTTCGAACTTAACTTCAAACAAATTGATCAATATGATCATTTATTTATTTATTTTTATTTTTAAAGTCATTTTTGTCACGAAAAATTAATGATTTTTGTTCAATACTAACGATGAAAATATTTTTGAACTTTTATTAAGTTAATGATATTTTTGAAAAGTTTTGAAAGTTCATTGGTATTTTGAAACAAAAATTTTATTGTTTTAATCCAAAACTAATGATAAGGATATTATTTGAACTATTTTTTAAAGATTTGGGATACTTTTGAAATTTTTAAAATTTGAGGGATGGGCATTTTTTATAATTTAATCGATCCAAAATTCAAAATCAATTTCCACAAAATCGCTGGTTTTGCGTCCGTGTTCATATTGGAATTCAAAATCAACGCCATCCTTCGTTTTCGTCTATCGCTCTCTCTTTCACTTCACACCATATGATTCACAGATCAACTTCTCATTTCCACTGCCCTAACAGCTTGTCAAACTGCGTAAATTAAGGAAATGGCGGCTGAATCTTCATAAATACTCACATCCATAGCCAGATCCATCATCTTTCCTTCATCTCTTTCATTCTCAGATGGATCGAAACGGCAGAGATCAGAGGGATATGGAGGAAGATGAGGAGAAGCTCGACGAGTTGGATCCAAATCAGAAGAGCAAGAGAGCGAGAGGAGATAACCAAGGATTAGTAATGGCGGAGGAATCGATGTCGGTTGAGAGGATTTTCGAAGCGCAAGAGGTACCGTCGTGGCAGAAGCAGCTGACGGTGAGAGCTTTTGCGGTGAGCTTTGGACTGAGCGTGTTGTTTACTTTCATCGTGATGAAGCTCAACTTGACTACCGGTATTATTCCTTCGCTCAATGTCTCCGCCGGTCTTCTTGGCTTTTTCTTCGTGAAGACATGGACCAAACTTCTGGAGAAATCCGGTTTACTGAAACAACCTTTCACTCGCCAGGAGAACACCGTGATTCAGACTTGTGTTGTTGCTTCCTCCGGCATCGCCTTCAGCGGTACGGTCTTTTGATTTTACTTTCACTTTTCTTTTCCCTGCTTCTTAGTTAGGGTTTCGATTTCGGAAGATGCAACAGAGATTGCTCTGCCACTACCAATTTTCATCATTCAAAACCTAAATACTTAATTAATTAATTTCCTCTTTCTTTTTGTTGAAGAATTGAATCAATTTCTAACATCTTTTCAGAAAAAAAAAGGTGGAATAAAAATGATCAAAAGCCTATTTCTAAACGTTATTATGATCATGTTAGTGATAAAAAAAATATTTATCTTATAAATAGGTGTCTTAAGTGATTAAACTTTTTTTTTTTTTTTTTTGCCAAAGAATAGAAGGATTAGGAATTGAAAGGAGTCGTTTGATCCAACAAATTTATAGTTCCACAACTAAAAAACATTAACGTTATGTCATATTAATTTACCACTATATAGACTTCACAACTTTCACAATTCCACTCTATGCTTCAAATGCTTTCGATGATCTTAAGAATTCTCTTCTAAATTTTGCACCGTGCAGATAACACCATTGAATAAAATAGTAGTCATTTGACTTAGACTGTGCAAACCATTAATAATAAACCCTTTTTAATAATTGTATTAAAAAACACCAAAACAGTTATAAATCCTTTATTTACGCTGTTGACCACCATTTTAATAATATACCCTCAACCAAGAAAAATAAGTAAAAAAGATAAATTTTAGAAATTAAATTAAAAGAAAGTGACATTCTTTCGTTTCAACTTAGAATTTAATGTACTGATGACGAAAATGGGTCCTATTATTTTATTATTTTAAAATAATAATAATAAATTAATAGTGTTTAAAACAAAAACATTTTTTAATATTAAAAATAAACTTGAACAAATAAAATTTAAATTTTTTTTCCAATATTAAAAAGAAGACAACAAAAGCAGTATTTTTCTGGTTTTCGTTATTGTTTTATATATAAAGGTGTTGCATATTCATTATATGGAACAGTGGAAGAACGGACAAAGGTATAATGTTGAAATATAATTTCTTTTGGTTAGAAAAATAAAATACTTTTTTTGAAAATTAAATAAAAGAAAATAAATTAGAAAATTAAATTGAATAAAAAAAATTAAAATGATTTTTAATATAAAAAAATAAAGAAAATAACATCAGAAATTAATTTGGAAAACAATTTTTTCATATGAAAACAAATGCCATAGAAGATAAATAAATTAATTTGGAAAATAGATTTTAGAAAATGAAAAAAAAAAAAATGAAAATCAAACCCTCAAGGTTCTATGGATGAGACAAAAATAACGAGAAAATTAAATTTGAACGTTTTGTTCTTTATTTATGGAGCGATAAAGATGTAATTGAAAATAAAGAAACGAAAAGAATGATAAAGTTAAAGTTGTTTAGAAAATTGAAAGTTTGATACCAAATAAAACAATATAGAATTCACTTGTGTTGAAGAAAAGATTCTCTGAATAAACAAAGATAATGCTTTTCTTAGCCATTTTTTTATATTATATATTTTATTCTTTTTCTCTCGAGGAATCTTTAAGGTGGGCATAACCATGGCCCATGGTGAGTAAAGTATTGACTACCCAGTTCCAAAAAAAAAAAAAAAAAAAGAAAAAAAAAAAAGAAAAAATAACTATCGAGTGCAAAAGAAGGCTTTTAGAAAAATAAGTTTTTCTTTTTCCTTTTCTTCGAGAAAGGAAAAAATTGTCAACTTGCCAAATAGGTTCCTATATTCAGGTCGAAATACATTTGCTGAATTCACCGATGTACAAGGGCCCTAATATATTTTTGGCTGTTTCTCTTGGCTGCTGTAGTTGTGACAAAACAACTCAGAAAACAGTAATGAAAATGATTAAAGAAATGTTTAAACTATTTGAATTTAAAACCTTAAGGTTGAAATACATGAAAATGATTTCGAAAATTAGGTCTCGTTTGTGTAATTTTTTATCTTTGGTTTTTGGAAATTAAGTCTATTTTCTCCTAATTTCTTATCATATTTTGCATCTTTCAAGTACAAAAGTTGAATTTTTATCCAGATTTTAAAAAAAAAACAACTTTTTTTTAGTTTTCAAAATTTGGCATGATTTTTGAAAACATTGGTAGAAAGTAGATAACAAAACAAAAAATTTAGAAGCGGAAGAAGTGTTAGGTTTAATTTTAAAAACAAAAAATAAAAAATCAAATAGTATAATTGGTTTGTATATGTTATTATGAGAAATGTAGATATGTACTTGATGTAATTGGAACTCAAACAGGAGGTTTCGGGAGCTATCTATTTGGACTGAGTCAGCGCATTAGTAAGCTAGCATCAGCCGATATCAATGACTTCAAGAACCCTTCGTTAGGATGGATAATTGGTTTTCTTTTCATCGTCAGCTTTCTCGGCCTCTTCTCAGTTGTTCCTTTACGGAAGGTATATTCAAATTTAAAATCGAAGTTGCATAATCTAGACAGAACCAACTTGCCGTGCTTTGATTTTTTAATTTTCTTATGGTTGGCTTTCAGATAATGATAATAGATTTCAAGTTGACTTATCCAAGTGGTACTGCCACAGCACATCTTATCAACAGTTTCCACACTCCTCGAGGAGCCAAGTTAGCCAAGTGAGTCAGACTCTCTACGCATTGCTTCAATTTTGTATTCTTTTCGTGTTCATTCGTATTGGTTTGTTTATATTCCATTTCATATAACAAGTAAGCTCTTCTAATATTTTTGAACCACTTTAATTTAAGGGGTCATTTAATCCACCGAGTAGAGTTAATAAGTCTAGTGTTAATATGTTGGATTAGTAAATTTGTGTTTAGAGTGTAGGTCTTAAGATAGAGTTTATTGTGAAAAGTAAATAAAGGAAGGTAGAATTACTCGATAAATGTAAAAAGTAGAGATAGAGAAAAATATGAAATTCGTCAATAGATGTGAAAAGTATAAAAAGAAGAGGAGATTGAGTTATTTGATAAACGTACAAAATTCAATAGTATTTACTATTGAAATGAGTGGGCCAAACAACCCCTAAATTAATACGACTTTTCCAATCAAATTTTAAGTATACTTTATAATTTTGGTGCATTTCCTACGTTACAGGAAGCAAGTGAGGACGCTTGGAAAATTTTTCTCATTCAGCTTCTTGTGGGGCTTCTTCCAATGGTTCTTCACTGCCGGAGATGACTGTGGATTTGTCAATTTCCCTACATTTGGCCTCAAAGCTTACAAAAACAAGTACTTTTTATACCTTCTTTCTTACCAATAAATACAGTTTCCGACAACGTTAATTTAAAAAGATAAAAACACTCACTTCTTGCTGCAGATTTTATTTTGATTTCTCTGCAACGTATGTTGGAGTGGGAATGATCTGTCCGTACATCATCAACATATCTGTGTTGGTTGGAGGAATTCTTTCATGGGGTTTAATGTGGCCTCTCATCGAGAAAAGAAAGGGAGATTGGTTCAGTGCTGAGCTTCCTCTCTCCAGCTTTCATGGTCTTCAAGGCTACAAGGTCAAAAAAAAAAAAAATCCTCTAACCAGTTTAAATTTTCATTCTAAAAGCTCTTACCATTATAATATTAACTTGCTCCTTTGTAATTCTGTTTGTGGCTTTAGGTGTTTATCTCCATTGCCTTGATTCTGGGCGATGGGGTTTACAACTTTGTAAAGGTGTTGGCAACAACTCTCATTGGTCTACACCGTCAGCTGAAGAAAAGAGATGTAATCCCAGTCTCAGATGGTTCCCCTACTTCAACGTCCGATGTATCTTTTGACGACAAACGGAGGACTCAACTCTTCCTCAAAGATCAGATTCCCTCGTGGTTTGCCATCGGAGGTTATGTTGCGATTGCAGCCGTATCCATAGCTACTTTGCCACACATCTTTTCACAGCTGAAATGGTATTACATACTTGTCATCTACGTGATTGCACCAGTACTAGCTTTCTGCAATGCTTATGGTGCCGGGTTGACCGATTGGTCCCTTGCATCTACATATGGAAAGCTCGCCATTTTCACGATCGGGGCATGGGCTGGTGCCACACACGGTGGTGTCGTTGCAGGCCTAGCAGCTTGTGGAGTAATGATGAACATTGTCTCAACGGCATCTGATCTAATGCAGGATTTCAAGACTGGATACATGACGCTATCCTCGCCACGATCGATGTTCGTGAGCCAAGTGGTAGGCACAGCGATGGGATGCATCATATCTCCCTGTGTATTTTGGCTGTTCTATAAGGCATTTGATGATCTTGGACAGCCTGAAAGTGCTTACCCAGCACCGTATGCAACGGTCTACCGTAACATGGCTCTTCTCGCGGTCGAGGGCTTCTCTAGTCTACCAAAGAATTGTCTCTCCCTATGCTATGGGTTCTTTGCAGCAGCCATTGTGATAAATTTAATAAGAGACTTATCAGGGAAGAAGGCAAGTCAGTATATTCCAATACCTATGGCAATGGCGATTCCGTTCTATATCGGTTCATATTTTGCCATTGACATGTGCCTTGGAAGCTTGATATTGTTTGTGTGGGAAAAGATCAACAAGGCTAAAGCCGAGGCTTTTGCACCTGCGGTCGCGTCTGGTCTGATATGTGGAGATGGTATATGGACATTGCCTAGCTCCATCCTTGCTTTGGCTGGAGTTAAGCCTCCTATTTGCATGAAGTTTCTATCAAGGACTACAAATGTTAAGGTTGATAACTTCTTAGCATCATGAAACTTTGTTCACACCCACAACAGAAGGTAATGTTCCAAATATATTTAGTGTTTATAGCTTTATTGTCTGAGTGCATAAGCTACTCAAACAGCTCCTTGATGTTTAGATAAATAGTGTGCTTCATCCTGTAATTATCATATATGTATATGAACTCTCTCACATGTATTGTCAAAATATTTATAAATAGTTGTTCTCTGGGAAAATGAATTTAATTTTGGTCAATGTTGAACCTAACTCATCGCTAAGGGCTAATTATTGATTTGTCATGATATTAGAATGGTAAAATTAAATTTATCATAACTAATTAACTTAAGCTTTTAAGTTGATTGGTGTTCTAACAAAAAGTACACACTATCAACAAATAATAACTGAAAAATATTTTGAGAAATGGATATAACAAAATTCTCAAATTGAGCAAATATTTGTATAAAGAAAGCAATTTTATATAACTGGTGAAAATAAATTCTGAGTGATATATGTGAACTAAAAATATTATAACCAGAAAATAAGGATTCAAACATGTTTAAATTTGTTGGAAATGTGATAATGCCTATCCTGCAATTATAATTTTGACTCAAACTGAAATATGGAGAATTCAATTCAACATCTATCCAACCTTCTGTGAAGTATTTTTAAGATAATCTCAACACTTGGGGAGAGGACAATGCCACTATCTACCATTAGTGCCCACCATACTCACTATATGGACCCTGCCAGTTGATTCCACAAGCAAAGGCATAGAAACACCATTGTCACGTAACACAATCTAGTTAAAATACTCTCTGTTTGACAAGATTTTGACAAGAAATTTAATTGGTGAAAATGAATTTAATTTTGTTAATTTGTAATATAAGTGTTATCGTTTTTAATTTTTATCCTTTGATTCTTTTCATATAATGTTTAAACTTTAATCCTTAAACTTTTTTATTTTCTTGGATTATTGGTCTTTGAGCTTGATGATCTTCTTGAAGACTCAACCTTTGGACTTGTTGATTAGTTTGGATCAACCTCTGGCTTGTTGATCGGCTTGGATTGTCCTTTGGCTTGTTGATCTCCTTAGAACAACCTCTAACTTGTTGATCTACTTGAATCAGCCTCTGGTTTGTTGATCAACTTGTGAGTTTTTCTTGATTTTGAGGAGAGATTGAACCTTCAACTTGTAGGTTGTGAAGATACAGTCAATTTTTTGAAGTCTTCTAATCTTTGAAATTTCTAGTAGTTTCCATCTTCAATTTTTTAGAACTTGAGCGCTTCAATCTTTAGAACTTGAGAATCTTTAGTCTTTGGATCTTGGAAGCTTCAGTCTTCAGAGCTTTAGTATTTCTTCTATGAAGGGATCAAATTGAAGGAACTCTAATTCAAGAGTACCTACGAGCGGAAGCAGATCTTTCCAATTCATTGTGACAGAATTACCACATATACATTCAAAACATATTAATATGTATTCATAATACTAAAAAGATTAAGAGATCATACCAGATGAAGATTTATTCTTCACAGCGAGCCTAAAGCCCAACCGTCTACCTCGAACAATCACCACTCGGACAGAAGGAAACAGAGAAGACACCACCACTCAGAACCCCTCAGTATTCTTGGAGTGAGAATCCAAAGTGTGGGCTTTAATCAGATTTGGTAAAGGGAAGGAGGAAGAGAGATCGTACACGACGATCAAGCAAGTGGGAGATGAGGTCGTCCATCACATAGATAAGATGCTTGATCGTTTAGGTGAAGTATACGATCGTATAGGAAAAAGTAAGCGATCGTCTAAATGATCATGTAAGAAAAGGTACGCGATCGAATAAACGATCGTGTAGGAAAAGGGTGACCGATCGTCCAAACGATTGCGTAGGAAAAACTAAGCGATCGTCTATACAATCGTTTGGTAAATATCGGGAGCTAAACGATCGTTTAGTTAATAGTGCGCGAAGGTGTAATCGGTAAGCGATCGCTTAACAATATCGTATATGTAAGCGATCGTGCAGTCACTATCGTATAGACACTGATTTTCTAAACGATGACACTCTCTTTAACACAATGTCCGCACATATGACTCTTGCACACCGTTAGCTATTTATAATGCACTCATCTGTTATTTTGAACAAAAGAGACGCCGTCTCATTTCCTTTATAACTATTCAATGAATATGCTCTTATCATATTCATAACATATAAATTAATATCATATATTAATTATAATATTTTTCTCTACTAGATATAAATCATATATATATCCAATTTCCTTTAAATTAATGTATTTCATACATAAAGTTAATTATATCATATATAATCAAACTCCCTCTTGTCAATTTGAACATTTCAAACTGACCCAAAAACTGATTCTCAACTTGTATCCAAGCTACCAAGGAGATCTTATGAACCTATGGCTCGAAGCTCCAATGGTACGTGAATAGCTGACTAAACTCTTTAGTCACGATATCCACCATCCGTTAACTGCCAGGCTTTCTACTAAAGACCGACAATTGAACTCTTCTTGCCATAGATATATTTCTATGTCCATTGGATATAACCAATCATCAGTATGATGACCCTTCACAGATGCTCGTAATTACAGCAGGCCAATTTACTGTTTTTCCCTTGTAATTACATCTTTCTCCTTAAGTACCACTGATCCCTCTAATGAACAATACAACATAGTTTTACTATGTGTGAACACCTTTCGGGCCATGAGAAGGTGCATGGCGCCACATCGTTCAAGCCCCAGGATCAGCCTTAAGAGAGTAATCTATCTACTTACCCCTACTTTGGGGAAGGAGTGAACTCCATCTTGTGAAGCTGAGTTCCTAGCTCCCAAATCAGACGAATCCCCAAAATGGTAGGTTTCAGTCGGCATTCTGGCCATCGCGCCCATACAAATCAAAAGACCGCCCTCAATGGCAGGAGTTCCCAACTCACTCAGGATTGAGGTCATGTTACCTATGGTCATCCTAGTGAAGTGAAGTCTCAGTCATGAACGGTGTTATATGACAAGACATTAACACTTCGAGGTCTAGTCTTATACAAACTCTTTGTATAGGACGCCCCGCTCACATGTCCACTACACGAATGATCAGGATCAGACCATCTGTGACAAGTCACAACATTTGTAACAATTCTACAAAGCGGGCCGCATCCGTAGTGTTACCAGGATAAGGATTCCCTCCTATATCCATATACTACAGACTATTTTTGTTGTCACTTAAGACATAATCCACTTGTATGGTACTACATACATGCTTAAGTTACATAAAGACAACCGGGGATATTAAGTTTATTGGTTTGTGGTAAAATAAAAAAACATCTAAATGTGCAAAGTCAAGTAGTGAAGTAAATATCATTTATCTCATACATCACAGGTGTTCGTACAAAGTTGTTTATAAACTACATGACACTAGGCTTTAGGGCACAAACCCCAACACAAATCTCTTGTGGAAGCGATTGATCGCCTATGCCTTTAATTTATGTTTTGAATTTACAGAAAATATAGAGAAGATTAAACATCTAATCTAAGCATGCTTTTACACAGAGAATAATTTCAAAGAAAAGAGGATTACCTTTGAAGACTACTTCTTCAAAACTTATCCAATTCTTCAAATAGCGTAATATCTGCAATCACAAACTAGACACCATTGCTTAATCTTCCCCACTATTCTCCGGCAAGGATTTGGTTTGTGGGAACCAACTTTTGGAAGATTAAGGAAAGATCTTTGTAGAGAAACACTTTCTCTGTGATATTAGAGTGATGAGAGATTGAGAGAGTTTTTAGAGTGTTGTACAGAGAAAAAAAATTCAATCTCAAAATGTAGATAACCACTTTTGCATAACGAGAAAGGGGAGTTAACTCCCCTCACCACACTCACATTAACTCCCCTCAAGGGAATTATTGTTTGGATGTATGTCCTAAAGCCTCATAGTTAGTAAGTTATTCAAAATGATGGTTGATTATTTTATATATGAAATTATCCATTAAGAAAAATCCAAGGTTATTTTATAAGACTTGAACAGTATGTAGTGGATATACATATGGATCATGTTCAAGTAATAACCTAAAGGGTCTATAGTATATGGATAAGGTTGGGTATCTTATTTTAGTAACACTATGGATACAACCCACTTTGTAAGTGTTACAATTGTTGTAAAGTGTTACAAACAATGTGATCCAAATCGTTCATGTGGAGACATGCAAGTGGAGGTATTCTATACCTAGTTTGTATAAGATTGGACCATGAAATATTTAATCTCTTTTTGTAACACCATTGATTGAAGAGATTGATATTTTATAGGATAACCATGTATCTCGATCTCAATCCTGAGTGAGTTATGGACTCTTGTCTATTAGGGCAGTCCTTTAATTTGTATGGATGAGAGTGGCTTAAGTCGTTTCATGCCTTTAGGGTAAGTAGAGGAGTAGTTTCCTTAAGTGTTGATTTCGGGTCTTGAACAAAGGGTACCCACCTTTTCTGTAACCCGAGAGGGACTTGGTTTATGGTAGGAGCATAAATAGATTATTCATTAAAGAGATTAGTAGTACTTAAGGAGTAAGAGGTAATTATAGGGGTACAATGATAATTTGACCTAGTTGTAATTCTGAACTGCTTGGAAGGATTGACGTATTGTAATAGTTAAATCCAAGGGCACAAAAATATTATATAGTGCAAAGAATGCAGCTGTAGGTCTTGACTCACAGTTAATGAATGTTCATTAATATAATTAAAGAGTTTAATTGGTTAATGTCGAATCATTGAAACTTCTAACATGTAGCTCCATTATGTTCCCCCGCTAGCTCACAACGAGTAAATAAGAACCAAAAGTTTTGAAAGAATTTAAATTGTTCAAATTAAATAAGGGAACAATGTTAATTGTATATGATACAATCAATATAATGTATCTGTACAATATAATATAAAGTTAATTTTGAATGAGATTCAAAAATTAAACTTTAAAATAAAAGGAGATTTATTATTTGGATATGATTCAAATAATTGATTTGAGTCTGATTCATATTAAAACTATAGGTTAAAATTTAATATGAATGAGATCATATTAAAACTATAGGTTATGAGACAGATAAATATTTGAATAAGATTCAAATATTTAATAAATTAAATATAAGATATTTAACTTTGTAAATTAATTTAATTTCATTATTAATGGTTGTAATTAATAATTAATTAAATAAATTATTTATTTTAATTAAATGGGAAGTTAATTTTTATTAACTTTCAACTTCACGTTTCTAAGAAGAGAGATAGAGGGATGAGATCTCTCTGAATCTCTCTTTAATTCATCTTCTTCCTCACAATCTTTCTCTCTCAAATTTTTACAGAAAAAAGTTTCTCTATGATTCTTCTCTTTGCTATTCCTTGCTCTTTCAAAAGACGGTTCCCACAAACCGGTCTTTGCCAAGAGAATTGTCACACCCCGCCCCAGACCACCCTCGTAGCCTCAGAAAGGGTATGACTGCAGCAGTTATCAACCCTTTGGTTGACACTTACTGCCTAATAACTCTTGCGGAATAACTCTGATACCAAAATATAACTTATACACAACGAAATATCTTTAGGCCAAAAATTTATTACTTCAGAAACATAATGTATTTAGAGTCATTACAACACTAGATTCATAAGTCTCAAAGCCCAAAAACCCTAATCCCTATATGAACAACAGAAACATAACATGTGTACAATATTTACAGTAACCACCTAAACTGACGGGTTACAAATATCTTTATCCTTTAGTGGCAGAGCAAATGCAAAGCTATCTTCTAAGGATTTGATCCCTACCTGTGGGGGGGAAAGAAAAAATTTGAAAACGGGGTGAGCTTGCACCCAGTGAGTGACTTAAGAAAGATAATCGATTCTCATGCAAAAATCTCAATAAAGAGTTTAACTGAAATATAAGCTTCTACAGTACTTGTACTATAGTATAAACACTTTCCCAGCATAAAACATATAAAGCTGTTTTAATCATAAAACAGTAACCCCACTGTGGGTAAAACTAATCCCAATACCAACTACTAGTCAAGAGAGAACCTTTTTGCTCAATCTCTGACTCTAATTACCTACGTGCACGTGGCCATGCTAAGTACTGTCATACCATAGGTACTTCTACTCAGATACCTTCTCAAATGTCCTTCAGTATCGAGCTACTAGGATACCTTCTCAAATGTCCTTCAGTATCTGGTTGGTTTGGTACCTTCTCAAACGTCCTTCAGTACCAATACATACCTTCTCAAATGTCCTTCAGTATCTAGTTGGGCAGATACCTTCTCAAACATCCTTCGGTATCACGTTTTAAGTAAAACTAGTCATAAATGACTTTCTCTCTTTAAAGCATGTAAAGTATAACACATATAAAAATATAGCTTTAAAGGTACTAACACATGTTGGGTATATTTAACACATATAAATAGCTTTTCAACAAACTTCCCACACATGCATGCGTTTAAAACATAAATCATGGTTTGCTTGGAAATCACTTTGTAAAACTAGCTGGCATGAGAATAATCTTCTTTAAAACATGCGTTCTGTAAAACATTGTAAATAAAAACTTTTAATCAAATGTTTTAGTCAAACGTTTTAGTCACTCACCTCGATTGCTTAGGAACTTTTCACTCTAGTAGTTCATTTTCTACCTCGGGCTCCCTTTTTCAGCCCTAGAATCCAGATTCAACTTACATCTCAGATTACTCATAGTTCTAAACCTTATTTTGAGACACTTCCTTCTACAAACATATTCTAAAATGTCTCATGAAGCTTACCCTAAAATTTGAGCTCAGAAATTCTCGTGGTTTGGCCGGAATCTCAAAATCTTCAAGACTGGCCCAAGCTTATCCGACAGCCTGACCCTTCTGTCATCTTCTCAGTTTCCAGCCCGATCCCTTCGAGCTTTTCCTCCGGCAGCCCTACTCTGAAAACTAGACTTCTATAGATTTCAGGTGGCTTTAGAATCACTCCAAACGCACGAGTAAATTGGGAGAACTCCTCGTCCCAAATTGATGCTGCTTTCTAGACTTCACTGTCCAATGCGTCCTCTTTGAAATTCTATGACCAACACATGGATTTTGCTCTCAACGCAAGGTTTTCTCAACTTTTCCACTCTTCTTAAATGTATTTTTTGAGTTGTGATCTGAAAAATGAAGTCTTTTGTCCCTATTTATAGGCATCCAAACCTTCTCTAAAGTCGATACCTCCTACTTGGCTGCATGTCCAAGTATTTCCTCCTCACACTACCAACACATCTTTTTGATCAACGTAATCTAAGTGTCTTCCTCCTATGTAGCCAACGCATAAGTCTCAAATTGCATGTCCTCAGATGAAACTACCTCAAATTATTAAGGCTTAAGGCTTCCTCCCAAGAAGACACATGGTTTGATGATGTCCTTTAGGTGATCTCATCCTTTATATGCGTCCAACTCTTGGATGTTCAACGTATAATCCACAAACAACGCATAGCCTAAAATCAACGCATAGCAAGCCACTTACTACCATTTCAATCCAACTTAGCCATTGCAAGAGCTAGCCATCACTAACGCATAGGGTGACCGCCCATCCTCGACGCATGGCTCACTAGGTAGCATCGCAACTTGCTTGGTATGGGTGCATGGTGCTGGCCACTGACGCATAGGCGTGCTGCATAGGTTGGCTGCTCAACGCATGGGCGTGCTACATAGGCTGGCTGCTCGACGCATGGGCGTGCTACATAGGCTGGCCGCTTGACGCATGGGCGTGCTTGGCTGGCCGCTCGACGCATTGGGCAAGGGCGCTGTACATTGACCGTTTGACGCATGGGCTGCCTTCCAACGCATGCCTTGCCTACCCTTGTGCCTTCCAACACGTCACCTCCATTTTCCAACGCGTCACCTCCATTTTTCCTCCTTCAGCCGCATGCCATCACCAACAACCCTTCCAATGCATCAACACATAAAATTCTATACTTAGCCAAATTTCCAAATTTTTCCCCAAAAGTTAAGCTTCCAAATTTCCTCTTTTCTTCAAATCTCAACTCTTTTCTCTACCATTACACACTAATTTCCATATCAACCTACTCACCACACTAGTCTTAGTAGGGAATGTACTCAAGTAGAGAAATTAGGATTCGGGGTTCACATTTACTCCCCCTTATGAAAATTTCGTCCTTGAAATTTCGCTACAAGTTCGTCAATTAAATAACTACGGATACTGGTTTCTGATTTGCTCTTTGGCTTCCCACTTTGCTTCTTCCATGCTATGATTTCGCCATAGTACCTTTACCAATGGGATTGTCTTATTCCTTAAGACATGTTCCTTTCTGTCAAGGATTTCTACTAGTTCCTCCTCATAAGAGAAATTATCTCTCAACTGTACCGATTGCTCAGGCAACACATAGGTAGGATCTGACACATACTTTCTAAGCATTGCCACATGAAAAACATCATGAATACGAGATAATTCTGGAGGTAAATTCAATCGATATGCCATTGGGCCAACTCTTTCTATTATCTTGTAAGGTCTAATATATCTCGGGCTTAATTTCCCTTTTCTACCAAACCTGAGTATTCCTTTCCACGGAGATAACTTCAGAAATACTTTATCACCAACTTCAAACTCCAATTCTCCTCCGCTTATCGGCATAACTCTTCTGCCTATCTCGAGCCATCTTAAGATCATCTCTTATAATCTTAACGTTATCTGATGTCTGTTGCACAAGTTCTGGACCTAGTAATTTCCTTTCACCGACTTCATTCCAGCATATCCGAGTCCTACATGGTCTTCCGTATAGTGCCTCATACAGTGCCATTCCGATATTCGAATGGTAACTGTTGTTATACGCAAATTCGATTAACGACAGATGCGTATCCCAACTGCCTTTGAATTGCAATATACATGCTCTCAGCATATCCTCTAATGTCTGGATTGTCCGCTCTAACTGACCATCCATCTGTGAATGAAAAGCGGTACTAAAATATAACTTGGTTTCCATAGCTTTCTGCAAACTAGGCCCAAACTTCGGTGTAAATCTGGAGTCTTGATCTGATACAATTGAAACTGGAGCTCCAAAATAACTTACAACTCGATCCATATACAGCTTAGCTAATTGGTCTAGGATAAAAGTAACTTTAACAGGTAAAAACTTAGCTGTTTTTGTCAATCTATCCACAATTACCCATATGCCATCATAGCTCGTGGGTGTCTTAGGTAATCCAAACAGGAAATCCATCGTAATATACTCCCACTTCCACTCTGGTACTGGGAGTGGATTAAGTAATCCTGCTGGCCTTTGTCTGTCTGGTTTAACTTGTTGACATATTAGACACCTGTCAACATACTTCGCTATTTCTCTTTTCATACCAGGCCATCAGTACGATCTCTTTAATGTTCTGTACATTTTCGTACTGCTCAGATTCATAGCATAGGCTGAACTATGTGTCTCCTCCAGAATAGCTTGTTTATGTGCTAAATTCTTAGGTACGCATACCCTACCTTCCTTTAATAGCACTTTGTTCGTTCTTAATTGGTAGTCCATCCTCACTCCTTTACCTACTTCTTCAGCTAACTTCTGAAGATCGGAATCCTTTAATTGCTCACATAGAATATCTTCTACGAGAGTAGGACGCACTTGAAATGAAGCTAGTAACCCTCCTGTTTGACCGACTGATAATACTGCCCTAGCATTATATAACTCATTAATCAGTGTACCTTTCATTGAATTGATACTAGCTCTAGCTGATCTGTTTTTTCGACTTAAGGCATCAGCTACCACATTTGCTTTACCTGGGTGATAATCAATTGTGCAATCATAATCTTTGATCAACTCGAGCCATCTTCTTTGTCTCAAGTTTAGTTCCTTCTGATCACAGATATACTTCAGACTCTTATGATCTGTAAATATGTGACATCGCTCACCAAACAGGTAATGTCTCCACAACTTTAGAGCTAACAAAACTGCTGCTAACTCCAAATCATGTGTAGGGTAGTTACATTTGTGCTTCTTTAACTATCGAGAAGCATAAGCTACTACTTTTCCTTCCTGCATTAGCACACATCCTAACCCTTGTCGGGATGCATCACAATAGACCTCAAACTCTTTACCTGGAGTAGGTAGAGTTAATACTGGTGCTGACACTAACCTCTGTTTCAACACCTGAAAAACTGTGCTCGCATTCTGGCGACCACTCAAACTTCGCATCTTTTCTGGTCAATTTTGTCAACGGCAGAACTATCTTAGAAAAGCCTTCCACGAATCTCCTATAATAACCTGTTAAACCCAGAAAACTGCGTACTTCTGTTACATTCAGGGGTCGTTCCCAGTTTATTATTGCTTCTATCTTTTGGGAATCAATGCTAACTCCATCAGCTGAAACTATATGCCCAAGGAATACGTCTTGGTTTAACCAAAAATCACACTTACTAAATTTGGCATATAACTTCTTTTTCCTTAGTATCTGTAACACCATCCTCAGATGTTCTTTGTACTTCTCTGTACTACTAGAATATACTAGTATATCGTCTATGAAAACTATCACAAACTGATCCAGATAAAGATGAAATATCCTATTAATCAAATCCATAAATACCGCAGGAGAATTTGTCAATCCAAATGGCATTACTAGGAACTCATAATGTCCATACCTAGTTCTGAATGCAGTCTTTGGAACATTTGTGTCTTTCAACTTCAACTGGTGATAACCTGATCTCAAATCTATCTTAGAGAACACTGTGGCTCCCTTTAACTGATCGAAGAGATCATCTATACGAGGCAATGTGTACTTATTCTTAATGGTCACCTTATTCAACTGTCTATAATCTATGCATAATCTAAGAGTACCGTCTTTCTTCTTAACAAACAAGACTAGCACTCCTCAAGGCGACATACTGGGTCTAATGTACCCCTTATACACAAGTTCCTGTAACTGAACTTTTAATTCCTTCAGTTCCGTTGGTGCCATCCTATATGGTGCTTGGGATTGTACTCGGAACTAACTCAATAGTAAATTCTATTTTCCTGTCAGGTGGTAAGCCTGGTAACTCTTCAGGGAACACATCTGAGAATTCTTGTACCACAGGTACATCCTCAGGTCTCAGTTTCTTATCCTGTGAAACTACTACATAGGCTAAATAGGCTTCGCATCCCTTACTTAGTAGTTTCCTAGCCTTCACTGCTAATATTAAACTTCCTAGAAGTATTCTTTTACTTCCTACCAAGGTTATCTCTTTTTCACCTGGTTTTCTAAACACTATTTCTCTTTTAAAACAATCTATAGTGGCATAGTGTTTACTTAGGAAATCCATACCTAAGATAACATCAAACTCTAGTAATTCTAATGGAATCAAGTTAACCCATAAATTCTGATTTCCAAGAATTACTTCACAATTCCTGTAATACTCACGTACAACTAGAGTATCTCCTACAAGTGTAGAGATAAACAAATCCTCATTCAAACGCTCAGGCACTCTATCTATATGTAATGCACATATGCTAGATATGAATGAGTGTGTGGCACCAGGATTAAATAATGCATAAGCGGATTGATTACATAAAGTTATCGTACCAGTTACGACTTCTGGAGCCTCTTCCTCTTCCTGGTGTGTCATAGCGTATACTCTACCCTGTTATTGCTGCTGTTGGGGTCATCTAGCTACCTCTTTCTGCTTAGTTACACCGGATCCTTCACCTTTAGTTCCGGTCACTCTAGGTTGGTCTACAGTTTGGGTAAATCCTCTTTGCTCACTCGGTGCTCCATGACCTAGCTGGGAACAATCTCTCTCGAAATGCCCCGTTTGTCCGCACTGGAAGCACACATTCCTATTGCCGTAACATACTCCTGTATGTGGCCTATCACAGTTTACACAAAGTGGTCTCCTTCATGTACTAGCTACTGACTCACTAGCACAACCTGATACTGACCTACTACTCGGTCCAGCTGCAGATCTTGACCTCTTTCGACCTGAGCTTTGTTGGCTCGTGCCTCCAAAACTCCTCATACCCGACTGTCCAGAGAATGGGGGTCTAAAACTCTTGCCTCTCGTTTCTCCAGGCGTTCTAAACTGTCCCGCATCTGGCTGGAGTATATCTAACCTTGCTACACTCTGCTCTACTCGGATAGCGGTCTCAACTAACTGAGTGAAATTCACCCAATTGGATGTAGAGGTAACGGGTGTACGTATCTTTCTTCTTAGGCCATTCTCAAATCTTCTACACCTCTCATTCTCTTCTGCAATGATCGGAAGGGCATACTGAGATAACTTAGTAAATCTTTGCTCATACTCAGCAACCGTCATCACTCCCTGAGTTAGCCTAAGGAATTCCTCCCTCTTCGCTTCTTTAAAAGCACTAGGTTAGTATTTATCCTCCAATATCTGTCTAAACTCAGACCAAGTCATAGTCTCCGAACTATTCCTTCTGACCTCTATCACTTTCCACCACTTCTCAGCCCCTTTCTACAGCAAGAAAACCACTAACTCGACCTTACGGTCCTCAGGGCACCTCATAACCCTAAACCACTTCTCAATCAAGTCTAACCAGATCTCAGCATCTACTGGATCTGTGGCTCCATCGAACGTCGTGGCTCCTAAATCTTTCAGCATATCGACGTCGAATTTCTTCTCTGGATCGGTCTGAATCGATCCTACACTCGTCGCCAATCTTTGAGTGATTCTATCAAACACTCGATCCTCCCTCTGGGGATCTACACCTACCCGTGGTGTACTCGACTCATTTGCAGAAATCGCTTCCTGCTCTACTAAGTCTTTAACTCTTTTTCCCTTCGGATCTAGGTCCCGTCTAACTTTAGGACCTCCGCTGGTAGGGTCAACATTCCTCTCCTCAGTCTGCTTACTCCGCCTGCCAGTTTTCCTCAGCATTTTTGCCTAATTATTAGGTACACATGTTAGGGACTTATCTATGGGACTTAATCTAATGCATGAACTCTCTCTTTCACCCAAAACCTTATGCTCTAATACTAAGCTAGCTCAAACCTTCACCAAGTTTACGTATACCTTTGCTCTGATACTAAGTTGTCACACCCCGCCCCAGACCACCCTCTTAGCCTAGGAAAGGGCGTGACTGCAGCAGTTATCAGCACTTTGGTTGACACTTACTACCTAATAACTCTTGCAGAATAACTTTGATACCAAAATATAACTTATACATAGCGGAATATCTTTACACTAGATTCATAAGTCCCAAAGCCCAAAAACCCTAGTCTCTATATGAACAACAGAAACATAACTTGTGTACAATATTTACAGTAACCACCTAAACAGACAAGAAGCTATCTTCTGAGGATTTGATCGCTACCTGTAGGGGGGAAAGGGAAACATTTGAAAACGGGGCGAGCTTGTGCCCAATGAGTGACTTAAGAAAGATAATTGATTCTCATGCAAAAATCTCAATAAAGAGTTTAACTGAAATATAAGCTTCTACAGTACTTGTACTGTAGTATAAACATTTTCCAAGCACATATAAAGCTGTTTCAATCATAAAATAGTAAAATTGTTTCTCAGTTGAAAGTAACCCTACTGTGGGTAAAACTAATCCCAACACCAACTACTAGTCAAGAGAGAACCCTTTTGCTCAATCTCTGACTTTACCTACCTACGTGCACGTTGTCATGCTAAGTACCGTCATACCTTAGGTACTTCTGCTCAGATACCTTCTCAAATGTCCTTCAGGATCGAGCTACTAGGATACCTTCTCAAATGTCCTTCAGTATCTGGTTGGTTTGGTACCTTCTCAAACGTCCTTCAGTACCAATACATACCTTCTCAAATGTCCTTCAATATCTAATTGGGCAGATACCTTCTCAAATGTCCTTCAATATCTAATTGGGCGGATACCTTCTCAAACGTCCTTCGGTATTGCGTTTTAAGTAAAACTAGTCATAAATGACTTTCTCTCTTTAAAGTATGTAAAGTATAACACATATAAAAACATAGCTTTAAAGTACTAATGATGTTGGGTATATTTAACACATATAAATAGCTTTTCAACAAACTTCCCACACATGCATGCATTTAAAACATAAATCATGGTTTGCTTGGAAATCACTTTGTAAAACTAGCTGGCATGAGAATAATCTTCTTTAAAACATGCTTTCTGTAAAACATTATAAATAAAACATTTGAATCGAATGTTTTAGTCACACTTTTTAGTCACTCACCTTGATTGCTTAGGAACTTTTCACTCTAGTAGTTCCTTTTCTACCTCAGGCTCCCTTTTTCAGCCCTAGAATCAAGTTTCATCTTACAGCTCATATTACTCATAGTTCTAAATCTTATTTTGAGATACTTCCTTATACAAACATAATCTAAAATATCGCAGGAAGCTTATTCTAAAATTTGAGCTCATAACTCTTCTTGGTTTGGCCGGAATCTCAAAATCTTCAAGACTGGACCAAGCTTATCCGACAGCCTGACCCTTCTGTCTTCTTCTCAATTTCCAGCCCGATCCCTTCGAGCTTTTCCTCCGGTAGCCCTACTCTAAAAACTAGACTTCTAGAGATTCAGGTGACTTTAGAATCACTCCAAACGCAAGAGTAAATTGGGAGAACTCCTCGTCCCAAATTGATGCTACTTTCCAGACTTCTCTGTCCAATGCGTCCTCTTTGAAATTCTATGACCAACGCATTGATTTTGCTCTCAACGCAAGGTTTCCTCAACTTCCCCATCTGAAAAATGAAGTCTTTTGGCCCTATTTATAGGCATCCAAACCTTCTCCAAAGTCGACACCACCTACTTGGCTTCATGTCCAAGTGTTTCCTCCTCACACTACCAACACATGTTTTTTATCAACGCAATTTAAGTGTCTTCCTCCTGTGTAGCCAACGCACGAGCCTCAAATTGCATGTCCTCAGATGGAACAACCTATCGTATAGGTTAATGCCCATTCGTTTAGGAAAACTAAGTGATCATCTAGCAAAAGCTATGCGATCGTTTAGCTCATCGCTTAGCTGAGTGTCTATCGTGTACTAACACTCCTCGATCGTTTAGCTAACTCCAAGTTGTCGCTTTGTAAATATTATTTACTGGACAACTTCTCCGTGAGCAAATTAACAACTTTTTCAAATCTTACTAAAATTAGGAAAACATTTTTTTTTATCTCATGGTTACCATGAAACCACCAATAACCTCCCACTCAATTGGTTATTAAAGAAAAAGAGATAATTATTCAATAATTAAAATTATTATAAATATAAATTATAACTAACTTACCATAATATATTTATAACCTATAGTTTTAATATTTCATCTCATGAAAACATATAAAACCATAGTTCTTTTTCTATTCCATGGCATTTAATGTAAATCTCATTTACATTAATCCTCTACTTGATGTATATCATACACCATACCGATCATATCATATATAATCGAATTACCTCTTGTCAATTTGAACATTTCAAATCAACACCAAGAACTAATCCTTAACTAGAATCTATTGAGCTACCAAGGGGACCTTATGAACCTGTAGCTCGAAGCTCCAATGGTACGTGAATAACTAACTAAACTCTTTAGTCACGGGATCCATCATCCGTTAACTACCAGGCACTCTACTAAAGACCGAAAATTGAACTCTTCTTATCATAGATATATTATGTGTCCATCTTAACCAATCAGCAGTGCGACAACACTTCACAGATTGCTCGTAAGTACAGCTCAGCCAATAACCGTTATGCCCTTGTAGTTACATCTAACTCCTTAAGTACCATTGATCCCTCTAATGAACATAAGTCATAGTCCTACTGTGACTGAGTCCTCTCTTCCAAAGAGAAGCTATGGCCACTATGTTCAAGCCCCGGAATCAGCCCTTAAGGGAGAAATCTATCTATTTACCCCTACTTCGGGGAAGGAGTGAATTCCATCTAGTGTAAGTGAGTTCCCAGCTCCCAAATCAGACAAGTACCCAAAAAGGTAGGCATGTTGAGTTTTCAATCTTGCCACTCTCACCTATATTAATCAAAGAACTACCCTCAAAGGCAAGAGTTCTCAAAACACTCAGGATTGAGGTGTGTCACCTATGGTCGTTTAGGTGAGATGTAAGTCTCCAGTATCGACGGCGTTTTATACAAAGTCTAGTCATCTCGTGGTCTGGTCTTATACAAACTCTTTGTATAGGACACCCCCGCTCGCATGTCTCCACATGAATGGTCAGGATCTACCATCTGTAGTAGTTCACAACATTTACAAACCTCTACAAAATGGGCCGTATCCATAGTGTCACCAGGATCAGGTATCCCACCTTAATCCTTATACTATAGACCTATCTAGGTTATCACTTATGGTATAACTGGTATATCTCATATACATGCTTAAGTTTACATGAGTAAATGCCAGAATGAAATAACAGTTATTTTATTCATAAAAAATGTGTATAATTACAAATGACGAGACTTTGGGAGAATTAGGACACCAATCCCAACAATCTCCCACTTGCCATAATGCCTCGGAAGACTAATGTACAATACAATATAAAACATGTACAATATACAATAAACTAGGGCATATCTCAATATCATTTCCCACTTATCCTAGACAAGATGTCGCATGTCTTGCAGACCTAGACTCTTCAGATGACCCTCAACACTTTAGTTGTGAAAGCCTTTGTAAAGGGATTAGCAACGTTGTGCTCCGACATTATCTTCGTGACTATCACATCACCGCGATGCACAATCTCCCTGATCAAGTGGTATTTTCGTCCTATATGCTTACCCCGACGATGCTTCGAGGCTTCTTTGAATTTTTCATAGCCCCGTTGTTATCACAATAAGGAGTGATAGGCAAATCCATATTTTAAACAACTTCCAAATATGAAAGGGATTTCCTCAGCCAAACAGCTTCCTTAGCCATAGTGGAGTCCGCGATGCATCCTTGCTTGATGCTTTGCCACACTACAGCCTCTCCATTTAGAGCGAACATTGGCCCCAATGTCGATTTGCGAGAATCTCTATTGGTCTGAAAGTCAGAGTCCGTGTATCCTGTAAGGATTAGATCCTTATCTCCATTCACGAGCATGTAGTTCCTTGTTCTCTGAAGATACTTGAGGATCATTTAGACCGTCGTCCAGTGATCAAATCCTAGATTAGATTGATACCGACTGACAATCCCTACTGCATAGAAAATGTCGGGTCTAGTACACAACATTGCATACGTTAAGCTTCCTACAGCTGAAGCATAGGGAATCCGTCTCATTGCCTTAACTTCTTGAGGTGTCTTAGGACGTTGATCCTTAGAACAAACGATTCCATGCCTGAAGGGTAATAAACCCCTATTGGAATCCTGCATTTTGTACCTGATCAACATTTGATCGATGTACGATGCCTGACACAGGGCTAACTATTTGTTCTTACGATCTCAAATGATCTGGATCCCTATAACATACTGTGCCTCACCCAAATCTTTCATTTGGAACTGGGCAGCTAGCTATTTCTTAATGTCAATTAGATACCCTACATCATTCCCAATGAGTAGGATATCATCCACATACAGTACCAAGAAAGCTATTAAGCTATTAATGATTTTCTTGTAGGCACAAGACTCATCAACGTTCTGATCAATGCCAAACGACTTGACTGTAGTGTCAAATCTAATGTTCCATGATCTAGATGCTTGTTTCAGCCCATAAATGGACCTATTAAGCTTGCAAACCTTTTACTCTTGATTTGGAACTATGAACCCTTCTGGTTGAGTCATATAGATGGTCTCTTCAAGATTACCATTAAGAAAGGTAGTCTTGACGTCCATTTCTCATTCCATAATCATAAAATGTAGCTATGGAATGAAGTATCCAGATAGACTTGAGCATGACAACAGGTGAGAAAGTTTCCTCATAATCAACTCCCTCGACCTGGGTATAACCCTTTGCCATGAGTCGAGCCTTAAAGGTTTGCACCTTTCCATCTACATCTCTCTTTTGAAGGAACTCTTTCCGAAAAGCATCCAGAAGCGTGTTCGGATCTTTCCGATTTCATCATGACCGAAATACAACACATACATTCTAACAGACAGTTATGAAAATTACACTAATTAAAGGTATGCTTTAAACAATAAAATTACAAGGAAAAAGTTCTCATACCAGTTGAAGACCCTCTTCGAACTTTGAACTCAGACACAACGAAAGAACCTCCACCCGCACTCTATCACCCAGCAAACAAGTCGGCTGTAGCAGCACGATCGTCTACACGAATGGTAGCAACATGAACAGTCACGAACAAGTGAATAGCAGCGGGGACGACACCACCAAATGGATCCCTTGGTATTCTCATAGTGAGAATCCAAAGTGTGGTCATTGGTGAATTGGTAGAGTGTTAGAGAAGGAATAAATTGTGTAGACGATAAGAAAATGGGAGAGAAAAAGAGCTATCGTATAACTATGTGCTTATCATTTAGAAGAAGCTACACGATCGTGTAGGTTTTACTAAGCGATTGTTTAATAAAAGGTAGACGATCGTTTAGAAAAGCTACACTATGCGATCGTTTAGGAAAGCTAAGCTATCGTTTAGGGACGAGCGTGCGATCGCTTAGGTGCTGGTGTACGATCGTTTAGGCGATGAGCGACTATCGTATAGGCTCTCAAACTATGCGATCGTTACGTTTTCACACTGATGTGAAAATTTTCAAACTTTTGCAAAATGAAACAAATTTTCATTTTATTCTTCGGTTATAATAACCAACTTCGGATGCTCCCATTAACACACGTCCGAGAGAAGTTTTAGGCCAATTATCATATAACTAACCAATTTAATAATTAAAGAATATTATCATATTATATTCTTACCCTGTAGTTTGATATCACATATCTACTATAGTAATTTCTTCTCCACTTGATATAAATCATATTTATATATAATTTCCTCCAAAATAATATATCTCATACATTTAGTCAATTATATCATATATAATTAACCAGTCCAATTATATCATATATAATTGAACTCCTTCTTGTCAATTTGAACATTTCAAATTAACCCAAACATTGATACTCGACTTTATCCAAGCTACCTAGAGGACTTAATAGACCTGTGGCTCGAAGCTCCAACGGTATGTGAATAGCTGACTAAACTCTTTAGCCACGAGATCCACCATCCATTAACTGTCAGGCATTCCACTAAAGACCAACAGCTGAACTTTTCTTACCACAAATATATTTCTGTGTCCATCGAATATAACCAATCATGAGTACGATGACCATTCACAGATGCTCATAAGTATACTGGGCCAATTTACCGTTTTGCCCCTGTAATTACATCTCACTCCTTAAGTACCACTGATTCCTCTAATGAACAATACAACATAGTCCAACTATGTGTGAACACCTCTCGAGCCAAGAGAAGATGTGTGGCGCCACATCGTTCAAGCCCTGGAATCAACCCTTAAGAGAGCCATCTATCTACTTACCCCTGTTTCGGGGAAGGAGTGAATTCCATCTTGTGTAGTTGAGTTCTCAGCTCCCAAATCAGACGAATCCCCAAAACGGTAGGTTCGAATCGATGACATAACCACTCACACCCATACAAATCAAGGACCACCCTCAATGGCAGGAGTCCTCAACTCACTCAAGATTGAGGTCATGTTACCTAGGGTCATCCTAGTGAAGTGAAGTCTCTATCATGAACGATGTTATATAACGAGACATTAACACTTCGTCGTTAGGTCTTATACAAACTCTTTGTATAGGACACCCCCACTCGCATGTCCCCTACACGAATTATCAGGATCAGACCATCTGTGACAAGTCACAACACTTGTGACCATTCCACAAAGCGAGCCGTATCCGTAACATTACCAGGATAAAGTTTCCCTTCTATATCCATATACTACAGACCATTTTGGTTATCACTCAAGACATGATCCACTTGTATGTCACCACATACATGCTTAAGTTACATACAGATAACTAGGGATTTTATGTTTATTGGTTTGTGGTAAAGCAAACAAAACATGCAACTGAGCAAAAAATAAGATGTGAAGTAAATATCATATATTATATAATACAAGCGTTCGTACAAAGTGTTTACAAACTACAAGACACGAGACTTTAGGGCATCAACCCCAACAATCTCCCACGTGTCCTAAAGCGAAGTGGGGTGTACATAAAACTAGTATAAAACAATAAACTATGGCATAAAAACCCAGTACAAGAAAATCTCCCACTTGCCCTAGTCCAGCCGCGGGCGGTCCTGTAGACCCATGCTCTGTAGGTGACCCTCAAACACTGTAGTCGTGAGAGCCTTCGTAAACGGGTCAGCAACATTGTGCTCCGAAGCGATCTTCGTGACAATCACGTCCCCTCGATGCACTATCTCACAGATCAAATGATACTTCCGCTCTATGTGTTTGTCGCGCCTGTGACTCCTCAGCTCCTTGGAGTTCACCAATTCCCCCTATTATCATAATATAGGGTAATGGGCCTAGACATATATGGAACAACTTCCAGTTCTGTCAAGAACTTCTGAGCCAGACGACCACCTTAGCAGCTTTGCAAGCCGCTACGTACTCTACTTTCATAGTGGAGTCAACGATGTACCCCTGCTTAGTGCTTCGCCACACTACAGCTCTTCCATTAAGAGTAAAGACTGACCTTGATGTGAACTTGCGAGGGTCCTTATCAGTCTGAAAGTCAAAATCCGTGTATCCAGTAAGGATTAGATCCCTAGAACCATACACGAGCATGTAATCCCTCATTCTCCAAAGATACTTGAGGATGTTCTTCACTGCGGTCCAATGACCCTGGCCGGGTTAGACTGATACCGACTGACTATGCCCACAGCGTAGCAGATGCCTAGACGAGTACAAAGCATCGCGTACATCAAACTACCAACGGCAGACGTATATGGGACCCGTCTCATCTCCTCAACCTTTTGAGGCGTCTTAGGACACATGTTCTTAGAAAAAGTGACTCCATGCCTGAATGGCAGTAGACCCCTCTTGGAGTCCTCCATCGAGTACTTGAGCAACATCTTGTCAATGTACGATGCTTTAGACAGTGCTAGCACTTTGTTCTTATGATCCCGAAAGATCTGTATACCTAGAACAAACTGAGGCTCTCCCAAATCTTTCATTTGGAATTGGGTCACTAACTAGTTCTTAACTGTAGTCAGTAGACCTACATTATTCCCAATGAGTAATATATTGTCTACATACAACACTAAAAAGACTACTGAAGCGTTGATGATCTTCTTGTAGACACAAAGTTCATCAACGTTATGGTTAAAGCCATACGACTTGATCGCAGTATCAAATCGTATATTCCAAGATCAAGACGCCTATTTCAGCCCATAAATGGACTGATTCAGCTTGCAAACCTTTTGCTTTTGCTCTGGACCTTGGGCTACGAATCCCTCGGGTTGCACAATGTAAATGGTCTCCTTAAGATTGCCATTCAAAAAGGTCGTCCTTACGTCCATTTTCCAGATCTCGTAATTATAATAAGTTGCAATGGACAGGAGGATGCGAATCGACTTTAACATGACAACAGGCGAGAAAGTCTCCTTATAGTCGACTCCCTCTACCTGGGTATAACCCTTTGCCACAAGTCGAGCCTTGAATGTCTGTACCTTCCCATCAGCACCCCGTTTATGCTTGTAAATCCATTTACAACCTATAGGTCTTACCCCATCAGGCTGATCTACAAGATCCCATTCTGAGTTGAAGTACATCAACTCCATCTCAAGATCCATGGCCTTGACCCATTCATCTTGGTCAACATCCTCCATTGCCTTCTGATAAGACAACAAATCCTTAACGTCACCATCTGCTACCATAGCAAGGATTATCGTGAACCCAGATAGCGAACGGGTGGGTTTGCAACCCTCCCACTACGTCGAGGTTCCCTCAACTCTTGAAGTAGAACCGACCTACTAGATGAACTCTCATCAACAACTCTTGTTGATGTAGCAGGCTCTTCAAAAAATCTTGTTGAAGTTTTAGTAGTTTCATTGGAAAGCTCATGTAACACGACTTTACTTCGTGGACTGTTTTCCCTTATATGATCCTCCTCTAGGAAAGTAGCGTTCGTGGAAACAAACACCCTATTTTCCGTCAGATCATAAAAATAACCCACTCGTGTACCTTTGGGGTAGCCTACAAAGAGGCATAACCTCGACCGTGGTTCCAACTGTTGGGGTTAATGCCTTAAAGTCTCGTGTCCTATAGTGTGTAAATAGTATGTACGAACACTTGTGTTGTTAATATATGATATTTACTTCACATCTTATATTTTTCTCAGTTAATTGTTTTATTTGCTTTACTACAAACCAATAAACATAAATATCTGGTTATCTGTATGTGACTCAAGCATGTATGTGGTGACATACAAGTGGATCATGTCTTGAGTGATAACCAAAATCGTCTGTAGTATATGGATGAAGGAGGAAAATCTTATCCTGGTAACGCTATGGATGCGGCCCACTTTGTGGAATGGTCACAAGAGTTGTGACTTGTCCTAGATAGTCTGATCATTCGTGTTGGGGACATGCGAGCGGGGGCGTCCTATACAAAGAGTTTATATAAGACCTGACCACGAAGTGTTAACATCTCGTTATATAACACCGCTCATGACAGAGACTTCACTTCACTAGGATGACCATACGTAACATGACCTCAATCTTGAGTGAGTCGGGAACTCCTTCCATTGAGGGCGGTCTTTTGATTTGTATGGGTACGAGTGGCCAGGTCGCCGATTCAAACCTACCATTTTGGGGATTCGTCTGATTTGGGAGCTGGGAACTCAGCTGCATAAGATGGAATTCACTCCTTCCCCAAGGCAGGGGTAAGTAGATAGATGGCTCCCTTAAGGGTTAATTCTGGGGCTTGAACGATGTGGCACCACACACCTTCTCCTGACCCGAAAGGTGTTCACATATAGTTGGACTATGTTGTATTGTTCATTAGAGGAATTAGTGGTACTTAAGGAGTGAGATGTAACTACAGAGGCAAAACGATAAATTGGCCCAGCTGTATTTACGAGCATCTGTGAAGTGTCATTGTACTCATGATTGGTTATATCCGATGGACACAGAAATATATTTGTGGTAAGAAGAGTTCAGCTATTGGTCTAGTGGAATGCCTGACAGTTAAGGGATGGTGGATCTTGTGGCTAAAGAGTTTAGTCAGCTATTCACTACTGTTGGAGCTTCGAGCCACAGGTCCATTAGGTCCCCTAGGTAGCTTGGATAAAGTTGAGAACCAGTATTTGGGTTAATTTGAAATGTTCAAATTGACAGGAGGAAGTTCGGTTATATATGATATAACTAGACTGGTTAATTATATATGATATAATTGAAAAATGTATAAGATACATTTTTATGGAGGAAATTAAATATAAATATGATTTATATCAAATAGAGGAGAAAATACTATAGTAGATATGTGATATCAAACTATAGGATATAAATATAATATGATTATATTAATTAATTAATTAATTAATTAATGATATGATAATTAATCCTTTTTCCACGTTCGGGCGTGGGTTAGTGGACAGCATCGGTGGTAACCGATGAGTTAAAATGAAAAAAAATTTCAATTTTGAAGCGTGCAATCGATAATCTGTCAATCGCCCAAAAGATTTCGTGAAAGCGCGCTAGTGTTTTGTAAAACGATCGCACGAGAGCCTATACAATAGTCGTTTCTCCGCATAAACGATCGTCCACCTCACGATTTAACTAAACGATCGTACATCTTTTCCTAAACGATCGTTCAGCAAATCCTACATGATCGTGTAGCTTCTGTATGCGATAAGCACTTTTGCTATGCGATAGCGTTGTTTTCTCTCCCACTTGCTTATCGCTTACACGACTCGTTTTTCCTCCGTCCTCTACCAAATTCCCAAAGCCCGCCCTTTGGGTTTTCACTCCGAGAATACCGGGGCTCATTAGTGGTGGTGTCGTCCCCGTTGCAGTCGTGAGTTCGCATTGATCGTGCATCTGCAGTTGACGTTTTCCGCTAGGTGTTGGTAGAACATTTAGAGGGTCCGCTGCGTTGGAGTTCCGGAGATTAAAGATAGTCTTCAACTGGTATGTAACTTTGTCTCCTTGTTATTTATCTTTGTTCGTAGCATGCCGTTAATTAAGTTTTGATTGCATAACTATATGTGTTGAATGTATAATGTTATATTTTAGTCACGGTGAGATCGGAGCGATCCGAACGCGCTCATGGAACTCTCGGTATGAGATCCTTCACCAACTTCTTGGGATTAGCCTCAAGTACATGTGTAGAATAATCCCAAATGCGAAAGTGACGTAAACTAGCTTTATGACTGTTTCATAACTCCAGAGGTGTTCTCGTAACACTCTTTGAGGGAACACAGTTGAGTATGTATACCACAGTCTCCACTGCGAAACCCCAAAACGAGTCCGATAAGGAAGCGTAACTCATCATCGAGTGAACAATGTTCAACAAGGTTCTATTTCTCCTCTTCGCTATACCATTCTGCTGAGATGTACCCGACGCTGAGAGTTGAAAAACGATTCCATGTTCTATTAAATAGTCCTGGAATGTCGAGTCAAAAAACTCTCCACCTCGATCCGATCGAAGTGTTTTAATCCGTCTATCCAATGCGTTTTCAACTTCAGCCTTGAACTCTTTAAACTTTTCAAAGGATTCAGACTTCCGTTGCATAAGATAAACATACCTGTACCTAGAGTAGTCATCAGTAAAACTGATAAAATACTCATAGCCACCTCGAGCTCACACATTCATAGGACCACAAAGGTCAGAATATAGTAACTCAAGAGGCTCCTTGGCTCTATAACCTTTTCCAGTAAAAGGTCGTTTAGTCATCTTACCTTCAAGGCAAGACTCGCACATTGGTAAAAAAATTTCTTCTAACTCACTTAGAAGTTCATTCTTCACCAATCTCCCAATTCTATTGAGATTAATGTGCCCTAAATGAAGATGCCAAAGATGGGCATTTTCTTTTGGAGAAATACGTCGACGTTTTGTTTGAGTAATAACAGTTTTAAACAATTCTGTGTTATGGAATGAATTAATAGCTAACGGTCTTAGCACATATAAATTAGATTCCAGATTTGCTGTACAAATAATAACACCATCTTTATGAGTAAACGTTTTATCCACATTAAAAGAGATAGTGTATTTACATTGTAATAAACACTTTACAGAAATTAAGTTCCTTTTAAGTTCGGGAACAATATATACATCATTCAAAACTAGAAACCTATTCTGTAAAGCTAATTGGAGCCCTCCCACTGCCACAGCTGAGACGACGTGCCCGATGCCTACTCGCATCATCATCTCACCAGTCTCTAGTTGTCACCAGGATCTAATCTTCTGAAAAGAAGGACAAACGTAGTTAGTGGTGCCCGAATCAATTATCCAGGCAGAATCATCATTCTCCACTAAACAAGTTTCAAGTACAAGTACATCATATTTACCTTTATCTGCCTTGGCCTTAGCCTTGGCTAATTTCTTCTCTTTTAGATAGCAAGGACAGTTCCTCTTCCAGTGTCCATCCTGATTGTAGTGGAAACACTTTCCCTTTTCAACCAATGGATGCCTCCTTGGGGCAAGAGGCGGTGGGTTAGCAGACGCCTTCTCTTTTCCCTTACCACCCTTCTTCTTCTTCCCTTTTACAGAGTTAGAAGTAGAAGGTGCAGACTTCGTTCCTGAGGTCGAACCTCTATGGAACGTCTTAGAGGATGAAGCAACATTTGCTTCACCCTCCTTCCTCTCCTTACTTTTCAGTAAAGATTGGTCAGTCTGCAACTCGTTAAGAAGAGTTGTAAGGTTATATTTCACTTTGTTAAGAATCACATTACTAACAAAGTGCAGGAAGCTTTCCGGCAATGAATGCAGGATTATGCTAACCTGGCTGCCCTCATCAATGGTAGACCTATTCAACTCCGCCACATTGAAATGGACTATCATGTTAAGCATATGTTCACGAACAGAGGTGCCTTCTTCCATTTTGGAGTTGAATATATATTTAAGAGCCTCATGCATAAGCTGTTCAGATAGTTGTCCAAACATCCCCCGTAGGGACTCCATGATCTCATGCACTGAGACCATAGGCTCATGTTTCTTGGCCAAGACTTCAGAAAGACTTGCCAAGATGTAGGCTCGGGCCTTCTCATTCACCCTTCTCCATCGCTCGTATGCCTCCTAAACATTTCGAGCGGCATTTGGAGCTGGAATAGGAGGGCAGGCCTCCGTCAGAGCGAACATGAGATCCTCGATGATTAGGATCGTCGTGATCATGTGTTTCCATTTGCGAAATTTTCGCCAGTTAATTTTTCGGCACTTAACAAAACTAACGCGGCTGTTGCCATTTTGAAAAAGTTGTTGCTGAAAATACAAACAAAACTTTATTAGATTTTGCTAAACCACTTTTAACCAATCAGTTTTGCAAAACAATTTCAAGTACCCTAAGTAAAAGACTTCTATTTTGCAATGATGTCCTAGTGAGGCAGGACAAACGTCACCGGTGGGGTGATCAGATGCCCCTTCGCTAGGATGTGACATTCTCAATCAATAGGCAGAACCAACTATTGGAACTGAACCTAATAGCCACCATTTTTTGGTCCAGAACTGTTAATCTTTAACAACTCCGCGTAAGTGTGACCCCTCGCTTTCGGTGCCAGAGTCCCGCCTTAATGAGCCCACCGTAGGGAAGAAGTAGATTAGGATAAGAGACTAAGTTACTTTATCATCTTACAGGAGATCAAATAAAGAAATGCACAATACTACCATTCTTTAGGGGGACACTTCCAAGGTACCTCGAGGCGATGCATAGTAACTTTATTCAACCCAACGAGGGAGACCGAGGGATATGCTATCACACTTCCCACTCCCACTTACTATGAACACTCTCTCCTTCCACCTTGATATTGACCTACCCAAACACCATCCGTATGGGGACACGCCAAAGGTGCCTCGAGGCCGAGGGTAGATCTCACAGTGTGGACTATTTAAGAGATACGTGAAAGGTTTAAGTGAAGCATCTTATGCCCCAAGTACCCCCCGCTGAATGTTCTACCTAGGAGTTCATTAACCTAGACAATCTGGCTATTGATTTTAGTCAAAGTCGTCTTTTTAAAACTCTGCTCATAAACAACGTTTGTCTATGAAATATGAATAAGTTCAAGTAGTCACATTTAAACACTTTAATGGACTGTCCTTAACTTGTATGAATGCATCAAATCTATCTAATTCACCTTTCCAAGTAAGTTCCCAGGTAGAGGTGTTACGTGTCTGTCAACTTAAATACCCCAGCTTAGACAGAACCTGTCTTAGACAAAAGGTCCCTTATAGATAGATTTGCTACACTTTAACCTTTTATTAATCAATTTAATCCTATTAAATTAATGAAAAAGATTAAAGCCTTAGGGCTGCTAATCATATTAGAACTGTGATCTTAGGTCTATGTGATTCAAGTTTTAAACATTTTAAAACCATGAATTAAACTTAAGTGGGCATGCATGTCTTTCTTATTTCTTTTAGTTCTAATTTCTCTTTAACTTTTAAAAAGAAACAACTAAAAAACCATTGTGCATAACAAGGTGTTTATAACATTTACAAAATAACCTATATGTCATGCTTCATGTCCGGTCATTACTATACATAACTTTTATATAATGTGTAATAACCAAGCAAACATGTTATCATTCACCTTTATACTATAACAATTATAATATAAAGATGATGCATGTCGATGCTTTTTATGCAAGCATAAATATAACTCTTATATTATATGATGCATGAGCATGCACTTACATAATTAAATCATGCTTCTCTAAATTATAACATTTACAATAAAGAGATGATGCATGACCAATGCATAACCTAAGGTGGGATGATGCATGATCAGAGGTTGTTTGGAGGCTTTCTGCTATTCTTTTGTTACTGGGTTAACTGATTGGTCCCTTGGATCTACATAAGGAAATCTTGCCATCTTCACGATCAAGGCATGTCCTGGTGCCAATACCATGCATGGCGGAGTCATTGCATGTCACACCCCGCCCCGAGCCCGCACTCTTAAGCCCCGAGTAGAGGCGTGAGGGACCGCAGATACCACCCTTTTATGATACCTACTGCCCATCTGAACCTTTGTACTACACTCAATAAACTTTAAGTCAATGAGATAACAACAACTGACTAAGTAGGCCCATTTTATTCCAATAGACTAATGTTTATACAACTTCAAGACTTGACTACAAAGTTTACAAGAACCACTCTTTAAAACCCTTCGAAAGTGTTGACCTTAGCAGCACCCTGGAACTCCTCACCTTTCGCTACCTGGAGAAAAGGAAAACATTTGAAAACGGGGTGAGCTTGCTAGCCCAGTGAGTGACAAGAAAACTGATTCTTATGTAAAAGAAGTACCGTCATGCCTTAGGTACTTTTGCTCAGATACCTTCTCAAAATGTGTCCTTCAGTATCAAGCTACTCGGATACCTTCTCAAATGTCCTTCGGTATCAAGTTTCAAGTAAAACTAGTCATACAATGACTTTCTTTAAAAAAGCATAGAAAACATGTCTTTATCTAAAAGATCTTTCTTTAGAACATGGTTTCTTTAAAACATTTTAAATATTTAGTCACTCACCTTGGTCGTTTAGGAACCTTCCTCTCTAGAAGTTCCTTGATCACCTCGGGCTCCCTTTTGAACCCTAAGATCCATATTCAATTTAAGGCTCAGATTACTCATAGTTCTAAGCCTTATCTAGAGATACTTCCTTCTATAAACATTCTCTAAACTGTCTCAAGACGCTTACTTCAAAATCTTAGCTCAGAACTTCTTGTGGTTTGGCCGGAATCCTCAAATCATTAAGACTGGCCCAAGCTTACCCGACAGCTTGACCCTTCTATCTTTTCCTCATCTCCAGCCTGATTCCTTGTAGCTTCTTCTTCGAAAGCCCTGAAAACTAGACTCTTAGAGCTTTTAGGTGGCTTTAAAATCACTCCAAACTCACGAGTATTCTGGGAGATATCCTCGTCCCAAGTTGATGCTACTTCTAGTCTTCACTGTCTGACAGCATCTCCTTCTCTTGGAACTTCATGACCGATGCATGATCTTCTCCTAACGCATGGGCTCCTTCAAATCCACCTTCTAACACTCTTCCTTACATTCTTTGAAGAGGATTTAGCTTATGAATTGAAGAGACATCTTGTTGTGGTATTTATAGTCCTTATCATCTTTACCAAGCCTCCAACGCATGACACCTCCTACTTTGGGGTGTTTGTACCATGTTTTTTCACCACCTACTCCCTTGATATTCACCTACTCTCATGCCACACACCTACTTGTATTGTCCTCCTCATGCATAAGACTTTCTTTGCATGAAACTTAATTCGTCCAGCTCCTACTAACTCAAGTCTATCCATCTCTCGGTACAGCCATTTGTCCAGATGAGTTCATCAATCTTGCGTAACACAAGCCTCAGCACCGCTTCATCGTTTAGTTTCTGCATCTATCGCTTAGCTCCAACGGCCCATCGTGTAGCTCAATCATTTAGTAAACGATCTCGCTCTCATCAATATCGCGCACGGCCTATCGTTTAGCTACCGCGCCCATCGTTTACCTCCATCGTTTAGCGCTGACGTCTTATCGTCTAACACATCCGCCTATTGTTTAGCATCATCGCCCAGCACCTGCATCTATCGCCCAATGCCCATCGCTTAGTATTCCGCCTATCGTATAACGTGTTTGCTCATCGTCTAGCGCAGCACGGCTATCGTCTAGCACTAACGGCCATCGCGTAGCGCCATCATGTAGTCTATCGCTTAGCGCTCACACATCGTTTAACGCTGAATGCTATCGTATAGTGCTATCGTTTAGCGCTATCGTCCAGCTTCTACACTTATCGTCTAGCGCGTCACTTCTCATCGTTTAATGCCGCGCGCATCTTCACGATCGTCTAGCGCATCGCTTAGCTACGCGCATTGTTACACTATCGTCCAGCGCCCGCCTACACGATCACCTACCTCACCGCTTATTTTCTACACAATCGCCTACCTCATCGTATAGCACTACTCACTTACTAGACGATTGCATACCCCATCGTGTAGCGCCGCTCATTTGCTACACGATCATCTGCCTAGTGCCTTGCACTCAACATTTCGCTTTCTCTACTCTTGCTCACGCATACCCAATGCATGAGAACCTCTTGGCAACGCCTCTTGCCAATACTTCAACCAATCATACGTCCAACCTCACAAATGCATGGTTGCCTTTCTACTCATCTTATGCGTTAATGTCTCTCAATGCATGGTTCCTTTTTTACATTACACTTAGCCAAATTTCACCAATTAAGGCTCAACTCAAAACTACTAAAGGAAAATTTATTCAACACTTAGAAATTTCCTTCTCTTCAATATAGGATTTAACTTTCACTTAATTAATTCCTTTTATCACCTACTTAAATACGAAAAATGGAAATCCGGATTTCACGTTGCAAACTTAGTAGCTTGTGCAGTAATGATGAACATTGTCTCAACTGCATCTGATCTAATGCAGGATTTCAAGACTGGATACATGACACTATCTTCACCGTGGTCGACGTTTGTGAGCCAAGTGGTAGGCACTGCAATGGGATGTGTCATATCTCCTTTTGTGTTTTGGTTGTTCTATAAGGCATTTGATGACATTGGACAGCCTGAAAGTGCTTATCCAGCGCCTTATGCAACGGTCTGTCGTAACATGGCTCTTCTCGCAGTCAAGGGCATCTCTAGTCTCCCAAAGAACTGTCTCTCCCCATGCTATGGGTTCTTTGCAGCAGCCATTGTGATAAATTTGATAGGAGACTTATCAGGGAAGGTCAGTCAGTATATTCCAATATCTACAGCAATGGTAATTCCATTCTATATGGGCCCATATTTTCTAGTGTTTATAGCTTCATGTTCCGAGTGTAAACGGTACTCGAACACCGTTAACATAAATAGTTGTGTTTCATCTGTTATTGTCATATATATGGGTATGAACTATCACATGTAAAATATTTTCAAATAAATTTGTGTTTGGTCATTATTCATAGATAAAAATTAATCATATATTGGGAAGAATATAATAAGTTGGTTGACACCCATATATCAGATGCTTGGATGTCTAATTGCTATGACGATAATGCAAATCTCGCTCATCACTTTTTGAAATATTTATCTAAACTATTGAGATGATAATAAAAGTTTTAAATCTACAAGAGTTGGGACTAAATAAAAGCAAAGTCACTGGCACTAAAACGGTTGTCTAACCAAAATTTAAATAAAATTACACATTTGCAGATGTATCCAATAATTAAATTTGGAAGGTTTATAATTCAAAAGAATATAAGGGAATAAAGAATATGAGAGTTCAATTTTGTACAGAATATATGTAAAACTCAAGCTGGAAGTGAGCATGGTTAGAACAAAAGAGGCTTTCTCCAAACACCAAGGTATAAAAGCTTGCGGATACGCGCAGCCACCGAACAAAAAACTCGAGCAATTTAAAGTGTCAATACTCACATTTTAAACCTGAACCTGATAATGAAATTGAAGCTGAGATTTAAATGGTGACGGCTTGTTATCAACATAAAATAGTATCAAAAGATGAAGGCTGGATAATCGAACCATTGATTTTAATTAGTGTCTTTATACATTGAGCTATATTCAGATTGCAAAATTTAAAAAAGTAAAAAATAAAAATAAAAATAAAAATAAAATAAATAACCTCCTATTATGTGCAATTTTGGCTAACTAATCTCTAGAGGTAATCATGTCTCGCCCATGAATGGAAGAGCACCATTAAACTGTTACCATTGATACCCTAAGTTCATAAAATTTGTTGAGCTAAGAAAGCCATATGAATTTTGCAATTAACTTCGAAACTGCACTTGTATCTCCTTTGTACAAGTTTCTTTACATGTACATCATAGTTTAAACCAATATATCATTGCTTTCAAATATATATATATATGTATAACTATTTTAAGTAACTATGCCATACACCTTAAAGGACAAGAAGACCAAAATATTGAATGTTAAAAAAATCACAATTAAACGAAAGGAAATCAGTAGGGTGGAGATGTTCATGTACCTTAAGATAGGATGACAAGACCAAGATAGATAGAAGCACATAAGAAGATAAATGATATCATTCCCCTGCAAAAATGATCATTCGAATTATGAAATGGATGAGTGATGAGTGGAGAATTGATATGCAATCATGAATGTCTTGACCTATCAGCATTCACATTAGGACATGTGATGAGTGGAGAATTGATGTAAAATCATGAACATCTTGACATATCCCTTCTACAATGATATTATCAAAATTAAAACTTTTGGAAAATATCCCATTCTCTTTTATAGTGCAAGTGAATGATTAGGTATCTGTGAATAAGTTATCCCAAAGATTGAGATGTTAATTACCAAATGACTCCCCATCCAATTCCATTACAAGGACATGGACACAGTTCTGCAAACTTCTCAGCATCGCTCGAGTTGACTCTTCGTGAAATCAAATCATCATATATATCTGCATGAGTTAGGAAGGATAAACCATATGATTTTCATTCATTGACATTCTAGATTTTTAGTAATATTATCATGTTTGGGAGTGATTATGAAATACTTAAAATCACTTTTGTTATTTTTAAAATCACTCTAAAAATATTTTTAATCATTTAAAATCAATTTTAATGATATAAAAACCATGTTTAAAAGTGTAAAATTAAACATTAACTTGATGTCTAATGCTTAAAAGTATATTTCAGTGTAGACATGACGAAAGTGATTTTAACCATTTCAAAATCACTCCCAAATATAGATATATTTATAGAGAGATTAAGATATACCATAAACTGAAAACAAACTGTTCATGACACCTGCAAAACATCAATATAAGAGTAAGCAGCCCTTCTTTATCCAGTGAGGAAAACATATGTAAATTGATAAATGATAAAATATTATCCATTAAAAGAACAGGACAGTTGCAAGCTATAATGTATACCAATGAAAAGAATGACATAACGAAGTATGCGAACTGTAGTCGTTTCTTGTAGAACCCAAACCACCGCAAGAAAAATAATAAATCCTGAGGTATTCAGTTGGTGAATGTCATTTTAAGAGCAACAAAAGTGGTTTTATGTAAACTTCAATTCCTACGAAAAGATCATGGGAACACTTACCAACACAGAGTCCTCTAAGTGTCCACTGTCAAAAATATAACAGGGAGGTAAGAAATTGAATGATAAATAATTTATAGTAAAATCATTTCTTACTCTCTTTCTTTTCCTTACATTTTTTGCAATGAAGAGTACAACAAGAAGAGCTAAACCCAAACAACCCGCTGCAATTCTAGCAGTGAGAAGATTGGTTGACGCGAGAATCATAGCCATTCCCCAAAACGATGATCCAAGATCTAGGTTGAAGTGAACGAATAAATACAATAAGTGGCAGGTCCGCAAAATAGAAATTTATAGAACATTTCAAACTACACCTTTAAATGTTCTAAATGTTTTTTCCAAGTTATGATTGTATACAAGTAGTTGTCTAAGAAAACTAAATAATTTATTCAAGTATGGACTTGAAGCCTCATCCATCTACTGGAAGATGGTAGGGGCGAGTGACTCGGTGAATAATTTGTAGTAACTTTAACGAGTTTTAAAATTAATTTAGATTGTAAGCATATGTATGCTTTTCTCTTTACAGCGGAATGGATGAATGTATGCACACTCAATTTTAAAACATGATCAACCTGTAAATCTTGTTGCTTATCAGGGATTAGTAAAAAAGTGAAATAAGAGAATTACATCCTGCAGGCAAAATCAACCAATATGCCCCACCACGGGTTTGAGTTACCCCTCCCTCGTTTGCATGAACCTGGATTCCTACTACCTGCACATAAACTGGTTATATCAACTTCCTCTGGGTGCATTAATCACAAACCAAGGAAAAGGATATATATATATATATATATATATATATAAAAAGAGATACCATATTGACTTCAAAAATTGAACTTTAACACCAGATCACTATTTAAGGGATTCATGAACTACCAAGATATCGACACGTGGGTAATTGATGGAATAGATAACTGTATCATAGTAAATGAACATCGAATACAATTTAGCAGTGCAGATGCCTTGTATTTAATGTAAGAAAATGGGATGAAAATGTTTAATGGGAATTTCTCAAAATTGGGGCAAGTTAACTAGAATATTCAATAGAAGATGGAGAGAATCTGGAAAATAGGGATAATGTGAGAACTCCCCCACCTCAAAGAACCTCAAACCCAAAAGATTACAGACGCAAGAAACGACAGAAAAACCAGATAAAAAGAAATTGAAATGCACGGATATCTCAGTGGTCCTTATAGCAGATTCATATTCCACATCTAGTGGCAGCAGAAGAATCTTCATGAAAAAGAACACCAGATGCATATCTTTTTGAGTCTCACCTTCAGCCTCCCATATAATGAAACTAAATACAATTCATAAAACAGGCTGGGAATAGCTATCAGTAGGCACGTGTAATGTAACCAAAGAGAGTAATGTCTGTTAAAAACTAATTATAACAGATTGATTGATAAATCCAACTCTCATGGATATCTTGCTTATGGATCTTATATCATTAACATACCTAGTCTTACTACGAAAAGATTTAAAATTATTATGCTCAATCTAAGGAATTCCACAAAAAAATCTGTCCAGATGCCTCTAGACGTCGACTCCAATATCAATTGCAGAGCTCCTAATATGATTATTATTCTTATAATTGTTTTGTTCTACTCCGATAATTTTCCCTTGAGATTACTGGAAAGAAATCTAACAAATTATATCTAGGACTGGGTGTTGAAGTGGTACAGAAAAAGTAGTCTTCTAACCTAATATCAACCTCGTTTTATTGAGTTCAATTGATCCTAGAAACTTCAAAGCAGAACAAAGGATTGGATTGTTTACGTCAACCTCCCACATTGGCAAATCCTTGGGTGACAGAACTCAAGAGCATCCTTTGGTCAATTTGGGGACCTAATTTTTACTTCTTATTGTAACCTTTCTATAGCTATGACTCGTTTGATGTTAACATCTCTAGGAAGCGGCTTACTGTAAACTCCATAAGAGGAAAACAAAACGATGTAGGATAATTTGTTTAGACGGAAAGAAGTTTCAAGGCACGTTATCTTTGAACTTTAAAAATAAACTACATCAGTTACAAACTTGAAACACAATAAGAAACATGCATAGAACATTATGTTCCTTTCACTAGGCTATGAGCATTACGGTAAAGGCGTAGCCAATCAAAAGGATCTATAATTAAAGAAGAAATATGATATTTCTTAGCATATGCTCCATTTCAATCACCACAGCAAATAGAAGTGAAGAAAAGAAATATACCTCACCACAGGTTAGCTTACAAGCTATTGCATGACTTGCTTCGTGCAGGAAAACAGTAATGAGCTTGAAAGGAGTGATTATAAATGTCCTCCATAGCTGTCACATTCAGAGGGAAAAAATCAATATTCATCGAGCAAATAATAAAGGCAAGAATAAAACTTGCTCAGCTGTGATGCACAATAAGGATTCCACCTCAAGAATACTCAAGAAAGTATCATTACTTTTTTTTTTCAAAATCAGAATCCAAAAGCTACTGTAAGTTCAATCAAGTTCCTATGCTCTCTAATTAAGTCAGATATCTAATTCCATTTTCTAAAAAAAAAAAAAAAAAAAAAAGTTGTTTGAGAGATTGAAAAACATGTCAAACAAATACTACGATAAAACATGAAGGAAATTGAGTTCTTCAGAAATTGAATATCTGTACTCAGTTCAAGCCTATTGTTGCGATCTGTACCTGTCCGCGGTCGGCTAAGAAGGCTGAAAATACAGGCAGAGAAATAATGTTAAATAACCTAAACTCTCTCTCTTTCTCTCTCTCCAACCTCAATTTGAATTCTTCAAATACTTAACCACCCACATATCTCAAACATGCTGTTTAAGATGATTTGACAAGAAATACCTAAGTTCATGTAGATTTCTGGTCAGAGGAGAACGCAATCTTAAATGGTGATTTGATTAGATAACAGGGAAGAACCATCATGAATTTCATAGATAAGGAAGACCTAAGTCTGCTTAAACAGTCTACTTCTCAGCATCAAACACGAACTTAAAAACCAATCCTACTTTAGAAAATCATACAAATCTACAACTTAAAACGAGCTTGAAAAATGATTGAAACAAAAACGCAATAGAAATATTCCGACGAAGCTTACCGCGAGGATTACAACGGTGAAGACCCCAATGGTAACTAAGAACACAACCTGATCATGCTGACAGCAACTCCTAAGCTCCCAATTGGGCATTCTCTTTCAATCTCTGAGCCTTTTGGTCGATTAAACAGAAACTCCCCGGCTCCACAGGACAAATGCGGGAGCTACTCAGGTAAAGAGACGATTCAAAAGTGGAGAAGGAAACTTCGGCCTCCGCTTTTGGTTGAAATGTCAGAAGGCCAATGGGCGTTTAGAAAGAAATTTCGAAAAGAATTAAAGAAAGTTATGAAAATTGGAAGCTGCCTTGCAGAAGCAAAGACTCTGTGATTGGTCAATCCAGCTTTGGAGAATTTTTGTCTTTTTCCTGCTTTATAATTCAAAGCTGTTAAACCACCAAGACGCGGCCAATTCAAAATATGAATTTTTTATTATTATTATTATTTAAAAAATACTTTTTCGATCATCTAAATTTTGGATTGAGGTTTTCATTTCGTCCTCAAAACGATATATTTAGTTTTTAAGTTTTGATTTATTTCAATTTAGTCTCTATTTTAAATGTTAAATTTTATCTTTGATACTTGAATTTTGTTTGAATTTAACTTTTAGATTTCAAGATTTACACTTTATATCTCAATTTTTCACTAAATATTCACTTTAAATGTGTTTGGATCATCAACATGAGTATACCAACTCAATGTTTGGTCCACCAACTTTAAATTTTGGTAGAGTTGAGTTGGTATATTTTACCAACTTACCCCACCTCTCCCTTCTTCCAATATTTTCAATGGCTCCACTCATTGGTTACGGTCAGCGACTATCACTGCCAAACTCCGGGAACCAACTCCAAGCTCTGACAACCTCCTCCGATGAAAACTTCAACGACCAACTCTGGACTCTAGCGACACTCCAATAACCCAACTCCAACAACCACCTTTGCACGACCAACTCCACACAACCAATTTTGGACTCCGACGATCACCTTTGACACCAAACTTTGATGACCAACTCCAACAACCATCTTCGACTACAAACTCCAACGAAAATCACCTTTGATGTCCACCTTCAACCGAACAACTCCAACAACCAACTTCGCACTTCGACAACCATCTTTAACGAAAAAACTCTGGCAACCAATTCCAATATTACTTTCATGCGACTCAACTTCGAGTTCCGACAACCACCTCTGACTACAAACTCTAGTGAAAATCATCTTTGATGATCATCTTCGACGACCAAATTCGGAATCCAAAAACCACCTCTAACGACAAACTCCAGTTACCAACTCCAATACCACCTTCATGTGACCAACTTTAGGCTCCGACAACCACCTCCGACTACGGATTCTATTACCAACTTGAATATCACCTTCATGCAACTAACTTCAAGCTTCGACAATCACCTCCAATTACAAACTCCAACGAAAATCATCTTTGATAATCAACTTTGACAACCACTATCGATTATTATTAGACCGATGCTTGTTCAAATATGTTGTAGGTGTTGGAATTGATGCCCTAAATCTCATAAGATCCTATAGTTTGTAAACATTGTATGAATAAACTTTTATGTGATTAATAACATATGATATTTTTATTCACTTTGTCTATGAAATATGTGATATTTTAGATGCATTAACCACAAACTAATAAACTAACATCCAAGGTTATCATAGTAACTCAAACATGTATGTGGAGACAAACAGGTGGATCATGTTCAAGTGATAACCGAAATGTCTATAGTATATGGATAAGGCTGGGTACCTTATTCTAGTGACACTATGAGTATGATATGCTTTGTAGGTGTTACAAGTGTTGTAAAATGCTACAAATGATATGATCCTGATCATTCATGTATTAGACATGCGAGCAAGGATATTCTATAGAAAGGAGTTTGTATAAGATCGACCCACGAAATGTTTAGTCTCATTATATAATACCGTTCATAATAGAGACTTACACTTCACCAGGATGACCATAGGTAACATGATTTGAATCTTGAGTGAGTTGTTAATTCCTACCTATGAGGGCGGTCCTTTGATTTGTATGGGTGAGAGTGGCTAGATCGCCGACTCAACAAGCCTACCATTTTAGGGATTCGTCTGATTAGAGAGCTGGGAACACAGCTACACAAGATGGAATTCACTCTTTCCCCGAAGCAGGTGTAAGTAGATAAATTGCTTTCTTAAGTGCTGATTCCGGGTCTTGAATAATGTAGTGTCACACCCTCTCCTGGCCCGAGAGGGATTCAGTCATAGTAGGACTATGATCTATTGTTCATTAGAGGGATCAGTGGTACTTAAGGAGTTAGATGTAACAACAAAGGCAAAATGGTAATTTGGCCTAGCTGTACTTACGAACAATTTGTGAAGGGTCATCGTACTATTGATTGGTTATATTCAATGGACACAGAAATATATCTGTAGGGCAAAGAGTGCAGCTGTCGGTCTTTAATGAAGTGTTCGATAGTTAACGGATGGTGGATAATGTAATTAAAGAATTTAATTAATTATTCATATGTCGTTGGAGCTTCAAGCTACAGGTCCATAAGGTCCCCTTGGTAGCTCAAAAGTATTTAGTGGAGAATTAGTTTTTGGGTTCATTTGAATTGTGCAAATTAATAAGAGAGAATTTAATTACATATGATATAATTAAATTGATTCAATTACATATGATATAATTGTCATAATGTATTTGATACATTATTGTTTATTTGGAGAAAGTAAATATTTAAATGAGATTCAAATATATTTTCTATGAATATGATTCATAGTTGTTAAATTTAATATAAATATGATTTATATTAAATGTCATAAAATAAAGAAAAAGAACTATAATTTATATTGTATATGATACAGTATTAAAACTATAGGTTATGTGTTATATTTGATATAACATATAGTTTAATATAAATAAGATATGATAAGTTAGTTATCGTATTTATTTTGAATAATAATTTCTATTTCCTCTCCAACCATCTTAGTGAGTGGTTAATTGGTTTTATGGCAAAAGAAATAAAAGAAATTAGTTTCTATTTTCTTCCTTGCAACATCTACACGACAAAAGGGAGACTACACGATTGATGGATTGATATACGATAGAGAGTTTTCACAGAAACGTTCTGTGTCTTCTTCAATCTTCTTCTCCCTCCTCCAAACTCAAACAAGCCCTCAAAACCAAAATAGCCAGAGCCCACCACTCCTGAGTTCTCACCCTAAGAATACTAAAGGTTCATTGTGGTAGTGTCTCCTTTTGGTTCGAGAAGTTCTTGAAGAGGGTCTTCAAGTTTGTTGTTGTGTTCGAGTTCGTGACTGTTTGAGGGATTTACCAGAAGAAAAGTTCTTCAAAGGTAATATCTCTTGAATCCTTTTATTCTTTCAAGCATGCTATAATTTGTTTATAAATGCATATCTTGTATGTTTGTTGTAACTTTAGTTTTCAATCAAAATGGAATTTGAACGATCCACTTCTGCTCAAGGATCTCTGTAAAACAAGTTCCTTCAGTAGGGTTGTTGATTATATAAATAATAATATTTTGTCTACAATAAGTGCAATATTTATACGTAAAATTTTATAAAATATATTTTTATTTAATTGAATTCACATATCAAATAAGTGTTAATAATATTTGGAAAAATATGTATGTAGTTGAATTGTATGTAATACATAACAAAAAAAAAACTATAAAATGAAGACTTTTTTTTTCCTAGAATGTTTTCTTGCAAAAAATAGTGAAAAATGGAGATTAGTTCTCCAACGATCCTCTAAATTTGGAGGAATTAAAAATGAAAATTTTGAAGGAATGTGGTGGCATTTCATTGGTTGCTAAGATAATGGGGGAATTCAATTTAAAAATTGATGACAAAGTAAAAATACAAAGCGACAATAGGAGGGAAATAAGAAGAAGAAAATGATGATGAAATTCATGGAGAATAATTCGGAAGCAACTTTGGTTTTCCATTTCATTTAACTATATTCCTGCAAGAAATGTAGTGGGTTAATTATTGTTCATTACAAAAAAAAAACTTTAAAAATTAAAAAAACAAAACAAAACGAAATAAAAATTGCAATCCATATTTTATTCAACACAAATATTGATAGAATTATTGAATAAAAAAATTTCAAAATAAAAATAGTCATCATAAAAGTACATTATTTAGAGTTGAAATAATTGCACCAGCTATTACAGACAAATGAACTCAACTTTACATCCCAAATACAGACATATGAACTCAAACCAAATAACTTTGCATCCCAAATACACACATATGAATTTCACAGACATATGAACTCCACATATCATATCTCAACTCAGCGCCTCATACAACCTCTTCTTGTTTTTAGTGTTTATGGCTATAATTAATTTAAAAGAATTATAATCAATTGAGTGATTGTTTTTTCTTACTATTAAAATAAAATTTAAAATTTCACTTCATAAATATTTTAAATTAATTAAAAGATATTAGTATTAAAGATTGAAGGTGAGTATTTAATAAAAAGTAAAAAGTAAAAAAGGTAAATCTTAAAACTTAGAAACTAAATTGAAACAAAATTCAAAATTCAATGATAAAATTGTAACATTTTGAAATTTATAGACTAAATTAAAACTAAATTATACGTTTAAAGATTAAATGGGTAACATTTTGAAACATGGAAATCAAATGAAAACTCAGCTCTAAACTTAGGGACGATTTTTTTTTTTTTTTTTTAAAGTTTAGATTGAAAAAAAATATGGGAGATATTTTCGAAAGAAAATTTCTTTGGTGGAAGAAGTTAATAGAAAATGAATTTTTAGTTTTTAGTTCTTTTACCTTTTTTCTAGTTGAACAACAAGCTGAGGTTTGAACCTCTAAAAATTAAAACTCGTGAATTATGTATAAATTAACTCATAACTCCAACCTTAGATAACTTATCTATTAAAAGGATTAAGAATAGAGAATTTTTTTTTTTTTTTTTTTTTTTACTTTCCTCTTTGTTTCTTTTTTTTTTTTTATTGATGTCCATTTTACCCTCGCCCTTTCATTGGAAGTACGTACCTTACATTTATACTCACACTCGCATTTCATGGCAAAATTTTAACCATATAATAAAATATCTTTCTTCCTTTAATTTTTCGTTCATTTTAAACCTTGTATCTCTTCATTTTGAAACCTTTGAAGAAAAACTACTCCTTGATATAAAAGGATCAACCAAATCATTTTCAATAAAATACACTTTTGTGTAAATCTATAGGGGTTATATCTCTTCCAATAATCAAGATAATCACCAATTTGTGCATTTATTTTTTTTTTAGGAATTTTGATTTTTTTTGTGCACACCACATATGTTTATGATGGTTGCTTCTAAAATTTACTCTCTTCGTAACCCTATGATAGGGGTGGCCATTCAAACCGCAAAAATAGAACCGTTTCTAAAAATTGATCCGAACTGAACCAAAAAATGTGGTTCGGTCTAGTTTGAAGAAATTTTGAAATCGAGTTAATTCGGTTCATTTTCGGTTTCAAATTTGAAAACTGAACTGAACTATTATATATATATATATATCATAAAAGAATAAAATTAAATTAAAACCGAACCATATTTAATTTAAAGAATAAAAACGAATTTAAAACTAAATCGAACTGAATCGTTTTTAATTTAAAAATATATATATACGTATTTAAAAAATAATGAAATTGAATTTAAAACCGAACCAAACAATACATATGTGGTTTGATTTTGTTCGAACCAGTAAATCGGTTTGATTGGATTTCATATATTAAAAAAAATTAGAAATTTCGGTTCGGTTCAGTTTAGTTCAGGCACCAAACTGAATTGTTTCCACCTCTGCTCTATGGTAAGGAGCCTTCAATCATGGATGGTACCCAAAATATAGATGTTGGGTTTGAGATTGTCTGGCTTAAGCTATAGGTGGGTGAGGCGATCACCTAAGGCCTCCATTTTAGAAAGGTCTCATATTTTGTGTGTGTATATATATATATATATATATATATATATATGTATGTATGTATGTATTTAATATTGGTATTTATTTAATTTAACTTTTAATGAAATTAAATTTAAAATATAAAATAATATACTTATTACTTTTCATAAAATTTTTCTTATAATATTGAAAATGCAAACAATTAAAAAATCCATAGTGAATGGATTCATAAACTCTCTCAATGCTGATATTTCGAATTTATTAACCTTTTATCCTTTTATTCATAATTCCTTTCATATTTCCTTAAAAATCTCAACCATTAATATTTCTCCTTCAAAACTTTCATAAGTTTACATTGGAAAGTTGAAGACCTTTCATTTTTTTTTTCAAAATTAAAACCCTTCAAGTTCCCCTCATAAATATATTACGTATGGTAGGTTAGGTTCATTAACTTGAATTCTCTCCCTTTCTCTAAATCTCTCTCGACCCTTAGATTTTCATCGATATTCTGTGTGGCCTTATGAGTCCAAGTTTGATTATCAATTGCTAGAGTATAAATCATTTCCTCAACTTAATCCAACTGCTTCAAAGTTCCGGGCTTTTTTGTTCAAATTCTTTTACCTGTTTTTGAAAAAAAAAAATTTCATACTATTGATTGTTCGATACCTTAACATCTAAGATTTGTTTATATTTGCATACTTAGAATATCAATTTGTCTACTAAAAAATATGAATCTGGATATGAAAAGCTCAAAAAGAAAAGGAGACTAGAAAAAGTGAATAAATGTAAAAAATGTGCTCTCGATAAATTTGTTAGGGGAAGTTAAAGTAATAAAACAAATGAAATAATAGAAGAAATGATAGGTATAGACAAATGAAAGATGAAAGAAACAAAGTATACGAATAAAAGCCCTAACGCAACAAAAAAAACCAATACCTAACTTGTAATTATTTTAGGTTCCAAAATACCAGAACACTAGGAAAAATATATATTAACTCAGAGACCTGTCTATGTTGGGATTAATGCCCTAAATCTCGTAGGGTTCTATAGTTTGTAAACATCTGTATGAACAAATACTTTGTGATTTATAATATAAGATATTTTATTCATTTCAGTCTATGAAATATGAGATATTTTAGTTGCATTAACCACAAGTTAATAAACTAAGATCCCTAGTTATCGTTGTAACTTAAGCATGTATGTGGAGACATACAAGTGGTTCGTGCTTTAAGTGATAACCTAAATGGTTTGTAGTATATGGATAAAGGAATATACCTTATCCTGATGACACTACGAGTGTGGTTCGCTTTGTAGGTGTTACAAATGATGTAAAGTGCTACAAATTATCTGATTCTGATCATTCGTTTATTAGACATGCAAGCGGAAATGCTCTATACAAAGGAGTTTGTATAAGACCAGACCACGAAATGTTTAGTCTCGTTATCTAACTTCGTTTATAATTGAGGCTTTCATTTCACTAGAATGACCATAAGTAACACGACCTTAATCCTGAGTGAGTTGTGAACTCCTGCCTATGAGGGCAATCCTTTGATTTGCATGGGTGTGAGTGACCAGATCGCCGACTCAAACCTACCACTTTGGGGATTCGTCTGATTGGGGAGCTGGGAACTCAGCTACACAAGACAAATTCACTCCTTCCCTAAAGCAGAGTAAGTAAATAAATTACTCCCTTAAGGAATGATTCCGAGGCTTGAACAATGTGGCGCAACACCTTCTCTTGGCGTGATAAAAGTTTAGTCATAGTGCGACTATGATGTATTGTTCATTAAAGAAATCAGTGGTACTTTGCTTAGCGCCAAAAAATTAACTTTTCGAAAAATTAATTAGCGATAACTTTTCAAACTGTTTTATATTGTATTGTACATTAGTCTCCCGAGACATTAGGACAAATGAGAGATTATTGGGATTGGTGTCCTAATTCTCTCGGAGTCTCGTTGTTTGTAATGATACACATTGTTTGATGAATAAAATAAATGTTATTTCATTCTGGCATTTACTCATATCCAATAAAAAAAGCTTCATGGTTATCTTATGTGAACTTAAGCATGTATATATGATATACAAGTAGATCATACCTTAAGTGATAACCTAAATAGGTCTGTAGTATAAGGATTAAGGTTGGATACCTGATCCTAGTGACACTATGGATACGGCCCGCTTTGTAGAGGTTTGCAAGAGTTGTAAACTACTACATATGGTAGATCCTGACGATTTATGTGGAGACGTGCGAGCGGGGGTGTCCTATACAAAGAGTTTGTATAAGACCGGACCACGAGATGACTAGACTCTATATATAACGTCGTTGATACGAGAGACTTACATCTCACCTAAACAAACATAGGTGACACAACCTCAATCCTAAGTGTTTTGGGACTCCTACTTTTGAGGACGGTCCTTTGATTAGTATGGGTGAGAGTGGCCAGATTGCCAACTCAACATGCCTACCTTTTTGGGGACTTGTCTGATCTGGGAGTTGGGAACTCAATCCACAAGATGGAATTCATTCCTTTCTCGAAGTAAGGATAAGTAGAGAGATTGCTCTCTTAAGGGCTGATTCTGGGGCTTGAACATAGTGGTCACAACTTCAACTTCTCTTTGGAAGAGAGAACTCAGTCATAGTAGGACTATGACTTATGTTCATTAGAGGGATCGACGGTACTTAAGAAGTTAGATGTAACAATAGGAGCATAATGGTTATTGGTCGAGTTGTACTTACAAGCGATCTGTGAAGTGTTGTCGCACTGTTGATTGGTTAAGATGGACACATAATATATTTATGGTAAGGAAAGTTCACCTGTCGGTTTTTAGTGGAGTGCCTGGCAGTTAACGGATGGTGGATCCCGTGACTAAAGAGTTTAGTCAGTTATTCACGTACTGTTGGAGCTTCGAGCTACAGGTCCATAAGATCCCCTTGGTAGCTCAAAGGATTCAGTTGAGGATTAGTTCTTGGTGTTGACTTGAAATGTTCAAATTGATAAGAGGTGATTCGATTATATATAATATGATCGGTATAATGTATGAGATACATCTAGTGGAGGATTAATATAAATGAAATTTATATTAAGTACCATTGAATAGAAAAAGAACTATGATTTATATGTTTCATGAGATGAAATATTAAAACTATAGGTTATAAATATAGTATGATAAGTTGGTTATCATTTATATTCATAATAATATTAAATATTGGATAATTAATTTTTTTCTCTAATAACCAATTAAGTGGGAGGTTATTGGTGATTTCATGGTAACCGTGAGATAAAAGAAAAATTGTTTTCCTAATTTTAGTAATGTTGAAAATTGTTAAGTTTGAGATTTTCTCTCTTGAAAAAATAATCTCACGGAAGTTGTTAAATAAATAGGATTTACTAAGCGACAAATTGGAGCGAGCTAAATGATCGTGTAGTGTTTGTAGGCGTTAGACACGCAACTAAGCGATGAGCTAAACGATCGCTTAGCTTTTGCTAAACGATTGGCCATCGATATATATGATAGGTTCAGCCTTCTCCCACTTGCTCAATCGTTTACACGTTTGTTGTTTCCTCCGTCTTCTGCCTCAAACCAAGTCCACACAGAGCCCATCCTCTGGATTCTCACACCGAGAATACCAAGGTAGCCTTCTTGGTAGTGTCTTACTCAACTCGACACCGTCGAGGTTCTGTGGAGGATGTTCGTGTTGTTGGGGTGTCCGTGACCGAGGCAATCGCTGAGTTCGAGTGCGCGATGTTTGTGCAATGTAGTGGTCATGTTGGTTAAGCGTTCGAGGTTGCTGTGTTCGAGTGTTCGTGATCAAGTAGCTTGGCGATGAATCTACAAATGTGTGTAGAATTTCTTCTTGATCATTTGTATTTTCATGCTGTAATTTCTATAATGAATGCATAACCATATGTTTGTGTTTATGACTGTAATTGTAAAGTTCATATATGATTGTAATTTGGAATGATCTTTCCGCTACTCATGGAAATCCTTGTGTTCGATTTCCTTCAATTGGTATCAGGGCCAGGTTGTTCTGATATTCTAAATTACAAATCTGTTTTGAACTTGCTTTTATAGTCTCGGTGGGTTTCTACATTTGTATTTAACTGTTAAGTGCATTTGTGGGTCGAGTTGATGAATATTTCGAGTTTAATTGCTTTTAGTTAAAGCTTTCTTCAATTAAAAGTGTTAATTTTTAAAGGCCCTTGTTTTTTTTTTTTTTCCGCATAATAAACTTGCAATCGAGTCTGTAATTCAAAGTGTTTGAGTTAGTCGAGTCATTCATGACGAAGTTTCAAAGCATGAAGATGCGGTTCTCAACGAGGAAGAAGACCAAACATTGGTCATATCGTATACCTTAAGGTAAACAATCGTTGGGATTTAACTAAGCGATCGTGTAGTATTTACTAAACGATCGTTTAGCAAATGCTAAGCGATGGGATAAATCGTTTACTCTATTGCGTAACAAAAGTTCGTGTAGCCGATCGTGCTATAGTAGCCGACAGTTTTGCTGGGCGATAAAGAACGTAAAGGTTCTTTCGCTACGTTGAGTTCAAATTAAAGAGAGAGTCTTCAACTAGTATGTGAACTCAATCCCTTATATTTTATTTATCAAAGCATGTCGTTAATTAGTGTTAAATTGCATAACTATCTGTTAGAATGTATGTGTTATATTTCGGTCACAATGAAATCGGAAAGATCCGAACGCGCTCATGGATGCTCTTCAATAAGAGTTCCTTCAATTGGTATCAGAGCCAGGTTATGATATTCCAATTTCATTGTTGCAACGAATTGCATATACTTCTTGGTGGGTGCATATCTGCTCTAATTAACTGTTAAATTTTTGTGGATGTGCAGATTAATGAAGTTTTCTGGGATGTTGGCCTCGGTTTGATTTAATTCTTTTACATTTTCGGTAGATTATAAAGGCCCCTGCATTTTTAGGCATTATTAATCGTTATCAAGTCTGTAATTTAAAGTAAGTTTGAGTCTTGAGTCGTTCGTGAAAAAGATCGGAGCAAGGGTTGTTGTTCTTCGAGGAATAAGATGATCAAGGGTTGATCGGGTCGTGTAGACGATGAGGTAAGTGATCGCTAAGTATCGGGTCGTGTAGATGATGGGATGCTCGCATATCGTTTAACACGCACACGCACTAGACGATCGTTTAGCTCTGCAAGCTTCATCACTTAGTAACTGACTAAACGATCACTTAACAATGCACAGTAAATCGTTTACCTTTCGCCGCATTAAGCAATCGCCTAGACAATCAGGCTTCGCAGCCTCGTTGTTGTCTAAGCGATCTTTTAGCTTTTTCACCTATCGTCTAGTGTGCGTTGAGCGATTGTCTACCTTTGGCGTTTACTAAACGATGGATTTCTCCTGGCAATTTAAGATTCGGTTCGCCTGTGAACCGATTTGGTCGATGGAAAATGTAATAGATAGAGTTATTTCATTCCCTTTTTTTTTTGTAAAGGCTCATTCCGATCCATTAATCCTTGGTTTATTACATGCGATGTATGATTTTTATATGTCATATGGTATGCACATATAGTAAACCCCACCTTAGGTTATGCATTGGTCATGCATCATCTCTTTATTGTAAAGTTTATAATTTAGAGAAGCATGATTTTACTATGTAAGAGCATGCCCATGCATCATATAATATAAGAGTTATAAGAGTTATATTTATGCATGCATAAAAAGCAATGACATGCATCATTTTTATATTATAATTGTTATAGTATAAGGGTGAATGGAAAGCATGTTTGCTTGGTTATTACGCATGTATATATATAAGTTATGTATAGTCATGACCGGGTATTGCATGAAGCATGACACATAGATTTCTTTATAAGTGTCACAAACACCTAGTTGTGTGCGATGTAATTTTAGTTGTTTCTTTTTAAAGGTTAAAGAGAAATTAGAACTAAAAGCAATAAAAAAGACATGCATGCTCACTTAGGTTTAATTCATGTTTTAAAATGCTTGGATCACATAGACCTAAGATCAGGTTCTAATATGATTAGCAACCCTAAGGCTTTAACCTTGTAATCAGTTTAATAGGATTAAATTGACTAATAAAAGGTTAAAGTATAGAAAATCTATCTATAAGGGACCTTTTGTTTAAGGCGGGTTCTGTCTAGGCTGGGGTATTTAAGTTGACGAAAACGTAACACTCCTACCTGGGAACTTATCTGGAAAGGTGAAATAGATTTGATGCATGCATGTAAGTTAAAGACAATCCATTAAAGTGTTTAAAGGTGACTACTTGAACTTGTTCATATTTCATAGATAAAATTTGTTTATGAACGGACTTTAAAAAGAAGACTTAGACTAAAATCAGTAGCCGGATTGTCTAGGTTAATGAACCCCTAGGTAGAACATTCAGTGGGAGGTACTTGGGGTATAAGATGCTTCACTTAAACCTTTCATGTTTCTCCTAAATAGTCCACACCGTGAGATCTACCCTCAGCCTCAAGGCATTTTGGCGTGTCCCCATGACGGATGGTGTTTGGCTAGGTCAATATCAAGGTAGATGGAAAGAGTGTTCATAGTAAGTGGGAGCGGGAAATGCGACCGCATATCCCTCAATCTCCCTCGTTGGATTGAATAAAGTTACTGCGCATTGCCTCGAGGCACCCTGGGAGTGTCCCCCTAAAGGATGGCAGTTTTATGCGTTTCTTTATTTGATCTCCTGTAAGAGGATAAGGTAACTTAGTCTCTTGTCCTAATCTACTTCTTCCCTACGGTGGGCTCATTAGGGCGAGACTCTGGCACCGAAGCGAGGGGTAACACTTATGCGGAATTATTAAATGTTAACAGTTTTGGACCGAATAAATGATGGTTGTTAGGTTCAGTTCCAAGAGTTGGTTCTGCCTAATGGTTGAGAATGTCTCATCCTAGCGAAGGGACATCTGATCACCCAACCGGTGACGTTTTTCCTGCCTCACTAGGCATCATTTCAAAATAGAAGTCTTTCACTTAAAGTACTTGAAACTGTTTTGCAAAACTAATTGGTTCAACGTGGTTTAGCAAAATCTAATCAAGTTTTTTTCGTATTTTAAGCAACAAGTTTTCAAAATGGCACAGCCACGTTAGCTTTGCTTAGCGTCGAAAAATTAACTGGCGATAACTTTTCAAACTGTTTTATTTTGTATTGTACATTAGTCTCCCGAGTCATTAGGACAAGTGGGAGATTGTTGGGATTGATGTCCTAATTCTTCTAGAGTCTCATTGTTTGTAATGATACACATTGTTTGATGAATAAAATAAATGTTATTTCATTCTGGCATTTACTCATATCCAATAAACATAGCTCCATGGTTATCTTGTGTGAACTTAAGCATGTATATGTGATATACAAGTAGATCATGCCTTAAGTGATAACCTAAATAGGTCTGTAGTATAAAAATTAAGGTTGGATATCTGATCCTAGTGACACTACTGATACGGCCCGTTTTGTAGAGGTTTGCAAGTGTTGTAAACTACTACAGATGGTAGATCCTGACCATTCATGTGGAGACGTGCAAGCAGGGGTGTCCTATACAAAGAGTTTGTATAAGATCGGATCACGAGATGACTAGACTCTGTATATAATGCTGTTGATACTAGAGACTTACATCTCACCTAAACGACCATAGGTGACATGTCATCAATCTTGAGTTGAGGGTGGTCCTTTGTTGAGTATGGGTGAGAGTGGCCAGATTGCCAACTCAACATGCCTACCTTTTTGGGGACTTGTTTGATCTGGGAGCTGGGAACTCAATCCATAAGATGGAATTCATTCCTTTCTCGAAGCAAGGATAAGTAGATAGATTGCTCTCTTAAGGACTGATTCTGGGGCTTGAACATAGTAATCACAACTTCTCTTTGGAAGAGAGGACTCAGTCACAGTAGGACTATGACTTATGTTCATTAGAGGGATCAGGGGTACTTAAGAAGTTAGATGTAACAACAGGGGCATAATGGTTACTGGCTGAGCTGTACTTACGAGCAATCTGTGAAGGATTGTCGCACTGCTGATTGGTTAAGATGGACACATAATATATTTGTGGTAAGGAGAGTTCAAGTGTCGGTCTTTAGTGGAGTGCCTGGTAGTTCACGGATGTTAGATCCCGTGACTAAAGAGTTTAGTCAGTTATTCACGTACAGTTGGAGCTTCGAGCTATAGGTCCATAAGGTCCCCTTGGTAGCTCAATGGATTCAGTTGAGGATCAGTTCTTGGTGTTGATTTGAAATGTTCAAATTGACAAGAGGTAATTCGATTATATATGATATGATCGGTATGATGTATGAGATACATCTAGTGGAGGATTAATGTAAATGAGATTTATATTCAGTACCATGGAATAGAAAAAGAACTATGGTTTATATGTTTCATGAGATGAAATATTAAAACTATAGGTTATAAATATAGTACGATAAGTTGGTTATCATTTATATTCATAATAATATTAAATATTGGATAATTAATTTTTTTTTCTCTAATAACCAATTAAGTGGGAGGTTATTGGTGATTTCATGGTAACCGTGAGATAAAAGAAAAATTGTTTTCCTAATTTTAGTAATGTTGAAAATTGTTGAGTTTGAGATTTTCTCTCTTGAAAAAATAATCTCACGGAAGTTGTTAAATAAATAGGATTTACTAAGCGACAACTTGGAGCGAGCTAAATGATCGTGTAGTGTTTGTAGGCGTTAGACACGCAACTAAGCGATGAGCTAAACGATCGCTTAGCCTTTGCTAGATGATCGCTTAGCTTTTGCTAAACGATTGGGCATTGACCTCTAAGATAGGTTCAACCTTCTCCCACTTGCTCAATCGTTTACACGATTATTGTTTCCTCAGTCTTCTGCCTCAAACCAAGTCTACGTAGAGCCCACCCTCTAGATTCTCACACCGAGAATACCAAGGTAGCCTTTTTGGTGGTGTTTTACTCAACTCGACACCGTTGAGGTTCTATGGAGGCTGTTCGTGCTGTTGGGGTATTCGTGACCGAGGTGGTCACTGAGTTCGAGTGCGTGCAGTGTAGCGGTCATGTTGGTTGATAGTTTAAGGTTGCTATGTTCGAGCATTCGTGATCAAGGAGCTTGACGATGAGTCTACAAATGTGTGTAGAGTTTCTTCTTGATTATTTGTATTTTCATGCTGTAATTTCTGTAATGAATGCATAACCATATGTTTGTATTTATGACTGTAATTGTAAAGTCCATATATGATTGTAATTTGGAATGATCTTTCCGCTGCTCATGGAAATTCTCATTTTCGATTTTCTTCAATAATTAAATTAGTTCAATTATATATGAACTAATTGATTTGATGTATTTGATACATTATTTGATAGGAGAAATTAATATAAATATGATTTATATTAAATGTCATAAAAGAAAAAAAGAACTATGGTTTATATGTTGCATATGATGCAATATTAAAACTAAAGATTATAAATATAATATGAAAAGTTAGTTATTGTATTTATTTATAATTATTAATTATGAGATAATTAATTTTCTTTTTCTCCAATAACCAAATTAGTGGGTGGTTAGACACGGTTTATGGCTAACTAATGGATAAAGATGAAAATAGTTTCATTTTTCAATTCACGTGCAAAAAGATAAGTTTTACGATAGCTTATTGAGAGAGTAAACGATAGGGCTCGAGTTTTCTATACGTTAGTTACTCGCTTACTACATGATCAAGTATCAAGTCTATACGATAGACTTCTTCCTTCTGTCGTATACTCAATCGTCTAGTTCCTCCATCCCTCTATCCAAATCCATATAGAGCCCACAACTCTTGGATTCTCACACCGAGATACCAAGATAGCCTCGTGGCGGTGTCGAGTTTTGTTCGAAGGCCGAGGATCGAGTTGTACTCGCTGGTGATCGAGGATTTTTCAGTTCGTTCTGTTTGCTAAATTTGCTCGTTGCATTCGTGTTGTTCAATGCGTTCGAGTTTGATCAAGGAAAATACGTGAAGAAAAGGGTTCTTCAAAGGTATTGTACTCGATCCTTTGTATTTTGATTTCAAAGCATGCTGTAATTTACCTTTAATGCATAACTTTTCTGTTTGATTGTAAATGTTTATGTTCTTTCACAATGGAGTTTAGAACGATCTGCTTCCGCTCACTAGTTCTCTAGATTTAGAGTTCCTTCCATCACAAGCATTATATATAGAGAAGAAGTAGTCTCGATATAAGATGCAAAATTCCAAGAAGAATTTATTACCTTTCAGGCTATTCATCTGTCGAAGGAACAGTGTCTTAAGACACCTCAAGAAGTTAAGGACATGAAACATATTCCCTATGCATCAGCAGTTGATAGTCTGATTTATGTCATGTTGTTTACATGACCTGACATATGCTATGCAGTAGGAATCGTCAGTAGGTTTCAGTTCAATCCTCGATATGATCATTAAATTGTCATTAAAAATATCCTCAAATATCTTCGGAGAACAAAGGACTATATGCTCGTGTATAGCCCTAAGGATATGATCCTTACAAGATACACTGACTCTGATTTTTAGATGGATATAGATTCGAGAAAATAAACTTCGGGATTAGTGTTCACTCTAAATGGAGGCGCGATAGTTTTGAGGAGTATAGAGCAAAGTTGTATTGTTGATTCCACCATTGAAGCAAAGTACGTAGCTGCATGCAAAGCGGAAAATGAGGCAGTATGGCTTAGAAAGTTCTTGATCGATTTGGGCATGATTCCAAATATGCATCTATCTATCACTTTCTATTGTGATAACAGTTAAGAAGTTGCCAATTTTAAAGAACCTAGAAGCCATAAGTGTGGGAAGCACATTGAGCGCAAATACCATCTCATCAGGGAGATCGTAAATCGAGGAGACATAATTATCACGCAGATGCCTCAGAAGACAACATTGTTGATCCGTTTACTAAGGCCCTCACGGCTAAAGTGTTTGAGGGTCACCTAGTGAGTCTAGGACTATAGGTTATGTAAATCAATCGGGAGAAGCCATGGGTATGTGATACCCTAGTTTATTGTGTTTATATTTTTTTTTCTCTATGTATATATGTAACCCACTGGAATTTTAGTCTAAGGGGGAGTTTGTTGGGTTGTATGTCCTAAAACTCATGATTTGTAAACATTAAACATATTCTATTTGACAATAAAGTTGTTCTTGAGGTTATTCAGTAAAAATGTTATTGAATATGTGAATTGCACCTTTTTAACCCTAAATCCAATAAACTACGAACCCTTGGCTATAGCATGAATACGTGAACTTTACGTGGAGATATAAGAGTGGATCAAGTTCAAGTATGTAGCTAAAACGGTCTATAGTATGAGGATAAGGCTAGGTACCTTAACCTGGGACACCATGGATGTGACCCACTTTATATTTGATGCAAACGATGTGATCCTGAATTGTTCATGTGGAGACATGTGAGTAGAAACGTCTTTATGCAATGCATAAGAATAGACCACAAAATAGTCACTTTTACTCTATAACGTTGTTTAATGTTAAGACTAACTTTTTCAATTCGATGACCTAGGTAACTCGATCTTGATCTTGAGCTAATTGTGAACTCCTGTTTATTCGGGATTATCCTTTAAATTGCATGAGTGAGAGTGGCTTAACATTGCTGGCTATTTAAGCCTTCTATTTTAGAGGTATGACTGGGTAGATAACTGGGGATATAGTCCTACAAGATGAAATTTATTCCTACCCAATTCTAGGGATAGTAAATAGGTTGTTCTCTTAAGTGCTGACTCTAGATCTTGAACAAGGGGCCTAACCCTCTCATTGGTCTGTGAGAGACTCGGTTTGGTGGTTGGACCACAAAGCAATTGTTTATTAGAGGATCAATGAGACTAAAGGAGCAAGATGTAATTATATGGGTAAAAAGGTAATTTGGACCCAACTGTAATTACGAACAACCTGTGAATGATCGACTTACTATTCATGGCTAATTTCATTTAACCTACATATGAATCATACTCAATTGTATTTGTCTCATGACCTATAGTTTTAATGTGCATCTAGTATGCATTAATTTTAACCTATAGTTTTAATATGAATCCAGTTCATATTAAACTAATATTTGAACTCCTTTAAATATTTAATTCTCTCATAAATAAATTTTTAATAATATCCAAAATAAAATTTATATTATAAAGTTTATGTTTTTATAATGTATCATTATACATTTTACTATTTCCTAAGTGAATTTGAACATTTCAAACTCTATTCAAGACATAATTACTCCAATACCTTTTACAAGCTAGGAAGAAGACCTCATGGACCTACAAATAAGAAATTCCAATAATATGAGATTAGTTGGCTAAACTCATTAATCACATTAGTCAATATTCATTAACTTTGGGTACACTCTACTAAAGACCCACAGTTGCACTCTTCTCACTACAGATATATTTCTGTGTCAAGTTAGTTCTTCACGAGTATTCGTAACATCAGTTGGATCAAAATTACCGTTTTATCCCTGGTTTATTTCTTTATCTTTAAGTACCAATGCTCCTCTAATGAACAACCTATTTATGGTCCAACCATTAAACATAAACTCCTACCAGGCTAAGTGAGAGGGTGGGGCCCTCTGTTCAAGTCCCGAAGACACCACTTAAAGAAACACTTATCTATTTATCCTAAAGACGGGAAGAAGTGAAATCCATCTTGTATTATTATATTCCCAGCTCCTCACTCGATCTTGTCTCCAAAATGGTAGGCATATTGAGTCAGCGAACTGACTACTCTCACCCATGCAAATCAAAGGATAAACCCTCATGAACAGGAGTTCATAATACACTCATGATTCAGACTAAGTTGCTTAGGTCATCCTATTGAAATAGAAACCTAACTAGTCAACGGATAACCTTAATGGTCTATAGTGAAGGAACTCTTATCAAAGAGCATCCATGATTGTGTTCAGATCTTTTTGATTTCATTGTGACCGAAATACAACACATACATTCTAACAGATAGTTATGCAATTTAACACTAATTAACGGCATGCTTCGATAAATAAAATGCAAGGGATTGAGTTCACATACTAGTTGAAGACTCTCTCTTCACTTTCAAACTCAACGCAGCGAAAGAACCTCTACATTCTCTATCGCCCAGCAAAACAGTTGGCTACGGTAGCAGATCGTCTACACGAACGACAGTAACACGAACAAGAACGAGCAAGGTTGTGTTGGATTTTATGTCCTAAAACTCGTAGTTTGTAAATTAATAAACATATTCTGTTTTGTTTTTCGATAAAGTTGTTATTGAAATTGTAATCTTGAATCCAATAAACTAAGGTCCTGGGGCTATTTAATGTAGTATGAATTTTATGTAGTGACATAAATGTGGATCAAGTTCAAATTTATAGCCAAAATGGTCTATAGTATATGAATAAAGTTGAGCACCTTATTCTGGGGACACTATGGATGCGGCCCACTTTGTAGTTAGTACAAAAGATGTGATCCTGAATCGTTCATATAGAGATATGTGAGTCGGGGCATCCTATGCTATGAGTTTACATAAGACTGAACCATGAAATAATCACTTTTTACGTTCTAAATGCCGTTTTATGTATAAAACTGACTATTTCGTTAATTGATGACCTAGGTAACTTAATCTTAATCCTGAGCTAACTATGAACTCCTGTTCACTTGAAATTATCCTTAGATCTACATAGGTGAGGGCAGCTCATCATCGCTGGCCCAATAAGCCTCCTATTTCAGGGATAAGATCGGGTGGATAGCTGGAAACATAGGGTGTAAGACGGAATTCACTCCTACCCGTTATAGGGATAGTAGATGGGTTATACCCTTTAGTACTAAATTCAGGTCTTGAACAAGGGGCCCCACCCTCTCCTTGGCTCAAAAGGGATTTGGTTTATAGGTTGGACCTTAAACCAATTGTTCATTAGAGGATTAGTGGAACTTAAGGAATAAGATGTAGTCTCGGGGATAAAACGGTTTTTATGACCCAGCCGAGATTACGAAAAACCTTTGAAGGATTGGCTTACTAATCATGGTTATATCAAATGGACACAAATATATCTATAGTGAGGGGAGTGCAACTACAGAACTATAGTGGAATGACCCGTTAGTTAACGAATATTGATCAGCTCTCTCTAAAGAGTTTAGTTAGTTAATCTCAAATCGTTGGAGCCTATGATCTATAGGTCCATTACGTTCCCTTACTAGTTCATATGGAATAAACTTAGAACAGTATGATAGAATGATTTGAATTGTTCGAATTAGACGAAGAGAGAGAAACCGACAAGTATATGTGATATAGTGGTCGGGTTTTCAGTTTAGAGATACAGCTTTAATATTTAAATGTGATTTAAATATCAAGAATATGAATATGTTCATATTCGGAAGCTCGTAAATAATGGAAATGGTCAAAGATGTAAAAAGTCAAAGAGTTGACTTTTTTTACTTTAAAAAGTCAAGCTTTGACCGACCTTATATTCAAATGTGATTTGAATTTCGAGAAAATGAATAAGGATTCATGCTCGGGAGGTCAAATTTAGTCAAAACGAAAAATCATAAAAAGTCAAAATTTTGACTTTTTGGTCAAAGTTTGACTTTGACCAAATGACTATTTTACCCTTTGACTAAAGTTAGTGGGAAAATCCAAACTTTTGTTGGATAATTCTACTAACAATATAGTGGGCTAGGTGTCGGCTTATAGTGGGGACATTAAGCCCATTAAGATAGTGGATTATAGGTGATGGGTTTTTATGGATTTGGTTCATACAATTGTTGCATGTTTTTTTTCTATAAATTGGGCGAAAAAGTTTTGCCAATTTTGTCAAATTGTTTTCTAAATTTGGGATGGAAAAATCATTTTCTTGAGTGAAGTCCAAAACGCAAACCTAACCCAAATTTCCATCTCTTTCTCTCTATCGGTTTTCTTCATCCACCGAGTCCCACAACTCGGTTCTGAGTCTAGAGGATAGTAGGTCAACTCTAGTGGTGGTCTGTTCGTGTTCGGGTCGAGATTCAGCGAGGAAGAGTGATTTTCGGTAGCTACAAAGCTAATTTTAATTACTGTTTTTCCTTCAAATTGCATGCTATTTTCCTTTAATTTAAAAGCAATTAGAGTGTAATTAGGTCCTTATTCTCGTGTTCCTTCAGGTTAAGCGGGGAAGACACCACCACATAGAGCGTTTGGTATTCTCGGAGTGAGAATCCAAAGCGTGATCTTTCTTGAATTTGGTAGAGCTAGGAGGAACAGGCTGATTGTGTGACGATAAGCAAGTGGGAGAGAAGGCTATCATATATCGAGTGCTTATCGTTTAGAGAAAGCTACATGATCGTGTAGGTTTTACTAAGCGATCTTCTAATAATAGGTAAATAATCGTTTAGAAAATACGGCACGCTAGACGATTGTTTAGAAAAGCTAAGCAATCGTTTAGAGAAAAGCGTGTGATCGTTTAGACGCGGGTATGCGATTGTTTAAGCGATGAAGCTCTATCGTATAGGCTCTCAGCTAAGCGATCAAGACGTTTTCACACCGATTGCAATTTTTTTGAACCTTTTCAAAATGAAACAAATTTTTATTTTATTCTTCAATTACAATAACCGAATACTGAATTTTCCACTAACGCACGAACGAGGAGAAGATTTCGGCCAATTATCATATAATTAACCAATTTAATTAAATAAATGAATATAATCATATTATATTCTTATCCTATAGTTTGATATCATATATCTACTATAGTAATTTCTCCTCCACTTGATATAAATCATATTTATATCTAATTTCCTCCCAAATAATGTATCTCATACATTTAGTCAATTATATCATATATAATTAACTAGTCCAATTATATCATATATAATCGAACTCCCTCTTGTCAATTTGAATATTTCAAACTGACCAAAAAACTGATTCTCGACTTTATCTAAGCTACCTAGGGGACTTTATGGACATGTGGCTCAAAGCTCCAACGGTACGTGAATAGTTGGCTAAACTCTTTAGCCACGAGATTTAACATATGTTAATTGTCAGACATTTTACTAAAGACCAACAGCTGAACTCTTCTTACCACAGATCTATTTATGTGTCCATCGGATATAACCAATCATGAGTACGATGACCCTTCACAGATGCTCGTAAGTACACCTGGGTCAATTTACCGTTTTGCCCCTATAGTTACATCTCACTTCTTAAGTACCACCGATTCCTCTAATGAACAATACAACATAGTCTAACTATGTGTGAACACCTCTTGAGCCAAAAGAAGGTGTGTAGCGCCAAATCGTTCAAGCCCTGGAATCAGCTCTTAAGGAAGCTATCTATCTACTTGTCCTTACTTCGGGGAAGGAGTGAATTCCATGTTGTGTAGCTGAGTTTCCAGCTCCCAAATCAGACGGATCCCCAAAATGGTAGGTTTTAATTGGCGACCTGGCCACTCGCACCTATACAAATCAAAGGATCGCCCTCAATGACAGAAGTTCCCAACTCACTCAGGATTGAGGTCATGTTACCTGTGGTCATCCTAGTGAAATGAATCTCAGTCATGAATGGTGTTATATAATGAGACATTAACCCTTCATGGTCAGGTCTTATACAAATTCTTTATATAGGACGCCCCCGCTCGCATGTCCCCTATATGAATGATCAGGATTAGACCATGTGTGACAAGTCACACCACTTGTGACCATTCCACAAAGCGGGCCTCATCCGTAGCGTTACCAGGATAAGGTTTCCCTCATATATCCATATACTACAGACCATTTTTGTTATCACTCAAGACATGATCCACTTGTATGTTTTCACGTACATGCTTAAGTTACATTCAGAAAACTAGGGATTTTATCTTTATTGGTTTGTGGTAAAGCAAATAAAACATACAACTAAGCAAAAACAAGATGTGAAGTAAGATATCATATATTATACAACACAAGCGTTCGTACAAACTGTTTACAAACTACGGGACACGAGACTTTAGGGAATCAACCCCAACATGTAGTAGATGGATAAGGTAGGGTTCCTTATCCTGGTGACACTACAGATACGACCCACTTTGTAGGTGTCACAAGTGTTGTAAAATGCTACAAATGATTTGATTCTAATCATTCATGTGGAGGCATGTGAGCGGGGTATCCTATGCAAAGAGTTTTCATAAGACCGGACTACAAAATGATTAATCTCCTTATACAACGCCATTAATAATAGAGACTTACATTTCACTAGGATGACCATAGGTGACATGACCTGAATCTTGAGTGAGTTGTGAACTCCTGCTCATGAAGGCGGTCCTTTGATTTGTATAGGTGAGAATGGCCAGATTGCCAACTCAACAAGCCTACCATTTTGGGGATTCGTCTGACTGGGGAGCTGGGAACACAGCTACACAAGATGGAATTCACTCCTTCCCCGATGCAGGGGCAAGTAGATAAATTGCTCATTTAAGGGTTGATTCACACTGTTGATTGGTTATATCCAATGGACACAAAAATTTATCTGTAATGTGAGGAGTGCAGTTGTCAGTCTTTAGTGGAGTGACCGAAAAATAGCGGATGTTGGTAATTAAATTAAAGAGTTTAATTAATTATCTGAGTACCATTGGAGCTTTAATCTACAGGTCCACAAAGTCCCCACTGTAGCTCAACAGGGATTTAATTGAGAATTATTTTTGGATTAATTTGAAGTGTTCAAATTAATTAAGAGAATTGATTATATATGATATAATTAATTAAATTTATTATATATTTGATATAATTAATATAATGTATTTGATACATTATAATTTAAGGTAATATGAGAGGAATTTGAATGTGGTTCAAATACTAATTATATGAATGAGATACATGTAATTAAATTTAATATAAATATGATTTATATTGAGAGGAATTTAAATATTTGGATATGATCCAAATATCAATTATATGGATGAGATTCATATAAACGAATTTAATATAAATGTGATTTATATTAAATGTCATGTATTGTTGAGAGAAAATAAAATCTGTAGGTTATGTTATATTTGATGCAATATAAAACTATAGGCTATATGTCATATTTGATATAACATATAGTGTATATATATAATAAAGTAGTTATTATATATATTTTATTATTATTAGTATTAATTTAATTACAATTAATAAAAGGGAAGGAGTTACAACTCCCTTCTCCATTCCCTCAGTTAATTTACGTGGGATGTGGTTGGTGAAGGAAATCGGAAACGAAATTTCCATGAGCAGTGGAACAAGACTATTCCAAATTACAATCATGAATCAACAAATATTTACAGTTGACTTCAAAACAAATGATTATGCGATTCATACAAAAATTACAGCATGTATAACAAATGTAAAAAGGGAAAAATTGTACGAACAAATGCAGTAGTGTCTCCATGAGCGCTTGATCTACACGATTGCAACACCGCACGAACACTTCGCGCTCGTCCTCAACGATCTCCTCGGTCACGAACTCCTCTGCAACATGAACAGACACCGCGCTCATCCTCAGCGACACGAACGGCCTCCACAGCACCACGAACGACCTCCAGAAACCCCCGATGGTGTCGAGTTGAGTCTGACACCACCAACAAGGCGAACATGGTATTCTCGGTGTGAGAATCCAGAGGGTGGGCTTTGTTCGGACTTGGTATGAGGGAGACGAACGGAGGAAACACAGATCATGTACACGACTGGGCAAGTGAGAGAAGGCGAAGACCTATCATATAGGTCAATATCCAATCGTTTAGATAAAGCTATACGCTCGTCTAGTAAAAGTTTAAAAGAAAAAGTATTAATTATCTAATAATTAATATTATTATAAACATAAATGATAACCAACTTATCATACTATATTTATAACCTATAGTTTTAATATTTCATCTCATGAAACATATAAACCATAGTTCTTTTTCTATTATGGTACTTAATGTAAATCTCATTTACATCAATCCTCCACTAGATATATCTTATACATCATACCAATTATATCATATATAATCAAAATACCTCTAGTCAATTTGAACATTTCAAATCAACACCAAGAATTGATCCACAACATAATCCAAGCTACCAAGGGGACCTCATGGACTTATAGATCCAAAGCTCCAACGGTACGTGAATAACTTACTAAACTCTTTAGTCACATGATCCACCATCCGTTAACTGTCAGGCACTCCACTAAAGACCGACAGCTGAACTCTCCTCACTACAGATATATTATGTGTCCATCTTAACCAATCAGTAGGCAACAACCCTTCACAGATCGCTCGTAAGTACAACTGGGCCAATAACCGTTATGCCCCTGTAGTTACATCTATCTCCTTAAGTACCATTGATCCCTCTATTGAAAATAAGTCATAGTCCCACTATGACTGAGTCTTCTCTTCCAAAGAGAAGTTGTGGCCACTATATTCAAGCCCCGGAATCAGCCCTTAAGGGAACAATCTCTCTACTCATCCCTACTTCGGGAAATGAGTGAATTCCATCTTGTGGATTTAGTTCCCAGCTCCCATATCAGACAAGTCCTCAAAAAGGTAGGCATGTTAAGTTGGCAATCCGGCCACTCTCATCCATACTAATCAAAGAACCGCCGTCAGAGGCAGAAGTTCACAAAACACTCATGATTGAGGTCGTGTCGCCTATGGTCGTTTAGGTGAGATGCAAGTATCTAGTATCAACGACGTTATATATAGAGTCTAGTCATCTTGTGGTTCAGGTCTTATACAAACTCTTTGTATAGGACACCCTTGCTCCACGTCTCTACATGAATGGTCAGAATATACCATCTATAGTAGTTTACAACACTTGCAAACCTCTACAAAGCGGGCCGTATCTGTAGTGTCACAAGGATTACGTATCCTACCTTAATCCTTATACTACAGAACGATTTAGGTTATCACTTAAGGCATGATCGACTTGTATATCACATATACATGATTAAGTTCACATAAGATAACCAGGGAGCTTTGTTTATTGGATATGAGTAAATGCCAGAATTAAATAACACTTATTTTATTCATTGAACAATGTGTATCTTTACAAAACAACAAGACTCCAGGAGAATTAGGACACTAATCCCAATAGTTGGAGATTCATTTTTTTCCTCAATTCTCTCTAAGAAAAAAGTTTTCTCTAATAAAAAACTTAAACAGAAGAAAAGTTCTTCTCTTCCGTCTCCTCCTCTCCTCTAAGGATTCAAGCAAAGTCCAAACCTCTTGCTTGAATCCTTTATCCCAAGAGAATACATAAGGTACTCAATGAAGGAACTCTTATCAAAGAGTACCTCTGAGTGGAAGCAAGATCGTTCCAAACTCATTGTGACAGAATTAACGCATTCACAATCTAACAGAATAGATATGCATTTAACAACGAATTACAGGCATGCTTTTAACAACTAAACAACAAGAGAACAAGAAACGTACCAGTTGAAGAACCCTTCTTCACATAAAAATTCGTTCTCACTAAAGACTGCTATTCTTGTTCTCGCTGAAAACGTCCTAGTAATCATCCACCAAAACCCGATCGTTTACCCACGAATGGACTTCATGCGAACACAGCAACAGGGAGGACGCCACCACTTAGAACCCTCGGTATTCTCGGTGTGAGAATCCAAAAGGTGTGGGCTCTGTTGGATTTGGTAGAGGGAAGGAGGAAGAGAAAATCGTATACCACGACCAAGCAAGTGGGAGAATGTAGGTGTCTATCGTATAGACGATGCTTGATCGTTTAGAAAGAGGTACACGATCATTTAATAAATAGGTCGTGATTGTATAGACGGTCGTTTAGTAAACGCTCGGGCGTGCAATCATCTAGGAAAAAAGTAGACGGTTGTTTAGGAAATCCTATACGATCGTTTAGAAAGTTGTGCGCGACATGATTCACATACCAGCAAAGAGTTTTCTTCTAAACACTTTAGAAGTCCACTTTTCACCAACTTCTCAATTCTATTGAGGTTGATGTGACCTAACCTTAGATGCCAAAGATAGGCGTTTTCCTTTGGAAAAACCTTTGATCTTTTAGCTGTTGTTGTCGTACTGAACATTTCAGTGTTAAACAAGGTTTTTATGACTAACGACCTGAGTACATATAAGTTATTTTCCATTGAACCATAACCAATCTCCATTCCATTCTTGAAAATAAACATTTTATTCTCATAAAAGGAGATGGTATAGCCTTGTTCAATGAGACAAGAAACCGAGATTAAGTTCCTCTTAATATGAGGAACTACAAAAATATTATCTAGTAACTGATAACATTTCTGGTCAATAAATAACTTCAGCATGCCAATAGCAATAGCTGAAACAAGCTCACCAATACCGACTCGAAGAGTCATCTCTCCCTGTGGCAATGTTTTCCAGGAACTAAATCCTTGGTACGAGGAACTGACATGACTGGTAGGACCTGAATCAAGGATCCAGGCATAATCATCATTCTCTACCGCACATGTCTCCAAGACTAATAAATCAAATTTACTATCTTGTCTCCTCTTTTAGAGAGTAGTGGGATAGAGGTCGTTTGTCACAAAATTTGTTTCACACGATTCTTTCCACTGTAATAAATCGGTCATTTTTAAAAGCTTTAAACGAAAATACTAACGAGTTTTTGAAAAGAAAAACACATTGATCCACGTTAGGTTTTAAGCAAATACCCATTGTAAAACAAAACAACATCCAATAAGGTTTTAGCAAAACTAATATGAACCCCATGTGACATCTAGTTTCGCAATGATGCTTCAAAGGTTTAAGACAAAAGCCATCGAAGGGAGGTTAGTTATCCCTCCTCTGAATTAAGAAGTTCTCAACCAGTGATTAATACCAGAACAACTCTTGTTCCTATAACGATTAACCATCATTGATTTGACCAAAAGATGATTAACTTACTTAACAATCTTCCGTAAGTGTGACCCGCCATTTTAAGCCTTAGAGGTCCGTCCCAAAAGGCCAATCCGAAGGAAGAAAATCTGATTGAGGCAAAACCTAAAGCGACCCTATCCATTTTTGGAGTTCACCTTGATATTGACCAACTGCACAAAATTCATCCGAAGGGGGCTGCTCCGAAGGCGACACGAGGGCGTACAGAATGATCTCACGGTGTGACCAATGACAGAGACCATAGGACGTGTTGGCACACACCCTTCACCCATTTACTATAAATACTCTCTTCATCCACCTTGATATTGACTCATGCAAACACCATCCGAAGGGAGATGCATCTTAGGGCATCTCGAGGCCAAGTATGAATCTCACGATGTGAACATACAGGAAGAAATGTGAGTGGAATCATAAACATATCTGACACGCCTCCTCCTCCCACTGAGTATTTTATAACCTAGGGTTTAGCTTACTTAGAAAAAACATGGCTAAAGATTTTAACTAAGTGACTTTTAGGTTTTCCCAATAGTAACTTTTACCTTGGATAGTTGAAATAATTTTGATCATCATCCATTAAACTCTTTAATAGAGTCTCTGACCAAAACGTTGCATGCTTGTTGAAAATATATCTAATTCACCTTTCCAAGTAGGTTTCCAGGTAAGGGTGTTACGTTTCCGTCAACTTAAGAACCCCAGCCTAACCAGAACCCACCTTAGACAAAATGTCCCTTATAGATAGGTTTACAACAAATTTAATCCTATTAAACCGATTTTAAAAGATTAATCTAGGTTACTAAACTCTTTAGAACCACTTGAACTTAGGTCTATCTCAATCCAATTTTATAAAAACTTGAGTTCACCTTAAGTCCGCATGCAACTCTGAATTATTGATTTTAGGTCTAATTTCCTTTATAACACTTATAAATGGAAACAACCACCACAATGCGAGGCTAACACATGCAAGGCATTCATAACGATTATAAAAAGCCTAAGTGTCATGCTCAATGCATTGTCCATTCATTGCTACTTCTTTTATATAACACATACAAAACGGAAATGAAACAAGCAAGACATGCTTCCATTCAACCTAGACTATAACATTTATAATAAAAAGATGATGCATGATAATGTTCAATGCATGTAAAATATAACTCTTATATTTCATGATGCATGCGCATGCTTTCAAGTAATTTCTTCATGCAATATCATAACATTTATAATACATGATACATGAGTAATTTCACAACCTAAGGTGGGTTTTTAACTATATGACAAACACTTTGACATATAAGTACCATACATCACATGTATAAGCAATAAAAGTTGAAGAACTGGGTAAAATTGCCTTAAAATACAAAAAGAAAAGCTAACTATTACAAAGACAAGAAGTCTCCGGTTCAAACAGGCGAACCGGGTCTTGAACTGCTCGGCAAAGCATCGCTTCTCCAACCATCGTGTACCAAGCACCCCGCGATCGTCTACACAATAAAACAAACTCTTTACTCTATCACTTACCAGCGCTCCCAGAGTTACATCATTTAGCTTTTACTATACGATCGTATAGAAAAATCCAAACAATCGTTTCGCTACTACAACACGATCATGTACCTTTACTAAGCAATGAAACCTAAAGTACACGATCGCTTAACGCACTCCACACAGCACTCGCCTTCCACGATTTTCTAAGCGACTACGATGTCGCGAAGCACCATCACCTAAGCGATCGCTTAGCTAGCGTCTTTGTATCGTATACATGTGATCGCATAGGTAGTAACTAATCGATGAAGCTTGCTAACTACGCAATCGTCTAGCGCGCGTCTTCTACTAAATGACGAGCATTGCATACTCCTATTACGATCGTCTACCTCAAGCGCCTACGCGATCGTGCAACCAACGCTACGCGATATGGTAAACGATTTATCCCATCGCTTAGCATTAGCTAAACGATCGATTAAAAAATACTACACGATCGTCTAGAACAAAAAATCTAAACGATCGCTTAGTAAAATCCCTACGATCGTTTACCTGAGGCTACACGATCCGACCAACGCTTGATCTTCTTCTTCATTGAGAACAACATCGCCATGAGCTAAAGCTTCATCACGAACGACTCGACGAACTCGAACTTTTCGAATTATAGACTCGATTGCAAATTTAATTTCGCCAAAAATCGTAGGGGCCTTTACAATTAACACTTTGTAAAACCGAAAGCTTTAACAAAAAGGCAATCAAACCCGAAATGTTCATCAAAATTCATCCACAAATGCAGAAAATGGTTAACTACAAATGCAGAAACCCATCGCGACTGTAAAAAACATTCAATTCAGATATGTAATTTGGAATATCAGAGAACCTGCCTCTGATACCAATTGAAGGAAATCGGAAATGAGATTTCCATGAGCAGTGGAACAAGACTATTCCAAATTACAATCATGAATCAACAAAAATTTAAAGTCGACTTCAAAACAAACGGTTATACGATTCATACAGAAATTACAGCATGTATAACAAATGTACAGAGGGAAAAACTGTACGAACAAATGAAGTAGCGTCTCCACACTCTGATGCGCGACTCTGATTGAACAACAGCAACCACGAGCACTCGATCTACACGACTGCAACACCGCACGAACACAGCACGAACACTTTGCGCTCGTCCTCAACAATCTCCTCGATCATGAACTCCTCTGCAACACGAACGGACACCGCGCTCGTCCTCAGTGACACGAACGACTTCCACAGCACCACGAACGGCCTCCAAAAACCCGCGATTGTGTCAAGTTGAATCTGACACCACTAACAAGGCAACCTTGGTATTCTTGATGTGAGAATCCAGAGGGTGGGCTCTGTTCGGACTTGGTATGAGGCAGACGAACGAAGGAAACACATATCGTGTACACGACTGGGTAAGTGGGAGAAGGCGGAGACCTATCATATAGGTCGATACCCAATTGTTTAGATAAAGCTATACGCTCGTCTAGTAAATCTCATAGTGGGAGAAGGTGGAGACCTATCATGAAACATATAGACCATAGTTCTTTTTTTATTCCATGGTACTTAATGTAAATCTCATTTACATTAATCTTCCACTAGATGTATCTTATAAATCATATCCGATTATATCATATATAATCAAAATACCTCTTGTTGATCCTCAACATAATCCAAGCTACCAAAGGGACCTCGTGGACCTATAGATCCGAAGCTCCAACGGTACGTGAATAACTGACTAAACTCTTTAGTCACGGGATCCACCATCCGTTAACTGCCAGACACTTCACTAAAGACCGACATCTAAACTCTCCTCACTACAGATATATTATGTGTCCATTTTAATAAATCAGCAGTGCGACAACCCTTTACAGATCGTTCGTAAGTACAGCTGAGCCAATAACCGTTATGCCCTTGTAGTTATATCTATCTCCTTAAGTACCATTGATCTCTCTAATGAACATAAGTCATAGTCCCACTATGACTGAGTCTTCTCTTCCAAAGAGAAGTTGTGGCCACTATGTTCAAGCCCCAGAATCAGCCCTTAAGGGAGCAATCTCTCTACTTATCCCTACTTCGGGAAAGGAGTGAATTCCATCTTGTGGATTGAGTTCCCAGCTCCCAGATCAGACAAGTCCCTAAAAAGGTAGGCATATTGAGTTGGCAATCTAGTCACTCTCACCCATACTAATCAAAGGACCGCCCTCAAATGCAAGAGTTCACAAAACACTCAGGATTAAGGTCGTGTCATCTATGGTCGTTTATATGAGATGCAAGTCTCTAGTATCAACGGCATTATATACAGAGTCTAGTCATCTCGTGGTTCAGGTCTTATACAAACTCTTTGTATAGGACACCCTCGCTCCACGTCTCCACATGAATGGTCAGGATCTACCATCTATAGTAGTTTACAACACTTGCAAACCTCTACAAAGTGGGCCGTATCCGTAGTGTCACCAGGATCAGGTATCTCACCTTAATCCTTATACTACAGACCAATTTAGGTTATCACTTAAGGCGTGATCTACTTATATATCACATATACATGCTTAAGTTCACATAAGATAACCAGGGAGCTTTGTTTATTGGATATAAGTAAATGTCAGAATTAAATAACATTTATTTTATTCATTGAACAATGTGTATCTTTACAAAACAACAAGACTCCGGGAGAATTAGGACACTAATCCCAACAGTTGGAGATTCATTTTTTTTCCTCAATTCTCTCTAAGAAAAAAGTTCTCTCTAAGAAAAAACTTAAAGAGAAGAAAAGTTATTCTCTTCCATCTCCTCCTCTCCTCCAAGGATTCAAGCAAAACCCACAACTCTTGCTTGAATCCTTTATCCTAAGAGAATACAGATAGTACTCATTGAAGGAACTCTTATCAAAGAGTACCTCTGAGCGGAAGCGATATCGTTCCAAACTCATTGTGACAGAATTAACGCATTCACAATCAACAGAATAGATATGCATTTAACAACTAATTACAGGCATGCTTTTAACAACTAAACAACAAGAGAACAAGAAACGTATCAGTTGAAGAATCCTTCTTCACATAAAAACTCGTTCTCACCAAAGACTGTTGTTCTTGCTCTCGCTGAGAACGTCCTAGTAATCATCCACCAAAACCCGGTTGTTTACCCACATATGGACTTCACGTGAACACAGCAACAGGGAGGACACCACCATTTAGAACCCTCAGTATTCTCGGTGTGAGAATCCAGGAGGTGTGGGCTCTATTAGATTTGGTAGAGGGAAGGAGGAAGAGAAGATCGTATACCACGACCAAGCAAGTGGGAGAATGCAGGTGCTATCTTATAGACGATGCTTGATCGTTTAGAAAGAGGTACATGATCGTATAGTAAATAGGCCGTGATCGTATAGACGATCGTTTAGTAAATGCTCGGACGCGTGATCGTCTAGGAAAAAGGTAGACGATCGTTTACCAAATCCTATACGGACATTTAGAAAGTTGTGCACGTGTATACGATCGTTTAGTAAACTTGAGCTGTCGTGTAGACTCTCAGTTTGCTATACGATAGGCAGTATACACTAAATGTGAGCGAATGACTGATCTCTTTGCAAAATGAAAGTGATTTTCATTTTATTCTTCGGTTACGAAAACTAAAAGAAGTTTAGCAAATCCTATGCGATCGTTTAGAAAGTTGTGCGCGTGTATACAATCGTTTAGTAAAACTTGAGGTGTCATGTAGGCTATCGGTTTGCTAAGCGATAGGCAGTATACGCTAAACGTAAGCAAATGACTGATCTCTTTGCAAAATGAAAACGATTTTCATTTTATTCTTCGGTTACGAAAACTAAATGCAACCTCCCACTATCACATAGTTATGGAGAAAATTTCGGCACAATTATCCTATAATTGTCCAAAAATAAATAATAAATATAATCATATTATATTCATTAACCTATAATTTAATATCACATCAAATACAACAAATGAACCATAGTCTTTTCTCCTCCACAAGTTATAAATCATATTTATATCATTTTCCTTAAAATAATGTATCTCATACATAATGTCAATCATATCATATATAATTAACCAGTTCAATTATATCATATATAATCGATCTCCCTCTTGTCAATTTGAACACTTCAAACTGACCCAAAAACTAATTCTCAACTTGAATCCATTGAGCTACCAAGGGGACCTTATGGACCTATGGCTCGAAGCTTCAACGGTACGTGAATAGCTGACTAAACTCTTTAGCCACGAGATCCACCATCCATTAACTGCCAGGCGTTCCACTAAAGACCGACAGCTGCACTCTTCTCACTACAGATATATTTCTGTGTCCATCAAATATAACCAATCAACAGTACGATAACCCTTCATAGATGCTCATAAGTATAGTCGGACCAATTTACCATTTTGCCCCTATAGTTACATCTAACTCCTTAAGTACCACTGATCCCTCTAATGAATAATACAACATAGTCCTACTATGTGTGGACACCTCTTGGGCCATGAGAAGGTATGTGGCGCCACATCGTTCAAGCCCCAGAATCAGCCCTTAAGGGACCAATCTATCTACTTACCCCTGCTTCGGAAAAGGAGTGAATTCCATCTTGTGTAGCTGAGTTCCAAGCTCCCAAATCAGACGAATCCCCAAAGTGATAGGTTTGAGTCGGCGATCTGGCCACTCGCACCCATGCAAATCAAAGGACCGCCCTCAAAGACAGGAGTTCCCAGCTCACTCAGGATTGAGGTCATGTTACCTATGGTTATCCTAGTGAAGTGAAGTCTCTGTCATGAACAGGGTTATATAACGAGACTATAACACTCCATAGTCCGGTCTTATACAAACTCTTTGTATAGGATACCCTCGCTCGCATGTCACTACATGAATGATCAAAATCAAACCATCTGTAGTAAGTTACAACACTTGTAACTATTCTACAAAGTGGTTCATATCCGTAACGTTACTAGGATAAGGTTTCCCTCTTATATCCATATACTATAGACCATTTTGGTTACCACTTAAGACATAATCCATTTGTATGTCTCCACATACATGCTTAAGTTACAAATGACAACTAGGGATCTTAGTTTATTGGTTTGTGATAAAGCAAATAAAACATTCAATGTTCATAGACAAAAGTGTGAATAAAATATCATATATTATGCATCACAACCGTTTGTTCAAAACTATGTTTACAAACTACAGGACACGAGAGTTTAGGGCATCATCCTCAACATTCAAGTGGTGGTGTCCCTTTTGAAGGAGACTCGTGTGGAGAAGGTGATGTGTTCGTGTTTTATTCGAAGGAGTTCTTGAAGAAAGGGTTTTTCAAAGGTAGGGGTTTCTGAAACCCTAAGCATTTTGTTTAAGCATGTTGTAATTTAAGTGAATGCATATCTTGTTCTTTTTTACGGTAAAACTCATATTCAATGAAAAATGGAATTTTGGTCGATCTTGCTTCTGCTCAAAGGATTTTTTTCGAAAATTTCCTTCAGAAAGTGAAAAAAAAAAAAGAAAAAAAAGATAAAACAATGATGCTTTTAGTGATGATAATGAGACATGTATGGTGCATTCTGAATATCTAATATATATTATCTAGGAAGATGGGAAAATAATGATTCTAAATTAATTGACTTATTGGTAGAAAAAAAGCCTCATTAGAGAAAGCCGTTTAATTTTTCCAAAAGATGAAAATTCTAGACATTTTTCTTTTATTCATTATACTAAAAATTATCTAATGGCGAAAAATATGATAGAAATTGGCTTATTTAGTCAAAGGCTTTTGATAAAGTTTTCTTTTTCTTTTTCTTTTTTTTTTTTTTTTTTGTAAGTTATTTAGTACTAAATCTAATATGGTTCAATTGGCTAATGAAGGAGTCAATGATTAGAAAAATCTTAGTTCTCGACTTAAAAGTCATGAAACTAGTAATGAAGACATATATAATATGAATGCTTGGGTTTCTTTACAAATTAGATTGTTAAAAAATAAAACAATTAACAAAGATCTTCAATAATTAATTAATAAAGAAAAAGAACATTGGAATAGAGTATTAGCACGAATTATTGGTGTTGTTAAAAATCTTGTTAAAAATAATTTAGCTTTTTGAGGAAGTAATGAAAAAATTATCAAGAAAATAATAGATTTTTTTTAAGCTTAATTAAAATAGTTGCCGAATTTGATCCAATAATGCAAGAATATGTTCGTCATATTCAAAATAAAGAAATTCATTATCATTATCTTGGACATAATATACAAAATCATCTCATATAGCTATTAGGACTTGAAATAAAAAATATAATTACTGGAAAAAAATTGAAGAAGCAAAATATTTTTCGGTTATATTAGATTGTACAACTGATGTAAATCATCAAGAACAGATGTCTCCTATATTGAGGTGTGTTGATATATCAGCAAGTCCAATAAAAATAGACGAATATTTTTAGAATTTTCAAAAGTTGAAGATACTACTAGAAAATATTTATTTGATGTGCTTGTAAACATAATTAAGGATCTTAAACTTGATATATAGAATATAAGAAGATAAGGATATGACAATAGATCTAATGTGAAAGGAAAACAACAAGGTGTACAAAAAATATTATTGAAAATAAATCCTAGAGTATTTTATACACCTTGTGGTTGTCATAATCTCAATCTAGTATTTTCTGACATGGCTAGCTCGTGTCATAGAGCATGAGATTTATTTATTTATTTTTTTTTTTGGAGATGTGCAACATATTTATTTTTTATTTTCTTCATCTACAAAATGGTGAAAATTTTTGCTAGATCACGTAACCAACTTGACTATTAAAGCATTGTCACAACCACGATGGGAAAGTCGAATTGAAAGTATTAAAGCAATAAGATTTCAAGCGCCTCACATAAGGGACGCTTTATTAAAATTAAGAGAAACTAGTGAAGATCTTAAAATGAAAAGTGAAACTAATTTTTTAGCTACTTATGAATTTGAAAATTTTGAATTATTGTTAGGCATGACTGTATGGTATGATATCTTATTTGTTGTAAATTCTGTGGGTAAAAAGTCTTACAACATAAAGATATGCATATTGATGTTGCTTTAGATCACTTAAAAGATTTAGTTTCAATTTTAGAAAAATATAGAGAAAATAGATTAAGATTTGATTTCTGCTAAAGAAATTGCAAATGATAGGAAAATACAACCAACATTTATTGAAAAAATAATGATTCAAAGAAAAAATAATAATTTGATGAAAATGTTGACATTGAAGAAACATGATCACCTAAAGATCTTTTTAGAACCGATTATTTTTACTATATTATAGATCAAACAATTTCTTCACTGAAAAATAGATTTGAACAATTTCAACTATACGAAAATATTTTTAACTTCTTATTTGATATGAAAATTTTAAAGTTGTTAGATGATGATAATTTGAAAAGATATTATATTAATTTTGAAAATACATTAAAACATGATACATTTTCTGACATTAACAATTTAGATTTATTTCTTGAGTTAAAAATATTAAGAGAAATTTTGCAAAATGAAATTGATTGTACTATTAAAATATTAAATTATATAAAAAGGGTAAATATTTTTCCAGATGCATATATTTCTTATAGAATATTATTAACAATATCAGTAATGGGTTCTTCAAGCTTTTCAAAATTAAAATTAATTCAATCTTATATGAGGTCAACTATGTCATAAGAAAGATTAAATGGACTTGTCATATTATCCATTGAAAAGAATATATTAATGAGCTTAGATTATCAATATTTAATTCATAATTTTGCATCTCAACAAACAAGAAAATAAATTTTAGATAATATTTTCTATATGAACACCTTTTTATAAAAGTTTTGTCTAATGCTTAATATGTTTCTAGCTGCCTCTGGAGATTGTTTACTATATTCGTTCTCCCTTCTTAATGTTCTAATCAGTAAATAGATGAGAAATGAGAGATTTGAGGAATCAACCCTAACATATAAGAATGCAATGCAGTGTAGAAAGGGATAAGATTATTTTATCATGTAAATTGATTATCAATGAGTTCTTGGGAATCCTTCATATTACATTTTCTTTGTATTAGCTATAAGTTCTCTCTTTCCCCTTATTTTTATGTTTGATAACTTCAATTTCATGGAAATCCTTTGTTATTCTAATTATATATGTCAATTAGATTTTTTTTTTTTTTGGCATTTTTAATATATAATTATTCTCTTCTAATCCCAGTGACAAAGTGAGAATCAAGATGAAGAAAAAAAATTGAAAAAATAGGATAGAGAGATATGAACAAGATAATTAGAGGAAGATATAGATATAGATGGAGGAGTTGGAGAATGTGTAGGGAGAAATTATTAAATTAATTTAATATTAGAGTTTTTCGTTTTCAAAATCTTATTGTATATTCATTACTATATTCATATAAATTTCTTTCTATTTGTTATCGACATAATAAATTTATGGCGCACGGTCAACTAATATAAGGGTATGCTAATAAATCATTTTTCCATTTTCTTAAATTAATAAAATAGAATAATTTTGTATTTTTATTCTTTTTAGTGTTCCTTTGAGAGTTTTTTGAAGGTGTTCCTTAAAACTCAATTTTTTTAAAATAAGAATAGAAATCCTCCTTAAAAAATTAATATTATTTAATTATTCTCTTCCAAACCAAATATATTTTAGATAGGAAATAAAAAGAAAAAAAATAGGGAAGATAGAGATATGGACAAAATAATTAGGAGAAAATTGAGATTTGGAGAGAGGAGTTAGAAAATATTTAGGGAGAGATTATTAATATTAATTTAATCTTCTTTCTTTTTCCAAATCTAATTCTATAATATAAATTTTCTCCGATTTGTTGTTGACGGAATAAATTTATCGCATCAACTAATACAATATTTGTTAATGGACTCTTTTTTTCCCTTTTGTTAATTAATAAATAAAATAATTTTACATTATTCCCTAATACAGTGTATATTTTCTCCTATTTTAATTATTCCATTTTCTTTTCTTTCGATTTTGTGAATAAGAGATTTTTGGATAAAATTTTGTTTTTATAAAAAGAAATAAATAAATAACCAAACAAGAAGGTTCATTTAATGGAGTCGCTGCCTTTGAAAAATTATAAAAGAATCACTCCATTGATTAATAATTAAGATATATTATTATATCACTTTTATATCAATTCTATTTCACAAATTTTATTCACATCATATTTTAGTTTTATTCATCTAATAATTTTATATATTTTTCTCTTTTTATACTTTTAAATTTCATACCAACTATTTAAGTTTGAAATTCAATTAAAAGTATTCATTCAAAAAAATTATTTTTCTTTAAAAATTGTCTAAAAAAATTTCAACAACATTAAGAATATCTCATATTCATTGGAAATTAACTTTAAACAAAAAATATATAGACTTTGACACTATTTTTTAATGACTTCATTTATATCAAATATTTACTAATTAAACTCAATGAAAGTTTAATCAAAATTTTGTGTCTAAACAATTAAATCAAAATTTAAAATTTAATAAATAAATTTATGTGGAAAAAAAAATTTAAGTCTTGTGCATCACAAGTGTCTCCCAACTAATCTAATTAAAGTATAATAATCTAGTTTACAATGTCATATTTTTTCAATTATATATATATATATGCGCGCGCGCTAAATTATAAAAAAAAATGCTGTTGAACTTTGTATTTTGTGTCAAAAAAATTTCAAACTTTCAAAAGTTTAAAAAATATCCCTAAATTTAAAAATAAAATTAAAAATGTCTTCACTATTAGCATATGAGTAGAAACTATTTAATACCTCGTTACAGCATAAATAAATAGGTTTTATTATACAATGGTCTAAATTTTCATTATTTTTACATAAAGAGCCTAATGAGCTATTATTTTACAAATTGTTTTAACTTTCCGATTTTTTTATATAAATAGCCCAATGTGTTATTGTTTTACACAAATGTATGGTCCATTTTACCTTTTCAGCCATTTAGATGTTTTTAAGTATAGTAATAATAATAATAATATAGTAATAATTTTTTTAAAAAAAAAAAAAGCAAGAAAAATTTTTGTGGTTATAAACTTCTCAAAGTAGTTTTCTTTTCAAAACCTGCACGAGTAAAGGAAATTTTCTTGAAAAATTCCAAAATTGTTACCCTCATAAATGAAAACAAGAATCGGCAAGAAGTTCCAAAAGAAAAAATGAGGTATATTTGATATATTTAGCACTATATATTTGAACTTTCTAAAAATAAACCATGATATATATTTCATGAGTGCATAAATAAGACAATTTGTATAATATATCGCCTTAGATACTGAACAATATATGCAATGTATATTTACATTTTTCAGTATATTTGTAAACACACATCAAAATTAGATCATGGTATATGCGATGTATATTTACATTTTTCAATATATTATTAGTATATTCGACATAAGATCTCAATGGAGAGATGGTCAATTTTCAGCTAGGAATATGGGAGAAAATAAGTAAAATCTCCTAAAATGAATGAAACATTGATTTGAAATATATTGCGTTAAATGAATATTGACCAAAATTAATAAATAAGAAAACAAAGTTAAAAATAGTAAATGATGTTACTAAAGGAAGAATTAAATGTTTTGAAAATTCGCTGATGAGAGATGATGTAATTAATGATATTTTACATATAAAATCCTTATATAATTAGTACTAAATCCGAAGATAATATCTTTTTTATTTTAAAATATTACAAAATTAAAAGAGGAGAAATAATCTATCAAAATGACTAAATGTTCCAAAGTGTCATTGAAATCTAGTTCTGAAATATTATTAAGGGGTTGTAAAGTTCATATATATGTGGAGTTCATATGTTTTGGGGTGTAGAATTATTTAGTTTGAGTTTATATGTCAGTTTTTTGAACTCTAAATAATTTGCTTTTATGATTACTATTTTTCTTTTGAAATTTTTTTATTCGATATTCTACCTATTTTTGTTTGAATAAATATAGATTGTAATTTTTTTCCTTTTAATTTTGAAATCTTTTCTTTCTATCTTTTTTGGGCAATGAACAACAATTAACCCATTACATTTATTGCATAAATATGGTTAGATAAAATGAGAAACTAAAGAGAAATCAAAACTTTTGATTTCTAATTTTTTTCCATGAATTTTTTTATCCTCTTCTTTTTTTTTTTTCTTTTTCTTCCTGTTATTGCTCTATACTTTTACTCTATCATGAATTTTCTTTTAATTAAATCTTCTCCATCATCTTAGCAACCAATGAAATGTCATCACATTTCTTCAACAATTTCACTTTCATTTCTCTAACTTTGGAGGATCGTTCCAAAACAAATCTCCATTGTTCACTAATTTTTGCTAGAAAATGTTTTAGGAATTTTTTTTAATGATTTTTTTTTTGTTATATGTTGCATACTTCTCAACTACATAAATATTTTTCATCTAAATATTCTTAACGTTCATTTGATATGTGAATTCAATTTTTTTACAAATTTTTATGTATAAATATTGCAATTAATGTAGACAAAATACTATTATTTATATAGTCAACAACTTTACAACATACTTTAACGGTCATCAGTCTTATAATAATCAGAAGTAGTTGTCGAAGTTGATTATCAAAAATGATTTTTGTTGGAGTTTGTAGTCGAATGTGGTTGTTGGTCACATGAAGTCTGTCGTCGAAGTTTGTTATCGGAGGTGGTTTTCGGAGCTCAGAGTTGGTCAGATGAAGGTGGTCGTCGAAATTGTTCATCAAAGATGATTTTTGTCAGAGTTTGTAGTCAAAGGTGGTTGTTGGAGCCCGAAGTTAGTCACATGAAGTTGGTATAGAGTTGGTTGTCGGAGTTTGTCGTTGGAGGTGGTTGTCGAAGCCCTGAGTTGGTCATCTGAGTTGCTTGCTCAAAGGTGATCATCAAAAGTGATTTCCATCATAGTTTGTAGTCGAAGGTGGTTGTCAGAGCCTATGAAGATGATTTTCGGAGTTGGTTATCGAAGTTTGCTATGGAAGTCTAAAATTGGTCATCAAAGGTGGTTGTCGGAGTCCAAAATTGGTTGTCAAAGTTGGTGGCGCGAAGGTTGTCGAAGTTGGAAGTTGTTAGCATGGAACTGTCATTGGAGGTGGTTGTCAAAGTCCGGAATTGGTCGTCATAGTTTTCATCTGAGGTAGTTGTCGGAGTTCGGAGTTTGGTCAATAGGTGGACCATTGAAAATATTGGAAGAAGGGAAAGTTAGGGTGAGTTGGTAAAATATACCAACTCAACTCTAACAACATTTAAAGTTGGTGGACCAAATAATTAGTTGTATATTATATCAACTCAACTGAATTCATGTTAGCGAGACAAACCTCCGCTAAATGTTAGGACATTTGTGTGGTTAATTCACTGCAACTTTCTAAAAACACCAACTAATGTAAACTCTTAGAAGTTAGTTTGGGCTAACCCAAGCAAGACTTTGGGCCTCTTTTTTTCTTCTTTTCTCTAGTGATTGTTTGGTGTGCATGTATTTATGTATTTTTGAAGCTTGTATCATCTTCGAGCCATTAAAATGTTTATATTTTGCATGTTAGATTTTGGTAAATTTTTGTTAATCTTTATATTTCAAATTTTATATTGTAATTGACTTGTTAAAATGTGGAGGAAATAAATTAACTTTTTACTCTAAAATAAGTGTTAAAATTAATTATCACATTTACAAGTAGGATAGAATTAAATTTGTTATCTTGTTATATTAACTTTTCATAATCATTAACAAGTGCATAAATAGATTAGATTTATATAATTTAAGAATAAAAAATGGATAAACCTACGTTTAACAAAAGGATAGTTCAGTATGTTTATCCTATAAGGGTCGTATATTCAATTTTCAGTTTTCCATCCCGTAATTGTTCTTTTAGAGAAAAAAAAAAACTAAAAAGAATCGAGTGGCATATTCATTGAATTTGTTTGGAAATATATATAGAGAGAGGGGACATCCAAGTTGTTTCAACTTCACGCATCCTACTATTTGTTTTCCTTTGGGCCATCAATTTGCCGTTAAATCAAAAGATTGCTTTTTTTAAATTGATGTCTTTTGCCTTCATATCAACATGTGTTGTTCAATCTTTAACTTCAAACCCTCATGGCTTACTTGTAAAGTGCCCACCTATCTAAATCTTACCTTTTTTTAATTAAACCTTTTTCCTTTGCAATTATATGCTCATTTGGAATAAGAGAAAGGCTAAATTATATTTTTAAAAGTACCTTTAATGTAATTTGTGTAAATTCAAAAATATCGTTTCAGTTACTTTTGGATGTAAATCGTTAGTGTGTTATTTAAGTAGATAGATTATAAAGAAAAGAATTTGAATATAATAATGAAAGCATCAAGGGAACCTTTAGCATTTAAATATTTTAAAAGATGGTATGTTATTAGTTGAGTATGTGTTAATAGTCAAATACGTCCTTTTTGTGTTTGGTTATTTATTGTTTTAGAAAATTTTAAGGAGAGATTTTGATTTTAGAATCTTATGAGATTTTATGCTTTAACTTGAAGTTTTGGTTTATATTTTGTTATGAGAAATTGGAGTAATAATTGGACAAATGATAGAAAAATAAGAGTATCTATATGAAAAAAAAGAAGATATATATGTATATATATATAATTCGTTTTAAAATTGATTTTTTTAACTCAAAAAAACTTTAAACAAATTGATCACTGTACTAACGATAGAAGGATTCAAAAAAATTTTGGGTATATCAATCTATACTCCTAAAGTTTGGGAGTCCTATCAATTTAAATCATAAACTAATATTCAATTTAAACTAAACTAATAATTGTTTCAATTTAAACCTTGAACTTTAGGGTAGTATCAATTCAAACCCCAAACTAATATTTATATCAACTTAAACCATGAATTTTCATAGGCATATCAATTTAAACTCTAGACTTTCATAAGTATTTCAATTTAAATTCTAAACTTTAATAAGTGTATTGAAATAAAACATAATGGAAGGTTAAAATTGATACATTTATGAAACCTTAGTGTTTATATTGATACATTTATGAAAGTTCAGGGTTTAAATTGATATACTCATGAAAGTTTAGAGTTTAAATTGATAAAATTATTAGTTTATGATTTAAATTGATATAACTCCAAAGTTTAGGAGTGTAAATTGATATTTGTCCAAAATATTTTTTAAGACTAAGAGTATTAATGCAACTTCTAAAAGTTCGAGAACATTTTTAAAAGAGTCAACAAAAGGGTATTTTTTAAACTTTTAAAAATTCAGTGATACTTTTTAAACAAAATACTATTGATTTATAATAAAAAAAAATTAACAATAATGATATTTTTTTAATTTGATCGTAATTTAATTTCTATGATGAAAAATATTATCAGAAGTCTATGAAAATGGATTAACAAATTTGAGATCAAATGGGTTTAAAACACTGCAAAGAGTAAATTTTTATAAATTTAATTTTGACCGGAGATTAGATTGTTGTAAAGTTGAAAGCAAAAAAGTACTAAATCATTGCATACCTTTGTTAACAAAATCATTGCATTATTGTTACTAACTTTTTAATGGTCCAATTTTTTAGTAACTGAAATTTAGAGATTTAAATGGCCACTTTTATGAAAAATTGGTGTCTTATAAAAATTATGGGGTGAAAAAAAAAAATCATTTTCTTCAAAGTTTCTCTTTTCCAAAAAAGAAAGATCTTATCAAGATAAACACAAGCTTCAAAAGAGAAAATCAATATCTATTACTATTTAAAATTTCTGGAATTATTATATTGTCGTTTAGAACTTTATATAATTTGTACCAAGTCACATATTCATGATGTACTTCGAAGGAAAAACAAAATAACGATGTACGATAGTAAAAATTATTTATTTATTTTAATTTAAATTCAGATAAATATGAAACAGGCTTAATTTAGTGGGTGATAAATCACATTCAAAAAAAAATAAAGGCATTTATCATGTGACAAATTATTATCGAACAATTAGAGATGAGATGTACAAAAATATGTATAGTCTAAGATGCATATGTAATTTCATAACAAAATAACTTAATTTAGTGGGTGATGATTTTTAGTATACTCTTTTTCTTTTTCTTTTCTTTTTTTCGATTAATTGTACTTAAAAAATTAAGGGTTTGTTTAGTAACAATTTATTTTTTGTTTTTGTTTTTGAAAATTAAGCCTATGGACACTATTTTCACCTCTAAATTTCTTCCTTTGTTATCTGTTTTTTATAAATAGTTTAAAAAACCAAGCCAAATTTTGAGAACTAAAAAAAATAATTTTAAAAAAAGTTGTTTTTGTTTTTTTGAATTTGACTAAAAATTCCATACAAATCATTATAAAAAATGTAGATGAAATAGACTTAATTTTTAAAAACAAAAATCAAATGATTACCCATAGTTATCAAATAACTTGAATAATAAAATGATGATTCTATACATTCAAAAACAGTATTTTTATGACTATAAGCTTTTAATGTTAAATATCTGCCTCATTCTTCGTTAACAAACTTAAACTATTACGATGAACAAATTTCAGCATTTAATTAAAAGGCCGTTATTAAAAATCTAAAACATGGTGTTTATTTTAAAATAAAAAAAAAGTGAGGTATTGATCATTATAAAAGTCCAAATCTTTTTTAAAAAAGAAATACACATTAAAATAAAGATTATAATTCTAAAAAATTGATTGTGTTCAAATATAAAAAAATGAGTCCACTTATTTATAAATATAGTAAAATATTATTATCTATTACTAACAAACATTGATAGACATCTATCGGTATCAGTATCTATCATTGTCTATTATTGATAAATAATAAAAGTTTATTAATATTTAAAAATAATTTCAACAATTTTGTCATTTAAAATAATCATCACTTAAAAAACAAGCAATCACAACTTATTGGACCCAAAGGACGGAAAATAAGAAAAAAGAAAAAGAAAAGAGAAGAGGGAATCACTACTTTTTACACATTTTTAATAATAATTCTACAATAACTTTGGCTTAGAATTTAAATTTTTTATTTTCTTTTTATGTGAATGTCAAATCAATAAAAGTTTTGAGAATTCTTCAAGGATCTACGAATAATAAATTATTATCTCTTTAAGAAAAAGAATTAAATTGTTAAATTTCAATTTAACGATTGATTGTCAACTTTAATATATTAACTTTTTTTAAAAAAAAAAATTGTTTTTTTCAAAAGAAAAACTTCTTTAAAAATTTGTAAGATAAAATAGAAACCACATTCAATATTTTTTTTAATCGTAATAATAAAAATTAAAAAAAAAAAGGTAAATATTAAAGAACTGGTTCGTAATTTACTTGAATAACCCTATGGTCATTTGTGCTTTTTGTTGCCGACATAGTGTTGTCGCCAATCGCCATAAGCTTCACTTCTCTCTCTACCGTTATTTTTAAAAGGAATTTCCGACGGAATTTTCTATTTTTTAACGGAATTTAATGTTAGGGAAAGTTGTACTAATGACTCATTATAGTGTCTATTACAAAGACAACTTTTAATTTCATTGATATTGTGGTTTGTTACCATTATAATTCTAATTTGATCCATTATTAATTTGATAATGGTTTCAGTTAGCCCTTATAAGTGAAAGTGATGTTTGATCCCTACCATATAATTATATTTTTAAAAAACAGTCCTCATAATTTATGAAAATTTTACATTTCTCTTAAACTTAAACAATTTGTTCCGTGTGCTTTAGGTGTATTTGGTTTAATTTTAAAAATAAATCATTTTGGAAAAAAAAAATTAAGTGTTTTGGAAATAATTATGGAAACACTCTCAAAATATATTTTAAACTTTATTTTATAAAAAAATTGAATAAAAATGACTTTTTTTAAAAAAAAAAATTTTCTAATCAATTTATTAAAATTTTACTTTCATGAAAATTTTAAAATCGAAAGTATTTTTTAACTCATAACTTTATTTTATTCTTAAAATTATTCTGTATTATTTCAATCTTTTCAATCCTTTTGTTTTAAATCATCTCAAAAAAATCTAGGTATATTATGCATAAATGATATTTGTTCAAACATACTATATAGTTAAGAAACAAAATGACAACTTAAGTATGAGAGACCAAATACTTATATACCATGTAGAGAATGCAATAATCAATATTGAAACTATCTTATCAACAAATGCAACATCAATATGTACATAAATTTGAAACAATATAATCAAATTATTTAGGATGAAATCATCAAACTAAAAGGAGTTCATACACCAACTAATATTGTGCAAATTGAGGGTTTTTTTTTTTTTTTTTAATTTTTAAAGTTATGCTTTTTATTGTTATATCACATGATAGGTTGTGATAAGGACTTGAAAAAGATAGAGAAAAAAAATTCCTTTTTCATTTGTATGGAAAAAATATTTGGTGTGAAATTAAAGGTGCTATTTTTGGGACAAAAAGTGGTAAGATAAAAAGCCATTTGTGTTGTTGTTTGAATGGTCCATTCTCAAATACAACCTCTTATTCCATTGCCTATCACATAAATAAAAATAATTGATGCTTCATCTTAAAAAGTAATTGGGATAATTTGAGCCTTACTCTTAACAATTTATATTTTGGATATTGTTTATATAATAATTATATTTAAATGTACTTTTTTTTCCCTAAAAAAGAATCAATTATTGGTTAAAAGATAGACATTTATGCTTTTTTAAAAAAGAATAAGCTTTAACGTTTTTTTCTTATAAAAGAATAAACTTAAACTAGCGCTAGTTAATTTAATTGATCACATTGCTAAATCAAGCAATGTTTATCAATGATAAAAAAGATCATTCTTAATGAGGTCTTTAATTTAAATGTCTAACGTTAATCAAAACAATTACATGCTAAGAAATCTAGAAAAATACATTTACTATAACCTAGAGAGGTCCCTTAACTTTAAATGTCCTGAAAAAAAACTTGAGTGCTCGCTTGGATGCACTTCCTAAGTATTATCCTATAAAATATTATCATGTGACATTTTTATTCTTTTAAAAGGTAATTTTTTCAATTCTGCTCAACAAAAACTTACAAAACTTCATTTTGGCATTACTTTAAATATTTCTAAATATGTATTAATATCATACATATTGATGTTATACATTTATTTGTACTAAAATACACATTTCACACATGAGTATACTTATTTTCTCCTCTTTTATATATATATATAGTGTAAGTAGTCAAACATTTACCAGCATTCACACATATTCCACCTAACTGTTGGTTTGGTGAGTACAGACCTATGATTGACTATAAATATAATTGAATAGAGCATAATCCAACTCACTAGGTATAGATCTACAATATTGATAATAAAATATTCTATCATATTATTTTCAGAATATTTAGTTTCAATATTAATTAAAAAGTACTTTTGCCAATTCAAATATAATTTAGTAAATAAAATATCAATAATCATCGATCTAAAAAATCAATGGTTCAATTCTTCCATTCTCAAAATTGTTGAACAAACAAAAACAAAAGAAAAGTACTTCTACATTTTTTTTTGAAGAGGTATTGTAATTAAAGTGTAGGGTGGATAATCGAATCTCAAACCACGAAGTTGATAGTATGAACATTATGCCAATCGAGTTACACTCTTGTCGGTGATAATTCAATTTTTATAATATGAACATTACAATCAACTTTTACTGCACACCTTTGGAAAATTAAATTTTTTTTTTTTGAAATCAATGCATTATTGATTTTGTAAATTAATTTCAAAACCATACAAAGTAAATTAATTTCACGGAATTGTAATTTTTACATTATGTATTCAAACTCTATAATTCATTCACTAATTTCTCTATAAAGAAAATTAAAAATAAAAATCCTAATTTGAATGAAAATAATAAAACTTAGGGCAGGTTTGAAAAATAATTTTAAAATAATTAAAATTACTTTTGTCATTTTTAAAATCACTTTTAAATATGTTTTTAATTATTTAAAATCAATTTTGATGAAATATGAATTACATTTAAAAATATTACATTAATTTTGAGTGATTAAATAAGTATTTAATAAAAATTTTAAATATAACAATTTTAAAATCACCTCAAACTTATATAAAATCACCGTTGATAACTTTGTCAAAGGCTCAAAGTTTACCAATTTCGTATCATGTACCATTTTTCTATAAAAATTTATTTTTTTTGCTTGCATTGGATAAAAAATTGATTACTCGCCCAAGTTTTAAGTAAAAATTGCTTATATATATATTTTTAATTTAAATTTCGTCTTTTTGGACAATTGATTTTTTTTTTATTAAATATGATCAATGATCCCTCCCTAAAAACAAATTAAATTTAATTTTTAACGTATTTTTTACTTACATTAAAGCACAGTATCGTATTGAGCTAATCAAGTCTACTGTAATCCTAATGTGATGATCATATCTATCACAATCTTTATTTTTCTCCATTCATCACAATACTCATGGCATTAAATATGGATATTGTCATGACCACATCTATCAAATATTGATGTGAAGTTGAGAAAGATGAAATTAAGATTACTATAGATATAATCATCTCTAATATGATAGCGTGGTATGTTTTAAATAAGTCGAAGGTAATTGTTTTTTTTAGGAGTGGGTCATTAATGATTTGCTCGGGATTATCTCTTAAAATTAAAAAGATAAAAATAAATTCCTTTAATTTTGCCATGAGAACAAATAATTGGGTTAAGAAATTCGTCGACGGCAGGTTGTTATTAAACGCCCTCTGTTTCTCAGAGTTGCTCTTCAACCAACAAAGTCTGATTATGAAAACTTGGTCTCTGAAATAAGCCTTCGAATTCTTTTAATTTGGCCTCTTCTCGATTTTGTTCATCTTCTTCCTTCTTCTCTCTCAGACCCTGTTTTCCCCCTCTTTCCATTGGCTCTTCTTCATTTTTATGCTCATCATTCCATTCCAATTCCAAATCCATGGCGATCGACGCCGCCGTTTCTCCTGACATTTCTGTTGCCGCCGCAATGAGCCCTAGAATTTCATTCTCTCACGATTTCTCCCTTACCGAACCTATTCCCGTCGAACAACGCCCTAGTTCCCGATCCAAATCCTCCTCCGGTTTCAATTCCAGCTTCGATTTCGATTTCTGCATTCCCGAATGTTCCGATCACGAATCCTCCTCCGCCGATGAAATTTTCTCCCACGGCAAAATTCTTCCTCTCCAAATCAAGAAGAAACCGGACGAGCCACTCGATCACTCTTCTTCTAATCATTCTCATGCTTCATTGACGCGAACGAAATCGCTCGATCTCAATGCGGATAAATGTTTGAAGAAAGATCCATCGTTGAAGGAAATCAAGGCTACGAGTAATGATTCTGAAGAGAAACAAAGTTCTAATTCCAATTCCAATTCCAATTCCAAATCGTTTTGGCGTTTCAAAAGAAGCAGTAGCTGTGGCTCTGGTTACACTCGGAGCTTATGTCCTTTGCCGCTTCTCTCGCGAAGCAATTCGACTGGCTCTGCGTCGAATATTAAGCGGACGCCATTGTCCAAAGACGGTGTACATCAAAAGCAAAGCTCTCATAGAAACGCGTCCAAAAATTCGTTACAGTGTTCGTCTTCAATTGGATATCAGAAACCTCCATTGAAGAAGGTACATGGTTCGTACGGTAATGGAGTTCAAGTAAACCCTATTCTAAATGTTCATTCGGGGAATCTTTTTGGTTTAGGCTCAATATTCTCTTCTGCCATTGATAGAAGCAAGAAAAAATGATTGGTTTCTTTTATATTGTTTTTCATTTTCCCCTGAATAGTAATCTGATTGTCCGATTTGCAAAAAGGTTGCGGAATGGAATCTGTAATTTCCTTTTTTACTCTCTTTTGCTCTTTTTGATATTGAATATGATTCTTAGAACATAAGATAATAAAAGAGCTGGTTTTTGTGGTTTGATTCACTGAATGATTGATGTTAAACAGAAGAACTATGAAGTTAATTTAAGAAAGTCAAAGGAAAAGGCAATGTTGAAATGTTAACAAAATGGGTTTAGGGATTGAATTTTTAGATAGAGAAAAGAGGATGAAGATGAAGATGAAGATGAAGATGAAGATGAAGATGGATAATGTATGGTAGGAGGCGAGGGAGTGGTGGTATAATTCAAGGCACATGCAGGCTTTTGGAGGAAAAAAGGACAGGTTAGGCATTTGCTTTTTTCTTTGTTTGTCCATTGCTATTCTTCTTTTTCTGCTTTTGGTATTTTCTAACACACAAAACATAAAATCTCAATTTGGTTTCCATCATATATATCTTTTCTTCTCTCTCTTATACAGAAACAGTGTACTTTTGTGTGTCTTAAGTGTTTGTATTTTGGCTTTGAGGGAATATCCTTGAGTGTAAAATCCACTATTGGGATCTTTTCATTCTAATTTGTTTTTAGCTTTAATTATAAAATATACATGTATTCTTTCTTTCCAAAGGTTATAATGTTATCTTTTTTACATTTTTGAGTCGTTTTGTTTAAAGTTTTTTTTAGATGTCTGGAAATAAATGATATTTGGGAATCAAAGATAAACTGTGTTTGGTTGTGCATGAAATATCTATAGAATTTTATGATAAAAAATTATGTTTATATTTAATTTATGAAATTAAGAATGAAAATCTTATTATAAATTTAATACATCAATGAATTAAAGAATAAACAACATTCAATATATCGATGAAAAATTAATTAATTATGAATCAGTAATAATTTTACTTATAAATATTTGAAGATTGGGTAATTTATAATTTAAAATTAACTAATTAATGCATTTAATAAACGTCATACTAATTATAATCTAATATTTAATCATTTTAATAATGAATTGAGTTCAATATTAGTAATTTTAAAAGAAAATATATTTTAATACACAATTTATTATATAAAAAGTGAAAAATGAGATAAAAATATCATATATTAATAAAGAATATTAAAAAGTGTTTTGTAAGGTATAATAACAATTCTATAAGTAGCACTCGAGCTCGACCCAAATGGTATCAGAGCCTTCAAGCTCAGCTTTTCATCAAATTTTCTCTCTATGGAGTAGTCTCTCTTTGGAGCCTTGGGGGAAATGAAGCATGAAAGTTAAGATTTTCTTCAAAGGTATGACGTTTAGTCATGATCATAAACTAACATTCCAAGAAATTTGAATCAGAAGTCTCTCTTATCCTTGAAAGGCTAAATGATATATCATATTTAGTGATTAATTTGTATTCTATTCGAAAGAAGGCATGGTTAATCTTGATGGCGGAATACAAATGATCACAAAATGTGATAGATACGTTTAAGTCTTACAAAGATTAAAGATCGATCGATTGAAGATTCTATTTTGTTTCAATATTAGCTTAATATCATTACTTTCATCACGCCTTTAAAGAAAGTTTTGACAGATTGCTTCAACATCCCAAGGTTCACTCTCTCTCCCCCATGCTTTTTAAATTACTCTATAAGATTTCTCACCCCCAAACGATCCTCGATAACACTGCCTCTTCCTCACAATCCAAAGAACCTCAAAGTATTGATGATCCTCTAAGTATCATTCAAAAATACAATTCAGCTGAAGTAGAAATTGCTAAGGTTGAAGATCGTCTAAAAAATTTGACATTCCTAAGTTGGATCCAAAACTGATCTATAAGATCAATAACTTCAATTTCTCTCAAACTAACGTCATTGTCATCACCGAGAAAAATCTCGCAATGAAGGATGAGTTTATCGAAATCAGCCTTCTTCCAAGAGAATTTATAGAGCAAGCCATAGATAGATTCAAATATTTACACATTGAATGTGTTCAAGTGACTCTTAAACCTCTATTCAAAGAAGGATTAGACGTTTCAGTCTATCTTGCCCTCAGAGATAAGAGACATCTTCGATTCTCACACTCTATTCTAGGAATCGTTCAATCTAACCTTGAAAGAGAACCAGTTTACTTCACGTGCAAACCGAAATTTACTATTTCCCTTCAAGACGCAAATCTTCGAGATACCTCAGCCTCGATGTCCATTCTCAAGGCCTCGAATTAAAGGACGGATCCCTCCCGTTTTCCATTTGCTATAGTATATATTTCAAGCTAATGCATACAAATGTATCGCCGAAAGCTTTAGGAATATCTCCTAAAGGAAGCACCATGCTTATGGATGTCAATATTGAGAAATCCCCTATGACTGTCCCAAAGCTTCTACAATGGAGTGAACTCACACAAAATCCAGTTTGGAGAATTCCAGGAGCGAATACTCCTGTTACAAAACAAAATGAGGATGCTACGATCACAGAACATCATAACGGGGATGTTGAAGTTCAGTTCTATTCAGAACCAAGATATGCCAGGATTCAAGAAATTATGCGTAGTAACCCAAGCATTTCTTCCGAAACGCGGCCAACTAGTCACACTTCTAGATCTATCCCCAGTTCTAGATCAATAAGAATGTCCGTAGATTTTGAGAGATCGATTTCAGACATTCAGTATGAAAGGAACGAAGGTTCTTTATCTCCTACTCGATCCGACATGGAAAGGAGATCAGAACCAATTTACAATCAAATTAATGTACTATCGACTTATGAGACTCCTGAGCAAAGATATGAGCGAAAGTACAGTCAATACATAGATCTTGGAGCTAATTCAATATTCCTTTCAAGAAATACTCAATCGGGTCAATAACGAGTCATTCCAAGAACCCGTAAAGGCTTCTGACCTCCACATGGAAGTCAAGAAACTCAAAAGGTAAGTCGCCATCAATAAGCAATGACTATCGATCCTGGAAAATGCATTCAGTGATTTCAACAGCAATCAACAAAAACGATTACCCCAGGAGAAACTTCAGGAGTCCAAAGAGATGATATAAAGGGAATCAACTATATCAGTAAAGTCTACAATAAAAAATGGTTATCTAAGGTCACCATTAAGGTCCAAGATTTCAAGTTTGAAGTAGTTGCCTTACTGGATTCTGGAGCGTCTAAACATCATCCAAGAAGGATTAATACCCTCAAGGTATTTTGAAAAAACAATGGAAGTTCTGATCGGAGCCAACAACCAGAGACTTCACATTAATTATAAGTTGCCAAAAGTGCATATTTGTAAAGGAGATGTGTGTTTTGCTAACACATTTCTTTTAGTCAAAGACCTATTGGAGGAAGTTATTCTAGGCACACCCTTCCTTACTCAACTATACCCTTTTCATGTTTCTGAGAAAGGATTATCTTCTTAGAAATTTGGAAAAATAATGACTTTTGAGTTCTATCATCCGATAACTCTTAAGTACATTTCAAATATTGTAGAAGAAATCCAACAGTTTATCAATAGGATTTCTAAGAAAGAGAAGCAAACTGAGTTCCTTCAAGATGACATTCAGAATAAGAAGGTTGCTGACCAAATTGCTAAGCCTTCGGTCCAGAAGAAAATCCAACATCTGCTAAAGAAAATGGAAGCTAAAATTTGTTCGGACATCCCAAATGCCTTTTAGGCCTGGAAAAAGCATATAGTTGAGCTTCCTTATGTCGATGTATTTGGTGAACCCCAAATTTCCATGAAGGCTAGGCCCATTCAAATGTCAAAAGACCTAATCAAAATCTACAAGGTAGAAATTGATGAGCTCCTTCGAAAAGGGCTTATTAGCCCATCAAAAAGCCCATGGTTCTGTGCGGCCTTTTATGTCAATAATCAAACCGAGAAGGAACGAGGAGTTCCAAAATTAGTAATCAACTATAAACCCCTTAACAAGGCTCTCAAATGGATTAGGTATCCCATTCCTAATCGACAATATTTATTAAAAAGAATAACCTCAGCCAAGGTTTTCTCAAAGTTCGATATGAAATCTAGATTTTGGCAAATCCAAGTATCTGCAAAGGACAGATATAAAATTGCATTCAACGTCCCCTTCGGACAATACCAATAGAACATCATGCAATTTGGATTAAAAAATTCTCCTTCAGAATTTCAAAATGTCATGAATGACTTATTCAACAAATATCAGGATTTCACTATCGTCTATATAGATGGTATCTTGGTATTCCCGAATACAATTGAACAACATATTAAGCACTTGCAAGTGTTCTTCAACATTATTAAGACAAATGGTCTTGTGGTGTCTTTACCAAAGATCAAATTGTTTCAAACGAAAATTAGATTTCTTGATTATGACATTAATTAAGGAATAATCAAATCAATCTAACGATCGCTAGAATTCGTGGATAAGTTCCCAGACACTATTCAAGACAAGACACAACTTCAGTGCTTTCTTGGATGTATAAATTATATTGGAGACTTTATCAAAGACCTCCGTACCATATGTCTCCCCCTTTATGAAAGATTTAAAAAGAACCCAAAACCATGGACGGACGAGCATACTCGAGCAGTCCAATCAAAAAAAGTTTAGCAAAAGGCATCCCATGCTTATCGTTAATAGATTAAAAAGCTTATCCAATTGTGGAAACTGATGCATCTGACATTGGTTACGGCGGCATTCTCAAGCAAGGAATTAATGGAAGAGAAATAGTAGTCCGTTATTATTCTGAAGTTTGGAATGATGCTCAAAAGAACTATTCCATAGTAAAAAAAGAGATTCTCGCAATAGTAAATTGCGTTCAAAAGTTCCAAGGAGATCTTATCAACAAAGATTTTCTGGTGTGAACGGATTCAAAGGCCAGTAAATACATCTTTGAAAAGGATGTGAAGAATCTAGTTTCAAAGTAAATCTTTGCAAGATGGCAAGCAATCTTATCCTGCTTTGATTTCAAAATTGAGTCTTTAAAAGGTACGGAAAACTCTCTTGCAGATTATCTAAGTAGAGAACACCTCTCAAGGGAACAACCTCCTAAAAGATATCTCCCTCGAAAACCCCTAAAAGCTCATGGAACCTCTCGGCCATCCTCGGCCACTAAGGCAGCCTCCGCTGACGCAGAACATTCAGGCTAGCCCTTCCAAGGCTAGTATTTCAAAGGGGAAACAACCCATCTCTCAATCTTTTGCACCATCTCCCATGAGTGCAGAAAATTATGCCATGGACACCGAATTTGAAGTCGTGTCTAGAAGGCGTCAAGGCAATGCCTAAAAGGCACTTTCAATACAGTTAGGATCCTTAAGCCTGCCTCCTCAACCCTCAACAACACTGTTACGTCCTTCGGGAGCAAACAACTAAAATAAGAGATCCATGAGGTCATCTTCAAATTTAATTCCCAAAAACCCATCAACATTTTCCCAGGTGGAAAGCCAAAGGTTTTCCAACCGAGGCCACCAATTTCGGGATATTTCACTAAAATAACAATGGTCAATCTAACAATCAAGCCAGATTTTGACGGACCATCAATTCAAGAAGTTTGTTCTCAAGTATTCCCTCACGGATTCAACTATCTTCCCGAAGATGTATAAAAAACAAGAACTTTCTACAAATTCATCTTGGTGGACACAAAATTCGTAGAAACTACTCATGTTCCGGATCGTTCCAATCCTTAAAAAATCGTATACTCAAAATTGAGAATATTCAAAGTGTTAACTCCATCCTACTGGAATCAAGGGATATTTGTAGCAAAAAAATTCTCAAAACCCTTCAAACCTCAAACATATACATGTTGTGACTACATGCGAGCATGGTATAATATTTTTTGGTTTCTAGCATACAACCATTCTTGGTTTGTGACATTTTGTAAGCAAGCTTGCAAAATGTATTTTCCAAATTCGTTTCAAACATGGTAGAACTATTTTAGACTATTAGAAGAAATCTTCCCGGTTGAAGTCCAAAAGTCTTACCACCTTTTTCAAAATAGCATCTATGCATCTCCTCTTTCAAAGACGTTTAGATTTGCATGATATTTTCAAATTCCGTAGATCTTTTGTTGGAATTTCATACTAAGACCAATTGTAAAGCCTTAAGAAAAGCACTAAGGATCAAGTGGTGGGAAAAGTTTGTCTACTCTCACCTAGAAGTGTCAAAGCTAAAAGATTGGTTCAGAGCCAATGTTCATTTACAAGATCTATCTCGTCAAGAAGATGAACAATTTACTTTGACGAAAAATTCAATCATGAGTTCTCCCACTGGAGCAGGATCACACGCTGATTTTACTTCAGTTCTCAATACAGTTGTCAGGCAGTTATCAGACCATGACAAAACTCAAGAAGATGCAAATTCTTTTGCATCAGTAAATAATGAAGTCGAAGACGACGAAGATGATTATGATCCCTTCGCCAATTACGACATCAGTGACCCATTTTCAGACTCACAGCCAAATTAGTCTAAGAAATGGTGACTCAAATGTTTATTTAAATTTAAAATTATGTAAATTATTTAAATTTCTTTTGTACAAAGGTGTGTAATCAGTCTGCAATTATTATCGCCGTTCAAAAGAACCTACATTTATGGCAGAGATGATGGAGATAGTATGTTTCTGAAGTGGATCAACCACCCACCGGCCACCGTGGTTAGCTGAAGATTGGAAAGCTCGGACAAATCATTGTGATAGAAATGACTATAATATCCCATTAACTCATAGGATTACGTTGGGCAATCAAAGTAGGCAGGGTAGCCAAAGGAGTAAGACTCTAGATCGTAGTCTCAAAAGAGTTGATACAGTAGATATATTCAATAGCCGTTCCAATCAAGGTCATTCAGGAGAAACTGAGTGACATCATCAATAGCTATCAACTAAAGATCTTATCAAGCGTGCTTGAAGATAATGCAGACATATCCTATCTTTCTACCTTTATTGTTTTATTATTGCTCTGTGCTTTATTACTTTTTTTTTATTACTTTTCTCATTATGATAAGATAACGTCAAGTGGAGGTCCTGTCCCATCAAAAAAATCTTATTATAATCTTATCTTTTTCAAAAAAGAAAGATTCCAAAAGGATAAAATGTTGTCCTTAACCTTATCTCATCATAATGGGAAAAGTAATAATAAAGCAATAAAGCACAAAGGAATAATAAAGCAATAAATGTAAATAGATGGGATATCTTTGCATTATCTTCAAGCACGTTTGATAAGATCTTCAGTTGATAGCTATTGATGACGTCACCCAGTTTCTCCTGAATGGCCTTGATTGGAACGACTATTGAATATATCTACCGTATCAATTCTTTTGAGATTACGATCCAGGGTCTTACTCCTTCGGCTACCCCACCTACTTTGATTGCCCAACGTAATTCTTATGAGTTAATGGGATATTATAGTCATTTCTCTCATAGTGATCTGTCCGAGCTTTCCAATCTTCAGCTAACCCTTGTGGCCGCTGAGTGGTTAATCCACTTCAGAAACATACTATCTCCATCATCTCTGCCATAAATGTAGGTTCTTTTGTACGGCGATAATAATTGCAGACTAATTACACACCTTAGTACAAAAGCGATTTAAATAATTTACATAATTTTAAATTTAAATAAATATTTGAGTCACCATTTCTTAGACTAATTTGGCTGTGAGTCTAAAAATGGGTCATTGATGTCGTAATCGGTGAAGGGATCATAATCGTCTTCGTCGTCTTCGACTTCATTATTTACTGATGCAGAAGAATTTGCATCTTCTTGAGTTTTGTCATGGTCTGATGATAACTGTCTGATGACTGTATTGAGAACTGAAGTAAAATCAGCATGTGATCCTACTCCAGCGAGAGAACTCATGATTGAATTTTTTGTCAATGTAAATTTTTCATCTTCTTGACGAGATAGATCTTGTAAATGAACATTGGCTTTGAACCAATCTTTTAGCTTTGACACTTCTAGGTGAGAGTAGTCAAACTTTTCCCACCATTTGATTCTTAGTGCCTTGCTTAAGTCTTTAAAATTTCTATATGGTCCTAGTTGGAAATTCCAACAAAAGATCCATGGAATTTGAAAATATAATGCAAATCTAAACATCTTTGAAAGAGGAGACACATAGATGCTATTTTGAAAAAGGTGGTAACATCTTTGGACTTCTACTGGGAAGATTTCTTCTGATAGTCCAAAATAGTTCCACCATGTTTGAAACCAATTTGGAAAATGCAATTTGTAAGCTTGCTTACAAAATATCACAAACCAAGAATGGTTGTATGCTTGAAACCAGAAAATATTATAGTCACGGTATGTATATGTTTGAGGTTTGAAGGGTTTTGAGAATTTTTTTGCTACAAACATCCCTTGATTCTAGTAGGATGGAGTTAGTACTTTGAATATTCTCAATTTTGAGTATACGATATTTTAAGGATTGGAACGATCCGGAACATGAGTAATTTCTAAGGATTTGGTGTCCACCAAGATGAATTCGTAGAATGTTCTTATTTTTTATACATCTTCGAGAAGATAGTTGAATCCGTGAGGGAATACTTGAGAACAGACTTCTTGAATAAATGGTTCGTCAAACTCTGGCTCGATTGTTAGATCGACCATTGTTGTTTTAATGAAATATCCCGAAATTGGTGGCCTCAGTTGGAAAACCTTTGGTTTTACCACTTGGCAAAATGTTGATGGGTTTTTGGGAATTAAATTTGAAGATGGCCTCATGGATCTCTTATTTGATCTATTTGCTCCCGAAGGGCGTAACAGTGTTGTTGAGGATTGAGGAGGCAGGCTTAAGGATCCTGACTGTATTGAAAATGCCTTTTTGGCACTGCTTTGACGCCTTCTAGACACGACTTCAAAGTCGATGTCCATGGCATAATTTTCTGCAATCATGGGAGATGGTGCAGAAGAATGAGAGATGTGCTATTTGCCCTTTGAAATACTAGCCTTGGAAGGGCTAGCCAGAACGCTCTGTGTCAGGGAGGCCGCCTTGGTGGCTGAGGATGGCCGGGAGGTTCTATGAGCTTTTAGGGGTTTTTGAGGGAGATATTTTTTAGGAGGTTGTTCCCTTGAGAGGTGTTCTTTACTTAGATAATTTGCAAGAGAGTTTTCTGTGCCTTTTATAAGCTTAATTTTGAAATCAAAGCAGGATAAGATTGCCTACCATCTTGTAAAGATTTGCTTTGAAACTAGATTCTTCACATCCTTTTCAAAGATGTATTCACTGGCCTTTGAATCCGTTCGCACCAGAAAATCTTTGTTGATAAGATCTGAGATGATAATCCTTTCTCAGAAACATGAAAAAGGTATAGTTAAGTAAAGAAGGGTGTGCCCAGAATAACTTCCTCCGATAGGTCTTTGACTAAAAGAAATGTGTTAACAAAATACACATCTCCTTTGCAAATATACGCTTTTGGCAACTTATAATTAATGTGAAGTCTCTGGTTGTTGGCTCCTCTCAGAACTTCCATTGTTTTTTCAAAATACCTTGAGGGTATTAATCCTTCTTGGATGACGTTTTGGTTTGTTCCAAAATCCAGTAAGGCAACTACTTCAAACTTGAAATCCTGGACCTTAATGGTGACCTTAGATAGCCATTTTTTTTATTGTAGACTTTACTTATATAGTTGATTCCTCTATATCATCTCTTTGGACTCCTGAAGTTTCTCTTGGGGTAATCGTTTTTGCTGATTGCTATTGGAAATCACTGAATGCATTTTCTAGGATCGACAGTCGTTGCTTATTGATGGTGACTTCCCTTTTGAGTTTCTTGACTTCCATGTGGAGGTCAAAAGCCTTTATGGGTTCTTGGAATGACTCGTTATTGACCCGATTGAGTATTTCTTGAAAGGAATATTGAATTGGCTCCAAGACTTGAGACTTCATATTTTGGCCTTCTAGAGACTCTCGAAGTTTTAGGAGGACCATTTTCCAAGATATTTCATCAGGAATCTCTTCTATTAGATCAAGTAGGTGCTCCTGGTCTCTTGTTAAAACATTGATACATCCTGTGCAAGGAACAACCTCTTCTGAAAATTGAGAGGAATTGGAAGAATATCCTTCAGAAGAGGAATCTTCAATAACTTCATTAATTAGTCCCTCGGAAGATGATTCTTCTGAAATAGAAATTTTATCTTTAGAACGGATGGCAAAGAGAAGAGATTGTTTTAGGTCATTGTCAATCTCTAGACTGTTGATTTTTTATTTTTTTTTATCAAGGGGCATTTATTAGCATAGTGACCCTGTTTGTTGCATTGGAAACAAACGGTCATTTCTTTTTACAATACTTCTTGTTTCTATTGTATTACTTCCTCTTCCGGGGTTTTTCTTCATCTTTCATTCTTCGTCCTTTGCTTTAGGATTTCTTAGAAGATTTCTTCTTTGTTTTTTAAGGCGGTAGATCTTGTTCAACGCCGTATTGTTTGCAGAAAGTCCCTAATTCCTTTCGATAATCTGCATCTTTGATGATTCTTTGATTATGCTTGTTGTCTTTACAAAGACTTAAGCATAGTGCTTGAATGTTACTGGTAATGTCTCCATAGGTGAGAGAGTTCCAATTGATTTCATTTCCTTCGAAGATCTCAGACATCTTCTGATAAAAGTTTTCGGTAATATAAGGAGGTAATTCTTCTACAAATTTTCGTTTCTAGATTTCGTCTCTGCAGGATGTAAGGTTATAAAGTCGCGCCATAAAAACATCCTTGTACCATTTGAAATCACTTATCTTTCTACAACGCATCTTGAGAAGTGCTTCAGTAGCTTGACTACTGTAGATGACTGTTCGTCCTACAAAGTGTTTCATTGTAGTGTATACCAATAAGTTAACCATATCTGGTTCATTTTGCATTATCCCCATTGGGGCTATTCTTGCTCTTGGATTTCCTTCTTGCTTTACCGTAACTGTCTTTGTGGCAGTTAGGATGGTCTACCTTTCTTGTTCAGAAAGTTGATTGTGCCACCAGTTCATCAGATTTCCTATGAATCCTGAAACCAGAATGTGAGCAGTTCTTAGAACAGTTTTTCTAGTGCTGTAGGCGGTAGCAGCTAAAAGCATTTCTTGGAAAATATTCATCATTTGTTGATCGGAACATCCGTCAATGTTCCAGCGTATAACAGAGGTTCCATCATAAGTCTTTTAATCTGGACGAAAATCATCCCATCCTAGATCTGGAGGAGAGGGTTTTGCATAATGATTCTTCATATTTGTGCTATAAGAGACAACATGAAGGATTTTTGTATAAGATGTAGAAGTCCCTTTAGACTCTTTTATCATATTAGAAACTTTGGAGACTTTGGTCTTCTTTGAAGAGTCTGCTTCTCCTTTGTCAATCTTGAATACTGACAATTTCTTATTGATCTCAGCTAGAAGTTCCTCTGGATTGCCTTTCAGATCTTCAATGGGAAAGGTATTTGGTTGGAAGATTGGTTGGTTTGGATCAATCTTTGGTATGCCCTTAAGGCTTGAACTTGAGGTAGCTTTTTTATCCTTTATTTTCTCAACTGTCTGGAGAGGATCGTTAGCATTTTGTTTGAGTAATTCAGGTTATGTTGGATGTTTTTCATTTCTCGTACTTCAAATTTTGAGACTTTCTCTTCATCGATGGTTTTGTATATAGAGGATACCATCTTGATGGCTGGGACTATCAGGTGAGAAAAATAGGATTCTTCCTCAGGCAGATAGTCTGCAATTATCTCTTTTCCATTAATCGTAATCCAAGTGGGGCTTTGTTTGAGAGTGAGATAGTGACGTTTTGCTGCTTCATCTCTTTCTTTCATTATTTTGAAGAAATCTTTTTTCATAATGAAAGCTCCTCTGGCCTCCTTTGGTTAAGATATATAGAGATCTATGTATTGACTGTACTTTCACTTATATCTTTGCTCAGGAGTCTCATAAGTCGATAGTACGTTAATTTGATTGTAAATTGGTTCTGATCTCCTTTCCATGTCGGATTGAGTAAGAGATAAAGAACCTTCGTTCCTTTCATACTGAATGTCTGGAATCGATCTCTCAAAATCTACGGACGTTCTCATTGACCTAGAATCGGGGATAGATCTGGAAGTGTAACTAGTTGGCCGCGTTTCGGAAGAAATGCTTGGCCTACTACTCATAATTTCTTGAATCCTAGGATATCTTGGTTCTGAATAGAATTGAACTTCAACATCCCCGTTATGATGTTCTGTGATCGTAGAATCTTCACTTTGTTTTGTAACAGGGGTATTCGCTCATGGAATTCTCCAAACGGGATTCTATGTGAATTCACTCCATTGTAGAAGCTTTGGGACAGTCATAGAGGATTTCTCAATATTGACTTCCATAAGCATGGTGCTTCCTTTAGGAGATATTCCCAAAGCTCTCGACGATACATTTGTATGCATTAGCTTGAAATATACATGATAGCAGACGGTAAACAGGAGGGACCCGTCCCTTAATTTGAGGCCTTGAGAATGGACATAGAGGCTGAGGGCATCTCGGAGATTTGTGTCTTGAAGGGAAACAATAAATCCCGATTTGCACGTGAAGTAAACTGGTCTTCTTTCAAGGTTAGATTGAACAATTCCTAGAATAGAGTGTGAGAATCGAAGATGTCTCTTATCTCTGAGGGCAAGATAGACTGGAACATCTAATCCTTCTCTAAATAGAGGTTTATAGGCCACTTGAATACATCAGATGTGTAAATATTTGAATCTATCTATGGCTTGCTCTATAGATTCTCTTGGAAGAAGGCTGATTTCGTTAAACTCATCCTTCATTGCGAGATTTTTCTCGATGATGACAATGAGGTCAGTTTGAGAGAAATTGAAGTTGTTGATCTTATAGATTAGTTTTGGATCCAACTTAGGAATGGTTCAATTTTTGAGATGATCTTCAACCTTAGCAATTTCTGCTTCAGCTGAATTGTATTTTTGAATGATACTTAAAGGATCATACATACTTTGAGGTTCTTTGGATTGTGAGAAAGAGGCAGTGTTATCGAGGATCGTTTGGGAGTGAGAAATCTTAGAGAGTAATTTGGAAAGCATGGGGAGAGAGAGAGTGAACCTTGGGAAGCAATTTGTCAAAACTTTCTTTAAAGGTGTGATGAAAGTAATGACATTAAGCTAACATTGAAACAAATTAGAATCGTTAATCGATCGATCTTTAATCTTTGTAAGACTTAAACGTATCCATCACATTTTACGATAATTTTTATTCCGCCATCAAGGTTAACCACGCCTTCTTTCGGATAGAATACAAATTAATCACTAAATATGATATATCCTTTAGCCTTTCAAGGATAAGAGAGACTTTTGATTCAAATTTCTTGGAATATTAGATGACTAAAAGTCATACCTTTGAAGAAAATCTTAACTTTCATGCTTCATTTCCCCAAAAGCTCCAGAGAGAGACTACCCCATAGAGAATATTTATTTTAATAAATCAACAATAATCTATTAAAATATTTAATTAACTTTTTTATAATAAAAATTTATTAAAAATGGAACTATTTTTGTACATAAATTATTAATTTATAACCCAACAATATCTTAAATATATTTAATTAGTAAAGTAGGATTAGTTAAATTTAGTTACTATAAAGCTCCATTTTTTTCAATAATAATAATTTGTTACTTTATTTGTTTTAATAATCAAGTAAATCAATCTCAATAAATAATTACTTGATTATTAAAACCAATAAAGTAACAAATTATTATTATTGAAAAAAAAAAGAATTTTATAGTAACTAAGTTTAACTAATCCTACTTTACTAGTTAAGTATATTTAAGATATTGTTGGCTTATAAATTAATAATTTATGTATAAAATAATTCCACTTTTAATAAATTTTTATTATAAAAAAAGTTAATTAAATATTTTAATAAATTATTGTTGATTTATTAAAATAAATATTTATATTATTTTTGTTAAATTAATAAAAAAATAATTAATTAACTAACTACATTCAAAGTGAAATTATATATAAAATGAAATACAGATGAAGAGGAAAAAAGAGAAAACCCATAATTTTAGGGAATAAAAAACCATTGTTTGTGGGAAACGAGGATGTTTGTGAATAGTTTATTCTTAGGTAAATAGTTAAAAACTGTGAAACAGACATAAAATTTTGATGTTTGTCTAATTTCCATGTAGAAAATCCTCCAACCAAATGACCCCTTAGGCCATTTTGATAACAATTTAGGTGTCGTTTGGTAATTTTTTTTTGTTTTTTAAAAATTAAGTCTACAAACTCCTCTTTCGCCTCTAGATTTCTTTATTTGTTAATTACTTTCTACATATGTTTTTTAAAACCAAGCTAAAATTAGAAAACTAAAAAGTAGTTTTTATTTTTAGAATTTGGCTAAGAATTATACTATTGTGCTTAAGAAGAGATGCAAACCAGTGTAATAAAATGAGAAGAAATAGGCCTAACTTTCAAAATAAATAAATAAAGACTCTTGTTTGGTAACTATTTAGTTTTTGGTTTTTAGTTTTTAGTTTTTAAAAATTAAGTCTATTTCCTTCTCATTTCTTACAATAATTTGCATATTTCTTAAGTACAATGGTTAAATTCTTAGTCGAATTCTAAAAACAAAAACAACTTTTCAAAAGATATTTTTTTAGTCTTCAAAATTTGGAATGATTTTTCAAACCATTGATAAAAAGAAGATAATAATGGAAGAAATTTGGAGGTGTAAGTAGTGTCTTTAAGCTTAATTTTTTTAAAAAAAATAAAAAATAAATAACTAAATGGTTACCAAATGGGGCTTTAGTTTTTAATTTTTAAAAATTAAGTCTATTTCCTCTCACTTTTTTACACTGATTGGAATCTTACCCGGATTGAATTCGTAGTCAAATTTCAAATAATAATAATAATAAAAAATAAAGCATGTTTGCGATTCCTTCTACTTCTATCTTTCTTGATTTGATATGTATTTTTTACAAATGTTTTAAAAGATCAAGTAAAAAATTGAAAACAAAAAAGTGGTTTCTTAAAATTTTTTTTTTTTTTTTTTTTTTTTTTTTGAGATTTAACTAAGACTTCAACTTTTGTATTTAAAGATGCAAATCAATGTAAGAAAATTGAGAGGAAATAAACTTAATTTCAAAAATAAAATGGTTATTAAACGAGACTTTATTTATTTTTTTTTAGTTGTCAAATATTGGTTTTGTTTTTTAAAATATTGATAAAAAGTAGATAACAATAGAAAAGATTTACGGATAAATTGAGTAGTTATAGGGTTAATTTTCAAGGGGAAAAAAAAAGGACCAAAACCGAAAATTTCATGTTACTAGTCAAGTTTCAGAATAGATATAGTTTTCTTATTATTATTTTTTGATAGATATAGTTTTGTGTTAAATTATTAATAAAAATATTTTGTTTTGTAAATTGAAAAAATTAAAATATAATATCAAAAAGTTGAATCACTAAAAAAAAAAAAAACTATTTGAAAGTTTTGAAATTAGAACGAAAAAGGAAGTTCCCGTTTGGCTACTATTTCGTTTTTCATTTTTTGAATTTTGAAAATAAAGTCTATTTCTTTCTATTTCTTACAAAATTTGCATATTTCTTAAATACAATGACTGGATTCTTAGCCTTTTTTTTAAAAAAAAAAAAAAGAGAAAAAGTTCTCAAAGCTACTCCTTTTTAGTTTTCAAATTTTAGCTTGGTTTTTTAAACTATCAATAAAAAGTAGATAACAAAGGAAAATTTTTAGTAGTGTAAGTAGTGTCTATAGGCTTAATTTTTAAAAATAAAAACCCAAAAACTAACTCCGTGTTTGGTAACTATTTGGTTTTCTCTGTTTTTGTTTTCTAAAATTAAGCATATTTCATCAACATTTTTTACAATGATTTATATCTTTTATAAGTAGAATGGTCGAATTTTTAATCAAATTCCAAAAACAAAACTACTTTTTTTAGTTCTTAAAATTTGACCTAATTTTTTGAACCATCGGTAAAAAATAGATAAAAAAAAAAAAGAAGATATTTTAAAGTAAAAATAGTGTATATGAACTTAATTAAGAAAATAAAAAATAAAAAAAATAATTATCCAATGAAGTTTAAATAGTCATAAACTCAAATAAATATAGAATCTGATCCGAGCGGGCGGGGAAGCAGTATATGAGTAAAGGTACGACAACCTTTCTCTTCTTTAAATTGTTTAAAATTTTTTGTCTGAACTCAAGTAGAGAAAATTCAAGTTCTTTTCATGCAAAAAAAAAAAAAAAAAAAAAAAAGGAAAGAAAGTTCAACAATATTATACACTGTGGGCCGTAATCGAGAAAAGCCCAAGTCAAGGCTTACCAGGCCCAAGACTAAGCTGTAAATCCAGGCCCAAACTCCAACCGGAAACATCTTCATCTCCTACCACTCCGATCACCCCCGTAAGATCTCCGGCCTGCCGCCGAACCTCTTGGGACAACAGCGGCCGCGACATAGCATAAATCATTTCCGCCGTCGATGGAGGACCACCCACCACCGCCGGCAGCGGCGGGGGCGGAAAGGACGACGACAGCCAGTTCTGCACGTGCAGAGCTGTGATGTAATTCCGATGACAAGATTTCATTTGAGCGCTCTTTAAAAGCTGTCTTTCTTCTCTATGGGCGTTTTGATGGCCGCCCAAAGCTTGCGAATTGGAAAATTCTCTGCAACAATACTGGCACTCGAACTTTGGGGCATGGGGATTTTCAGATTCCGGCCACTCCATCGCCGGCGGCGGCTTTGTAACATTTGAAACTGTTTTTTTCTCTTTTGAGATGTTGAAACCAAAAAGCTTCAGACGAGACTTAGGCATGTTAGAGAGAGAGGAGATAGAGAGAAGGGTAAGATTAGAAACTTAGAAGAAAGAATTAGTAGAGAAAAACCAGTTCAAAAGAGTAATTGGTAATTAATTAATTTCAAAAGTGCCAAATTTTCAACTTGATTTGCAAAAATAGACAGTTTTAAAGAAGTTTCATGTTTTAAATCTCAAGTATGCTCTTTAGTCATAGAAATATTGTTTTAAAATACAACTAATTAATGAAGGAAATTTGGCTACACATGAGATCACCCAACTTTTTTTTTTTTTTTTTTGGGACAAACTCCAACTTACTTTAAGATATGTATATATTTTTTTAGATTAAAATATTTTTGTTCTTATACTTCACTTTTAGATTTTATACTTTCAAATGTCCAATTTTTGTCTCAATACATTCGAATAAATTTTAAATTTAGTCAATTCATTACTTTTTATTTTTAAGTAAAATCTTCACTATAAATTTTGAAACATATTCACATATTGTGTTTCATTGTACAAAAATTATTATGATTATTAAATCAATTTCGATAAAAATTTACTTCGAGAGACTAAATTTAAGGGGAGATTTTTAAAAATAGAAAAATAAGAAAAACTATTTACATAAAATAACGAAATTTAAATATTCTTTGGTAGAGGCTGATAGTATCGGAGTGTATGATAAAAACTTATATCATTGATAGATGTTAATAGAAGTCTATTAATGTTTTTTTTTCTTTCTATTTTTTCTATCTATGAAAATTTTCCAAATTTAAGATTTACTGAAAGTACACCCAACTAAAATTATAAACTTGAATGTATATGGATTAAAATTGAATAAATTTCAAAGGGAATGATATTTTAACCTATTTTTAATAATCAATTTGTCCGATGATAATGTCATCTTTTAACAAATATTTATTTATGTATCAAGTGACGGTAAGATAAGAACTAATAGGCGCGTGTTTGTCGGAAATGACCATGTCATTCCAATGGATTAGCTTATCGTTGTTAAGTTGTTGGATTTGAGGTGTTCAAAGTTTTAATAGATTTCTTCCAAGTTAGAGCCAACTCACTCATGCCAATAGTTTTTATTTGTCAGGAAAATATATTCAAACTTCAAATATATTCTCTTTTTTTTCACACTCTATGCAATGATATGATATCAAAATTTCAATTTTATGATTATCCGCAAATATATCAGTAAAATGTTAACATCCACAAAAAATTATACGAAATTATATAAATTAATAATTTATATTTTTCTCTCAATTTAAGTTGTGGGTCAAGTTATTTATTATTATTATTATATGAGATCTTGTTATTAATGTATAGCTCTCCACATTGAGAATGGAAAATAATTCCACACCCAAAAATAAACATTTAAGTATTATAATACCAAAATTAATTAATTTTCAAGAACGTGATTATTTATTTAAACTATTTTGATAAAATTGATTTAAAATACACTTTGAAATATTTTTAAAGTCTATTTTAAGTATTTACCAAACATTTCAATTTTCTAAAAAAACTTATTTTCGAAATTAAATATTTTAAAAGTTAAATCAAAATGTTATATAACTTGACAGAAAAGAAAATTTAGTTGTGTAATAGAACCAATCAGGAAATTGTCAAACAACGTTTGTTTTTTTGGTTGACTGACGTTGCAGTTGATTAGTTTAATAGATAAAATCTATCACAAATCTTAACAACTCCATTTGATTTGATCATAGGTTCTTTTTTTCTTGTCTTTGGGACAAAAATCCCTGCATGCTTCCAACCTAAATTTTTCTAATATAAGTCCTGACTTTCATTGACTAACTAGATAAGTTTTCTTCGTATGGAGTTTGATGTTTTTTAAATTAAGTTTGAAGATTTTATTAGTGAATTTAGAAACTAATTTATCTGCTCGATTTTGTAGTTTAGTTCGAGAATTTTGAATCATGGTCCGAAAAAAAAAAAGTGATCCAAAAAAAATGTTGTATGTGCTACTTTACTTCAATCATTTGCTCGCTTTCTTATGTCATTTATCTTTCATGGTATGCCAAATAACTAACATTTGTCAATTAAACACGTCACACTCATGATTTAGTGAGCAGTTTTAACAGCAAAAAGAAGCAACATAAAATCAAAATTCACAGTTCAAAAACATAATTTAGACACATTATCATTCAAGTTGAAGGATAAACTTACAATACAACCTTACAAAAAATGGTTCTCTAAGCAGTGTTAAATCATCTTGAAATGTAGTAGTTTTATGTTCGAATGCAGACAACATCATACCTAGAGGCAATTCACAAGAATTTGTTACAGTTTCTCTATCTTTAGTCTAGTCTTTGTCATCCACATTGTGTAAGTTTTCACATAATTCAGGTCTGTAAGATCAATAATGAGCAGATATAAGTATAAAACTGAGTGAATAAGTGGCCATTCAACACATTATTTGATCCATCACCCATAATACAAACCTTTCGAGTCGTATCATTCAATTTCCAAAACCCAATCCAGCACTACAGCACTTGGCAGCTGCGTTCCACCTATATGTATATATTTTTACATGTTTGCCTTCCTCTCCCATGGTTCCTTGGTGTCAAGCCTGAACATATAAATAACACCAGAGAAAAATTTATAGAAGATATATGAGACAACAGATGCGTTCATGTCTATTTTATATTTACCATATAAATTCTCCAATTTTTTGTTCGAAAAAGTAACTAAAACTTCATTAACAGCCGGAGAGGACAGGAATGACATCCTATGGGTATTAAAGACAACATAGGATTCTATTTCAAAACCAATTAGCAAAAAAAGGAGTGGCCCATCTAACTTATAAAGATTGTGAAATCTCTTTATTCAACGTGGGATTCTTAACATAACCCTTCAAGATGGCCTCTCTGAGTTCACCATTCTTAGATCGGATCCCAATTCTTTTTGGTTGTGAATTGAATTTTCCAATTTCTTGTTCTGAAAAAGTAACTAAAACTTCATTAATGGCCAGAGAGGACATAAATAGCATGTCAAGAGGAGGAGAGATGGGATATCTTTCCAGTCAGGGCGATAAAGAAAACTTCCCTCAAGTTGAGTAACTACAAAAGAGCTTATGGTGTAGTTAGAGGCAATTCACAAAAAGATGATTATCAGTGATTGAAAGGCTCGTATGGTGTAGTTCTCTTTATTTTGAGGGGTGCCCTCTACCCGGCCCTTGTGTTGTTCTTGTTATCTTCTGGTATATACTCCTATTGTTTTTTCCCCTTTTTCGTATATGTACCTCTCGTTTCTCATAGATTTTAAAAAAAATAATAATAATAAATAAATAAATAAACCCTACAAAAGAGCTTATGGATCACACCCGAGCTAGAGGCCATATACTATATTAACTCCCATAACTAATGAAAATTCCTAATCACATATCCAGCACTCTGACTTTTATCCTTTAGGATGTCTTATCCTCTTTTTCGTATTCTTTTTCGTTACTCAAGAGTTTCTTTCTTATCAAAATATGAAATGAGGTAGATTTCCGAAAGCATCATAATAATTATGTTTTATCTGTAATCTCGTCTAGGGACTTACCAGCAACAGCACATTATTATCTGGCTTTTTGGACAAATGAATGACTCAGAAACTACAAATCCAAATATAAAAATTTATATTGGAAATTTTATTTTGATCGGAGATATAGTATTTATAAAAATAATGATGTTTATATATTTACACTGTTTTTTCAAACATTGGAAATATAACATATTAAGAGATGATCGTCCTTTGGAAACACAAAAATTAGAACATACCGACACTTGAGAATCTTTTAATACTACAAATAATAGTACTCTTGACCTATAGGTCTAGTCCATTCTCGTAACTCTTTCTGGATCTACCTAATCAAATCCATCCACATTAGGATTAATCTTTATAGGTTGATAATGTTTCATAGACATGCCCTCTGAAACAAGATTTGACTGAGGTTCCCATCAGTTTGGACTACCTTGAATACTACAGACACTCATGTGTGGGTATGTGTGAGCGTGTGTATGTATATAATGTACCAAAATGTGCGTATATATATAATGTACCATAATATCTCATACCCCCAATGTAACTTGTGTAGCTTTTTGGATGGAAACGTAGTTTTTGTCTTGTCTTGCTGAACATGGGAGCTCTTTTCCCCAAAATCAACCTCAGAATTGGAAAGTCTCGAGTAATCAGCTTCATTAACTTCATCATTGGTATTCAGATGTTTGATTTGAGATTTTCCAGTCGCATCCACTTTTCCAACAAAGACTTCAAAATTAAAACATAAACCTTCAACAAAAAACTACACCACAATACCAATGAACTGGAAAAACCTTTTGTATTCTTTCTTTTCTTTGACCTTGATTTAATCTGAAGTCGCCTCCTTTGAAGCTCCTGTCATATTAAATTGATAGTATAAAGAGTAATGATAGCAATAGGGAAAGTACATCGAGGGACAAACATTAAAATTAACAAAACCATAAGTAATCAGAAAATTGACGAAGCAAATGCTGCAGGGAGCCAAAGAAAGTAGCCATTAAAACGTTGCTAAGAAAGTGAAAGCTACAGTTCCTATTCAACCAATCATGTAGGCCCCTCGGGTAACTATTTTATTTGTGGTTTTTGCCTATTTTCTCTCAATTTTTTTATCATCCTTTTAAAAAAAAATTGATTCTTAGCTAAATTCTAAAAACAAAAGCAGATTCTAAAAATATTTTTTCTAGTTTTCAAAAAACTTAACTTGATTTTTGAAAACAAAGTAAATGATTAACCAAAGAAAATGGGTGCTTAATTTTCAAAAACCAAAAACTAAAAACCGCGTAGTTACTAAATGGGCCATGGCCTTCTAATATTTACAATTGGTTTTCCAACCACCATAGTGATTGGATACAGAAACACCTTTCACAATTTCACTACCAAGAAGTTTCTTTCTTTCTTTCCCCTCCCGTCTTGATGTTAGATAAGAAGCATTATAATGAATGATGACATTGAACTAAACCCTAAACCCAAATTCGAACGGAAATCAAGGAAAAAGAGCACCTGAAATTTAGAGAGTTGCTCGTTGGTGACTCTTTTAGGCTTGAAATTTGGTTGTAAAGATGGGGCTGACGCACTTGCCAAGCCTCTCAACTCGTCTTCTTCACCATCCTCCATTTTCGCCACTGTTTAATTAACTCGGCCTTCTTCCGATGACCCAGAACTGCTCTCCGTCCCCCCTTTCGTGTTTTATTGATTTATTCTCTTAAATTGCACTCTTTTCTCTATTATTTTGTAGGGGATTTTCAAAAATAAAAAATAAAAAATAATTATTTATCTAAAATAGTAAAATTTTAAAATTCTTTTTGATAAAGACGGATTGAAACTTCTAGCTGAATGTATCAATGACAAAAATTGACAGAAATTTATAACTGATATTATGTGATAGATAATGATAGAAATCAATAAATGTTATTTTGCTATTTCTATAAATATTTTGATAATTTTTTCTCTTTAAAATCTTTTCTTATTTTTATTTAAAATATATAGGAAAGTTGGACCTCTATTCTTCTTCTTTTTAGTATTGTTAATCAATTTTAAAATAGATTGAATTTTTTTTAGATCAGTTTGTCAGAGATTAAGCAAAAAATTTAAGATATTTGAAACTAAATCGAAAAATATTAAAATATTAAACATGTACTTTGGCAGATTATCCTCTCCCATACTATTAAAAGAAAATTATACCTCTGGAAATAAATCCAATGGAACCCGGTCTCCTCTCCTCGAAGGAAAAGAACAAAGACATCTGGTAGAATTTATGAAATATTTTTCAATTTCTTTAAAAATTGGGTTACGATGAACGATCTCGCTCACTTTCGACCGTTATAAGATCCCATGGATCATAATCTATAATTGACTCAATCACATCCATTTATCTAATTTCTTTCTATTTATCTTATTATTGACTTTGAACTTGAGACTCATTTTTTTTTTTTTTTTATGGTTCGATTAAGATATAGATTATATCGTGGTCAATCATACAAGGTTCAAAATAATGAAATGGTGAATTAATTCGTAAAGAAGACAAATTTATTGGGTTGATTATTTTATCACTATCTCTAATAGCTAAAGAGCTTATTAAAGTAGTAGTCAAAATATTATTTTGGTTCTAATATTTGAAGTTTGTTTAAAAGTCTCTCTATTCCTTCCATGGTTCTATTTTAATTTGTGTATTTTTAATAAATATTGAATTTAATCCTTTAGTGCTGTTTTCTTTTTAAAAAATTATTTTATACCAAAGACTAAATTGAACAAACTTAATAGTAATAGTATAACACGAACATGATATTCTAATCTAAAATTAATTTTAATAAATCCCCTTTTAAACAGAAAGCCTCAAGCTTACGTGGCGGGCAGTGGCGTCATCTGACCGGATGACCCAGTCATCGGCAGCCGCATCTTCCTCCATATAAAACAGTCTATTAACTGATTTCTCACTCTGATTCTGTTATGGAAAAACGCCATTGAAAAACCACAAGGAAGAAACTATGCTTCCCACAACCTCCTTCTCCCCAAGGATTCTCATTCCTCCATCCTTTCGATCAGATTCCACTCTCTTACACTTCTCCATCCATAAGCCTATTTCCGCCACTTCTACACCATCACAATCATCTGTTCTATCGGAGCCGCCTTCCACCTCCAATGCCGCCGTTAACCTCCGTACAGCGCCATGGATGAAGGGTCCTCTCTACCTTCAACCCCAACAAGAAGAAGGCGTGGATCTCGCAAAACCCGAAAGAAGAAATGGCTCTGATGGTAATGGGGGCGAAAAGTGTTCTAGGGCTTTGGCTGATGGAAGAATTGATAAAACTGGGAAATACGCAATGCGACGAATTGCTAAGAGCATCGGAAAGCTTCAGAAGAATGGGGATTCGGGAGAAACTCGGATGAAATTGGAGGAGGTTGAATTTGGGGGTTTTTATTTGGAGGGTTTTGAGGAGTCTGGAACTCGCCGGAGAATGCCATGGGAGAAGGATAATGGGATTGTTTTGCGGAGGACTAAGAAGAAAACAGTGACTTCGGCGGAGTTGAATCTTGATAAAATGTTGCTTGAGAGGTTGAGGAGTGCGGCTTCAAAAATGGAGAAATGGGTGAAAGTCAATAAAGTTGGAGTTACTGAAGATGTTGTGAATAAGATACAATTCATATGGGAGAGAAATGAGCTTGCTATGCTGAAATTTGATGTGCCCTTGAGCCGCAATATGGATAGAGCACGAGAAATTGTTGAGGTAAGGTTGGTTTTGGTTACTTTTCTTCCAGTATTTTGTTATTTCAATTTTGAGAACTCCCCAAACCAGGAAATTACCTCAAATCACGTTTGAGAACTCTCCTTAAATAAGGTGAACCTCCACAACTAAGAATAACCCCAATGAACAAATTGATAATAACCCCAAGAAAGCTAAAACAAATTTGGCTTGTAAGATTGATCAAAGGAGAACTTGTTCCCCACTTCAAGATTTCAAACTCTTTACGATTTAATTGATCAAACTAGATTGAAAGTCCTAAAACATGCATTCTGAACACAAGAATACAAGGAAAGCATAAAGCTCGCGAGATTAAACTCTAAGAAAATTTTCATTCAAATTTAAAGTCTTTTTCTAAAATGTGGAGATTACAATCCCATTTAAACTAATTGAAAAAACACTATGAAAGGACATAACCTTTCATCTAATTGACAAGGTTCAACAACTTTTTTTTAATTTCATACATGAACCTTCAATAAATGTAAAAATATTGAAATAAATTGATACATCTAGTATTAAATATGTGGATGAATCTGAATTTTTAGATTCGTTATGACTCTTGGAGCTTCAAAGGTTGCATCTCTATCATTTATTGGAAACTTAGCTTGGAAGCAACCATTTAATCCTTCTCGAAATCTCTTAGCTCTAGCTCATTGGTCATTGTGGCATTATGATTGCCTCATGATTGGATTGACTTGGAATGTTCTCCCAATGATTTTTAGCACGAGCTTCAATTGAACTAGATTGAGCTTGTTGGGCTTCATTTTCTTCTTCTAAAACCTCATTGTCTCCTTCACTTGTCGTCTACTTATCATTTGAAGTCCCTTGTATTTAGTAATTCTTATTGGGAGTAGGAATGCTTTTGCAATATAACAGCGAGAAATTTTTCCTTAAAGAAGACACAAGTAAATTGATATGCTCTAGTGTTGCTAACTTTATGTGGAAAATTATTGCTTTATGTTGCCATCCATTTTTTAACTGTCAGATATGATAATCATACATATTATGCTTAGGATGTCTGTTTATGGTTATGGTTTTTCTTTCTTACTTTTCCTCTTGTCCAGATGAAAACTGGAGGTATGGTTGTCTGGAGTAAGAAGAACGGTCTTGTTGTTTACCGGGGTTGCAATTATCCACTGGGTTTGAAACATAGTACAGAAATGCAAGTAGATAGCTCTTACTGTTCCAAAACACAGGTGATGCAGCAGAATCCGGTAAAGCTGGAAACGGACAGTGATTTTTCAGGCAAACATTATGAAAATGATTTAAATCAAAGTATAAACGACAATGATGGTGAATGGGAAGAAACTTCTACTTCTTTCTTGATGCATCAAGGAAATTTCCAACCATTGAGTGGATCACTCTATGAGAGGGAAACTGACCGACTATTAGATGACTTGGGCCCTCGCTTTATTGATTGGTGGATGCACAAACCTCTGCCGGTTGATGCTGACATGCTTCCAGAGGTGGTTCCTGGATATATGCCTCCATTTAGGCGCTGTCCACCCTTTACTAAACCGAATCTTACAGATGCTGAACTACTACATCTGAGGAAGCTAGCACATTCCTTACCTACTCATTTTGTCCTTGGTATAAACTTTGTTGTTTTTCTTCATTCAATCAAATTTTTCTTGAGCTCTTCAGTTGCAATGTTAGGCAAGATAGGACGAAGGTAAAAATCAAGGTAGAAGGTTTTGAATAGCTGGTTTTTCTGCTTAAAATTTATGGGAAGACACGGCAAAACTTAAGCAATTTAAGTGAAGGTCGCAAGCAACACAATGAAATGTTCACCTTAACCTGTTTGTTTCTTATTTTTTTCTTTAACTACTTGGTCTAGTACAACGACTTCTAATCTAACAGTGTAGAAATGTCTTGGGATAATTTTAAAAGAATGGTTAATGATCATATGAACCGAGTCAAATCTGATATTTCTTCTCTATTCTCCCACATAAACTAATCTTTAAGGTGAATGGTTTAAACTTTACCCCCAATCGACATGCATTTTCATTTGTGGATAAATAATATTTTGCACTCTGCTTATGATGTTGTGTGTGCATGTTCATAGCTACATACAGACCCTGCTATATTATGGCTCAATTGAATATTATCCACTTGGTTCATTGTATATTTACTCTCCTTCTGAAAGTAACTGTATGCTCACTAATTTGTTATTTTCCAAATATTTGAAGGGAGAAACAGAAAACTTCAAGGGTTAGCTGCTGCCATCTTAAAATTGTGGGAGAAAAGTCTGATAGCTAAGATTGCTTTGAAGTGGGGGGTTCCAAATACAAACAATGAGCAGATGGCATGTGAACTTAAGGCAAGTTTTCTAGAAATGTATAAGTTGTGAGACTTTGAATGTGAAATAATTGAAAATTTTCTAGTATATATGAAAGACATCTGTAAGGCCCCCAATTATAAATACTTATAAACGTAGGGGTAGGAAAGGTAATAGTGGGGAAAGGAAGACTGAGATGAAATGTAATTTTTGTTAGTTAGAGGTGAGGACCAGCTGAAGGAGGGGTTTAAGAAGGGGTTATGCCCGTAGGTGTAGGCAGGGTATCTCCTGGTAGTGAGCGAGTGCTTGGTGGAGAGGATTTTCCAGCCCTCTTGAATGTACTGGAGGTTAGGGTATCTTTTGCTATTGTTTGCTTTCTGTTTATAGAACTTATGATCACCTTCATCTTGTAATTTTCCCTTGAAGTTCATAAATAATACATACCAGAGCATTGCTCTGTTCTTGGGAAAATTGTTGGGGATTTCTTTGCAGGTGTGGATTCCTAACAACATCGTCCCTAAATGAACGTCAACTTGAATAAAGCATCAAAATCATTGTCTGAATCTTGTATCTATGAAATCTTTTCAAATTGCTTGAAAGTTGCTTGTAAGAATTTATAGTTAATCTCTCTTTAGATAGTAATAGAATTTTCATGAAAGAGAAAAAATTGAAAGCAGGGAACAAAAAGGAGGTAACTCCTCCCAATAAACAAGAGAGCTAAGCAAAACGCTCTAATCTCTAAGGACTAACTGGATTTCTTGCTTAATTCAGTTTATGGTAGAGCACATATCTATCTTATGTGTGGATGTTTGGACTTAAATTTTGTACGGACTGGAGACATCTGGTTGTTGTCCTAAACTATGCTTATGGTGTTTTGTGTCCCCTGCTATGGTTTAGTGTGTTATGCAGCATGGGGTGATGTTATTGCATTAAATAACTATTACTGGTTCAGAGTCTCACAGGAGGAACATTGCTGCTGCGCAACAAATTTCTTATTATCCTTTACCGTGGCAAGGACTTCCTACCTGTTGGAGTTGCCAATTCAATAATTCAAAGAGAAATGGAGCTCCAAAGATGGCAACTTCACGAGGAAAATTCACGGCTAAAAGCCAGTGAACTTTTCTGTTTTGACACTGGAAACATGGAAGAGAGAGCCAAGGCTGGAACTCTATCAGATTTTAAGGATATCACAGTGGAGTATCAAGATTTGTCAACTGGAAGCACAGAATCAAAACTTCAAGCAGATGCTGAAAAGGGAAAAATAATTAGGGAGTTAAGGATGCAAGAGCGAAGACTTAGCAATGTAGGGTTGACTTTTATGCGCTAATATCTGAATTGACCCTTTTTGTTAAGCTGTTATCACGACCTGCCGATGTTTTTCTCTTATTGGGATTTTGCAGCTGAACTTTAAGGTAGAGAAGTCAATAAAGGAGTTGACAAAGTTGAATGCATCTTGGAGGCATGTTGAGCCAGATGCAGATCAGGAATTTATTACAAATGAGGAGAGAATATGTTTTAGAAAGATGGGATTGAAGATGGATAGCTGCTTAACACTCGGTATCTAGTTCAAATTTGATTCCATCCGTTAAGTTGGACTTTTGTTAGGTTCTAATGCCTAGTACCCGAGCACCTTTAGAATCTTATTGAAAACATATAAAGTTGCTTCAATTTACTTCGATGAAAACATAAGATGCCCTATTGTTTTGCTCTCATGTAATTATCATCAAGCATAACTTCGATTAACCTTAGGAAATGAAAAAACTAAATAGAAGGGTTAAATTGTGGCAAACTATGCAATGAAAGGTAAATAGTACAGCATTATTTTTTTCCCCATGTTTATTCTTTAGTTTCGGTTTTTTGGTGACTTTAGGTAGGCGTGGTATCTTTGATGGTGTTATTGAAGGCTTGCATCAACACTGGAAACACAGAGAGGTAGTAAAGGTGGTTACCATGCAGAGAGCTTTTAATCAGGTTATTTATACCGCAAAATCGCTTGAAGCAGAAAGTGGTGGGATTTTAGTATCCGTGGACAAACTAAAAGAAGGCTATGCAATAATTATTTTCCGTGGAAAGAACTATAAACGACCTCTACATTCAGTGCCCAAGAATCTCTTGACTAAAAGAAAAGCATTAAGTAGGTCCTTGGAGATGCAGAGAATTGGAGTAAGTGAAGCCTTGTTGTTTTAAACTTCTGTTCCTTGTTCTGTTAATAACTTAATATAAATGACCCAGTTTGTGTAAATATGGCTGTTAGATTCTGCTGACTTTCCTATTTTCATTGCAGTCACTGAAGTTCTTTGCTAATCAGAGACAGCAAAGAATTTCTGAATTACAACTCAAACTGGTGAGCAATGAGTCCTCTTTATATTGGAAATGTCTCAAAGAGAGGTGTCATCTATAAATTCTCTAACTCAATTGACGCTTCTATAAACTGTGTTATCTGATATTTTTCTCTGTTATTAAACTGCTTTTTTCTTCTGCCTCGGGAAGTAGTTAATACACTGTTAGTGAACCACGTAAATCTCTTTTATCAATCTTTATTGTTTACTCTTTCTTGCTTATTTGTCTATTTCACAACACAGAAGAACGTCCATGATAGTGAGGAGTAAATTAATGTTGATAAAAGCACACTTCTTCACTTCTACATTTGAAATGTGGGCGAATTGGGTATGCTAAAGTGATTCAAAAAACTGGTTGTCTCCCCAAGCTACTTTTTCTTTTCTTTTCTTTTTAACTACATTTATTTGTTTTTTTATCGGTACGTTAGGCCTATGAAGAACAACACATCAGAGCTCCATGTGAATAAAGTTCGTTAGGCAGAGGCCCCATACTCAATAATGGATGCTTAAAAACTGTGAAGACAACAAAGAAGCTAAGACGGAGGGGAAGGAATTCTTTACAAGTTGTGGAGCATAAGTGGATTTGTCTACTTCGTTTCTGGAATGGATACTGTAAGTGAAAAATATAAAGAGAAATTCTTGTCTTCCATTTATTGACACGAAATCATAATAGTGCTAAACTTTGTATAACGATCAACAATGTCATTCTTTTATATATATATATAGAACTTATGTACATAAATCAGTGACCTCTAAATCGAATAAAAATGTTTCAACTGTTTGTTGGTTCTTTTCTTTCTTACTTTGAATCCACATTCGTCTGCAAGACATTGAAAGCATATACTTCCTAGTTATGGAAAGATTTCCCCCCTCCCGACTATTTTTTCCTTTTTGGGGGTTATTTTCTAGTTCATTGATTTGATTTACCCTTCTATTTCTGAGTTTCAGAGTGCCTGGATTTCTTATGTGATTTTACAAACGGTAAATGTATTACTATTAGGGGTGTGCACAGGGGCACCAAAACTGATCCGACCGACCAAAATTGACCGGCTGATATATTAGTTTATTATTATTATTATTATTATTTTTTAATAAAAAATACATCTAAAAGCAAGTCTGCTATCACCAATCAAAGTCCAAATCTACTACCTTAATATTGATTTATTATTTTTTTTAGTTGTCTAATTTTCAATCCTACTACATGATTGATTTAAATTTTTCATAGAAAAATGATTGATTTAAATTTTAAAAAAGTTGTAAATTATGTTAACTTAACAATAAAATTTCATCAATTCATCTTTTAGAAATTAAGATCCTATGCTGAACAAGAACAAGATTGAAGCATGAAGATGAAGGGTTTCATTAGTTCTCAAGATATATGAGAGATAGTAAAGAAAGGACACACTATGACTAAACGTGTCTTTCTCAAACATGAAGGGACGATATGAGTGAGACACTCATTTTAAGCTCTGACACTAATTTATTGTAAAGAAACTTTAGGAGACTGGATGGTCAACTTCAAACATAGAATAGAATCTAACAACCCGAAACGATTAAGTATTATTACTCGACTTCAATTTTGGAATTCATGATGCCATTTGATGCCATTTTATTTGGAGATTTGTACAAAATAATCCAAAAAGCATAAAGGATATGGAAAAATTATAATATAATATAATAATAATAAAATAATAAAATATAACTAAATTTATAAATAACTAAAATTATATTTTTTTTGAAATAGTAACAATAGAAATAGAAAATAGGAATTTAAGAAAATAGGAAAAATATGAAAATTTCTTTTTATTCTCACCAATGTGCATAATATTAAGATCCACCAAATGCCACTATTTATAGACAAAGTGACAAGTAAGATCTAGACTTACATGGACACCAAACATGAATTATTACACGGGAACAACATAAAAAATGACACATGGCTTTTAGGACACTAAACATTGGACATCTATTTTTATGATATTTATAATACTCTCCCTTAGATGCCTATATATATATATGAAATATACATCGTTAAAATCTTACTAGGAAAAACCCAATGGAAAAAAAAAACCCTAGTGAAGGAAAAAGAGTATATATTTCATATAATACATACTTTTAAAAGAATACAATATATTTACTCCTTCTCATGAAAACATCACTTAAGATCTCTGAGTCCTCGCATTCCAATGTACACTAATTTTTTAAAAGTTGCGGTTGGTAATGTATTTATAAATAAATTTGCCAAGTTATCCTTCGAAAAATTTGTTATATAATGATGTCGCTATTTTCTTTAAGACCATGAGTGTAGAAGAGCTTCGGTGAAATATGTTTTGTTCTATCTTCTTTAATATATCCTCCTTTGATTTAGGCTATGCAAGCTGTGTTGTCTTCGTATAATATTGTTAGAAGATTTTTATTAGAAGACAAGCCACACATTTCACGAATGTGTTGAGCCGTTGACCTTAGTCATACATCGACTAACCTCGTGAATTGCAAGAATTTCAACATGATTTGAGGAAGTGACCGTTATGGTCTGTTTCACCGATCGCCATGATATAGCAGTTCCTCCATATGTGAATAGATAACCTGTTTAAGATTTAACTTTTTGTGGATCAGATAAATATCCAAAATCTGCATAACCAACTAAATCAAAATTTGATTTATTTGAATAACCCATATCGATTGTTCCTCGGAGATAATAGAGTATATGCTTAATTCCGCTTCAATGTCTTTTTGTAGGAGAAGAACTATATCTAGCTAATAAATTTACTGAAAATGCAATATTTGGTCTTATATTATTAACAAAATACATAAGTACACCAAATGCACTAAGATATGGTACTTTAGGTCCAATAAGTTCTTTACTATCTTCTCGAGGTCGAAATATATTTTTCTTTATATCCAATGAACGGACTTCCATTGGAATATTTAATGTATGTGTTTTGTCCATATAAAATATTTTCAAAATTTTTCCTATATAAGTTGATTGATGAATAAATATTCCATTTGCTAAATGCTCAATTTGTAAATCAAGGCAAAATTTTGTTTTTCTGAGATTTTTCATCTCAAATTCTTTCTTAAGATATTCTATTGCCTTTGAAAGCTCTTCAGAAGTTCCAATTATATTCAAATCATCAACATATACAATTATAATAATAAATCTTGATTGTGATTTTTTAATAAAAACACATGGACATATTGAATTATTTTGATATCCTTCTTTCAATAATTATCCACTCATGTGATTGTACCACATCCGTCCTGATTAGATTTCAATCCATATAGTGATCTCTGTAACTTTATTGAATATCATTCTTGAGAATTTGATGTATATGTTTCAGGTACCTTAAATCCTTCCAGGATTTTCATATAAATAATCATTATCGAGAGATCCATATAAATATGTTGTGACTATATCCATAAGACGCATTCCAGACTTTCATACATAGTCAAGTCAATTAAATATCTTAGTATAATTGCATCCACCACTGGAGAATATGTCTCCTCATAATCAATACCAAGTTTTTGTGAAAAATCTTGTGCAACTAGTCTTGCTTTGTATCTTGTGACTTCATTATTTTTCATTTCTTTTTCTCTCAAATACCCATTTGTATCCTACAGGTTTGACACTTTTTGGTGTTTGGACTACTGGTCCAAAAACCAGCCGTTTTAAAGTAAGTTTAGTTCTACCTTGATTGCTTCTTTCACTGAAGCCAATATTTTCTATGTCGACATTTTTCAACAGATTTTAGTTCAGGATCCTCATTTTCAAATATAATATCAAGAGCAACATTATACACAAAAATGTTGTCAATAAATACATTAGTTCGATTTCATCTTTTTCTTGTCATGACATGGTTTATTGACATCTCATTTTCATCTTTAGGCATTTCACCTTCCTCACTAGTCATGTTGAGGATTTCTTCATGGGTGCTTACATCCTCAACCAAATATTTTTTCACTTTTAATTATTTTTCGTTTTCGAGGATTTTTATCTTTGGAACCCACTAGTCTACCACGCTTATAGGATGTTCCACACTCATTATTGACAACTTGTTGTGTTGAGATATCAATTTCTTATGGAATATTTGCAGCTGATATATGTGACTTAGTTGCTTTCTTTGCATCTATAAATGCATCTGGTAATTGATTTGCTATATTTTGCAAATGAATTATTTTCTGAACTTCAAGTTCACATTGATTTGTACAGAGATCTAAATGAGACAATAACGATGCATTTCTTGTAATTTATTTTTTTAATATCTTAATTCCTCCCCCTAATATTGGAAAATTTGTCTCATTAAATTGACAATTAGCAAATCGTGCAGCAAATACATCACCCGTCAGAGATTTAAGATAGTTAATAGTTGATGGGGAATCATATCCAATATTTATTCCTAACCTCCTTTGAGTACCCATCTTAGTGCATTGTGGTAGAGCAATTGGAACATATACTGCACACCTAAAAATTCTCAGATAGAAAATATTTGGCTCATGATCATAAGCTAATTGTAATGACGAGTATTTATGATATGCTATTGGCCTAATGTGTACAAGTGATGCATGCCCCCGCATAGATGAAGGGAGTTTAGCTCTCATAAGTAATGGTCTTTCAATTAACTGAAAACGTTTTATAAATGATTATGCTAAACCATTTTGTGTATGAACATGAACTACAAGATGTTCGATACTTATCCCAATTGACATACAATAATTATCAAAAACTTGCGATGTAAATTCACCAGTATTATCAAGACGAATGGTCTTAATTGTATAATCAGAAAATTGTGCTCTTAACTTAATTATTTGAGCAAGTAATCTTGCAAATGCAAGATTTTGACTTGATTGTAAACACACGTGTGACCATCTACTGGATACATCTATTAATACCATAAAATATCTAAATGGTCTACTTAATAGGTTAATAGGTCCACATATATTACCATGAATTCGTTCTAAAAATGCAGGTGATACAGTCCCCACTTTAGCTAGTGATGGTCTAATTATTAATTTTCCTTGAGAGCAAGCATCACATGATATTTCATTAGATTGAAGAATCTTTTGGTCCTTCAATGAGTGTCCATTTGAATTCTCAATAATTCTCCTCATCATTATAAATCCTAGATGACCCAATTGGTCATGCCAAATTGTAAATATGTCTGGATTCATGAACTTCAGGTTCATTGTTACATATGTTTTAATTACTTGTATATAAGTATAATATGATCCAGAAGATAAAGCATACAATTTTTCTAATATACATTTTTCATTTGAGACAATAGAGACAATATATAGATATTCCATATTATTCTTACTATCAATATCAATATGATAACCATTGCAACGTATATCTTTACAACTTAGAAGATTTCTCTTTGATTGACTAGAGAACAATGCATTGTCAATTGTAAATTTTGTTCCTCTGGGGAAAATAATATTTGCTTTTCCAAAACCTTTAATCAACTTTGCAAAACCTGATATTGTATTTACTTTTGCTTTTAGCATTGCCAATTTAGAAAAGTATTTTTTATTTGTAAGTATTGTATGTGTAGTTGCACCATTTGTCAAACATATGAAAATGATCCATGCTTCTTCATTAAAAGAAAATAATTACAATAAGAAAAACAACACTTCAAATATATAAAAGTTACTAAAAAAACATGAAAATAGATAAAAGAAAACAACAACATTAAGTCTAGATATTCTCAAAATAAAAAAATAAAAAAAAACACTTGATGTTCCATCTGTTGGGGTTGATGTCCTAAAGTCTCGTGTCCTGTAGTTTATAAACAGTTTGTATAAATGTTTGTGTTGTATAATATATGATATTTACTTCACATCTTGTATTTTGCTCAGCTTGTTTTATTTGTTTTACCACAAACCAATAAACATAAAATCCCTAGTTATCTGTATGTGACTCAAGCATGTATGTGGTGACATACAAGTAGATCATGTCTTGAGTGATAACCAAAATGGTCTGTAGGATATGGATATAAGAGGGAAACCTTATCCTGGTAATGCTACGGATGCAGCCCGCTTTGTGGAATGGTCACAAGTATTGTGATTTATCACAGATGGTCTGATCCTAATCATTCATGTTGGGGACATGCGAGCGGGGGCGTCCTATACAAAGAGTTTGTATAAGACCTAACCACGAAATGTTAACGTCTCGTTATATAACACCGTTCATGATAGAGATTTCATTTCACTAGGATGACCATAGGTAACATGACCTCAATCTTGAGTGAGTTGGGAACTCCTGCCATTGAGGGTGATCCTTTGATTTGTATGGGTGCGAGTGGCCAGGTCGCCGTTTCAAACCTACCATTTTGGGGATTCGTCTGATTTGGGAGCTGGGAACTCAGCTACACAAGATGGAATTCACTCCTTCCCCGAGACAGGGGTAAGTAGATAGATAGCTCCATTAAGGGCTGATTCCGGGGCTTGAATGATGTGGCGCCACACACCTTCTCTTGGCCCGAGAGGTGTTCACATATAGTTGGACTATGTTGTATTGTTCATTAGAGGAATCAGTGGTACTTGAGTGAGATGTAACTATAGAGACAAAATGGTAATTTGAGCCAACTGTACTTACGAGCATCTGTGAAGGGTCATCGTACTCATGATTGGTTATATTCGATGGACACAGGAATATATTTGTGGTAAGAACAGTTTAGCTGTTGGTCTTTAGTGGAATGCCTGACAGTTAACGGATGGTGGATCTTGTGGCTAAAGAGTTTAGTCAGCTATTCACGGACCGTTGGAGCTTCGAGCCACATTCCATTAAGTCCCATGAGTAGCTTGGATAAAGTCGAGAACCAGTGTTTGGGTTAATTTGAAATGTTCAAATTACAAGAGGAAGTTTGATTATATATGATATAATTGGACTGATTAATTATATATGATATAATTGGCTAAATGTATGAGATACATTATTTTAGAGAAAATTAGATATAAATATAATTTATATCAAGTAAAGGAGAAAATACTATAGTAGATATGTGATATCAAACTATAGAATAAAAATGTAATATGATTATATTAATTAATTAATTAATTGATTAATTATATGATAATTAAGCCAAAAATCACGTTTGGACGTGGGTTAGTGGGCCAGCGTTGGTTATTGTAATCGATGAAATAAAAATAAAATTGTTTCATTTTGAATCGAGAATTCAATTGCTCGTCCGCAAAAAGATAGAAGATCGCGTTGGTGAATCGTAAACTATCGCTTAAGCATTTTGAGAACCTTACGATAGTCACTCTCCACCTAAACGATCATCCACTTCGCGCCTAAACGATCGCACACTAGTTCCTACATGATCGCATAACTTCTCTAAACGATCATAGTGTGTGCCGAGTTTGCTAAATGATCGCATACTATTTCTTAAACGATCGTTCAGTAAAACCTACATGATCGTATAGAGTCTCTTAAACGATAAGCATCATGTTATGTGATAGCGCCTTTTTCCCCCTCACTTGCTTATCACCTACTCGATCCGTGCTTCCTCCTTCCTCTGCTAAATTCACCAAAGATCATGTTTTGGGTTCTCACTCTGAGAATACCTAGGGCTCTTTTCTGGTGGTGTCGTCCCTGTGGCGTTCATGTTTGTGCGGTTGTTCGTGTTGCTGTAGTCGACGCTGCTGCTGGGCGTTGGGTGATCAGGTAGAGGGTTCAGTTGCGTTGAGTTCCGAAGATTGAAGATTGTCTTCAACTGGTATGATACTCTCTCCCTTGTTATATCTTGTTCATAGCATACCGTTAATTAAGATATGTTTACATAACTGTGTGTTTGAATGTACATTGTTGTATTTCGGTCATTGTGAGATCGGAGCGATCCGAACGTGCTCATGGAACTCTCCAGTAAGAGATCCTTCACCATCAACTACGCCAATCTTCTCTTTAGAAGATTCAAAGAAGTCCGCCACATCCAAATTTGTCATATGGGATGGGTCTGTTGGGGTTGATGTCCTAAACTCTCGTTGGGTCATGTAGTTTGTAAACACTGTATTGAACAAATGCTTGTGATGTAATAATATATGATATTTTCTTCACTGTTGTCTATGAAACATGGGATGTTTTAATTACTTTACCACAAACCAATAAACTAAGATCCCTAGTTGTCGTTGTAACTTAAGCATGTATGTGTGGGGACATATAGGTGGATCATGCCTTAAGTGATAACCAAAATGGTTTGTGGTATATGAATACAGGAGGGAAATCTTATCCTGGTGACACTACGGATGCGACCCGCTTTGTAGAAGAGTTACAAGTGTAGTGACTTGCTACAGATGTTTTGATCCTAATCATTCATGTGGAGACATGCGAGCGGGGGCGTCCTATACAAAGGAGTTTGTATAAGACCGAACCATGAAGTGTTATAGTCTTGTTATATAATGTCATTCATGATAGAGACTTCACTTCACTAGGATGACCATAGGTAACATGACCTCAATCCCGAGTGAGTTGGGAACTCCTGCCTTTGAGGGTGGTCCTTTGATTTGCATGGGTACGAGTGGCCAGATTGCCGACTCAAACCTACCACTTTGGGGATTCGTCTGATTTGGGAGCTAGGAATTCAACTACACAAGATGGAACTCACTCTTGCTTTTGCTCCCTTAAGGGCTGATTCCGAGACTTGAACGATTTGGCGCCATACACCTTCTCATAGCCCGAGAGGTGCCCACACATAGTAGGACTATGTTGTATTGTTCATTAGAGGGATGGTGGTACTTAAGGAATTAGATGTAACTACAGGGGCAAAACGGTAAATTGGCCCAGCTGTACTTACGAGCATCTGTGAAGGGTTATCATACTGTTGACTGGTTATATCCGATGGACACAGAAATATATTTGTAATAAGAAGAGTGCAGCTGTCGGTCTTTATATTGGGATTGATGTCCTAATTCTCCCGAAGTCTCGTTGTTTTGTAAAGATACACATTGTTTGATGAATAAAATAAATGTTATTTAATTCTGGCATTTACTCATATCCCATAAACAAAGCTCATTGGTTATCTTATGTGAACTTAAGCATATATATGTGATATACAAGAGAATCATGCCTTAAGTGATAATCTAAATAGGTCTGTAGTATAAGGATTAAGGTGAGATACCTGATCCTGGTGACACTACAGATATGGCCCGCTTTGTAGAGGTTTACATGTGTTGTAAACTACTATAGATGGTAGATCCTGACCATCCATGTGGAGATGTGCGAGTGAGGGTGTCCTATACAAAAAGTTTGTATAAGACCTGGACCACGAGATGACTAGACTTTGTATATAACACCATTGATACTAGAGACTTACATCTCACCTAAACGACCATAGGTGACACGACCTCAATCCTAAGTGTTTTGGGAACTTCTGCATTTGAGGGCGGTTCTTTGATTAGTATGGGTGAGAATGGCTAGATTGCCAACGCAACAAGCCTACCTTTTTAGGGACTTGTCTAATCTAGAAGCTGAGAACTCAATTCACAAAATGGAATTCACTCCTTTCCCAAAGCAGGGATAAGTAGAGAGATTGCTCTCTTAAGGGTTGATTCCGGGGCTTGAACATAATGGCCACAACTTCTCTTTGGAAGAGAAGACTCGATCATAGTAGGACTATGACATATGTTCATTAGAGGGATCAGTGGTACTTAAGGAGACAAATAACTATAGGGGCATAACGGTTATTGGCCTAATTATACTTACTAGCGATCTGTGAAGGGTTGTCGCACTTTTGATTGGTTAAGATGGACACATAATATATATGTGGTAAGAAGAGTTCAGCTGTCGGTCTTTAGTGGAGTGCTTGGCAGTTAATGGATGGTGAATCCCGTGACTAAAGAGTTTAGTCAGTTATTCACGTACCGTTGGAGCTTCAAGCTATAGGTCCATAAGGTCGCCTTGGTAGCTCAATGGATTCAGTTGAGGATCAGTTCTTGGTCTTGATTTGAAATGTTCAAATTGACAAGAGGTATTTTGATTATATATGATATAATTGGTATGATGTATGAGATACATCTAGTGGAGGATTGATGTAAATGAGATTTACATTAAGTACCATGAAATAAAAAAAAGAACTATAGTTTATATGTTTCATGAGATGAAATATTAAAACTATAGGTTATAAATATAATATGATAAGTTGGTTATCAATTATATTTATAATAATATTAATGATTGGATAATTAAATCTTTTTCTCTAATAACCAATTGAGTGGGAGGTTAGGTGGTTCATGGTAACCGTGAGTTAAAAGAAATTTTTTTTTCCTAATTTTAGTAAGTTTTTACAAAAGTTTTTAAAAAACGTTGAAAAATTGTTTTGAGATTTCTCACGCAAAAAGAAAACTCACGGGCGTTTGTCAAGTAAATACGGATTTACTAAGCGACAATGTGTTTTAGTAAACGATCGTGTAGTGTTTTGTAGGTGACAGATACTGAGCTAAACGATGAGCTAAACGACGCTTAGCTTTTGCTAGAGAATTGCTTAGCTTTAGCTAAACGATTGGGCATCGACCTATGCGATAGGTTTTTGTCTTCTCCCATTTGCCCAATCGTGTACACGATTGTTGATTCCTCCTTCGTCTGCCTCATACCAAGTTCGAACAGAGTCCACCCTCTGGATTCTCACACTGAGAATACCAAGGTAACCTTCTTGGTGGTGCCATACTCAATTCGACACCGTCGAGGTTCTGTGGAGGCCGTTCGTGTTGCTGAGGAGTTCGTGACCGAGGCGATCGCTGAGGATGAGCACGAAGTATTCATGCAGTGTTGCGGTCATGTTGTTCGAGTGTTTGAGGTTGTTGTGTTCGAGCATTCGTGAGCAAGGAGCGTGGAGACGAGTCTACAAATTTTTGTAGCTTTCGCCTTGTTCATTTGTAGTTATCATGCTATAATTTCTATATCGATTTCATAACTATTTGTTTTGTGTACGATTGTAATTTGTAATGTTCATTCATAATTGTAATTTGGAATGATCTATTTTTCACTGCTCATGGAAATCTCGAGTTCGATTTTCTTCACTTTAGTAGAGTGCTTGGTAGTTAACAGATGGTGGATCTCGTGGCTAAAGAGTTTAATCAGCTATTCACGTACCGTTGAAGCTTCAAGCCACAGGTCCATAAGGTCCCCTTGGTAGCTCAATGGATTCAAGTTGAGAATAAGTTTTTGGGTCAGTTTGAAGTGTTCAAATTGACAAGAGGGAGTTTGATTATATATGATATGATTAAACTGGTCAATTATATATGATATAGTTGACATAATGTATGAGATACATTAATTGGAGGAAAAGGATATAAATATGATTTATATCTAGTGGAGGAGAAAAGGATTATGGTTTATATGTTGCATATGATATGATATTAAAATTATAGGTTATAAATATAATATGATAAGTTAGTTATTATATTTATTTATAATTAAACAATTATGAGATAATTGTTGGTGGTTTTCTCCATAACCGTGCATGAAAGTGGGAGGTTGCATTCAATTTTCATAACTGAAGGATAAAATGAAAATAGTTTTCATTTTGCAAAGAGATCGGATAATCGCTTTAGATTTGTACATTGCCCATCGTATAGTTAACGGGAGCCTACATGACAGCATAAGTTTTACTAAACGATCGTGTACACGCGCAATCGACCTAAACGATCGTATAGCTTTTACTAAACGATCAAGTGCGAGAGCGAGATTACCTAAACAATCGTTTAAACAATCATACCCGATTACCTAAACGATCGTGCACCTTTTCTAAACGATCAAGTACCCATCTATATGATAGACACAAAATCTCTCCCATTTGCTTGGTTGTTGAATACGATCGTGTTTCCTCCTTCCCTCTACTAAATCCAACAGAGCCCACACCTCCTAGATTCTCACTCTGAGAATACCGAGGTTACTGAGTGGTGGTTTCCTTTTTGCTGTTTGTTCGTGTAGAAGATCATTTGGTGTGAGTGACAACGAGATTTGTTGGACGATTGGCTTGGCATGCACAATGACAGCGAGAGTTGCTGTTCCTAGCGAGACCGAGAGAAAGACAGAAGAAAGGTTCTTCAAAGGTGAGTCTTTCGGTTCTTTGTATTTAATTAGTTTTCTAAGCATGCCGTAATTTGTTCTAAAATGCATAACTTGTATGTATGTTTGTGAATGCAGTATTTCTATCACAATGAATTTGAAACAATCTTGCTTTTGCTCATAAGTCATCTTTGATAAGAGTTCCTTCAGGGTCAACTATATTATTATCCTGGTATGCAAAATTTACTTCCACATTTTTTTCCTTTTTCCTTCAGGGAGGTTTAATAGAGGTCAACTAAGTGTTTTGACGTACGACAGGTACGTGACCAATGCCCAATCATTCTGCATCGGAAGCATTTATTTTCAACACTTTTTGAACTCTTATCTTATGGAGATTTTTCTTTGTGATCATCATTTTGTGTGGTTCTTTTGAAATTTGAACGATTAAAATGACCACCACGAAAATAATAATTATTTCTTCCTTTTCTATGGTCATGACCTCGACTGTGACCACAATCTCGACCACGATTGTTTTTAGAATTCACAGCATTCACTTCAGGGAATGGTGCGGTTTCGGTTGGTTAAGATTCATGATTTTTCATCAATAACTTGTTATTTTGTTTGGCCACAAGAAGCCATGAAATTAATTTAGAATATAGTTTAAAACTTTTCTCTCGATATTACTACTACATGAGCATATTTGAGACATGAAATGTAGAAAATGTCTTCTCTAACATATCAGCATTAGTAATTTTTTCTCCGCATAACAACAATTTTGAACTAATTTTAAATAATGTAGAACTGTAATCACTTACTGATTTAAAATCTTGTAGTCTTAAATGCATCCACTCATAACGGGCTTTAGGAAGAATAACTGTCTTTTGATTATCATACCTTTCTTTCAAAATTTTCCACAAGATACAAAGATTTTTTATTGTAAGATACTCCATTTTTAATCCCTTGTGGATATGATGACGAAAGAAAATCATAGTTTTTGCTTTTTCGTGGCTAGGTGTCGCATTTCCCTTCTTTAATTATTTCTCCCAAGTTCATAGCATCTAGGAAAATTTCGGCATCGAGCACCCATGACAAATAATTATTGTCATTAATGTCAAGGACTACGAATTCTAATTTTGTAAGGTTTATCACGACAACACTATCACAAAATATTGTATTTGTATTAGAAATTTTAGATGTATTAAATATGAAAAATAACATTTAATTTATTAATTATAATAAAGAGGAAAATACTTGACTTACTTTTAGGACCTACCTTCAGCGATGAAAGCAACAGGAGCTCGTACTGATAACGTATTGTGAAATTGAGGAGCACAATGGAGCGCAACGAATATGGAGAAAATATAATATATATATATATATATATTATAATAATAATAAATAAATAAATATAATAATATAAAATATAATTAAACTTATAAATAACTAAAATAATAATTTTATGGAAATAAGAATAATAGAAACGGTTGAAAACTGTTTAAATGGAAATAGGAATAATAATTTTAGGGAAATTATTTCAAATGGTAAAACTGTTGAAAATATTTACAAGCAAAATTTTAGAATATCAATGATAGACACTGATAGACTTCTATCAGTGTCTTGATAGAATTCTATCATTGTCTATTGGCGCCTATCATTGATAGTTCTAAAATTATACTATATTTTGTAAATATTTTGATTTATTTTTCTATATTTAAAAACAGCCCAATAGAAAATATGAATTGATGGAAATAGGAAAAATATGAAAATTTCTTTTTATTATCACCAATGTTCATAATATTAAGATCCACCAAATGTTACTATTTATAGGCAAAGTGACAAGTATGATGTGGAGACACCAAACATGAATTATTACAAGGCACATTGGCAACATAAAAAATGACACCTGACGTTTAGGACACTAAGCATTGGGCATCTATTTTTATGATATTTATAATAATTTTTTTTTATGACTGACCTATTTCTAAAAAATTATTTTTTATTAACCTTTTTGCATGTGAAATACCACTTTTACTCTCAATATTAAATGTCTCTTCCCATGTATTTTCTACTTCTCTTTACTCTACCATTCCAACAATAAAACGAAAATTCAAAGTCATTTAAAACTAAAGATGTTTTAATGTTTTACTTACTTTATAAGCATAGTTGAAAAAAATGCGAAAAATCGTATGAAAATAAATGGTCATTTAGTTAAAACGGAGTTGTATCGACAAAGATATGATAAAAATAAAATTATCGTTTGCAGAAAAAGGTGTGCGATCGCTGACATTAGCGCACATGATTGCTTACATCAATATATGTGATCGCTGACATCAACATAAACGATCATTGGCGTCAGCATATGCAATCTTTCAGTTTTCATTTAATATTGAGGATAAAAGTGGTATTTCACATGCCAAATGGGTCAATAACAATTAAGTTTTTAGAAAGAGGTCAGTCACTTTTTTTTTTTTTTGCTTTTTGGATCATTTTGTGCAGTTTTCCCTTTTATTTTCTGGTAGGTTTTAGTGGAAACTTTGACGAAGTTACATATGACATTCAAATATTCAGTGCAAGTTTGGCAGATTATTTGATGGAAGCCTATGAGATTCAGCATTTTAGAAAGCCCACTCAAACACGTGCCAAGCTCGGTGTAGGTTTGGCGCCTCTCCGGTTATTTGATTGAAACCTATTACCATTCAGTGTTTTAGAAAGCCCACTCGGGCACACGCCAAGATCAAAGTGTAGGTTTGGCGCCTCGTCTTTGCTCACAAAATAAGGAGCACCTCAGGCTTGCACCTTTTGTGAAGCCCCAAGACTCAAAGTCATGTGCTTTTGGACTTTTTCATTATTTTTTTAAAAAAATAGTAATAATTAGGGTCTTTCCTTCTTTATTAGCTAAAAAAAAATCAAATCTAGTAAGCTTAAATGCAAATTTTCTTGTGTTTAGAGTTTTTTTCTCCCAATATTTCCACTTGATTATACTTTCTCGAACTATGTAGTATTTTCATATATAGTGCACAACACACAAAAAAATCTACACTATTTTTTTTGTGCCTTGTGCTTAAGTCCCAAAAGACTATTGTGCTTTAGTGTACATAAACATTGCTTACATGGAATAATAACTCTTTACTATTTTATTTTAAGTGGAGAAGAAAATGTGATATATTGAGAAGGGTGATATCCTTCCTCAAAGTTTTTCTAATAGGAAGTTGGGGAGGATGAAATTGTCCATCTAGTCGAAGGTCGTCTAGAATGAGTTCTCTATATAGATGGTTATCTTAATAGCGAGTTGAAAAAAGTTTGCCTGAATCTCAACGAAAATCTCTTTCATAGAGTCTTCTCCCAAATCTCAAAAAGAAACTACAGTTGATGATTCCTTCTTTGATAGGACAAGTTCCTGTTCACTAACCATAAACTTTGAACTAGTCATTGATTGCTTTTGGTATTACGAATAAACTCATCAAGGCTAAAGTCAAGATCAATCAAAGCTCTTAGTCTACACACAAATGGGTGACGCCAAAACCTTTCAACTTTCTTCAAAAAAAACAAATTTATATACACTTTACTTGATGAATTAATTTGTTCGAAGCTATGGCCATCTTGGTGGGTCTAGAAGCGATCAACCGTCCAATCTGCCTCTAACGATTGAATCTGATTCGTTAAAGGTCATCAATCTCATTAATGGGGTAGTTTCCTCCCTCTTTGATATTCGGATCGTTATTGAGGACATTACTTTTATCAACAATTCTATTAGTCTCTTTTACTTTTGTCATGCCCCTCTAAGGTGAACAAACATGTTCATGCTTTTGTACCTCTTTGGCATCTTCTTAAGGGGTTTTTTTTTTAAAAATATATATATATATATATATATATAGAAAGATATTTTCTCTATCATTGTTGATGAGGAGGGTAGGTTGGAATCCTTTTTCTTGTTGCTTGGGTTGGCCTAAAGAAAGACTTGAAAAAGATTTCAAGAGTAATTACTGTAGTTGCTTAGTGTGAAAAGTATCTTGGTTTACTTAAACAAAGGGGTTGGAAAGTTGTACAAGAGTGAAAAAGCAAGTTTGTTTGTTTTCAATTATTCTTCTTTTTCTCTCACTAAAATGTGGGAGAGGGGATCATATATTAGGCAATCTTAACCTACACAACAAGTGATTGTGGTGATTTATCTTCAATTGAGAGATGTACTTTTAAAAGAGGGTAAATTTGAAAGATAGTGAGTGAAAGCTCAATTATTTATTTATTAACAGAAATAGACTTCAAAGAGTGCACACTCTCAAAAGAAACCTCCATTATCTCTTTGCATCTCTATGATCAAAATGTTTGTGCTATATGAGTAAATGGAACTCATTTTTAATCTTGTAAAAACTTAAAAGGAAGAAGATGCCAAGCAAATTGTAGCCATTTCCTAAAGATTGTCCAACAAAGGAGATGCCTAATGTGACTGTATGACAACAAAGGATAATACAACAGTAAAGACAAGCTGTATTGTTGTAGCTTCAAGATTAATTGTGCAACTGGTGGAATAACATGTGAAAAATCAAAACTCCCAACACAATCATACTTTTATGATAATGTTTGACAATTTATTCTAACCCCTCCCCCTCTTAGTAATTAGTAGAAGATTTACGAGTAAATCAAAAGTTGATTATTTTATTTAAAATGATTAATGTTCAGGGTTGTTAAGACAAGACCCAAAATTCATGTGCGAGCCCAAGCTCAAAGGAAACTAAGAGGAGGTATAGGAGAATAGACATCTCGAAAGGAAAAAGTTAGAGAGCCTCAAAATTTAGGTTGACCAGCTGAGCTGGTAAATATATACATCAATATGAAAATAACTGAGTTACGCTTCGATCTTACATCCTGCAACTTCGAGCGTCGAAAACAACTATGACATTGTAAGAGTTACCCATTACTACATGCTATTATCAAAGGAAAAGCACTATAAGTAACCCTATTTGACGCCCCCAAAGGGAAAAGTTACTGATCTATAAAGGAGAGTATTAACCTTATTTGTTATCTACTTAATTGAATTATTCACTCCTTTTACTGACTTAAGCATTAGAGTATAATAGGTTCGAAACCAAACTAGTGTAAGGATCTCTTACGCATGTCAGCTCGGAAAGTAAGACCAAACCAGAAGAAGCAGGTCAAAGGTTAAGTCCACAAAAGGCCTGCAACAACAACAAACACTGTGAGATTCGAGCGCCACTAAATAATATTGTAAATAATGGAATGCATACATATACAATAACATTCCACTAATATACAGACTAATAACTACATTAACAAAACAAGATTAATTTGTAAACACGTTGGTATTTTGTACTTATAAAAAATATTAATTTGGGTAAAGCGAACATATTTTGTACTTATAAAAAATATTAATTTGGGTAAAGCAAACATAAGTCAATTAATATATGCGTGCGGTGGCAAGTAATAAAAATTGTGCAATAAAATCAAAGAATTTACAGCTGGCAGTGTTACATTTTTGTGTAAGAAAAGCATAAATGGGGTGTGGCCAAAACAGTGGAAATTGTATTCCATTTTGTGTGGGGGAAGGAATATTTCATCTACTTCCTTCCAAAGTTTTCTCCAAACAAATTGTCTTTGTTGTATTATTTGTACCCAAGTTGCCCTTATACCACGTGGACCAGTGTCTGGGACCACCACCAACTCTATTATTATTATTATTATTATTATTTTGGAATTTTCTTAATCTTCCCTTTTACAAATTACATTACACAAAATATTGTTATCCATATGTTGATTTCATTTTCACTTACAAATTCCCTAAGGTAAATCATGGTTTCAATTTTACCTTTTATTTTAAAAGTTTTCATTCTACCTCCAATATTTTATTTTAAAAATATGTATAGGATTTTTTTTAAAAATATCTTAAATAGCTTTATATAAGCATATAAGCATGTGTCAAAGATGCTAAATAAAAGATAAATCAATTATCAACTAAGTCCTAAATATTTTTTCAGAATTTTCCATTACCATCTTTTTTGTTGGGTGATTGTATTTCAAAGTATTGGTTATAGATCAATAGAAAATTAAGAATTAATTCTAGACAACTTTTTTTAATCTTTTAAAAAAAATAACATTTAAATGGTTGCCGAATCATTATTTTTTGAAAAGTCCCTTTATCTATTGAATATGATTTGAGAGATCTCAAATGGTTGGATGGTTGCTTCCATGATTAGAAATCATATTAGTTCAAGGAAAAAACTTAGATGCTGCAGACTGCATCCATATTTTGTGTCGTGCACCTAATGAAAAACTGATATATGTCAATTTTAAAAATATTTTTTTTGCTAAAAAAAAGTGGAGTATGAGACTTAGTTGCAGATTTAAGTATTCTTTTTTGTTCAAATTGTTGGATTTTCAAGGTTTTTAGACTTGTTTTCTTTAGTGAAAAAAATATTTATTATCTTTCATTTGATGGTTCATCTCTCGACGCCAAATGCCTTTTGTATTTACTCAAGACAAAAGTTTACATCGATTAGAATAGGGGTTTCTAAGAATGTACCATAAAAAAGAAAATATATGAGACTTCTCACACTAGGTTAAGCTACTAATTTAATTTTAAGCTTTTTTAAAAATCATATTTGCATATTCTCTTAAGGTGTATTTGAAATACGTTTTCAAGTGTTTAATTTAAAAAATAATTCATTTTGGAAAAAATTAGCTGTGTTTGGTGATAATTTAAAATAATTTTTGAAGTGTATTTTCAACATTTTTGTCAAAAGTGTATTTTTTTTCTCAAATCAATTCAAACGGGTCTTCGTCTTTTCTAGTTCAAGTGTTAGTTTATTAATGTTACAATAATTTCTCAATTTTACATTTTTTTCTTATTCATTCTTCCCTTACTAAATTATTTTGTGATAATTATGTAACTAGTTAACAATTCATATAGTTTCAAAGTTAAGACTTTTCAATAATAGAGGGAAATATATTAAAGCAAACTACTATTTTTCTTGTGAGAAGTTTGCTAATAATCAACTGTCAAAAAATTTCATGCTTTCTAAATATTACATCATTCCACTTGAATATTTTCTTACAAAGTCATTGTCAAGTTGGCTAATTTCATATGTACAGGGCGAGTTTTCCTTATTTTATTTTATTTATTTATGAAGTTTTATTTAAAAATGTTTAATTACATTAAATAATTATCTTAAAAACTATTTTCAAGATATTTGTAATTTTTTTAAAATATTATTATACACTTAGTTATTATCAATAGAAATTATATCCATAAATTATTGTTGTTTCTGCAAAATCATTTAGAAAGTTTATACAAACAAACATTTAATGCCTTAATTAGTTTCACAAATATTAGTTCCCTTGTTTTTGTTAGTTGAACTAATGAAACTATTATGCATTAATACACTTTTAAATCAATGAAGAATTTAATTCCACTCATTGATGAGTTGTACCTTTCTTTTTTCAAAAAGAAAATTACCATTTAAAGAAAATAAAGAAGATGGTGCATGTCAACTTTTAGGCTAACTTTTTTTTTTTCCAATTAATTTTTAAAATAATTAAATTAAGAAGAATCCATAGATTAATTTGTAAATGAAAAGATGGAATATGAAAAAGCTAGAGGGACTGTCAAATGGGGTAGCATAATATAGGATATTTTGGTAACAAAAGGGATAAAAGAGGACAAAATTTTGAGAACTTTGGGAGGAAAAGCATCTTTGAGTGGGGTGCATAATGCATATTCTAATTTTAAATAACCCTATGGCTACTCTCATATGTTAATGCTTAGTAATCAAAAGAATTCATCAAGAGGAATTACAATGGTAAATTCAGAATGAAGAGAGCAAATTATGAGATTCCAAAAGGTATAAACAGCATAATTATTGAGAGTGAAGAAATCAAATCAATTGAAACTTTAGTAGTATCTTTTTTAGACTTTTAGGTAGACAAATATATTGGTAAATATTAGATTAAATTATACAAAATACTTCTAAATTTGGAAGTAAATTAAATGCTCTTAAAATTTTAAAAGTTTTATTTTAGTTCTTTAATTTTGCACGTGTTTATAGAAATTTTGTTGACAAGTGACTTTATATAATTTAGTAAAAATAAATGTAACAAGTTAGGTTTGAACCTAAAACTAAAGGGGACTAAAAGATAAATATACCACTAGACTAGCTAGTAGTTTTGATATTAAAATAATCTTATATATATATATATATATATATAAAGAACATAAAGTTGAAGGAGACTCGAACCCCTCTTGGACCCATACTAAATTCGCCTATGATCATAAAGGATGTTAATAATATCTCTCTTTTAAATGAATGGTAACAATGATAAAATATCTTCGACATAGTTAAAATTTGTCCTTGCTTTAATAAATAAACTCTATAAAGATATGTCACTTGAGCTATATATACTCCTCTCTGCGAAGTCGGGAGTTTCAAATCTTCATAAGCCATTTATTATAAAAAATTTGAAGCTATTTTATATATTTTAACCTAAATATAATGCAAGGGAGAAAAGCAAAAAGGCATAACTCCCTCGTGTTGTCTCTTTCACGAAGACCACAAAGGACCCCACCTTCCCTCTTTTGTATTTCTTACCTCAATACATATATCCAATTATATTTGAAACCCAAACATCTCTTTGTTAAGCCAATACCTAACAATCTGCAAAACATTTTTATTTTCATTTCTTTTTTAAGGAAACAAAATGGTTATCTTCTTAAAAATTTAAAAACCAAAATGAATTAAAATTGAAACTAAAACGAATATTTTAAAAATATAAAAGCCAAAATAAGTACAAGGATAAAAAAAAAATGAAAATATAAAGATCAAAATAAACCAAAATTGAAAATATATGAACTAAAAGGATTTCCAATAAATGCAAACGGTCGAATAAAAAACTAGATCAAATCGAATTATACCCTTGATTATTATTTTCATCTCGTGCTCCACATTCTTCCACATCATGATTTACATATCCTAAAATCGTGCTAGTGTAAAGTACACACACATAATGACCCATGTGACATTTTTTTAATAAAAAAATAAATATGTATTACAAATAATTTTATATTTACTCACCTCTCCTCCACATTCATACTCGTTCTCATCTCACTTCTAAACAAACACACGTGGAAACATTAATTAAATTCGAAATCTCCACACCAACAATAATAATTTTAATTACACATTTATTAACCGCTAAATTACAATTTTTTACCTCACTCCCAAAACAAGCCTTTTCCACTAATTCATCATTACCATCTTTAATTAAGATTTAACGCTAACCGTTTTCTTTTGTTTTAATCGTCGAAAATATTCATTTTCCGTTAACGGATTGGTCGCCTGTCAACGTCGCGTGGCCGTTACGTCCGTCCGCAACTACGGCGCACATTATCAAAAATACGGCGCCAATTTATGTTTACCTTTTTAACAATATTAATAACAAAATACGACGTTAAATTAATGAAGCTGGTTCTATTCTCGTTCTTAAATTTTTAAAACTTTTAAAAGTTGTTTTTTTATCTGCTATTAAAATTCGATTAATTTTTAAATAAAATATAAGATGATTTATGTTTTTACATGATTACGCAGCTAAATAAGTTAGTTTTGCAAAATTTCAATTTTGAATTAGATTTTAAAGTGAGTTTAAATAAATTCACAAGTTATTTTAAGTTCAAAATTTTGGTCATTTAAATCCGTTGTTGACATTTTACTTTATCTTTTATTTTACCCAATACATGTTATATGCAATTTCAACCAAAAAAAAATAACAAATTAAATTTTTTTAAATAAATCTAAACCAAATTCTAATTATTAGTGAAATAATTATAATTTACATCCGTCGTATTCGTATAGTAATTTACCAATAAGTATATATATGTTTTTTTTTAATAATTTTTAAATTTTTTTTTTTGTATTTACATTCTTCACCTCTCTCTCCTCCCCACTGCTAGACAACTCGTCGGAATTTATTAGGAAAAAAATGTTATGAAAATCAAAAAAGAAAAAAAAAATTAAGGCAAAAATTATGGAATTTCTTCGGTACAGATTTTACCAGAGAGGGGAGCATCTTCTACTCGGGAATGGCAACGAGAACCGGCCGCCAAGCTCGCCGGAGAAATCTGTACCGAAATGTCGCCGATATTGGCCTAAGAGAGCGGCGAGTGGTAGAAGGCGAACCGATTCCAGCGGCGCTGGTGTTGGCCGCCGTTAAAAATCCCTCCTCTTCTTCGATTCTCCTATCGGAAACCTTATCCTCAAGCGGCGGCGACGAGACGAACAAATCCTTGAGTTTCCGTCTGGCACGGACCTCCTTTTCATTTTTCTCCGGAATCATAAGGTCGCTATCGTCGTCGTCGTCGTCGACATCTTGAGAATCGGCGGAGTTATCTTGGTAGGGAAATCGGCGGCGATCGGTGCGATTGAGGAGCATTCTTAGGGTTTTGCGGCGGCGGCGGCGAAGATGAATGACGGGACTAGCGTTGGGGCTTCGAGTAGGGCTACCAGCGACGGCACATTGAGAGGCTAAGAGCTTGAATTTATGCAAAGTAGCCATGGGAGATTGAGATTTGAGAGATTCGTTGCTTAATTTCTGCTCTGTGAAACTGAAAATTGGAATAAAAACGAAAAGATTGTAAGAGAAAGAGATCCGAGAGTGAGAAGAAGAAGTGTGATGTGAATTTGGATCGTTTTGGGGTTCTTTTCTTTACTCTTTGGAATTAGAGAGAGAAGAGAGCAGCAGCGAATAAAAATATTTTTTCTTATTATTTATTATCTTCTTTGGAGGGTTATACGTAGGGTTAGCCATTGTTTACACGTGGCGGGTCCTAGGAACTTGCATTCAGATCCTTCCAAATTTTGTATTTACGTTTCTAGACACAAACACCATTTCCTTTACCCACACAATTGAAAGAGGAAAATGTTAAATTATAAAAAAATACCTCTTTAACTTTGTCATTGGTTTAGAAAACATCTCTATATTTTTAAACAAAGTATTATTCAACCTTTAAGCCTTTGAATACTCAAGACTACCCTCAGCCATGGGACAAATGTCTAGAGAAATGCTCAATTCATCCTAATAAATGAGGAAGTAGACTCGAATAATAATTCAACAACCACAATAGCAAATCTAAATTAGATTCAAACGAAAATAACGAAACAAGAGGAAGGGTGACGAGATTGACACATATTTTATAGTGGTTAGACCAAAGTCTATATCCACTATGCAAATTAGGGTAGAATTCTTTATTAGCAGCAAAAATACAAAATATCAAAGAAGAAGATGCCAAATCAGGCTCCAAATTGAGCTCTAAAGGAGAAAAAAATACACAGAGGACAGCAAAAACTCACTGCCCTATTTCATGATCCTGTATGATGTTTTGAGTTTCTGTTAATGGATCCTCTAAACCATCATCCTGTATGATGTTTTGAGTTTCTATTAAACTCATATAATGTTCAGGTTGTTGAATAACCCTCCCACTATGTCAAGGCAACCTCAACTCTTGGGATGGACGTGACGGGACAACAATAGTTGTTGATGGACCAGCTTGATCAACACCTCTTGTTGATGTTTCTGTGGCATCTTTAGTCATTTCTTGTAATATTAGTTTACTGCAAGGTAGATGATTTTTTATATGATCTTCTTCCAAGAATGTAGCGTTTGTCGATATAAATACTTTATCTTCTTGGGGATCATAAAAAAATCCTCCTTTTGTTTCTTTGGAGTATCCTACAAAAAGGCATAATTTCGAACGTGTTTCCAATTACTTAGAATTTTGTACTAACACATGTGTTGGACAAACCCAGATCTGGAAATGACATAAACTAGTTTTGCATCCTTTCCATAATTTATACGGTGTTTCTGAAACACTTTTTGAAGGAATAACGTTTAGAATAAATATTGCAGTCTGTACTGCATACCCCCAAAAGGATTGAGATAACTGAGCATAACTCATCATAGATCGGACCATGTCTAATAAGGTTTGATTTCTCCTTTCTGCAACACCATTTTGTTGTGGTGTTCTAGGTGCTGTGAGCTGGGATTGAATTTCATGATTTATTAGATAGTTCTGGAATTGTAAATCCATATACTCACCACCTCAATCAGATCGAAGTGTCTTAATTCTTTTACTTAACAAATTTTTAGTTACACCCTTAAATTCTTTGAACTTTTCAAGAGTTTTAGACTTATGACTGATTAAGTAAATGTAGCCATATCTAGAGTAATCATAAATAAAACTGATGAAATATCGATAGCCTCCTCGAGCTTTAACATTCATCGAACCACATAAGTTTGAATGTATAAGTTCGAGAGGCTCTTTGGCACGAAGATCTTTTTGTCACTTTTCCCTGACATGATTCATATGGAGGTAAAGAACTATCTTCTAGCTGATTTAGATGACCGCTTTTAACCAATCTCTCAATCCTATTGAGATTAATGTGACCAAGTCTGAAGTGCCAAAGATAGGTGTTGGGAGAAATTTTTCGCTTCTTATTTTGAGTCTCAATCGTTTTAAACATCTCTATATTTAAATGGCTCTTGCTTCAGTTGGTTTTAATATGTACAAGTTATTTTCGAGTCTTGCAGAACAAATATGAACACCTCTTGAATAAACAAACACTTCATTACATTCAAAAGATATTCTGTATATGTTTTCTAGCAGACAGGAAATTGAGATCAAGTTTTTTTCATCTTAGGTACATAATATACATTCCTAAGTAAGATAAAAAAAATCTCCAAAAAACAGGTTAACATCTTCCACTGCTTGAGCTGAAATGACTTCACAAAGTTCTCTCCAAGAACTAGTTTCCTGTAGAAAAGTGCAAACGTGATTAGCAGCGCCTGAATCCAATATCCAGGTAAGGTGAGTATTCTCCAGTAGACATGTTTCAACAACTGGTAAATCAGATTTACCTTGTTTTGTCATTTTTACTTTCTTTTCAGCCAAATACTTTGGGTAGTTACGGTTCTAGTGTCCATCTTCTCCGCAATGGAAACATTTTCCTTTGGGAGTTTTGTTTTTGTTTTTCTTAGCAGTGGGTTTCTTTTTCCATTTTCCTTTCTTCTTCATTTGTACGGTTTTGTCTTTCAAAGATCAAGGAACATACTTCTTATTATTAGTGGGTTTCGTTCCAGACATAGACCCTTTATAAAACTTCTTAGGTTTAGAAACAACATTTATTTCTTTTTTCTTCAGTTTCATCATTAACTGATATGTTTGTAACCCATTCAATAGCGTGGTCAAATTATAAGTATTCTGTTTGTAACAGCATTGGTTCTGAATGACAGATAACTCTCCGAGAGAGATTCCAATATCATACTAACTTGACTCGTCTCATCTATCATCGCCCCATGAGCTTCCGCAATATTAAAATGGACCATCATATCGAGAACATGTTCTCTTATGTTGGTTCCATCTTTCATGTGCGTAACGTAGACATACTTAATGGCTTCATGTCGAACAGAGGATGACGGTTGCCCAAACATCTCTTAAAGCAACGCCATTATCTCATGGCCGGTGGGCATAATCTCATGTTTCTTATTAAGTACATCAGATATACTTGCTAAGATGTAGGTCCGAGTTTTCTCATTAGCCCTTACTCACATATCATAGATGTTCCAAACATTTCGGTTCACTGTTATACTGGGAACCAGAGGACATTCCTCCATCAACACAAATCTCAAATCATCCACAACTAATATCGTATTGATGTTGGATTTCCAATTTGAATATCCTTCACCATTAAATTAATTGAAAGCTAGCAATTGTATGATTGAATTCGACATTGCTGAAACATTTTAAACAAACTCTATTAAGTAATTATGCATCTAAATCCATTTTTAGCAAAATAATAAAGCACCCAATAAATCCTTATTTATTTGCAACGATACTTTAGTGATTTAGAACAATTGCTACCAAGGGACAGTCAAGAATTCCTTCACAAAAGCAAGACAATTCTTGACCAAAAATTATATCAGAATAACTCTTTGTTCTTATAGTTTTTTTGGTTATCGTTTTCGGTCAAGATCTTTACTAACAATTAGTAATTCTTGTAAGTGTGACCCGCCATTTTTAGATCTTATAGAACGGTATGAATATGCCCCCGAAATATAAGACAATACCCAAGACGGAACTATAAGACCCTATTCATTTTACTTAAGCCTGGGTTATTCGAATCCTATGTTACAATCCTCCGAGGGGATCGCCGCGGTTAACGACTAGTTAGTACCGCCTAAAAACTACAACAGACGCAACATAGGAATCTCATGGTTCAAACTAATGGAGGAGACCGTAGGACAATGTTGACACATTTCCTTCACCCACTTACTATGAACTACTTCCCTCATTCACCTTGTTATTGACCCATGCAAATACTTTCCGAATGAAGCAGTCGTGGTAAAAGCGACATGAAGCCGAGCATGGATCACACGGTGTGAACTCTTGAGGACGTGAGAGCTAATAACTATATATCGAATATATTGTTAAGCTCTTACTGAAGTGTTCTATGTGTTTGGGTATTTACTTAGGTATAACAGCTAAATTTAAACAACCTAAGTCTAAGTGGTTTATCCAAGTATAACGCTTATAATTGGATTTTAACCTACAATGTCTAGGTGATAAACCATTTTATTACCTCACATCGCTCACGCAAGCTCATAAAATCAGTTAACAATGCTCAATCTTTCGGTCATAATCCCCAGGTAGGAGGTGTTCCATAAACCGCTTAAGTACTTCCAACCTTAGACAGATTTATGAACCGATTTGAGTTTGTAACCAAATTTTATAAGGTAACAATCTATTTTAACGATTAAAACTAGTTGTTAACCTAAGTGAGCATGCAACTGTTCTTTGTTATGGATTTTAAATGTCTAACCCAATTTTATAACAACTTACAAAATTTTGGACATACTAAACATCCACAACATTCAACAAACGCATTCAATATCTAATATTACTATTATATTAAATAAAAGAAACCCCAATATGCATACTATATATTATAACATTTTACGACATACTTTCAATGCATGTAACATACTTCCTATGGTGGGGTTTTAAATCTACATATCATATTGTATGCGTATACATGAATTATTTAATTATTACATACATTACATGCATAAACAATTAAACATAAACTGATATGGTTTTAGTTTTGGCATAAACAAGCAAACAAAAGCCTAATTATTACAAATAGCTTCAAAAACCATCTCTGAACCGCTCCAGACCAAACTTAAGCAACTTGAACCGGTCTGGATAAGTCTGAACCGGACCAATAAAGTCTAAACCTGACCAGCCAAAAACCCTTTGAGGCTGAACTATATTGGATCTCGAGAAAATCGGTCGAACTGGCTGCTCTCGATCCAAGCTCAAAATCTCGCTAAGGCTAATCGTGTAGCTCTAGAGTCTATCGTCTAGCACGATCGACTAGTGTCAAGTAGAGGTACACGATCGCTTAGTGTCTTCCATCTATCGTATAGTGCCATCGTTTAGTGCCCGAGTAGAGCTACATATCGCTTATCATCATCGCATAGTGCCTCTTGTCATCGTTTAGTGTATGCCGCAACTACACGATCGTGTAGTGTCATTGTATAGCACTTCAATGCATTGTTTAGTGCCGCATCTAGATGATCGCGTAGTGCCATCGCATAACACTTCAACGCATCATTTAGCTCTCATGCAAAGCTACACAATTGTGTAGTGCTATCATATAGCATTTCAACGCATCATTTAGCTCCCGCAAGTACACGATCGTTTAGCGCACAACATCACAACGACCAACGGCTGTAGCTACATAATCGTCTAGCTTTTCTTCACATCGTTTAGCACCTAGAGCTAGACAATCGTCTAGCATTTAAACCTCAACGAAGATTTTTTAGTAGAAGCTAAAAAACTGGAATCTGCAGCTCGGCCTTCTTCACTTGTTTCTTCAATTACATCTTAATTTCAACTTTAATGACTCCAAATAAATTAAAGACTCTTGATAACACATATAAGCTCATGAATCAAGAGACAATTACAAATTTAATTAAGAAAATAAAGAGAAATAAAATGCCAAAAATTGAGAAAACCATATTAGTGCATCAGTTTCATATATCTAATGAAAAACACCCACCACACCAAAATTAAATTGAATTGAATGCTTATATGATGCTCTGATACCAATTGTAAGAGTATACAACATGCAGCAGAAGTAACAAGGATCAATAAGCATTCTAATTCATTAATTTTGGCAAAAACTAAAGCATGCTCATCTAATATAAGAGGGTTTGAAGTCATACCTTTGTAGAACCCTTTAAGATCTTGATCCTCAATAGTTGTCTTCTCCAAAAATTGTCGTGAACTACCTCAAGATCTTCTCCACTATCCTCTTGGAGATTTAGAATGAGTTTTGGGACTCAAGAACAGCTTGAACGGACAGAAATTAGGAGTGAAGCTCACTGCTACAAAAGAACAATTCTTCTGCCCGATTCTTCAGTAAAAATCCTTTGAATGCATGCCTCAATTCCTCTCCAATCTTCTTTATTTATTGCAGATGAACATGCAAAGAAGATGACTGCATGAGCATGAGATGCGGCTCATGCTTGGAGTAATTGAAGAAAATGTCAATGGGTTTTGTGTGAGCTAGTTGAAGATGGTAATGGAAAAAAACATTTTTCCATTTTGTGCAATTTTCCAATTTTTCTATTTTCATCAAAAAATGATTTCAAAATCAATTTTGATTTTAAAATTGAAAATATTATTAATTTTATAAAATTAATTCATAAATTAATTTTTTTATAAAATTAATAAATAATCATTTAAATAATTTTAATTAATTTAATATTGAATATTAATTAATTTTTACACAAATCCACTTTCATATATTTAAATCATATTTAAATATAAATTCTCCTATTCCGTTTAATTCTAATTTGAACGCTTCAAATTAACTTATCATGCTACTCTAAAGCTTATCCATTTACGAGCTAGTAGGGGGACCTCACGGACCTACAGATCATGAGCTCTAACGATCTGAGATTAATCGGCTAAACTCATTATACCGAATTAATCCTCATTCGTTAACTAATGGGTCACTCTACTATAGCCCATAGTTGAACTCCCTTCACTGTAGATATATTATGTTCACTTGATATAACCATAATCAGTAAGTCAATCCTTCATAGGTTGTTCGTAATCACAGCTGGGTCAAGATCACCATTTTACCATTATGAACAGGATTTGTTCCCATGTGCTAATGTTGCACAAGCTACACTCATGTTCAACGTGTTTCCTTCGCCATCATAGTTGTGCAGCATCCCGTAGGATCGTAGGGGCATTACTTATTCGAGCTCTATCATCGAACACCCTTAAAGCTTCGAAATACTGTTCAAGTCCGAACAAGAAGTTCTCTATTAGAGCAACATTACAGGTACTATTATAGGTGTCTGACTTAGGGACCTTGAGGCCAGGGGCACTATACGCAATGTGATAGTTGTTAGTGGAAGTGGAGCCACTAGCATCTTGAGGTACCCCACTCTCGATCCGAACAATGTTTATTTCAGTATGAAGATCATGGACGTTACCTTCAACAAACTTGCTAAGATCGGCTACCTCGGTCACTAATGCATCAAGCTCCCTTTTGAAAGACCGTTCGAGTTCCTCGATCATTTCATTAGCTACCAAGGTGATCTCGACATTCTCTTGGGCTAGCCCTTCATAGTCATCACTCAGCCTACCAACCGTGAGTTGAACATCCTCCAATCCTTGTTCAAAGTTGGCAAGGCGAGCATCAACATGCTCTCTTACCGCGGGGCCCTTAGATTTTGAGCGTTTGGTTAGAGAATGATTCTCCTTGCATCCTCAGTGATTGGTCCCTCGATGACTTCCTCTACGGGTGAAGTATGTCCTTCCTTAGTGGCCAGCAAGAATGTAGAAGGTACCTAGGTCTTGAAACCGTTGCTCTGATGTCACCTGTCACGTGGTTTTTGTTTGCAAGCAACCAAACGCGTGACACTTGGGTGAAATCAGTGGCTAAGACATTCCAAGTAAGCCATAGAGTTTTAAGTTTTGCTATGACACAAGGAAATTCGAAAAAAGACAAGAAAGGGTATGCACACGAGTTTAGGAGAATGTATGTATTTCTTGAGAATGTACAAATGAGCCCCTTGTAGACATGGACACCGACTTTAGAAGGCCTCCACCAACTCGGTGGAAGGTTCTAATCATCTTAGGAGGTCAGTTGTGGGCCTATCTAGGTGCTTTTACTCATTTCTTTGTACAATAAATCCTTCTCTAAAACATTCTAGACATATCTAGACAATGTCGGCCTATGATCGTCATTAAAGGGGTTCAGAATGTTCTGACGTATTCCAACATCTTCCAGCATGTCCTTATGCCTTCTAGATGGGTCTAGGGCCTTCTAGAAGCTTTCAACGCTGTGTGGGGTTGTCTAGGCCCTTTTAGACGTGTCTGAGGGCTTTCTAGCACTCACTGGCCCTGTCTAAGGTCTTTTAGATACTTGACGTAGGCATTGGTATTGTCTAGCACCTTTTATTATGGGCTTGTCTGGGACATGAGAGAGGCATTTAGGGTGTTCACCAAGCAGCTGGAGTATGAGCGTGTGTACATGAGGCGCACACGCAATGCTTGTGGCAAGGACGCGCAACAGGGCATGCTTGGTGTTCGATTAAGGCACACATGCAGGGGCTTATGTACGATGCATATGAGGCATGCACCTAGCATGGAGCGCGCGCATATGTCGTGTCTGGCATGATGCGCACAAGGGGCGTGCCTGCATATCTTTGGGACTTCGCAGGGCTTCAAGGCTCCCCCTTGGCTAATGATAGGGAGTTTTTGTGAAAATTTTAGGGTCGTTTTGTGGCGCGTGGCATTATGCTTGAGTGACTTCTCATAAAAATGTTTTTAATTTAAAGCTTTTTAAAGGAAGGAAAGGGGGAAACTTAAAGCTTATATTTTTGTACTTTTTGAGATATAGAAAGATGTTTTGATTTTTCTGCAACTTTTTAGAGAGAGATGAGAGGGAAAAATCGTAATAGAAAAATCATAGAAAATGGTTGAGAAGAAGAGAACAGTCACCAATAATCAGTAACTATGCAAAGAAATGAGGATGAAAAAGTGGAACAAATGGATTGCTGATCAAGAGAACCCATATAATGATTTCAAGATTCATACACGGGTGTTAAGGGAGGTATAACTTTGAAGAAGAGTAATGATTAAGAGAAAATAAATAATTTTTTTTTTTAAAAAAATTTAACCTAGATGTCACATTACCAATCCGATAACTAAGTACCAGAGAATTAACAGTAAAGACTAGAATAGACACAAGTTAAAAGTTTATAGACTAAAATAGACGTTTTAAAAATTACGGAATAAAACTCAATGTGCAGGTAGCAATATTTTTCTTTAGGAATTTACTTCTCATAATTGAAATTGTGCGTCTAAACTATTAAATAATAATTACGATGATAAAGTAAATAATTATGATGAAAGCATTTTGCATATATGATATTTACGTAAATATTTATGCACATAGGACAAAATAAGTGTACAAATTGAAATGGCATCAGCCGTAGAACTCATAATAATAATATAATAATAATAATAGCAAGAGGTCTAAATTCTACTTTAGTCTCTATATTTTTAATTTTGATTCTTATATTTTTAAATTGTTTATCTTGGTCTATATTTCTAATTTTGATTCTTATATTTTTAAATTGTTTATTTTGGTCCCTATATTTTTAACTTTATTTCATTTTGGTTTGTATACTTTAAAAATATTCATTTTAGTCCTTATACTTTTAATTTTGGTTCATTTTCTTTCAAATACTTTTAAAAAGTTGTCATTTTGGTCCCTTCATTTTTACTTTTAAAGGATAAAAATGATCACCATTTTTAAAAGCTCAATGACCAAAATGAACCAAAGTTGAAAGCATGAAGGTTAAAATGAACATTTTTTTTTAAGTATATGAACCAAAATGAATAAAATTTGAAAATATAGAGACCAAAATAAACAAAAATCAAAAGTACAAGAACCAAAATAGTAATTAAGCCATAATAATAATAATAATAATAATAATAATAATAATAATGAAAGATTAAAAAAAAAAACTATCCTGAAGTATAGCGACAATTGCAATTACACCCTTGAACTTTCAATTTTAAAAGTTGAGCCCTCGAACTTATATGAGTGTTAAATTAAATCCAAATGAACCTTCAAACCTACATAATTGTATAAATTATATCATTTGTTTAAGTTGAGAGTTCAAATTTTAGCATTTGTGGGTTCAAATTCTAAAATTATGGTAAGTTTCCGTTCCAATTTTAACACTCATAAAAGTTTAAGAGCCCAATTCTTATAATTAAAAGTTGGGGGTATAATTATAATTACCACCGTACCTTAAAAGGTGGTTTTTGCAATTTATCCCTAAACAATAATTATAGAAGCGAGAAAGGATAAATAACTACGCTAGAAAATCCATATTCTATATTTCAAAGTAAAAGTAAAAGAATTTTACAATTGTGGTCAATGAATATTTTAATAATGATTTTTCTCTGGACTTTAATATTTTAAAATCCGACTTAGTCTCTGAAAATTTAATTACTTCAAAACAGTAATGTTAATTTTCCATTCGTGAGTTAACCAAAGATGACATATAGCATTTTAAAATTAATTTTTTGATATTTTAATGTTAATGTGACAATTATAATTACTTTTATAAATTTCTTTAAAGTAAGAAAGTAAACATTTTAAAAAAGGTTTATCCCCTTTCTATCTCTTTTTTTAGGCAAAATTTATATATATATATATAAAACAAAAAAAAGGACTAAATAAACTCAACACTCCACAAATTAAAGAAGAGAATCAAAGAAAAAAACAAAAAACCAGAACACATTATCTACTTTAAGAGAAGAAGAATTCTCCAGCACAAAAGGAAAAGATGAAAAAACAACTGTTCTAATGAGGCCATACAAAACCACATTACAATGCCCAGGTTAGAATACAAATGCCACCAAACTAAAAAAATTCTATGCTGAGATTTTTATCTAGACTTGCTTTTATAATTTAGTTAGCCTACTGTTTTATATTAGTCTTTCGTATGATTATGCTAAATCGATCCTTTTTTTCTTTTGAGAAAAGTAATAAAAAGATATCGAGTTCATACCTGCCTCAATCATAAAACAAAGCCAACTAAGAAAATTGTCTCACCAACATTGAGATCCACCCTATCGGTTGTCCATCCAAACTACACCATCAACTCTATACTGAAATTATCAAATATAACCTTGATGTCTTTATAATTAATCAACCTTGATCTAGTTTAAGTTTCACATAATCGTCTAGATAAAAATGTGATGATATAAACTTATTAAAATGAAAATGAAATTTTAATTGATTTTTTTTAAGTATAGTAATAATAATAATATATTGAAATATAAGGTGAGAGGGAGTCTTGTTCTGTCACTTTGCATGGTTTGTTGACTTGATTCTATTTCTTGCTTAAAGATATTTCTATTTCTTTATTATTATTTTTTGTTTATTTACTTTTAAGAAAATATTGATGATATACTAAAATCTTATTGAGAAGTTTCAACCAATAGACTCAAAATTGCATTGAGAATGAACCAATCAAGTCATATAAACCCATAAAGGAATTGCAATTCTACATTCTTTTGAGTGCCTCTGAAATCAAATTCAACAACATTTGTTCTTCAATTCAGTTCAATCAATTTCATTGATTCGTTCAATCTTGATTCAAATCAGTAGAAGAATGAATAAAATCAGTTATATTCATGACAAAACCATTTATCAACTTTCACTCGTAATTAATTCTTTAGTCCAATGTTCACACCATAATATTTAAAACAAAAGGAAAAGATTGAATTGACATATTAATTTGAAAGAAATAATCCAAATAGCGTAGTCATGACTTTGTGACTAGAAATAATGATAGAGTAAATCATGGGCCAAAAACCAAGAAAGACAATGCACTATCCCATTCAGATACAAATAAAGGTGATAGAAAAATTTGAATTTTGTTTCACATTTTTCTTTAAAAAAAAAATCATTCTTATTTAGCAAATAAAAAGATGGATATATAAATTATAAAGATTAAATATTTTTGAGATTTTTCTAATTATAAGAATTTTCGAGTTAATAACTATATTATTTATTTGTATAGAATATTTTTCAACATTCTCAATGCCTATATTAATCTAAATTCAAAAACCACACCCAAGAAAAGAAAAGAAAAATCCTCAACTTATAAATAAAAGAAGTAAATAGTCCATCAATCATTAAATGGAGTAAAGAATTATTTTTTTATTTTAAATGATTGATCTAATCTCAACCCCTTAAATAATTAATGATCCGCACTAAAAAAATGAAATCTAACATTCTTCTTACATTAAAATGTATTATGGTATTTTACACAGTATCGCGTCAAGTATAACAATATCTATTGTAGGTTTAATAGAATGGTCATGTCTATGACAATATTCATTCTCCATTCACCGTAATATTCATTTAAAAAGCACAACAAAATGTAAAAAAAATGAAGATCGAAAAAGGATGTGGATCGTGTTAGCGCACAAATTTACGTGGATTAGTTTATTTTTAGAGAGGGATGATTAATGATTTAACAGAAATGTAAAAAAGAAATGGAAAAACAAGGAGAAAGAAAAAGTGTGGAGATGGAAGTGAGTCAAATTTCATGTTTTCAGAAAAAGGAAGAGTCTGAAATGCAGAAGAAAGACCAAAATTATGAAGTCAACTGTGCGTCGACCAGCTTCCAGGTTCCATTTCTACACGACTTCGCTTCAAATTTTGTTTCTCATTCATTCCTATATCATGTTTTCATCTCTAATTTACAAAATTTCACATCATCCATAATCAATCAGTCTCTCCAATGGAGATCAATCCCAGATCGTTTCTGTTTTTTCTTCTTGGCCTCTATTTGCCTTTCTTCCTCCTGCTTATTCTGGCCTCTGCTTATGGTGAATATGACTGGTACTTGAACTGCAAAGATCCGCCAAAGTGCGAGAGTATTCCTCCGAATGGATTTCCTCTCTGGATAAATAATGGAGCAGGGAATTGTTATTATCCTGAGTTCATGAAGGTCGATTGCGAGAGAGAGCCCGCACGCACAACCATAGAAATTTGGGGGGAAAATTACCAACTCCTGGGTTTTAGTATGTACGATCAAATTCTTATAATAGCTGAAATCGACTTTTCAAAAGGATTTTGTTCGCCAAAACGCAATATTTCCTCCAAATCCATCCATGCTTTCATTCCTGCAGTTGACTGCAGGGAACCCCAAATCCCAGACAAACATATTTGTTCAATAACTGATTTTGCCGGCATACCATCTGAAAACAAAAACCTTAAGGCTGATGCATATTGCATAAGTTTATTAGTGCCAATTGCACCATGGTTGTTAGACCATCTTGGTAATCTGTCTACGGTAGCGCAACATATCAAAGCAGAGTTTAACTCAAAATCGAAGGTAGATACTGAAATATGTAGAAGCTGCAATGTTCATGGAAGTGTTTGTGGTTATGACTTGCTTTCGAATCAAACAAGTTGCTACTGCCAATCACAACTGCCTTCTAAAAGGTTTGAAGTCTGCTCTTCATCACCCAATGCTGAAGCGCCAATAAAAGCTCAAGTGCCAAAAAAAGCACCTGCCTCCGGTAAGCACCCAAACTTTGTCCTCAACTCTTCTTGTTTTCTCTTAAAGATTGATGCAAATGCAATGGTTCTATTCTATCTAGGTTTCATCCTGGGAAGTAGTCATTAGTCAACACTGTAAATCTATGATCTATTTGGGGGAAACTAGAGCCAACAAAATTGTAATTTAAAAGGCCATTTCAGAGAAAATACCATTTCCCCTAAATTTTATTCTAAAAAAAAAAAAGGTTCAGAAACAGTTCCAACAAGCCCCTAGATTTTCCCAGAAAAGAATGGGTACTTTTCTAATAACTTCCTCAGTCATGATGGTTATTCTGTCTAGCTTTTCACAGAAAGGACCTCATGCTTCTTAGTAACAATGTCTCTTAGTAATATGATCACACTCAAGAACTACTCTTTATTTTTTCATTTTCCTCCACTGATAAATCTCAACAACATATGTATTTATAGAAGATATCACTATAACATACCTCAAAGTACACCAGAAGAAATCATATTTCTTGAAAGTTAACATATATATAGACACTATTCTGTAGCAACGATGGTACTGCAAATACAGGGTTTAAGTAAGTGATCGATGATGTCAGACCAAGATTTGTGGCGTTCACTTGGTGAGTTAAGTTGAAATGGAGTTTCTAGGTGTGGAGGGGAAATTTTGTACGTTTTAACTTCTTATAATAATCTTTCCATTACAGAAGTTTAGGAGAGTAAAATAAAAAGGACTTTAAAATCTTATTTACTTGTTTAGATAATTTTTTTTTTATCTAGGACGACTAAAAGGCAGGAAGACTTTTTTCTTCGTTTGAGCCCCCTGTCTAGGTAGAGAAAGAGATAGAGGTGTTATGACAAATAGGATTTGGATATTTGTATTTGGACCAAGTTAGTTGAGCTAAACGTTGATTGACTGGCATTGGAAGAGTATCACTTACGGAAGCTTCTCTTTGACATAACTTCACATCCCACGTCGTTAAAGTCCTTCAATGAAATCATCATTCCTGATAAGAAACTAAACTATTACATTCATTCTTCTCTATTTCATAGCTCTGAGTTTACATTCCCCTGTAAAAAAAAAAAAAATGCCTACCAGTCCCTCTAAAACCGTGCTTCTAGTCTTGACATTCATAGCAACAGTTCTAGTCCAACCACTGATTACTTTATGTGATGATGAGGAGGAGGAGGAGAAATATTTGAACTGCAACTCATCATTGAACTGCCTCAGATATCCAAATCTCGGTTATCCTTTCTGGGGTCCGAATCGGCCTGATTACTGTGGCCATCCAAGTTTTAAGTTGACCTGCGAAGATGAAACTGTAGAAATCGTAATTGAGTCCATCGCCTATCGAGTTCTCGAGATCGACACCAACACACAGATTTTGAAGGTAGCTAGAATAGAGAACAATACTTGTCCACAGTACTTGAAAAACAGCACGTTGGACTCGAATATCTTCTACTACAGCTCAAACACTCAACCCCTAAAGCTACTTTATGACTGTTCATCCTTGCCGCCTAGGCTTCCTGGTCAGTTTAGTTGCAATATAAACAGCAGAAATTATGTTAACCTCATCGTAACACAGAATACCGATAGTGGTATCTTAAACACCATGAGATGCAACCATGTTGTTGATGTTGCAATCTCTCAATCAGAGATGCAAACTCTAAAGAGCAATCCAAGTGGGAAAAATCTAGTAAAAGCTCTGGAATCTGGATTTGAGTTGCAGTGGAGGATAGACAATAGCGTGTGTTACCAGTGTCAAGAATCGGGTGGCCAGTGTGGTTCAGACCCAAGGTTGGGTGAATTCACTTGTTATTGTTTGGATGGAGCTTTTAAAACCACTTGTGGATCAACACCTTCAGGTATGTACCATTCAATGCCCAATCTATACCACAATCCTTTTCAGAGTTTTTCTTTGGAAAACATAGATTCTTCTTCATATAGAATTGGTTCATCCAGAAGATATTCAATCAAGGCTCAAACTTTCTCTTTACCCTATTAGATGTTCAATTCACTTCTCCCAAAAGAGTTTGTAGGGGTTCCTCCACTTCCCATTAATTCTGCAATGAACTTTGAAATGATTTCTTTTCCCTTGGAAATAATCCTGATTTTAGTGGTATGAATGAAGAACATGTTGGTGTTAATAATCAACAAGCGAAAGCAATTTGGATCTTAAGCATTCTAATTCCATTAATTTTAGTAATCAAGCAAGCATGTTTATATCAAGAAAATAGGGTTTCTGAAATATACCTTTGTTGAACTCTTCAAATCTTCAATTCTAGCTAATTTCCTTTGCAACATCTTGTAGACCATCACTTGAGGGTTTCTGAAATATACCTTTGTTGAACTCTTCAAATCTTCAATTCTAGCTAATTTCCTTTGCAACATCTTATAGACCATCACTTGATTTTCTCTACTATCTTCTAGGACCTTAGATTGGATTGTGGGATCCAAAATAAGCGATAATTTGAAGGAAATATTAGAGAGAAAATCTGATTTTTGGTGTTGAAAGCAAAATTCAGAACTTCATCAATTACATGTCCTCTCTTTCAACTTAAATGAATTTGATTGTATCACATTCAGCATGCACCCCAAACTCATCATAGTTTGACACCAAAACCACTACCAATTTGAGTGGATATTTAGGTGGATTAAGTGGGAAAGACCCACTTAATCAATTTTTAGTTTTTAATTTAATTTTCCAAAATCAAATTAAAACAAATCTGATTTGAATTTGAATTTTCATAAAATTCAAAATTTCAAATTAAATAAAATTAATTCAAACAATTAATTTTAATTAAACAATTTAATTAATTAAAATAATTTAATATCCAATATTAAATTATTAAACCCATGTAATTTATATTTAATCAGTATATAATTAATAATCATTCTCCAATTTCATTCAATTTAATAATTAAACATTTAATTATATCGTATATAATTAATAATCCTTTTAAATTGAATTTGAATGTTTCAAATTCTCTCATCACCTTATTTTAAGGTTTGGTCAGTGAACTAGTAGGGGATCTAATGGACCTATCGATCATTAACTCCAAAGATCTTAGATTAATTAGCTAAACTCTTTAAATCGAATTAATCAATATTTGTTAACTATCCAGTCACTCCACTAAAGGTCAAACACTTACCTCACTTTACAAATATTTCAATCAGTAAGTTGGGTCAAAAGTTGTTCTGCAAGGAACAAACCTCTCTACTATCCCTAAAAGTGGGTAGGAGTGAATTCCGTCTTGCACCATATGTCCCCAGATATCTCCCTGGTCACATGCAAATCTAAAGATAATCCCGACGAAACTGAAGTTCATAGTTAAAATTGGTTCATAGTTAATTTAGGATTAAGGTTTGGTCATCAACTTATTTCTTAGTCCGAACTTATACAAGCTCCACAAGATATTTCCACTCGTCGAACGATTCATCACATCGTTTGTACTAAATACAAAGTGGACACTAAGTTTCTTTAGTTTGCGATCCAATTTGAGAACCGTCCTTAAAATTTTCTTTTGGGTTGATATTTTCAAGGGTGTTTTTTCTTTCCCCACCAAACCCTAAAGGAGAAGTCAATACCAGATAACCAACCCCGAAGCTCCAGTAGTACGCACTCTGAATCCCACCACCACAGAACTCAAATCACCAAATGACAAGTGGTTATTTCCAGTTCTACAACAGATTCTTCAAACTCAATATTCTGATATGAATATGAAATTAAATCAATTTTGACTGATATGCTTCGTTTCTTTCCCCGATATCGCATACCGGCTTACAATTAAAACTCGGACACTCAGATCTCTTCCCATTTTCGCTTCTCTCGTGTTCCTCGTCTCTACCCTTCCTGCACTACTGGTCTCAACAAATCTACATTTTCATTTTTTTTTTTTACGATACCTATATTTAATCCTTCAGTTTTCAAAACCTAATTTTTTAGTTTTCAAACTTTTAAGAATAGGTTTAAAATGTTGCTACAGTATTTTTTTTCTCTTATTTTATATTATTATATGATATTTCAAAATACAAAATAAGTTTTAAATAATAACTTTAAAGAGAATATACAATTTTTTTCAACAGCCTTTTTAAATATTCAAAAATATTTACCTTTGTAGCAAAAAAAAAAAAAAAAATTCTAAAAGTACAAACACCTTTGGAATTTTTTTTGCTGAAGTGTAAATATTTTCGGATTTTTCTATTATAAGAATTTTTCTTTTTTCAAAATTATTTTTTAATTTAAAATAATAAAAAAAATCATGGTAGAGACCTTTTAAATCTATTTTTAAAACATAAGGACTATAAAATTATATTTTGAAAATTGAAAAGATATGTTTTAAAAATTTAGGATTAAATGTACCTATGTTTCAAAATTAAAAGTATTTTTTTTTCTTTCCTTTTTTGGGAGAGATTTGGGTCTTCTATGTCAGGTATAGGTTGAAGTAGCGACTACATATTCTATTATGGCCAACAAATTTCTAAAATTTTAAAAATATTCTTAAGCTTCATAAATCTTTGGTAAAAAAATGAGCCTATCTCAACTCATAATAGTAATTTTAGGTTAAAATAACATTTTAATTCTCTATTTTTTTTTTCAATATTAATATTTTCATATATTTTCAATAAATCTTAAATTTAATCTTCAATGCTAATTTATTACTGATTTTTAAAAACTTTTTATTATCTATTAGAATTTTTACTAAAAATTTTGAAAACATATTCACATATTATATTTATTTTCATGAAAATTATTATTATTATTTAACCAAGTTCAATAAAAAAAATTTAACTTTGAGGTACAAAATTTAAGATGTACTAAAAATATATGGACTAAATTTAGACAATTACAAGTATATGGACAAAATTTGAACAAACTTTAGAGTATAGACTAAAATGGTAGTTTAACATTTTGAAAAAAAAAAATCCCCATAATAATTGTAATATTTATTTCGAGTTAGAGATAACAATTCTCTCATTCCAATATCCTAAAAAGAAAAAGTTATAACTTATAAATTATATATTTAATATAGGTCTTGAATAATCCTAATCATTTTTTTAATTTTTAAATTTATTGGACACAATATTAGACTATGATTGTTTTCAAATATAGAAAAATGAATCAAAATTAGCAAAATTTTAGAATCTATGACACTGATAAAAGTCTATCTCTATCTATCATTGATAGATTCTGAAATTTTACTATATTTTGTAAATATTTTCATTAGCTTTGTCATTTGAAATAATTTTCCTAAATTATATATTTAATATAGATCTTGAACAATCCTAATCATTTTTTTAATTCTTAAATTTATTAGACACGATATTGTGATTTTGAACTTTCAATTTTATGCTTAACAAAATTATCTTGTCCTGATTTTTTTTTTTTTTTATGTCGATTGAGTTGTTTTTACTTTTGCTCTTACCTAATTGATTTTGAGTTTAACAAATATATTAATTTTAAAAATGATCTAATAATTTTATTTAAAACGAAAAATTATCTAATAAGTTAGGAAACCCTTTTTAAGACAATAGTTGGAAACTATAAGATATTCTAAAGGCAACAGATCTATTGTCCACAAAAAAAGGGTAAAAAATCTATTAAATAAAATTAAAGAGTTCAAATGCTTAGTCCATCTAAATATAGTTTAATTTGTAAATATATATGATCCATCAAATTGTCAAGGTCAAATCTCTAAAATAATAATAAAAATAAATATTTATTTATTCAACACTTCTTAAACTTGGATAGCATATTTGACTATCTTTGAAATTTTTAGGATCTATGGATTTTAAAATTAATGTTACTTTTGAGGGAGAAAAGAAACCAATATATTTTTTTCCATTGAATTATAGAAGGAGAAAATTTTGAAAAATATCAAAAAGGTCCGCAAAACTATATACCAACAAAGTGGTGGAATTAAAACATTTTAAGAGCTGTTTGGGACAAGGTGTGGAGTGGAGTTATAAAGTTTGAAACAGTTGTGGAATCTGGAGGATTCTAAAGTGGTGGAAGGAGTTTTTCTATGTTTTTTTAGTCATCAAGCTCACGAACTTTTTGAACCAAATGAAGTGTGGAGTTCAACTCCACCTACTTGCCAAACCGATGCCAAAAGATTCACGTAGTTCTAATTAGTAAATTGGTCACAGAAACAGGAGCTTTAATCAATTCTCATGGATGCATAACCTTGAAGGGTTTTTTTTTTCTCTCTTTTTTCTGAAAAAAAATTCAATAACCAGCGAAGTCACACACTTCTCATTAATTAGAGAGGCGAGCCAATCAGTGAAAGAGTCATCCCACACAAAAATAGCTAGATTTGAAGCAAGGTGGGCAGTAGGAGTTTCATCTTTTCTCTTACTGCTCGAGATAGTTTATGTGTTTATGTCATTTGAGTTATGTTTATATTGGTCAATATGACAAATTTTGAATATGGAGATTTGGATCTCCGTTATCTCAGAGTTTATGCCAATTATCACCTTTGGCTCAAGGATAAACATGTTAATTCATTTGCAATTGCATAAATTAGTCCATGTTTGGTAACTATTTTTATTTATTATTTTTATTGTTTTTTTTAAAATAAAGCCTATATATACTATTTCCATCCATTGATTTCTATACTTTGTTGTTACATTTTAAGAGTATTTTCAAAATTCAAGCCAAATTTTGAAAGTTATAAAAAATAGTTTTTGTTTTTGGAATTTGACTAAGAATTCAAATGTTTACCTACCAAGTATGAAAACTATGATTAAGAATTATGTGAAACAAACATAATTTCCAAAAATTAAAAATAAAAAAGCAAATGATCACTTAATGAAGCTTAATTATCAATTGCTTTAACAATAGTAATTAAGTTACTGATGGCTTTCTTGAACTGTATAATTTAAATCAACAATAAGTGTATGTCTTAGAGTGTTTGAAACCCTAAGTTGAGTTATGAAACTGAAATTAATATGTTGGAGTTGAGAAGTCCGTGTTTGGGGTATAAAGTTATGAAGATGAAGTTGTTTGATATATGTACAAAAGAGAGGAAGAGGGGAAGATAAAGTTTTTCCTCAATAAATGTGCAAACTTCAATAATGTGTACTATTGAAGTTAATGGAGTTTAGTTATTTAACAATTAACACCCACTTACGAAGTTGGTGAGCCAAACACCCTATTAACATCAAACTATCCCTAGGTTGATTAAAAAAATAAATAAATAAAAGAGAGAGATCATTTTTGTTTGTTTCCCACCGTTGTTAGCCATCAACATATTATCTTTCCTTATGTGTTAATTCTTTGTGAACTTGTGTTTGAACTGATATTATTTCTTGGTCTTGTTAAAATTTGCAGACGAGTCAAGGAACTCCAAGAAAGAAACAGCGACTCGCCTTATCATTGGTAAGTTCAACTACCTATCTCCTTCTTAACCTCCCCTCAAAAGGAACCAGTGCTTTTTTTCCATTGATCGTAATGTTATCTATCTATCTATATATACAAAAACTGTCTCCTTTACACATTACAACATGTCAAAATCATATCTTGATCCCTCAAACTATAACCTTATTTTTATTTTTTTTTTCCAAAGCTTTTAAATATTCTACTTCAGTCTCTAAACTTAGGCATAAAAACATTACTTCAGTCCGAATAATATATTTAATAGGAAATAGACATAGATACTAGGGGTACGCAACAATTGGTCGGAGTCGGTTTCCGACCAAACCACCACCGAACCGACTATGGTTGGTTTAGTAAATGTTTAGACCAATCTTGACAGGAGTATAAACCGACCTTAGGTTGGTTTTATTCGTCAACTTTTTTTTTTTTTAACAAAAGTGTCATTTGGATTTTTCCCAAACCGATGCCGAACGAGCCCTTCCTCTTTTCTGACTGACCATCTTTGATTAGGTCGGTTTTGGTCAATCTGCTCGGTTTTTTGGTCTATCATGCTCACTCTTAATAGATACGTTTTTATTCATTTATCTTCTAAATAGATGTCTACTGTGATAACATTTGGAGCCATATATATATATTGAAAAGTTGAGATACTAAAGCATAATATCAAGAGCAAAAAATGAAATTAATATGAAAGTTTGAAGATTAAAAAGCAAGAAAAAAACAGGGCTTTTGCAGTTTTTTTATGGAAAACATTATTGTTTATTTCTATATGATTAGGTGTTTCAATTGGAGGAGCATGTTTGGTTGCAACAATTATAGGATGCTGCATCTTTTTTTGTTTTCGAAAAAAGAAGCAATATGCGATTGGATCTGTAAGCAAAGAAGCTGGCCCTTCTCCTCCTGTTTCTTATCCTATTTCAAACAAAGATTTGCGTCCTCCTCCTCTTTTAAACTCCTTTCAGAGTCAGAGCATTCCTTCTTATCCCTCTTCCAAATCTGATCTTGAGACACCTACCACCAACCATGATATTCAAGTATTCAATTATGCTGAACTCGAAAAAGCTACCGATAATTTTAACCGTTCTCGAGAGCTTGGCGATGGAGGATTTGGCACTGTTTACTATGGTATGAAACTACTATCATCTTTGTTATGATATTTTTAAAGATATTGCAAGTGCTAGGTTAAATTACTCTTATAATATAGAAGAACATGTTAGTTCTTAGTCCTAACTTTCTTCAGAAAAGTCGAACACCTAAGGTTGTTTACACATAATGCATAATGTTATGAACATTTTTCAAATGTCAAATTAGAAGTTTTGTTCCTAAGCTTACTTTTACTTTTAGGAGTATGTTTATTAAGTTGTTGGACTTTAATAAGCTTCTAGTATGTCTTTGAACTTGAAGTTTCAAGTTGTTTTTATCTAGTTTATGACTTTTAAAAATGTTATAATAAGCATTTGAACTTTTAATCTTCAGTCTAGTACATAGGTCTAATCTCAGTTTAAGTAATGAAGTTAATAGTAGATATAGAGGGACCTATTAGGCACACAATCAAAATCTATAAGAAACATTTTAAAATGATACAAGAACCAAACTAAAATTACCTAAATTCTATGAACTTATTCGAAACATTTTAAAGTATAGAAATTTACATATTACAACATTTTGTCACTTCTAGGAAAATTGAACAAGGGACAAAAAGTTTGAGCAAACTCTACATGAATTTATGTTTCTCTGTCTTCAAAAGTTTGATTGACTGTGCTTTGTGTGTAATCAGGGAAGCTTGTTGATGGGCGCGAAGTTGCTGTGAAGCGTTTATATGAACATAATTGCAAACGTGTGGAACAGTTCATGAATGAAGTGGACATTCTTGCTCATTTACAACACAAGAACCTTGTCAAACTCTATGGCTGCACCTCCAGATTTAGCCAAGGCCTTCTCCTTGTCTATGAATACATTCCCAATGGAACTGTAGCTGACCATCTCCACGGATCTCGGATGAAGCTTGGTTTGCTCAGTTGGCCAATTCGGCTGCGAATCGCCATTGAAACAGCAAATGCACTCATGTACCTCCATCGCTCGGAGATCATCCATCGCGATGTCAAAACCAATAACATCCTCCTTGATGAGAACTTCACTGTCAAAGTGGCTGATTTTGGCCTTTCAAGGCTATTCCCTACTAATGTAACTCACGTGTCCACTGCCCCACAAGGCACACCAGGCTATGTTGATCCTGAGTACTACCTATGTTATCAACTCACTACAAAGAGCGACGTATACAGCTTTGGAGTGGTTTTGATTGAGCTTATATCGTCACTAAGAGCAGTTGACACAGATAGAAAACGACAGGATATCAACTTGAGCAATATGGCAGTGAGTAAAATACAAAGTCGGGCATTGAATGAGTTGATCGATCCAAAGCTCGGTTTCAACGAGAATCATGAATTTATGAGTGAGGCAACATCAGTTGCGGAATTGGCTTTTCGCTGCCTTCAACAGGAAAGGGACTTGAGGCCTACAATAGAAGAAGTGGTGGAGGAACTACGGAAGATTGAGAATGACAAATCCAGTTCCGAGATGGCTAAAGTTGTCGATATAGGAGTCGTTGGAGACGATATCGAGCTTGTAAAGAGAACACCACCATCATTTTCGCCTAAATCTGTCATAGCTGACAACTGGGTTAGCAGCTCTTCCATCACAAAATCCTTGTGAATTGAGATTTATGCTTCTTTTTGCGTCTTCTTATGGCCTTATACTCTGATAGCATATTGTGTATGATTTGTATGAGTAGTTTGTGTATAGTAGACACTGTAATTTGCCCTCTTTTATATATACATAGCCTTCATTTTGATAAGAGATTAAACTTTGATTTGTCTTTAAATTACTATAGATGCAATCATCTTGTCACTAAAATTAAAGTTACACATTTAATATTCTAGCTCTTTAGACTGTGTTTATTTAATCTCTAAACTTTAAATGTGTCTATTAAGTTTTTAAGCTTTAAAAAACATTTCTATTATGTTCTTAAACTTTCAATTTTCTGTCTAACAAAATCTTAGTCTATTTAATTCTTTTAAACTCATATAAATTAGATACAAAATTGAAATTTTAAATTCGTTATAAGGCACAAAATTCAATACATGCTCAACATAATAGTTGGCTTAGAATTGACTTGTTATAATTGATACAAAATTTAATATTTTAGGATTTATTTGACAAATCTAAAGTTTAGCAGGATCTCTATAGACCTCTTACTGCGGTACCATTTTAAATCACCGATTGACCAAAAAACTTAAATTAATGGGTGAAGGTAAATTTAATCTTATATCATTTAACAGTTTAAGAGCATATTATATACAAAATGAAAAAATAATAACAATACAGTTTTTGCATTTTTTTTACATGTTGAACTTTGGTTTTTGATGAAGCCTCTATAACTTTCGTTTGTAAGAATTTAGTCTTTAAACTTTATATGTAACAATTTAGTTCATCTAGTACTTTAAAATTTGCAGCATTTTAGTCTCTATCATAAAAATTAATGTTAAGATTTAATTAAATTTCTTGCATAAATAGATCAATAAGCCAATTAAAGGTCTAATAGGTTAAGCTACAAAGTTCTAAATCGTTAAATAATAAAAATCAAACTTCAATTTTGATGAAAATTTTTATGACAAGGATTAAATTGTTACAGATTTAAAAGTACAATGACCAAATTAGTATACATACTAAAGTTGAGGGATTAAATTATTACAAAATTGAAAGTACATAACCTAAATCATTACAAACCAAATTACACGGGCTATATTGTTATTTTCAAAAAAGATTTAGGAGGCAATGTTTTTTTTTTAAAAAAAAAGAACTTTTTTTACGACATTATAGAAAATACTTGCCTTTTTATTTATTTATTTACACTATTATAAGTTATTTGTTACTTGATACTTAACTTTTAATTCCTTGATATTTTATGAAAAAATTGTGAAGTAACATACTTAAAAAAAAGAAAGAAAGAAAGAAAGAAAGAAAGAAAACGTCTTGAATTTTTTTTTTCTTTTTTCTTTTTAAAAATTTTCACGCTAACTAAAACTTGACATTGTTTATGTTTTTTAATTATAAATATTATAGAAAATAGATGCCCATTAAATGCTTGTACTTAGTGTTCCATTGACCATGTGTCATGCTCTCATTTTCCAAAGTATTATCTATGTGTCTTGTAAATACTCATTTTTAGTGTACATGTAATCTACTTCCTATTTGCCAAGTTGCCTATAAATAGTGGCTTTTGGTGGATTTTAAAAGACACACATTGGACAAATTTCATACAAATTAGAGAAATTTCTCATTTCTTATTTTGTTAATTTAATTTAATTTAATTATATATTATGTTTTATTTATTTTAATATTATATTTTATTACCATCTATGTTTCCATTGTGTAAACTCGTACTCCATTTTTCCTACATAAGTGAGTAACAAGTGTGTTAAATAAAATTATGAAAGGAGGTAAAGAAAGTAGGAAGATGGAGGAAGAAAATTCTAAGTGTTAGAAATACTTAGTCAATGGTGAGTTTTAGATAATATAACAAGTGAAAATTGTCTAAGTATGAAAGCAAAGTGTAGGCATGCATTGATGGAGAAGTGTGGATGCATGGGGTTGTGTGTGTAGCAACCAAGGCTTGTAGAGGCTAAGTGTTGAAGGCCAGAATAAGCTATGCGTTGGTACTAAGGATGAACACATGAGTTGAAAGGCATGTGTTGATAAGGCTTGCGGCAGCTAAGGAGCTTGCGAGGTTATTTGAGCGTTAAAGAAAGCCAAAGTGTGGCGAAGAGAAAAGCTATGCGTAGCAAAGCATGCGACAGCCTCAAGTGTGCGCAAGCATAAGGGTGTTGGAGATGCACGCGCTGGACGATCGTGTAGTAAATGAGTGGCACTACACGATGAGGTAGGCGATCGTCTAGCATATGAGCGGCGCTATGCGATGAGGTAGACAATTGTGTAGCAAATGCGCGGAGTTAAGCGATGCCATAGGCGATCGTGCAGTAAAGTGCGGCGCTAAACGATACGAAGGGTCACGCTAAGCGATTGCGCTATGCGTTGGACGATAGTATTAAGTGATGGGGCGTTGGCACTGCATGATTGGCATTAGCGTTAGACGATGAACTGCACAACAGGCGCTAGACGATAGGCGTTGGGCGCTAGACGATGGAGTATGCGATATGCGCAAGGCATTGGAACTCGATGCACGCTAAAGTTATGTTGAGGCGAAGGCCTATGCTTGATTGATATGATAAGACTAAGCTATGCGTGGGCTAGGACATGCGTTGGCTTAGGAGTATGCAACCAAAGTAGGGATGCAATAGCCTCTAAGTGAGTTATGCGTTAGCCAGATTGGGTGATTGCAAGCGTTGGCTTGGGAGCTGGCCCTTGCGACGATAACCAAGAGGAAAGGATCATCTTAGTGATTGATCAGCTAAACCAGCTGTCATACTCAGGTTTGATATTATCCTTTAAGGATGAGGTGGTAGCTTGATGTTAAAAGGAGAACATATAGCTGCTAGTTTAAAAGGGAAGCTCGATTTCAAAGAGAGGGTTGGAGAAATTCGCTCGTGCAAATGGAGTAATTTCAAAGCCATTCAAACCCTGAGTATGTCTAGTTGCTGAGGTTGAAATGCTAGAAGAAGATTCTAGCGGAATCGAGCTGGAGAATGAAGAATCCGGCTGAAGGTTGAATTCTCGAGTAAGTTGGGCTAGTCTTGATGATCTGAGAATTCTGGCTCAATCACGAGGAATTCTAAGCTACAATTTTAAGTTAAGCTTGCTAAGACATTTTAGAGAATGTTTGTAGAAGGAATTTTTTTGAGAAAAGGCCTGAAAAATTATTTATTAAAATTGTAAGTTAAATCTGGAATCTTGAACAAGCAGGCAGCTGCTTGGGTTGAACAAGCAAGCAGCTTTAAGGGCTTGACGATGATGTTGAGCGCATGCATTAGAGGCTGAATTGGCGCAAGGACGCGCTGAGAAGTATTAGACCATGCAACGCATATTGAAGTCATAAGCATAAGTGTTGTGTGTACGTTGGATCCTGCAGACAGGCGTACAAGGTATTAGGGCAAGGTTGCGTTAGAGTTTATGGGCGCAACCAGACGAACGCATGGGGCATGCATTGATGTGCCATAAGACGGGCGCATGAGCTAAATGATGGGTGCAAAGGTTGTTATGCGATTGTCCATGGGCGTGACCAGACGAACGCATGGGGCATGCGTTGATGTGGCACAAGATGAGCGCATGAGCTAAACGATGGGCGCAAAGGTTGCCATGCGATGGGCAGTAGGCGTGGGCTGAAAGCTTGGTCGCATAGGAGGCTTGAATGCCTAAAGCAAGGCATGGACGCAAGCCATGGATGCATGGTAATAAAGTTGCTGCCTAGTCAAGTTAAGGCCTAAGAATTTGGCTAAGTGTTCAATGTACAGTGAGCATATGCATGAAGAGGATTGCCAAAAACTGTGAGTGACTCTAAATGCTTTAAATGTTTTAAGTAAATTGCTAATGCTATGAATGTCTAGCAATACATGTTTACTGAAAGCTATTTATGACAACTAATCTCAAATAGTTACCAAGCAACGCATCTCACAGTAATGTTATGTTTATGCTATGTTTTTCAATGAACATGAGCATGCGTTAATATAGAATGCTTTTGGGCAACTAAGTCATTAAGAGATAAGAATATGCAAGTTCAGTATGAATAGCTCAGTACTGAATGACTAGATGAGAAGATACTGAAGCTCAGTCTTAGATTTGAATAGCTCAGCACTGAAGGACTAAATGAGAAGGTACTGAAGCTTAGTCTTAGATTTGAATAGCTTGATACTAAAGGACACAGAGAAGGTATCTGAGCATCTCGATACTGAAGGACACGGAGAAGGTATCTAAGCAGTAGTACCTAAGGTATGACGGTACTTAAACTAGAATCACACGAATGAAAGAAAATTTGTTATTGGTAGTGTTGAGATCACTCCACACTAGCTATGGATTGACGTTGAGGAATTGAATAAAGGTTCTCTCTCAACTAAGGATGCAAATTATGTTTTTAGGAAGTGAACAAAAGGGTTCCTCCTAGTTAAGTAGTAATGCAGTAAAGAATGATAAAAAGTGAGAAAAATGGCCACTCTAGACTAATAGACTAAGACATAGTCTAGCAAAGCATGAAAAATGCTATGTAATGTTAATGATGACATGAATAATAGTTGCCAAGTTTATGTTTTCAGTTAAAGCTTTCAGTTTTAATATCAAATTTATGTATGAAAATTATGCTTTAAATATTAGTCACTCACTAGGCTTCTAGCTCATGTTTTCAAATGTTTTCCTTTCAGGAAGCGGTCAATTCCCAAAAGACTTCTCTGCTGCTGCCATGCCACTCAAAGAGTCAGGTTGAAGGAAGCTTAATTGAAGACTTGTATTAGTTAGTACACATGTGTCTGTCATATAGGGACTAGTATGCTAGATGGGGCTCACTAAGTTGTAATATTAATGTAAGAACAATGCTATGAAACCCTGTAATGTAAATGTGTTAAGTTCTGAGTTAATTTGTTTAGTTTATTGTTGAAATGTATATATTTAGGGTTTGAGCAAATTTAACAGGTTAGATAGGCAGTAAATGCCAGCAAAAGAGTTAGTAACTGCTGCAGTCACCACTCCATCCAGGTTAAGAGGGTAATCTAGAGCGGGGTGTGACACATTGTGCTTCTCAAATTCATAACACGTTATCAGCATGAGCTCCTGTCCTTGTCCCCACTAAGGTAAGTCATAAAGGTATGTTGGTTTTTCCCTCTTCGTTATAATTAATAAGTTTAATGTTATTAATAAATTTAAAGATATGTTGGTTTTTCCCTCTTCATTATAATTAATAAATTTAATGTTATTTTGCATATTCTGTTAGGATTGGTGTCATAATTCTCCCGGAGTCTCGTAGTTTGTAATTTATACACATTGTTATGAATAAAATAAGAGTTATTTTATTTGGCATTTACTCATATCTAATAAACAAAACTCCATGGTTATTATATGTAAACTTAAGCATGTACATGAGACATACAAGTGGATCATGCCTTAAGTGATAACCTAAAAAGGTCTGTAGTATAAGGATTAAGGAGGGATACCTGATCCTGGTGACACTACGAATACGACCCACTTTGTAGAGGTTTGCAAATGTTGTGAACTACTACAGATGGTAGATTCTTGACAATTCATGTGGAGACATGCAAACGGAGGTTTCCTATACAAAGAGTTTGTATAAGACTGGACCACGAGATGACTAGTCTCTGTATATAACTCCATTGATACTTGAGACTTACATCTCACCTAAACGACCATAGGTGACATGACCTCAATCCTGAGTGTTTTGGGAACTCTTGCCTTTGAAGGCGGTCATTTGATTAGTATGGGTGAGAGTAGCTAGAATGCCAACTCAACATCCTACTTTTTTGGGGACTTGTCTGATCTGGGAGCTGGGAACTCAGTTACACAAAATGATATTCACTCCTTTCTCGAAGCAGGGGTAAGTAGATAGATTGCAACCTTAAGGGTTGATTCCAGGTCTTGAACATAGTGGCCGGGCCATAGCATCTCTTTGAAAGAGAGGACTCAGTCATAGTAAACTTATGTTCATTAGAGAAATAAGTGGTACTTAAGGAGTTAGATATAAATATAGGGGCATAACGGTTATTGGCTCAACTGTACTTACGAATGATCTATGAAGGGTTATCGCATTGTTGATTGGTTGATATGGACACATAATAAATCTGTAGTAAGGAGAGTTCAGCTGTCAGTCTTTAGTGGAGTGCCTAACAGTTAACAGATGGTGGATCCCGTGACTAAAGAGTTTAGTCAGTTGTTCACGTACCGTTGGAGCTTCAAGCTACAGGTCCATAAGGTCCCCTTGGTAACCCAATGGATTCAAGTTGAGAATTAGTTCTTGGTGTTGATTTGAAATATTCAAATTGACAAGAGAAAATTTGATTATATATGATATGATCGGTATGATGTATGAGATACATCAAGTGGAGAATTAATGTAAATGAGATTTACATTAAATACCATTAAATAGAAAAAGAACTATGGTATATATGTTTCATGAGATGAAATATTAAAACTATAGGTTACAAATATAATATGGTAAGTTGGTTATCATATATATTTATAATAATATTAATTATTGTATAATTATATCTTTTTCTCTAATAACCAATTGAGTGGGAGGTTATTGGTGGTTTCATGGTAACCGTGAGATAAAAGAAAAAATGTTTTCCTAATTTTAGAAGTTGTAGAGAAAGAGTTTCTATTCTCAGAAACACTCATGAAATCGCTATCAAGTGAATAGGATTCACTAAATGATAGCTGATGAGAGACTAAATGATCATGGAGTGACACTATATGATAGTTCACTCAGCTGGCCATTAGCTAAACGATCTCGGAGCTTTTGCTAAACGATCGTAGAGCATTTGTTAAATGATTGGGCACCATCTATACAATAGACCTTTGCCATCTCCCACTTCCTGAATCATTTACATGATTTTTATTCCTCCGGTCTCTTCCTTTAACCAAGTCCACACAAAGTCCACACTTTTGGATTCTCACATCGAGAATACCAAGGTAGCCATTGTGGTGGTGTCTTACTCAACTTGATTGAGGTCGAGGTTTTGGAGGTCGTTCATTGAGTTCGTGGTGTTCGGGTGGTAGTTGGTGTGATCATGTTGTGTTGCGGTCGCTATGTTTGAGCGTTCGTGTGTTGTAGTCTTGGAGATTGAATGAGCGTTCATGATCGAGGGAGTTTGAAGATGAGTCTTTAAAGGTATGTTTAATCTTTCCCTTGATTTTATTGAAAAACATGTTGTCATTTTGTATTGTGCATGACTTGGTTAGTTTCTGTTTCTTGATTATAATTGTGTATGTTCAATTGTGAATGAAATTTGGAACGATCATTTCGCTGCTTATGGAAATCTTCATGTTTGATTTCCTTCATATTCAATATCTATTAAATTTCTAATATAAGTACAATATTTTATATAGTGCTGTCATGACAAATCTCATAAAAATTAGGATTTGCCGCCCTTGATATTAACGACAATAATTATTTGTTATGGGTACTTGATGTCGAAATTCACCTGGATGCTATGAACCTTTGGGAGACTATTATAGAAGAAAATACGACATCTAGTCAAGACAAAGCAAAAGTTATGATTTTCCTTCGTCATCATCCCCACGGGGGATTGAAAATGGAGTATCTTACAATAAAAGATTCCTGTATCTTGTGGAAAGATTTGAAAGAGAGGTATGATTAGCAAAAACAGTTATTCTTCCTAAAGCCGTTATGAGTGGATGCACTTAAGGCTACAAGATTTCATATCAGTAAGTGATTACAACTTCACATTATTTAAAATCAGTTCGAAATTGTTGTTATGCGGAAAGAAAATTACTGATGTTGATATGTTAGAGAAGACAATTTCTACATTTCATGTTTTGAATATGCTCTTGCAACAACAATATCGAGAGAAATGTTGAAAATAGAATTTTGAGTTAATTTCATGTCTTCTGGTGGGCAAACAAAATAACGAGTTATTGATGAAAAATCATAAATCTCAACCAACAGTAACGATACCATTCCCTGAAGTGAATGTTAATAATCGTAGTCGAGGTTGTGGTCATGGTCGTGGTAAAGGAAGAAATAATAATTATTTTCGTGGTGGTCGCTCTAATCATTCAAATTTCAAAAGAACCATACAAAATGATGATTACAAAGGAAAAACTCCACAGGATAAGAGTTCAAAGAGTGTTGAAAATAAATGTTTCCGATGCGAAATGACTGAGCATTGGTCACATACCTGTCATATGTCAAAATACTTAGTTGACCTCTATCAAGCATTCCTGAAGGAAAAGAAGAAAAATGTGGAAGCAAATTTTACAGGATAATGATATATTTGACCCATCCCATATGACAAATTTGGATGTAGTAAACTTTTTTGAATCTTCTAAAGAGAAGATCGACGTAGTTGATGGATCAACTGTTTCTTTTGATTTTGAGAATATTTAAACTTAAAGTTGTTTGTTTGTTTGTTTTTTTTTTTTTTTTTTATCTATCTTTATGTTTTTTAAGTAATTTTTGTATATTTTAATTGTTGTTTTCTTATTGTAATCATTTTCTTTTAATGAAGAAACCTAGATAATTTTCATATGTTGGGTGACTAAAAAATGAGTAAAAAAAATCTATGTTCGGTAGACAGTGTAACTACGTATACAATACTTACAAGTAAAAAAAATATTTTTTCAAATTGACAATGCTAGAAGTAAAAGTCAACACGGTATTAGGTTATACAAACCTGATCGAATGTTTTGGAAAAGAAAATATTATTTTGTCTAGAGGAACAAAATTTACAATTGACAATACATTGTTCTCTAGTCAATTAAAGAGAAATCTTCTAAGTTTTAAAGCATCGGCCCTGGTGATGGCTCCCCTTACTAGTAAAGAGAACTGGAAGGGATGCTATTGATGCTATCGGGACTGCTCTACGTTAGAGAGGGGATTCCTATCCCATCCTTATTCTATCTTTGCTTTATACGTTGTAATGGTTATTATATTGAGTCTGATAGTAAGAATAATATGGAATATCTATATATCATATCCACTGTCTCAAATAAAAAATGTATATTGGAAGAGTTGCCTGTTTTATCTTCTAGATTATATTATACTCATATACGAGTAATTGAAACATATGTAACAATGAACTTGAAGTTCATGAATCCAGACATATTTACAATTTGGCATGACCGATTGGGTCATCTAGGATCTATAATGATGAGGAGAATTATTGGGAATTCAAATGGACATCCATTGAAGAGCCAGAATATTCTTCAATTTGATGAATTGTCATGTGATGCTTGCTCTCAAGGAAAATTGATAATTAGATCATCACTAGCTAAAGTGGAGACTGAATCACTTGCATTTTTAGAATGAATTCATGGTGATGTATGTAGACCTATTAACCCACCAAGTGGACCATTTAGATATTTTATGGCATAATAGATGCATCCAGTAGATGGTCACACGTGTGCTTATTATCAAGTCGAAATCTTGCATTTGCAAGATTACTTGCTCAAATAATTAAGTTAAGAGCACAATTTCCTAATTATACAATTAAGACCATTCGTCTTGATAATGTTGGTGAATTTACATCCCAAGCTTTTATTGTATGTCAATTGGGATAAGTGTTGAACATCTTATAGCTCATGTTCATACACAAAATGGTTTAGCAGAATCATTTATAAAACGTTTGCAATTAATTGCAAGACCATTACTTATGAGAGCTAAGCTTCCTTCATTTATATGGGGACATGCTATTTTACATGCAGTGTCACTTGTACACATTAGGTCAGTTGCTTATCACAAGTACTCGTCGTTACAATTAGCTTATGGTCATGAACAAATATTTCCCATTTGAGAATTTTTGGATGTGCAATATATGTTCCAATTGCTCCACCACAACACATTAAGATGGGTCCTCAAAGGAGGTTAGGAATATATGTTGGATATGATTCCCCATCAATTATTAAATATCTTGAACCCCCTAACGGGTGATGTATTTACTGCATGATTTGCTGATTGTCATTTTAATGAGACAAATTTTCCAACATTGGGGGGAGAGGAATTAAGAAATTGGAAAAAGAAATTACATGGAATGCATTGTTATTGTCTCATTTAGATCCCCGTACAGATCATTGTGAACTTGAAGTTCAGAAAATAATTCATTTGCAAAATATAGCAAATCAATTACCAAATGCATCTATAGATGCAAAGAAAGTAACTAAGTCACATATACCAGCTGCAAATATTCCATCAAAAATTGATATCCCAATACAACAAGTTGTCACTAATGAGTCTGAAACACGCTAGAAGTGCGGTAGACCAGTAGGTTCCAAAAATAAAAATTCTCAAAAATGAAAAATAATTAATAGTGGAAAAGACTCGATTGAGGATGTAAATATCCATGAAGAAATCCTCGACATGACTAGTGAGGAAGGTGAAATGCCTAAAGATAATAATGAGATTTCAATAAACTATGTCGACCAGTAGTCCGAACACCAGAAGGTGTTAAACCTGTGGGATACAAATGGGTATTTGTGAGAAAAAAAATGAAAATAATGAGGTCACAAGATATAAAGCAAGACTAGTTGCACAAAGTTTTTCACAAAGACTTGGTATTGATTTTGAGGAAATGTATTCTCTGGTGGTAGATGCAATTATATTAAGATATTTAATTGACTTAATTGTTATGAAAGTCTAGATATGCATCTTATGAATGTAGTCACAATATATTTATATGAATTTCTTGATAATGATATTTATATGAGAATCCTAGAAGGATTTAAGATACCTGAAACTTATACATCAAATTCCCGATAATGATATTCAATAAAGTTATAGAGATCACTATATGGATTGAAACAATCAGAACGGATGTGATACAATCACCTGAGTGAATATTTATTGAAAGAAGGATATCAAAATAATCCAATATGTCCATGTGTTTTTATAAAGAAATCACAATCCGGATTTGCTATTATATGATGACTTGAATATAATTGGAACTCTCGAAGAACTTTCAAAGGTAATAGTTAATCTTAAAGAGCTTGAGATGAAAGATCTCGGAAAAACAAAATTTTGCCTTGATTTTCAAATTGAGCATTTAGCAGATGGAATACTTATTCATCAGTCAACTTAAAAATTTTGAAAAGATTTTGTATGAACAAAGCACATCTATTAAATATTCCAATGGAAGTCCGTTCATTGGATATAAAGAAATATATATTTCAACATCGAGAAGATAATGAAGAACTTCTTGGTCTTGAAGTTCCATATCTTAGTGCAATTGGTGCACGTATATATCTTGCTAATAATACAATACCAGATTTTGCATTTTTAGTAAATTTATTAGCAAGATATAGTTTTTCTCCAACAAAAAAAAATTGGAACGAAATCAAGCGTATACTTCGTTATCTCGAGGAAAGATTGATATGGGTTTGTTTTATTCAAATAAATCAAAATTTGATCTAGTTGGTTGTGCACATTCTGGATATTTATTTGATCCACACAAAACTAGATCTCAAACAGGTTATCTGTTCACATATGGAGGGACAACTATATCATGGCGATCGGTGAAACAGACTATAATGACCACTTCCTCAAATCATGCTGAAATTATTGCAATTTACGAGACTAGTCGAGAATGTGTATGGCTAAGGTCAATGACTCAACACATTCGTAAAACTTGTGGTTTGTCTTATAATAAAAATCTCCCAACAATATTATACAAAGACAACACAATTTGTATAGCCCAAATCAAATGAGGATATATTAAAGGAGATAAAACAAAGCATATTTCACCGAAGCTTTTCTACACTCATGGTCTTGAAGAAAATGGTGAAATCACTGGACAACAAGTTTGTTCGAAGAATAACCTGACAAACTTATTTATAAAGGCATTACCAACCACAACTTTTGAAAAATTTGTGCACAATATTGAAATGCGGCGACTCAAAGATCTTAAGTAATATTTTCGTAAGGGGAGCAAATATATTGTATTTTTTAGGAGTATTATATGAAATATGTATTTTTTTTCTTCACTAGGTTTTTTTTTCATTGGATTTTTCCTGGTAAGGTTTTAAGGTGGCATGTTCCACAAATATATAATGGGCATTTAAGGGGAGTACTATAAATATTATTAGATGCTCATGCTTAGTGTCCATTGACCATGTGTCATGCCTCCATTTTCCAATGTATTATCCATGTGTCTTGTAAATATTCATTTTTAGTGTCAATGCAATTCACCTCCTACTTGACAAATTGCTTATAAATAGTAGCCTTTGGTGGGTTTTGAAAGACATACATTGGGCAAATTCCATACAAATTTGAGAAAGTGGAGAAATTTGAGAATTTTTCTCATTTCTTATTTTGTTAATTTAATTTAATTAGTTTATTTACATATTATGTTTATTTATTTTATTATTATATTATATTTACTTTAATATTATATTTTATTATCATGTGTTCCATTGTGTTTCTCAAATTCACAATATTTTTACGTTTTTTTTTTTCCAATTTTTTGAATTCTGATAAGTTATGTCAAAAGTTTAATATTGTTTTAATTAACATATTTTTAATATCACTCAAAACGAAGGTGGAAAATTTCGATGATGGCCTCGAAATTTGTCGAAATTTCAGTAGATGGAATTTCATTTTTTTTTTTTTAAAGATTTAGGTTGAAGTTTTTTCAATTTTATGGTCATGATTAAATATAATTATATAGTTTCACATGCTAGTATATTGTCAATATCATTTCCAATAAAGTATTAAACTTTTTCAATGTTCTATTTTTTCTAATTTCTATTTTTTCTCAATTTTCAACTTTATTTTCAAGTCAAATTTTTATTTTCAAAGAAATTTAATTTGGCAAAAACTAAAAAAAAAAAGAAAAAAAGAAAAAAAGAAAAAGACCTATATTTATTTTAACTTCATTCAAAACTTTTTTCATTAAATTTTCACATCATTTATTACCAATCATTTCACCTAAAAATATTCTTAAAATTTTTCTTATTCTATCATTATTCTTCTATTTCTTTTTTAAGTTTATACTCTCATATTGGTATTTAAACATTTACAATATATACATGTTGTCTTACTTTATAAAAATAATGGTTAAAATGGTCAATTATAATCTAATTAAACCATAATCAAAATGATGTTCTAGATTGCATACATTAGAATGGAACTTATTAGAAAAGGCTTTCCCACATTCACACCAAAAGAAAGAAAGGAGAGTCGTTTCATAGTGCTAGAAACCTTCTTCTTACCGAATGAGAAGATCCTAAAGAGTGACTCAAGATTTAGAGTTGTGGTGTGAGAAAGCTGAAGTACATATGTCGATGGTTGGAATGTTCCTGTCTTCGATAGATCCTTATCCGTACAAGTGATAGTCTTTTCCATCTGGATGTAGAAAATGATTTTGATGAGAGGAAAAGGAGAAATATCTAATGACACACCATAAGCCGGGAAAGCATAGTGAATAGTTTCATGTCCTACCACCTAGTGCGTGCTATAGATGGTCTAGCTAGAGATGCTAAAGATAATTTCATAAGCTAATTAAAATAATTTTCTATCAAGTTTTCGAAATTTTCATTGACATCAATATTTTCATATAATAAAGATCTCGATATTTTTCAAACCATCAATATAATATTAGTTTCTTAAAATTATTATTCTTATTATTTATTTTTCACGAGCCCTAATTACTCAAAAGTTTCACCCTCCCGCACGAAATTTGGATTTTTTCCTCTCTCCTTTCCAGCCGCTAACACTTTCCCTGCCCTTCTGTCCAGTCTCTCTCTCCCTCCGCTTCTCCTCCTTCTTCGGCAGCTTCTTCTTCCCCGGCGACGACCCACGAACGGCGACGGGGGGCAGAAACTTCTGGCGAGCAAGCGACCGATACCCACGCTTCGAAGACGTGCAGACCATATTGTACCGGCTCACTCTTCCCCTTTTGCCAGCGCTGCCGTCTACTTGAAATTCATCTCTAGTTTTCTTATCCATTTCCTTGTCCCGAAGATCTCTCTTTGCCCTCTCTTCTCTTTCTAGAAGAGGTAAATACTTCATCTCTCTCCTAGATTTTTCCTTCTTATTCCTGATTTGAAGTTTGTAAATCATGCTGTCATTATGATGAAACCCTTTTAGTTTGTGTTGTTTTTCACAGTTAGTTGAACAGATAAAGATTTATTTTTGGCTTTGGAAAGGTGTATTAGGGTCTGCTTGTTTTTTGTTTCCATTCGGATCCATGATGGGTTTGTTGATTTTGTATTTTGTATTTTTTGCGTTTCATTTCTTTCCTGCTAAGCATCTCTTCTTGTGATTTCTTGTCTGCCCATCGTTTTTTTTCTCTTTGTGGAGAAAATGATGGAAAATTAAAGTTCTGTTGACTATGATCTAGGTTTCTTATTAGTAGGTTTTAGTTTCTTCAGCAATGAAGCTTAGTAATAATTAATAATGCACTTCAGTTTTATTCTAATAAGAAGATTAGGAATTTGTCTGGCTTCTTTTGTTACTTCCTCTGCTACCATAACAGCCACTGAATGTCACATGAAAATTTGACACTTGTTAACGCAACAAATGTGTTAGACACTAGCTGTACAAAGTCAAATTGGGTTCATTGATGTGGTAGACATGTGTTAGATTTTACATTTACCTTTTGGCATAGTTTTATTGTAAATGTAATTTTAATATTTGTTGCTTGGGGTTTCACCTCTCTGGATTATACATTGATTATTTCCTGTCTTTAGTATTATATTAGTATTTGAAAAGACGTTAGGGTTAATATCAACCATACTTTTGTGAACTATAATGGCATTGCTCTGAATCTTTAATTTTGCAGATAACAATAGCTTGCAGAAAGTTTATATCTTGCTAGTATGAGGCGGTGTTACCATTGAAATATTTTCTGTTTGTCTTCAAGTCTTATTTTATTGTGGAGAAAATGCTTGGCTCATTTGGACCAATCTTGACTCTTCCAGCTCCTTCTGAGGATTCAAAACCTACGGTTCAGGATGAGCAGGATGAAATTATTAATAACAATGAAGTGGATAAAGACAACACCAACTCTGCACCTGCATCAGTTGCAACTCACACTAAAACTATTGGTATCATACATCCTCCTCCAGACATCAGAAGCATTGTCGATAAAACTTCACAATTTGTTGCAAAAAATGGACCAGAATTTGAGAAGAGGATCATTGCAAATAATGCCGGTAATGTGAAGTTCAATTTCTTGAACCCTTCAGATCCCTACCATGCTTACTATCAGCATAGGTTGTCTGAGTTTCGTGCCCAGAATCAATCATCTGCACAGCAGCCTTCACAAGCTGCAGATTCTGCTGCACCTGCATCAGCCCCATCTGGTCCAGCTGCTGACAACAATGAAACAATGTCAGCAAAGCCTGATGTTTCTGCTTTGTTCAAACCTGTACGCAAAGTTCTCGAGCCTCCAGAGGCTGAGCAGTATACTGTTCGTCTTCCTGAAGGGATTACAGGGGAAGAATTGGATATTATCAAGCTCACAGCCCAATTTGTTGCCAGAAATGGGAAATCGTTCTTGACCGGATTGACGAGTAGAGAGATTAATAATCCTCAGTTTCATTTTCTAAAGCCTACACATAGTATGTTCATGTTTTTTACCTCCCTTGCGGATGCATACTCCAAAGTGTTGATGCCTCCCAAGGGGTTGACTGAGAAATTGAAGAAAAGTGTTACTGACATGACAACAGTGCTCGAGAGATGTGTGCATAGACTTGAGTGGGAACGTTCACAAGAGCAGGCAAGGCAAAAAGCTGAAGATGAGATTGAGCAGGAAAGGATACAAATGGCTATGATTGATTGGCATGATTTTGTTGTGGTTGAGGCAATAGACTTTGCAGATGATGAGGATGAAGATTTACCTCCACCAATGACTCTTGACGAGGTAATTAGAAGAAGCAAGATTTCTGTTGCTGAGGAAGAGATTGTTGAGCCTGGGAAGGAGATGGAAATGGATATGGATGAAGAAGAGATGCAACTTGTTGAAGAGGGTATGCGTGCTGCTAGGTTAGGAGAAAATGACAATGACAAGAATGATATGAAGGTAGATGAGGAGTCAGAGCCACCAATGAGAATTGTTAAGAACTGGAAAAGACCTGAAGAGAGAGTTCCTGCAGAAAGAGATCATACAAAATTTGTTGTCTCTCCGATCACAGGTGAACTAATTCCAATCAATGAGATGTCTGAACATATGAGGATTTCACTTATTGATCCAAAGTACAAAGAGCAAAAGGAAAGAATGTTTGCCAAGATACGGGAGACTACACTTGCTCAGGATGATGAGATCTCACGAAATATAGTTGGACTGGCACGACTTCGCCCTGATATATTTGGTACCACTGAGGAGGAAGTATCAAATGCAGTCAAGGCAGAAATTGAAAAGAAGAAAGAAGATCAACCAAAGCAGGTCATATGGGATGGTCATACGGGAAGCATCGGCCGCACAGCAAATCAAGCTATGTCACAAAATCTTGTTGGAGAGGATCAGAATGATGCTACTAACAGTGATGCAAGGAACCTTCCAGGCCCTGCAGCTTTGCCACCGAAACCCGGAGTGCCATCAGTTCGTCCTCTCCCGCCTCCACCAGGACTAGCATTGAATCTTCCTTCCCTACCTATGAGTGCACACTATTCTACCTCAATTAGCGGTGGGCTTCCTATACCCCCACCACAACCGCCTGTTATCTCAATGATTCCGTCTGTTCAGCCACCACCGCCTGCAATACCTGGACAACAACCTTTTTTCATGAATCGGCCCCCTTCTATGCCTCCACCAATGTCTATGAATGCACCAAATATGAGTGTCCCACCACCACCCCCGGGATCTCAGTTTACTCACATGCAAGTTCCACGGCCTTTTGTTCCTCTCCCTGCCCCTCCACCTATGAATACCATGATACAGCCTCCACCTATGCCACAAGGGGTTCCTCCACCACCTATGCCCCAAGGATCGCTGCCTCCTTTACCACCTGACGAAGCTCCTCCACCGCTTCCTGATGAACCAGAGCCAAAGAGGCAGAAGCTTGATGATTCTTTGCTTATGCCAGAAGACCAGTTTTTGGCACAACATCCTGTAGGCACATTTTGTTCTTTGTCTACTTATCTATTAATATCTTAGTGTTGATTACCTCGATAATAACTTTGACTATTTTACTGAAGAGTTATTATTTTTTTTTTGTGGTAGGGACCTGTCCGTATCACTGTATCTGTTCCTAATCTTGATGATGGAAATCTTAAAGGCCAAGTTCTGGAAATTACTGTCCAGTCCCTTACTGAAACGGTTGGAAGTTTAAAAGAGAAGATTGCCGGTGAGATCCAGCTTCCAGCAAACAAACAGAAATTGAGCGGGAAACCTGGTTTTCTCAAGGACAATATGTCGCTTGCTTATTACAACGTTGGAGCAGGGGAAGCACTTTCCCTCTCTTTAAGGGAACGTGGTGGTAGAAAGAGATGAACAGATCCTTGTTGCATACTAGTTGAGGTTTGAATTTGGACTTTCCTAGTAATATTGAGACATACTGCTATATGTTCGAATTGGGAGTGTATTGATCTGGATTCAACTCCCTCCACTCCTTACGATGGGACTGTAAAATTGCTTTCTAACTGTATTCTTACCAGGAAACTAGATTATGAAATATATGTCGGAATTTTGAGGATTTGATTGTGTTCACGTAGGTTATTAATCACAGACAGCCCGAAGAGGTAAAATCAAGCATTAATTCACCTGTCTGTGTCAATTAGTGATGAATATTCGTTTGCTACTGATTTTCATTAGCCTTCAGTGTTGATTTTATTCATTTTTGAGGTTTTTGGTATAAAGAATCTCATGCTATGCTATCATCCATTACTATAACAAAATCAAAGCTCTAGCCTTCTGCCTCCCTTTCCTTCAGAATTTCATGTTCTACATTTTGCTATTGCTATTGCTATTGCTTCAATTTCATTAGAGAACTCGTGTCAATGATACGAATTTCTGTCATTTTGTGCAATGATCCTAAATCTTTTCTCTGTGTTTCCTTAATCTCCCCTCTTTTGAAGGCTTCCATTGTACTCTTACTCTAGTTTTGGCTATCTTTATCTTCTCATTTCCAGTTGAAAGACAGAAAAAAGAACAAATTTTCATTCCCTAAAAAATGGGTCATGTAAATAATTAGAGACGGGTTAGTCTTCTTTTGGGATTGCTTTGAATGGACTCTGTTATTTGGATCACAAGAGAAAGGACAAACTTGGTTTCTTTTTCTTTCTATAATGAATGTTGTTGATGTTCAATCCTTCACAAGGGTGGAGCACATTGGAGCTAGGGGCATGAGTCACTCCTCAAATTATTGATTTTCGTATTTTTAATAAAAAATTTTAAGTAATAGTTAATAATATTAATAAATGTGCATTTATTGTCAAATCCTCTTTGTGGTTTAATGCTTAAAAAATTGGTTTATCTTAAGAAAAAAAAAAATCCACAGGACTTGGGTTCGAATCTAGCCTGATCTTTTTTTAATTCTGATTTTAAATTCCACAAAAAAAAAAAAAAAAAAAAAACTGGTTTATCTTAAAAAAAATTTGATTTAAAAGTGGGATTCCTACATCCGAATTGATTTATCTTGATGGAAATAAAAGTAGGATTTTTTTCTTTTAAATTCCAAATATGAAGTTAAAATATAAAGTAGGTTTTAGCTTTTTAGGTTGCAATTGCAAATCAATATCTAAAAAATTAAAAAACCAGTGCAATTTCTTTATCTTATGTGGAAGTTTTTTTCCTTCAAAATTTAGGGAAGTTTTTAATCTCAATTATCAATAACGTTCTCTTGAATAGGAATTGTTTACTCTTCTTTTCCTATGTAATTTTTGTTATATATATTAGTTTTAGAGTTGTACAAGATAATTTTATTGTTACTCGTTAGAATATATGTATCATATCATTAATATGTAAGTTTGAATTTTTTCTTAGGCTTTTTAGTTCTTATATTTTAAAATCTATATAATAGATTTTAATATTTTTATTGTGAATACTTTTGTAGAGTTAGTTCTAATTCAATATGGAGAGATTTTTATTGCGCCATTAATTCTTTTACATAATTTGTATATTCATATTACTTTCTATACATTTTCGTTTGTTTCCATGTTATTTTTACATTCACATAACTCGTATAGGTTTTTAAAGTTAATTTCAGAGTTCAAGTTAGAAGATTATCTGTTGTCACTCATTTGGATGTACGAACTTGGCAAATAAATTTTAAAATCTTCTTAGACTTTAAGTTTTTATGCTTTTAAACCTATATAATAGAATGTAGTATTCTTATTATTAATACTTTTGTAGAATTAATTTAAAATTAATATGGAGAGATATTATAAAAGAAAAACAACAATAGAGACAATACAGACATCATCTTTAAAGAAGAAAAATGTTTTGGGTTCTGATCGGTCTTATACATAATTCAATCTAGAAGAACTACCCGCAGATCTTGATCCAAGAACCAAAATTTATGATTATAATTATAATATTCGAGATCAAGTTCATAGAGCATATTTGCTAAAAGGTCTTTGTCAACCTTGAAATCATACTTTTCCACTTAAGAAATTTGGTACAAAGTCAAGACCATTTAACCCAGCTTGGTTTAGTGAATATTCTAATTGACTTGAATATAACATTTCAAAGGATGCTGCATTTTGTTTATGTTACTATCTATTCAAACCAGAAGTAAGTGAAGAGTTAGGAGGTAACTGTTTTGTTAGTGAAGGATTTTCTAATTGGAAGAAAAAAGAGAAATTGCTTATTCATGTTGGTGGTCCTAATAGTGCATACAATACGACTTTGGGTAAATGAGGCTCTTTTGAAACAAAAACAACATATTGGGACTTTTTTAAGTAGGATGTCTGACCAAACACTAGTTGAGTATTGAACTGGATTAGGTGCATCAATTGCTTGTATTCGATTTTTATTATGACAAGGACTTGCATTCCGTGGACAAGATGAGACATTGAGACAATGATTCGAAGAATCAAAGTAATTTTCTTGAACTTTTACAATGGTTATGCAACCACAATAAGGATATTAAAGCTGTGACTTAAAAAATGCCCCAAATAATTTGAAATTTACTTCACCCGATATTCAAAGAGATATAGTGCATTCCATTGCAATAGAAATTGTTAATATGATTATAAAAGATATGAGTGACAAGCAGTTTTCTATCTTGATAGACGAATTAAAAGGTGTACCTTCAAAGGAGTAGATATCAATTGTATTGCGATATGTGGATAAAGGTTATATGATTGAACGATTTGTTGGAATCATACATGTCAATGATACAAGTTCACTATCACTTAAGAAAATGTTGGGCTTGATAAGAGAAATATGGGCTAGAAATAACACAAACTGCACTTGATCTTTGGGCTTTGACAAAACTCAGGCCCTATACGAATACCGGATACTACCTTGCTTCTTCACACAAACACAAAACAATGTGCTGAAAGCACAATCCGTGTGATGAGAGATCTCGACCTTACACTTTGATGACTGAGATTAGAACTTGGCACTTCTGTAGATTGTAGACTTCGAATGACTAAACTTTTCTTTTCTTTGTTGCAGAGAAAATTGAGAGAAAAGAAAAGAGAGAACCGGAGGAATGCTGCCGAAAATCGCAGGGGCGATGAGGCTTCAGTCGTCTAGGCGAAGGGATGTAAAGCTGGAGGTCGTCTAGACAATAAGGGACGAGTCATTTAGACAATGAAGGCTTTACTGAAGATCGTCTAGACGATGGGGTTTAAGACGATGGTCGTCTACACGATAGGGGTGCCGAAGTAAACGATCGTTGGCTAAAAGCTACACGATCGGTGGATCAAAGGTACACGATCGGTGGATCAAAGGTACACGATAGATGAAGACAATCGAGAAGAAGTTGAACACGATGGTTTTACGTGGTTCGGCCAAGGATGGCCTATGTCCACGGAGAAGCTGACGGGAGTTTTATTAAAGATTGCTACAAGATAAGTCTTAAGCTTTTTGATCACTCTATACAAAATTTTCACTCTCTCTCTTTACAATTAATTACACAGTGTATTTAAAGGTAGCTTGAATGTAACAGATTTGTAACTGATTTGAAGTTATTTTTCACCTTTCTGTATAACAATCTCCACCTTGAAATAAACTTCAAGTTTTCTTCAGCTTCTCTGATCTAACTGTCTTCTTCTTTAACCTTTGTTCCTCAGCTCAAACCCTATAATATCAAGGCACTTCTGAAGTTTGAGCTGAGTGACTGTCTTTGTCAACATGTCGGAGGCATTATCTGAGGTATGTACTTTTAGAACTTCAATCTGTTTAGCTTCTATCTGCTGTCGAATGAAATGATATTTAACATCTATATGTTTAGTTCTGTTATGGTACTGAGGATGCTTAGATAAATGTATTGTACTCTGATTGTCACAAAATATCTTCACTATATTTTGTTTAATTCCGAAGTCACATAAGAGACCCTTTAGCCATAGGCCTTTTTTCACTGCCTCTGAAAGAGCAATGAACTCTGCTTCAGTAGTAGAAAGGGCTACTACTGATTGTAAAGTAGCCTTCCAGCTTAGGACACACCTTCCAAATAGGAAAATATACCCTGATAATGACCTCTTCTTGTCTAGATCTCCAGCATAATCTGAGTCAACATACCCAATCAGCTCTGGGTCATTGTCTGGAAGCTGGTACATTAATTTAGCATTAGAAATACCCTTAAGATACCTCATTATCCACTTTGTTGCCTCCCAGTGCCTCTTACCTGAATTAGCCATGTATCTACTCACTAGGCTAGTAGCATAGGCAATGTCAGGTCTTGTAGACACCACTAGATACATTAAACTTCTCACAACTTGGGAATAGGGGACTGTTGACATTATTTGCTGATGTTCAATATCTGATTCTCTGGGTGAATTTTCTGCTAAGAGTTTGAAATGGTTAGCAATAGGAGTAGTCACTGCTTTAGCCTCTATCATCTGATGCTTTTTTTTTAACAATTTACTGCAATATTGTGACTGATTAATGCTTAGAATACTAGTTTTTCTGTTTCTAATAATGTCAATGCCTAGTATTCTTGTTGCATTTCCCATGTCTTTCATTTCGAACTCTGACTTGAATAAATCTTTTACTTTATTCAGTTCTTTCATAGTTGCTCCTGATAAAAGCATGTCATCCACATATAGTAACAAGTAGATAGGATGAGTGTAGGATTCTGTATTTATGTAAACACAACTGCCATAGAAGCTTTTATGAAAACCATTCTTCTGTACAAAATCATTAAACCTTCTGTTCCAGAATCCAGGGGATTGTTTGAGGCCATAGATAGACTTTTTAAGTAGGCAAACATAGTCTTCCTTCCCTCTGACCTCATACCCCTTTGGTTGGCTCATATAGATAACTTCCTCTAGGAAGGCATGTAGAAAAGCTGTTTTAACATCTAGTTGCTCCAGCTCTAGGTTATTTTGAGCCACAATAGACAACAACAATTTGATAGAAGTCTGTTTGACCATTGGAGAAAAAATCTCATTAAAATCAACACTTGGCCTCTGTATAAAACCCTTAGCAACCAGCCTAGCTTTAAATCTAGGTCCTTGATCATTAGGGAGACCTTTCTTCAACTTGTACACCCATTTGTATGCAATTGGCTTGTATTCTTTTGACAAAGGTGTCAACTCCCATGTGTTGTTTCTCACTAGTGAATCAATCTCTTCATTTATAGCTTCTATCCATGTCTTAGCTTTAGAACAACTTACTGCTTCTTCAAAGGTTGAGGGTTCTAAATCATTAGATAAATCAGAAGCATTCAAAGCTAAGTAGTCTTCATACCTTGAAGGTGGCACAATGTTTCTTCTCTACCTATCTCTAGCTAGGTTATACCCTCTCAAGTCTGGTTCTTCTTGCTCGGGATCAATAGTAGCATCTTCTACTTCTACTTCTTCTTCTAGACGAGATAGTTAATCAAAAAATGATCCAGAGCTTGAAAGATCAGAAGTAGGGATTAGAACTTGCTCCACCTCAATTTTATCATTCTTCACTTGAGGTACTGAAACTTTAGGATTAGATCTCTGCATATACATTTCATCTTCACTGAAAACAACATCTCTGCTGGTGATGTATCTCTTCTCAGTAGGGTGCCACATTTTAAACCCCTTAACACCTTCTGTGAAGCCCAAAAACATACACTTCACAACTCTGACAGTTAATTTCCCTTTACTCTGATGAACAAAACCAGTGTAACCAAATACCCTTAGGTTATTCAGGTTAGGAGGCTGTTTGGTCCATCTTTCTTCAGGGGTTAGAATGTTAAGAGATGCATGAGGGCATCTATTCAGTGTATAGACAGTGTATGAGGCTGCCTCTACCCAAAATTTCTCAGGAAGTATAGCATCAGACAATAGGCTTCTTACTCTCTCCATTATTGTTCTGTTCAACCTTTCTACCACCCCATTTTGTTGAGGTGTATTCCCAACTGTCTCGTGTCTAGTTATACCATACTGTCTACAAAAAACATTAAACTCCTCTGCACAATACTAAAGCCCATTATCAGTTCTTAGACACTTAATTTGACAGTTAAACAATTTTTCAACCATGATCTTCCATTCTTTAAACTTTTCAAAAACTAAATCCTTATATTTAAGGAAATAGATCCAACTATTTCTTGAATAGTCATCAACAAAGGTTAAGAAATACCTGGCTCCACTTAAGGACTGAAAAGGTGAAAAACTCCATAGGTCTGAATGCACATAGTCAAGGATGACCTTGGTTGTGTGCTGAGCCTTCACAAAATTCTGCTTAGTAGCCTTTCCTATCACACAATGTTCACCAAAGGATAGACTCTAAGGAACTCCCTTAGGTAGAATTCCTTGGTTGGTAAGAGCTTGTAGACCTTTGGCACTAATGTGTGAGAGTCTTTTGTGCCATAAATCTCCTTTAGTAGGCTGCTTTTGAGTCACAATCAAAGCTGAGTGAACTTTATGAACTCCTTGAACTACATACACTCCATTAATCTTCACCCCTATAAGGATAGGCTTATTGTTCTTCAAAACTTCACAGTAACCTTCCTTGTCTCTGTATTCACAGCTAATAGAATCAAGCATGCCTTGTGAAATTAGATTTCTCTTCAGCTTAGGCACATGTCTAACATTTCTCAGTAGCTTGACTATTTCATCTTCTAGCTTTAGTGAGACTGAGCCAATCCTAACAACTGGACATGAGTTTTTGTTTCCCATGTAGACAGATCCTCTATCCAACTCTTTGTAGGTACTAAACCAGTCTTTATGGGGTGTCATGTGGAAAGAACACCCTGAATCTAGAACCCAATCTAGGTTCTTATTAGCTTCTTCTTCTGCCTTACAATTGGAGGTAGCCAAAGCATCAAAATAAAAGTAAGAGTCCTCATAAACTGAGGCTTCACCTGACTGATTAGGTTGGACTTTGAGTTGTGGTTGTGATTGCTTGTTTTTCTGCTCATTCTTCCACTTCAAAGTTCTAAAATCTTTGATTAAATGTCCAATTTTTTTTACAATATTTGCATCTGACCTTGACTTCTCTTTCCCTTCTTCATTTGAGCTTCGTTTTCCTTTTTCCTTATTGTTCTGTTTTGACTTGCCTTTTACAAATAAGCTTTCTGCACTTGGCTAATCTTCCTTGCTAGTAATCAACTCCATTTCTCTGATTTTTAGAGCAGAAATTATGATGTCAGTAGTTAGGGAATCTCTTCCATATTTTAGGGCAGTCTTCACATCTTTATAGGAATCCAACAATGAGTTGAGAAGCACAAAAGCTTCATTATCTACCCCAATCTATTCTCCTTGAGTCTTGAATTAAGTAGTTATCCTCTTGAAATCATCTAGATTCTCTGTTAAGGACTTAGAAGCACTCATCTTGAAGGTAAAGAACCTTTCCCTTAGGAAAAGTTTGTTGGGAAAATTTTTAGTCTCATATAGCTCATCAATTTGCTCCACATCTTAAAAGTTGTCTCTTGATCAGTCACTTGCCTTAGTACACTGTCAAACAATTTTAAAACCAGTGTTCCATGAGCAATTAGCTCCATGTTTTCTTTTTCTTTTTCTGTTGTAGTGCTTGGCAACTTGGCTGGATCTTTAGGGCCTTATGAGCCTTTTGTTGTCCCAAGATAGCCTTGATTTTGGCTTTCCACAAACCAAAATCGCATTTCCCATCAAATTTCTCAATGTCATACTTTGCTACTGCCATATTTGTTTCAAATTTCAACTGAAAGGCTCCAAGATTTTGCTTCTTTTTGAATCTTGACTAATCTTGAAGCTTTCTTATAGGTTCTGATACCACTTGTTGGGCTTGATAAGAGAAATATGGGCTAGAAATAACACAGACTGCACTTAATCTTTGGGCTTTGACAAAACTCAAGCCCTATACGAATACCGGGTACCATCTTACTTCTTCACACAAACACAAAATAATGTGTTGAAAGCACAATCTATGTGATGAGAGATCTCGACCTTACACTTTGATGGCTGAGATTAGAACTTGGCACTTTTGTAGATTGTAGACTTCGAATGACTAAACTTTTCTTTTCTTTGTTGCAGAGAAAATCGAGAGAAAAGAAAAGAGAGAACCAGAGGAATGCTGCCGGAAATCGCAGGGACGATGAGGCTTCAGTCGTTTAGGCAAAGGGATGTAAAGCTAGAGGTCGCCTAGACGATAAGGGACAAGTCGTCTAGACCATAAAGGCTTTACTGAAGATCATCTAGACGATGAGGTTCAAAACGATGGTCGTTTATACGATAGAGGTGCCGAAGTAAACGATCGTTGGCTAAAAGCTAAACGATCGTTGGCTAAAAGCTACATGATCGGTGGATCAAAGGTACAAGATAGACGAAGACGATCGGGAAGAAGATGAACACGATGGTTTTACGTGGTTCGGCCAAGGATGACCTACGTCCACGGAGAAGCTGACGGGAGTTTTATTAAAGATTGCTACAAGATAAGTCTCAAGCTTCTTGATCATTCTGTATAAATTTTTCACTCTCTCTCTTTACAATTAGTTACACAGTGTATTTAAAGGTAGCTTGAATGTAACTGATTTGTAACTGATTTGAAGTTATTTTTCACCTTTCTGTATAACAGAAAGTCATAGATGGTTTTTTTTCCTCAACATGGGTTAAGCATCGCTAGTTTACGAGGACAAGGATATGGTAGAACAAGTAATATGCAAAGTCAGTTCAGTGGATTGAAAGCACTTATTTTAAAAGAAAATGAATGTGCTTTTTACATTCAATGTTTTTCTCATCAGCTTCAATTAGAAAAGAGATCATGTCAATTATGGCCGGATTAAGCCTACTACTATCATTTAAATTAGTGACAATTACATTTGTGGACAATTATAAATTAAGAGGTGTTTCGAATTATTGAAGTTTATTATGGTAATTTGATGCAATAATTAGTGACAGTTGCATTAGTGGCCACTAGGCCCAAACTAATGGCATTTAATGTAGAATATAAAAATGGATGGCCGATCGTTTTGAAATTTGGGCATTAGGTTATTGTGAAGGCCCATCATTGTTTCTCTAATTTATCCCTTAAGCCACTGAATATCTCTCTCCACAAATTTCAAATTGTGGTTACATTTTTAATCTCCAAATACATTTTTGTGAAGATTTGTGTGTCAATTTCTTCGTATAGTGTTAAGGTCATGTCATTTGGGTTCTTGATTTTCTTCTTTGTATTTGCATATGGTTTCTAAATTTTTAGAACAGATAAGGAACAACATTACTAAACCCAAAAGTTGGAACATTATTAAACATAGTCAAATACAATATATTTGCACACAGTTTTATTATAATTATTTTCAAAGTTTTTTTTTTATTTTTTTATTTTTATTTTTTTTAATTGGAGGGGTAGTTCGTAAAGGGTTGAGATATGAAAAAGATGCTTAGATGTGAATGAGAATCAATTTAGTCCATATAAAATGACTAAACAACCCACAAATGCACGACCTAAGATATATTAATTCCAAACGATCAATTTATTCATGGGTACTTGCAATGTGTGACATTTTTAAAGGTTAATAATTAAGTAAAAACAACATTTTTTTTAAAGAATTACAAATGTAGAAAAATTTATTAGCAATATAGTCTACTATCCATGATAGAGTCCATCACTGATAGACTCTTAAAGCTGATCTAAATTTGTTACTGTAAATTCTTTTGTATTGTGTAATATTTGATAATACATTGGCTCTGATTGCTATATTTACAACGACCCATTTCTTCATCCATCATGAATTCATTTACCGCTTCCAGATAGCACCAATAACTAATGACCAACAATCTTGGCTCATTTCCTTGTTGATTCATTTCTTTATGTCCTTGTCAATTTCCCCCCACTTTCTTCTTCTATCATTGATCTTTTTTTCTCTATTAAAAGTTTTATGTTTATTCCTATTAATACACGCTCCCTAAGTTAGTTGAGAAAGTCCACAAATTATAAAAATGGGATCGGTATCCCAAAGTTGTTTTACATAACATATAATCAAACAGAGAACGAAAACGTAAACATTTGATATAATTTAGCATGCCACCACAATAAAAATGAAGAGAAAGAAGAGATTGGAAGATCACTCGCCTTTGAAGATCGAAACTCTTGAAGTAACAAACTCTTCGAATTCCCTTTGAACTTCGAATAACAAGAAAAATGCAACAAAAAATCTCCAAATCTCGAACACAACCACACGAATCAATGAGAGTATTGTGGGCTTCAAGATTAACTTGCAAGGGATACAATTCTATTATTTGAGAGAGCAATGCAAACCTATTTATACTAGAATGCAAGGGAAAGATGAAAGATTCAATCCTCCTAACTTCCATATGTTTTAATGAGAGAATAATGGGGGAAGAGAAAAGTTATCAAATAACTCTCTTCCCTAATGACTAAATTATTTAATTAAAAAATGATATTTCTTTAAATAAATAAATAAATATATATATATCACTAAGAAAACCATATGTTATATCTAATATAACACACATATTATATCACATATAATATAACCTACAATTTAATATTCTCTCATTTAATCTATAGTATTTAATATGAATCAAATCATATTAATTTTAATATTTGAACCATATTCAAATATTCATTTCCTCTAAAATAAAACTTTATATTTTAATATTTAGAGAGCAATTTCTCTACTTATCCTAATACTAGGGAAGAGTGAATTCCTATTTATCCTAATACTAGGGAAGAGAGAATTCTTTCTTGTGTGGCTGTGTTTCCAGCTCTTCAATCAGGCGAATCCCCAAAATGGTAGGCATATTGAGTCGGTGAAACTGGCCATTCTCACCCATACAAATCAAAGGACCGGAGTCCACAACTCACTCAAGGTTCAGGTCAAGTCACCTATGGTCATCATGATGAAATGTAAGTCTCTTCTAGCAACGGTGTTATACAGAAAGACTATCCATTTCGTAGTTCGGTCTTATACAAACTCTTTATATAGAATACCCTTACTCACATGTTTTAACATGAATGATTAGGATCAGATCATTTGTAGCACTTTACAACAATTGTAACAACTACAAAGTAGGCTGAAAGCGTCACCAGGATAAGGTACCCAACCTTATCTATCTACTACAGAGCGTTTAGGTTACCATTTAAACATGATCTACTTGTATGTCTCCATATACATATTTAAGTTACAGAAAACAACCCTGGATCTTAGTTTATTGGATTTTGTGAGTTACAACTAAATATCGAATAAAATACTTAAAATATTTTATTAGATAAATAAAATGTTTGTACAATACAATTATAAATTACAAGACCATGTGATTTAGGACATCAACTTCAACAATTTTACTTATTTTATTATGCGTTTTTAACGCCCTCATTTACTTCTCTCACTCAGGTTACTCAGGTCTCTCATTTCTTGCTCTCACGTGTCTCTTCACATTACTCTCACCTTCTCGCATCCTTATCTTCTTTCACTTTGATTTTCTTCTCCTCTGTTTTTTTTTTCATAAGATTCTCTCTTTTCTTTCGCTCGTTTGGGCTATTAGTTACATTTTTTTTCTTCTTGTTCATGGGGAATCTATCTTTTCTCTTATTCATTTGCTTTTCTAGGATTTTGGTATTTTTTTTTTTTTTATGTTATTTGCTTTAGATCTACTAGAATTATGGTTGCTTTTTGTGTATATCCAAATATTTTTCCACTTCCACTTACACATTCATTTTTTCATATGGATCTACATTTTTCAGAATCTCTTTTGTGTATTTGGATCTACTTCTAGATTTGTTCTACATTCATTGCATGTTAGATTTGTTTTGGAAATCATATGATATCTATTTATGTCACTGTTTTTTGAGTTATTTTTTTTTTTTTTAAAAAAAACAATATGAAGGGGGACGCTCCGAGGCGTCTTGAGGCCGGTGTAATAAGATCTCACAATGCAAACTAATGAAGGAGACCATAGGACATGTTGACACACATTCATCTCCCACTTACTATAAATACTCTCTCCATTCATCTTGATATTGACCCATACAAACACAGCCAAGCATGAGTTTCACGGTGTGAACATTAAAGAAGAAACATGAGTGAAAAATTGGCGTATCGTATACATCTTTTTCCTCTCATTGAGTATTTTAAAAAAACTTAGGATTTATTTAACTTAGAAAAAATACAACTAATTATTTTCACTAAGTGATTTTGCCCAAAAGTAACACTTATTTTGGATAGTTAAACAATTTTGATTAATGTTCGTTAAATATCTTAACAAACGTTAATCAACAAGTGCATGCTTGTAGCAAATCTATCTAATTCACCTTTCTAGGTCAGTTCCCATATAGGGGTGTTCTGTTTCCGTTAACTTAAATATCCTAGCCTAGAGAGAACTAACTTTAGACAAAAGGTCCCTTATAAATACATTTGCTACAATTTTAATCTTTTATTAAAATCAATTTAATCCTATTAAACTAATTAAAAAATTAAATTAATTTCTAATCTCATTAGAAATTTGTGATCTTAAGTCTATGTGAATCATATTTTAAACTATTTTAAAAAATGATTTTATCTAAGTTTGCATACAACTCTGAATTATTGATTTTAATTTCTAATTTCATTTAATTATACCAATTAAAATAATGAAATAAATTAAAACCATTCATTGCATCGAATGACATGCTTGATAAAATTATGATATTTATAAAACAATCTAAAGTAATGTCATGCATCATGCAATCCCCATTTCATTACTAAATATATATAACACTTATATATTAAAGTAATGACATAATTAATAAAATACATTGCATCCATTTCAACTATATATTATAACTCTTATAATATAAATGATGCATGACTATGTTATTAATGCATGCAAGCATAGTATAACACTTATATTATATGATGCACGAGCATGCTATAAAATTAAATCTTGCAACTATATATAATAACATTTATAATATAAATGATGCATGAAAAATGCATAACCTATGATGGGATCATCTTTACTATATGACATACGTTATGACATATATAAATAAATTAAATCATATATCATATGCATAATTTAAAATAACAATTTAAGGATCGGGATTGGACTCCTAAACCATTAATTAAATTAACATAATACTTATATTAATTTAATTAACAAGATATAAATTAACTATTACAAAGTAATAATCAAACCGGTTCGAAACAAGTGAATCAGCACTTGAACTGCTCGAACAGAACTGGGAACAACTCGAACTAACCACGAACCGACTTAGAAGAACCTAGACCAACCGAACCAGAGAACCCACGAATCGAACTGGAACATCACTCCACGAACCATGTGTGGACCGATCACCGAACCACGCTTTTTCTTCATCTTGGAGCGTCGTGACGCTAGGGCACAACGTCACGACGCTACTGTACAGATTCGAACTCTTTTGTTTTTGCTTCGATTTCTCCAGAAATTCACCGGAAACGTCACGAGCGGTTCAATACTTTAATAATACAGACTCAATTGCAATTAATGCCTAAAAACATAGGGCTCTTACATATCAAATCGTAAAATTAAAGCATAATCCTGAAACATCCATAAATCACAAACTAACATACATTCATCACATGAACAAATTATATAATGCAATATCCACCATAAGTCTGTAAAACAAATTCTGGAAAAAAAATTGGGACAAAAAACCTTCACTCTGATACCAATTGAAAGAATTGGTGAAGGTTTGCAATGGAAGAAGATCGTCCTAATTTTACAATTTTCACAAATCACAAATTTATATAACAATCAAATTATGCATTATAATAAAATTACAACATGCTTTTAAGAATAATTAGGGAAGAAGCAAACATACCCTTGAAGACAAAAATCTTCATGAAGTTCCTCGAACTGGTCACGAATACTTTGTACCAAAAATCAACAATCCAAAATAGCCACCACCATAAAGAAACCTCCTATATTCTCTTGGGATTGAGAATTCAGCAGGAGTAGTAGGCTCTGCTCCTTTTGAAAGAGGAAAAAATTGAGAGGAGGAAGAAGAAGAATATTTCTTCTCTGTGAATTCCAACAAGAAAAACCAAAGAGAGTTTTCTGTAAAAACCAGATGAAGAAGATGATTGGGTATTATGAAAAATTGAACCCCTCACATTTTGGTTGAGAGAGAATTAAGGGGAGGGAGCTTTAATTAAATTTAAATAATTTAATTTAACTAATAATGATGATATATATATATATATATATACACGCAATATATGTTATATCAAATATAATACATAACCTATAGTTTTCATATTGTATCAAATAAAATATAACCTATAGTTTTATTTTCTCTCAACAATGCACAATATTTGATATAAATCACATTTATACTAAATTCAATTATATGAATCTCATCCATATAATTAATATTTAAATCATATTCAAATATTTAATTCATCTCTATTATTTATGGTATTTAACATAAATCATATTTATATTAAATTTAATTATATGAAATTCATTCATATAATTAATATTTGAATCATATTCAAATATTTAATTCCTCTCAAAGTAACCTTTATGTTATAATGTATAGAATACATTATATTAATTATATTACATATAATTAATTCCTTCAATTAATTTAAACAATTCAAATTAATCCAAAATTAATTCTCAATAGTCCCTATTTAGCTACAGAGGGAACCTTATGGATCTGTAGATATAATTAATCAAATTCTTTAATTAAATTATCCAACATCCATTAACCAATATATTAACCACTAAAGAATGATAGTTGCACTCTTCACAGATATATTTATGTGTTCATCAGATATAACCAATCAGTACGATGACCCTTCACAAATTGCTCGTAAGTACAGCTGGACCAAATTACCATTAATCTCTCTAATGAAATAGTTCAACTATAACCAAATACAGAGGGCCAAGAGAGGGTGTGGCCACATTGGTCAAGCACTGGAATCAGCCTTAAAGGAGCAATTTATCTACTTACCCCGACATTAGGGAATGAGTGAATTTCGTGTTGTGTAGCTTTGTTCCCAACTCCTTGATTAGAAAAATCCACAAAATGGTAGGCATATTGAGTCGGCGAAACATAAAGAAGAAAATAAGACTTCTAGTCAAGAAAAAGCAAAAGCCATGATTTTCCTTCGACATCATCTTCATGATGGACTAATTGAATATCTTATAGTAAAAGATCCGCATGTCCTATGGCAAAATTAAAAAGAAATGTACGATCATAAAAAAAAAAAAAATCTTCCTAAAGCTCATTATGATTGATGCACCAAAGGTTGCAAGATTTTAAACCAGTAAGTGTACAATTCTGCATTATTTAAAATTAGTTCAAAATTTTTGTTATGTAGAGAAAAAATTATTGATGAAGATATGTTAGAGAAGATGTTTTCAACATTCCATGTCTCAAATATGCTCATGCAGCATCAGTATCGAGAAAGAGGTTTTAAAAAGCATTATAAACTTATATCATGTCTTCTCGTGGCTGAACAAAACAATGAGCTATTAATGAAAAACCATGAATCTCGATCAACTAGAGCAACAATATTTCCTGAAACGAATGTTGTAATTTCAAATAATCATGGTTGAAATCGAGGTCATGGTCATGGTTGTGGTCAAGGTCGTGACCATGGTAGAGGAAGAAATAATTATTCTTTTCGTGGTAATAATCATTCAGATTTCAAGAAAACCACAAATACTGATGATCACAGAGGGAAAGCAAGCTCCACAAAATAAGAGCTCTAAAAGTATTGAAAATCAACTTTCGATGTGGTATGAAGGGACATTGGTCTCTTACCTGTTGTATGTCCAAGCACTTAGTTGATCTTTATCAATCCTCATTGAAGGAGAAAGGAAAAAATGTGGAAGCAAACTTTACATATCAAGATGATGTATTTGACCCTTCAAACATGACACGTTTGGATGTTGCTGATTTCTTTGAGTCTTCTGAAGAGAAAAATGATGACATTTAAAGAGTAGTAAATACTTCCTTTTAATTTTGATAATGTCTAAAAATAATATTAATTTATGTTTTAGTTTTGGTTCTTTTTTTTTTTTTTTTTTTTTTTTTTTGTATTTACAAGTTAATTTTGATTTGAGACTTATTGTAATCGTTTTTTTTTATAATGAAGAATCATGGATATTTCTCATATTTTGGTTGACTCAAAGATAAAAAATGAAGACTTATGCTTGGTAGATAGTGCAACTAAGTACATAATACTTAAAAGTAAAAAATATTTTTCTAAATTGACAATGCTTGAAGCAAATGTCAATACAATATCAGCTTCTGCAAACTGGATTAGAGGTTTTGGAAGAGCAAGCCTTATTTTACCTAGAGGAACAAAATTCACTGTTAAAAATGCTTTGTTCTCTAGTAAGTAAAAAATAAATCTATAGAGTTTCAAAGATATATGTGAAAATGGTTATCATGTTAGAACCAACAATAAGAATAATATAGAATATCTCTATATTACATCTATTATTTCACGTAGAAAGGTATATTAGAAACATTGCCTGCTTTTTCTTCTGGACTATATTATACTCATATATGAGTAATTGAAACATATGAAACCATGAGCCTGACGTTCATGAATCTAGATATGTTCAATGTTTACATGACCGATTCGGTCATCCTGGGTCAATAATGATGAGAAGAATTATTGAAAATTCTCATAGATATCCATTAAAGAACCATAAAATTCTTCAAATGTAATGAATTATCATGTGTTGCTTACTCTCAAGAAAAATTGATTATTAGAACATCACCAGCTAAAGTGGGTATTGAGTCATCAACATTTTTAGAACAAATTCATGGTGACATATCTGAACCTATTAATCCACCAAGCGGACCATTTAGATACTTCATGGTTTTAATTGGCACATCTAGTAGATGGTCACATGTATGTTTATTATCAAGTTGAAACCTTGCATTTGCAAGATTACTTGCTCAAATAACCAAATTAAGAGCACCGTTCCTGATTATACAATCAAAAACATTTGACTTAATAACCCTGGTGAATTTACATCCCAAGCATTTAATAATTACTGCATGTCAATTGGGATAAATGTTGAACATCTTGTAGCTCATGGTCATACACCAAATGATTTAACAGAATCATTTATCAAACATTTACAATTAATTACTAGACCACTACTTATGAGAGCAAAACTTTCAATATCTATATGGATCATGCTATTTTGCATGCAACGTCACTTATACGCATAAGACCGACATCTTACATAAGTACTCCACAGTACAATTAGCTTATGGTCAGGAGCCAAATATTTTCCATTTGCGAATTTTTGGTTGTGCAATATATGTTCTAATTGCTTCATCACAACGTACTAAAATGAGACCTCAAAGGATGTTAGGAATAAATGTCGGATTTGATTCCCCATCAATTATTAGATATCTTGAACCCCTTGATGAGTGATGTATTTACTGCATCATTTGCTAATTTTCATTTTAATGAGACAACTTTTCCAACATTAGGGGGAGGAATTAAGAAGTTGGAAAATGAAATTGCCTAAAATGCATCGTTATTGTCTCATTTAGATCCTCGTACAGATTAATGCGAACTGTCAGTTCAAAGAATAATTCATTTACAAAGCATAGTAAACTAAATGGAAGATGCATCTACAAATGCTAAGAAAGTGACTAAGTTATATATTCCAAATGCAAATGCTCCATATAGAATTGAAATCCTAACTCAACAAGTTGTTACAACTAACGGGTCAGTGGTGCACCAGAAGCGTGATAGACCAATAGGTTCAAAGGATACAAATCCTCAAAAAAGAAAAGTAATCGATAGTCGAAATGACTCATTTGAAAATGGAACATTCAATAAGAAACCCTGGACATGACTAATGATAAAAATGTTGCAGAGACTCAAATACATGAAGATAACAATGTGATCTTGACAAATTATGTCATGATAGGAAAAAAATGGAATAGAACTGATGTAATTATAGACAACATGTTTTCTTATAATGTTGCTCATGATATCATATCATTCATGAAAATGAGGTTTCTAAATCTAGATCTATTGAAAAATGTCGTCATAGAAATGATTGGTTCAAGTAGAAAGAAGCTATCCAAGCAAAACTAAAATCACTTTCAAAACATGAGGTTTTTGGACCTATAATCTATACACCTGAAGGTGTAAAACTCGTGGGATACAAATGAGTATGTACGTACAAGAAATGAAAATAATGAAGTAACAAGATATAAAGCACGACTTATTGCACAAAGATTTTCTCAAAGACCAGGCATTGATTATGAGAAAACATATTCTCCTATGGTGGATGTTATTACATTAAGATATTTAATTAGCGTGACTGTAAATGAAAAGCTTGATATGCAGCTTATGGATGTTTTCATAACATATCGATATGGTCTCTGGAAAATAAAATCTACATGAAAATCCCTAAAGGATTTAAGACGCTTGAATCATGTAATTCAAATTCTAGAGAATTATATTTGATCAAATTACAGAGATCATTATATGGATTGAAACAATCAGGACGAATGTGCACAATCATCTAAGTGAATATTTATTGAAAAAAAGGTTATCAAAATAATCCAATTTATCTATGTGTATTTATTAAAAAATCACAGTTAGGATTTTCTATTATAACTATATATGTTGATGATTTAAACATAATTGGTATTCCTAGAGGGCTTTCAAAGGCAATGGAATATCTCTAGAATTTGAGATGAAAGATTTTGGCAACACAAAATTTTGCCTTGGCTTGCAAATTGAGCATTTAGCTGATGGAATTTTATTCATCAATCGATATATACAAAAAAAATTTTAGAAAGTTTTTACATGGGCAAAGCATGCTCATTGAACATTCCGATGGTAGTTCGATCACTTGATGAGAAAAATGATATCTTTTAACCTCGATAAGATAATGAAGAACTACTTGGTTCTGAAGTACCATATCTTAGTGCAATAGATGCACTAAATGTATCTTGCTAACAATACAAGATCGGATATTGCATCCTCAGTAAATTTATTAGCAAGATACAGTTCTTCTCCAACAAAAAGTCATTGAAACGGAGTTAAGCATGTACTTCATTATGTTCGAAGAACGATTGATATGAATTTGTTTTATTCAAACAAATAAAACTTTGATCTATTGGTTATGCAGATGTTGGATATTTATCTGATCCACCTAAAGCATGATCTCAAATAGGTTATCTATTTACGTGTGGAGGAACTATTATATCTAGGTGATTTATAAAGCAAACCATCACAACCACTTCCTCAAATCATGTAGAAATTCTTGCAATTCATGAAGTTAGAAGGGAATGTTTGTGGTTGAGGTCAATAACTCATCACATTCGTGGAACATGTGGCTTGCCTTCTGGTAAAAATTTACCAACGAGATTATTTGAAGACAATACTGCATGTGTAGCTAAAATCAAATGTGGGTATATAAAATAAGATAGAACAAAGTATATCTCACCAAAACTCTTCTATATGCATGACCTTGGAGAAAATGGTGACATTAATGTTCAACAAATTTCTTCAAAAGACAACTTGACGGACTTACTTACAGAGACATTACCTACATCAACATTCAAAAGATTGGTGCACTACATTGGAATGCGACGACTTAGAGAACTCAAGTGATGCATTCATGAGGAGGAATAGAAATACTGCACTTTCCCCCCTGACTATGGTTTTTTTTCATTGGGTTTTCACAACAATGTTTTTAATGAGTCAGTCACTAAAGTATATAAAATAATATACTCTTTTCCCTTCACTAGAATTTTTTTTCAGTGGGGTTTTCCCTAGTAAGGTTTTAACAAGGAATTCATTTTATATAATATGGATATTTGAGGTTGAGTATTACAAAAGTAATATATATTATAATATACTATTTAGTTTATATATCCATAACCTACATAGGTTATCAAATATCACAAATGTCACATTGAATTTCATGTTGTAATATGCACCATTCATTGAATTCTATGTTGTAACATATACCATTCTATGTCGTCTAAATACTGGTGTCTGGTACCTTTGTAAGACACAACACAATTGAGTTCAATATTTGTTCTCTCCAATTTATTTTTTACTTCGCTTCTTTCCTTCTTGGTTTGTTTATGCATTGTTCTTATTTCACAGCAGTAATCCATATTTCACAAATGGAAAAAAAAAACATAATAATTAGTTTTGTTTTATTACTATTATTATTTAATTAACATGTTTGGTTGAATAATAATAATAATAATAATAATAATAATAATAATAATAATAATAATAATAATAATAATAATAATAATAATAATATGGTGTCTGCATTTCAAATCTTTCAAAATTAATGGTTTGAATCAATACTTTGTTTGAGTTAGCTTCCCAAAAAGAGAATAAATCATTTTTTTAACAATGAAAAACAAACTCAATTTCACACGTTTTTTTTTAAAATAATTACCAAGTCATTTCTTCTTGTATATCTATTTTTTCTTCAAAATTTCTTGCATGTTCATTGGTTCAACAACCCTCGTTTATTTCCTATTTTCTTGCATATTTGTAACTCATATAAGTATATAGGTTACTATTATTTCTTAAACTTTTGATTTTTATTGGGTGTGTCAATTTTCAACAGTTTTGTGAACTTGTATCGCTGAATATTTTTCTTATTGAGCAATGAATATTTTTCTAACTCATATGCTACCTACTTTTTTACTATACAGAAAATAAATTAGAAAAAAAAAATATTATTTAAAAAAACTACCATGTAGCAGTATTTTATTAGACTATACTTAGGATGCACCAAGATAGGTGCATCCAAGGGAGGACCTAAGTTTTTCTCTTTCTTATTTATTTTGAATGTTCCATTATCATGTTTAGATGCTTTTTTTTTCTTTTTTTCTTTTTTTACTTGTGTTACCGAACAAATGATAGACTACTAATGTTTGTGTTGTGGTAGAAGTCTAATACCAATAGACATTTATCACAATACACATAGTTTATTAATGAAAGACGAGCATCATTGATAGATTTCTAATACTTTTATTGTGATAGAAGTCTATTGAATAATTTCGTAAAATAACCCAAAAAGTAAAAACTTTTTTATGGATGATCTCTTTCTAAAAACTTATCCATGATTGACCTTTTGGCCTTGTGAAATACCAATTTTACCCCAATTTGAAAAACTCTTCAAACCATGCTACGAAGCATTGTTCACTCCACTTTTTTGCTTACATCTTCTCTCACCGTGCAATTTTCGCTCCCATTTTCTCTCTTTTTGCTCTTGTACCGATTCGTCGTCTTCCATCTCATCCGAGCGCTTGGCCGCCTTCTCGCCGATCGTTTGTACACATTTTCACCACCATCGATCTCTGGAAGGTATGTGACTCTTTCTTTGAATGCAAGTTGATATTTGCTTACCATTCTCCCAGGTCGTTTAGGGTTTGCAAAGGGTTCACGCCTACCATTTGTTAAACGATCTATCAACTTTTGTTAAATGATCATGTATTTGTTCTTAAGAGATCGCTTAGATAATTCTAAGTTAGCGTTTAGTATTCTTTATACGATCGATCAGAGAAACATAAACGATCGTTTACAAAAAAAAAATGTGTGATCGTTTACCAAAGGGTTCCAAGTGGTCATGTCTTCAATTTTGGTTCGTGAAATTCTTGAAGAAAGTCTTCAAATTTTCTGTTGTGTTAAAGTTCGTGATAGTTCAAGGGGTTTACGAAAAGAAGTGTTCTTCAAAAGTATAATCTCTTGAACCCTATTTCTTGTTTAAAAAGTATGTTATAATTTTAATTAGAATGCATAAATTGTATGTTTACTGTAAATTTGTGTTTTCAATCTAAATGGAATTTGAACAATCCACTTCCACTCATAGATCTCTTTAAAATGAGTTCCTTCAGCAATATGGAATTGTTTAGGAAACAATACAGTGCTCAATTGTGGCCTAATCAATATGTTTGGTAATCTATACTTGAATTCCTTGAAGTGAATTTGCACTGTATATCTATGTTGAACCGAATAATATTAAAAAAAATACCACAAAGAACAAAAAAAATATGAATAAACGATCGTACAGAAATAAATAAATGATCGTCTATATAATACTAAGAGATCATTTATATAATACTAAATGATCGATTATAAATAACTAAATGATCACATATATATAAGTAAACGATCGCATATATAAGTAAACGATAACATATATATAAGTAAACGTTCAAATATATATAAGTGAATGATCGCATATATATAAGTCAACTATCACATATATATAAGTCAATGATCGTTCATAAAAAGAAAAAAAAAAAGAGTAAACGAACTTATAGAAATAAGTACATAATCGCATATATACAAGTAAATGATCGCCCATAAATTACATATAAAATCGAGCCTGATGGGCTAGTGCCAGGTGTTATTAATGTATGTCTGCACGTTTTCTTGTTATGTCCTCTCTGACCACATCGTGTACATCTGTAGATTTGTCGTGGCTTCTCTCCAATAGAAGGTATCCTAACGGTTTGACGTCGACCCACACTCGGTACCTTTCATGGTGGTAGAAGTTCGAAGTCTTCAAAATCAGATCTTTGACTCCATTCTTGTCTATGTCCAACAAGGAAGATCGGTTCTACATAAGCAGTAAGCACACATTCAACTGCACATCATTTTTCACATAATGTTTGAACACTAATGTTTCTAAGAGTTGCCGCAGATATTGCATTGGAGCATGGGATCTCTATGCAATTAAACTCCATGCAAGTACATGTACGTGAACGAAGATCAACCAACTCTCCTAAATATTCATCGTCCACATTAATTATATGCATGTTCACCAGAGAAACACGATATGTTCTAGACATTAGTTCTGATTCCTTAAGAATACTCATTATGTAATTACTTACAACATTTGTGCATGCCACTGCATATGTACATCAGACATAGAACCAATGTTGCAGCCACTCACAAATATGCTCCAATAGCTTCATGATTGGTAGTTCTCGTGCATCTTTCAACACTCCATTGAGACATTCTACAATATTTGTAATACCTACAATGGACTTGATAAACTCTTGCCCATCGTTGTAATCCATTCTCTTCAAGATAGGTCGTCACCCCAGGATATTGATGGAGCTTAGTCCAAGACATCTGAAACTCAGACATTCTATAAGCTTTCACTGCTAGGTAAAAGTGAGGAATTATGTCTTTATTCTTAAATCTGCCCACCAAATTTTTACGAAAATGATATATACATAGGGCATGGAATGCATTAGGGAATATACTTGAGATAACCTTCGTAATTGAGATGTGACAATTTAATATAATCACTAAATTTAGAATATATCCTATCGAAGTCTTCAAATGAGTCATGAACCAATTCCATGATGTATCGTTCTCACTGTCTACAATATTGAAGGTGATAGGATATATGTTGTTATTGTCATCAATGCAGGTCGCTATTAACAACATACCTTTATATTTCTCGTACAGATGTGTCCCATCAATAATGATTACTGGGGTATACAGTTCAAGAAACCCCTAATACACGGACCAAGTGTCATAAAGACATACTTAAAGTAATGTACGTACTCAATTTCAACCTCGAAGATCGTACCGAGATTTGCAATCTTAAGTGCCTTTCTATATGCCCTAACAATAGCTGATCCTTCTGGTGACCCTCGTGCAAACATCAATCCATACTCTCTAGCACGATAAGCCTGTCCGTAGCTTATATTCATTCCAAAATCTCGCTGGACATCCTTAATGATATCCCTCGGTCAGCATGTTCGACCAACTTGTTCGTATTTGGGCTTGATTAAGTGTCCAATAACCTAACTTTTTGTTTTTTGATGATTACCTATTCTCATTTTAAGAGAACATGTATGTTCACTTGGATATTTTTTCACTTTGAAGAAATCACTTTCTTTCAAATTTTTTGCACGAAACCTCCACTTGTATTCCTCCACTGAATACCATACAGTTAGCAAGCTCTTCATTGACTTCTATACACGGTAGTCAAAGTTTTTTTTTATTACAAGTATTAAAAATTTAACTGACAAATCATATTTTGAAAAGAAAATCTGGCTAATCTTTATATTCTCATCATTCAGACAGTCATAAGGTATTGTGTTGTCATGCGATGAGCCCTCTGATGGTCAGGGTATATTTACGAATGGTTGGATTGGAACGCTGGAATGCATTTGAACCGAAGGCATCACAACTTGTGGGATAAGAGTAGTGGGGTTGGAACATGAATGTAAGTGTTGGAGAAGTTTGTGGTGCTAAAGATTGTCTGTATCCATGGTCAGTATTGAAGTATTGAACTGTGGAGTACATCAGGGTTCATTGTTGTAACCAAACCAAGCTTTACTTTGATTTTCCTCCAATTTATATGGCTCGATATGATAATCCATTGAAGACATAGTAGGAATATTATGTGTTAGAATGTTGCATATCCTAAGTTTTGACTAGTTGGAATGAGTTGATTTGTTGGACTGTACTGTTGGTACATATTCTCAGTGTGTATTCCATGACTTTCGCAATGTGTAATTGATACACATAACGAAATCCAGGATGCATCATTGCCTTCTAAAAAGAAGCTAAGATCTTCATCATCGACTTTGTCAATTGGAGAGTCAGGTGATGACATGCAGAAATGCATGTCATCTTAGGCCTTTTATTTAGAATTATGAGGGTTATTAAGTAGAATATGCGACAATTATGTTAGGAATTTATGAGAAAATGAGTTTGCGGCATTCAATATTGAGAATCTCGGCTAACCCATTATTATGTGTTATTATGCATTCAATTGTTTATTTTTGTAGCTAATGCATGAAGTGGACACAAACGCGAAAGCCAGACTACTGCATAGACGACCGCATGCGGAGAAACTCTCCATCGTAAAGGCGAACACATGCGATTAATGCATGGGTGTTGCGGTGATTAACCGCATGCATCCATCGCATAGAAGTTGCGATCGTCAAGCGATTGCGGTCATCGTGTAGAAGTTGCGGTATTAAGCAAACGTGGTCACTGTACGATTGCGGCTACACGATAACGCATAATAGAGGGATCAACGCAAGATTGGTGGAATGGAGGCATCAACGCATATCTCGAAAAAATCAAAAGATGATGTGGATATTTCACCTACCATGCCGTTAGCAGCAGAGATTCAAAAAAGGACCATCACGCCGCGAATGTCAAAATCAGAGCAAGTCCATTAATTCTATCGGCGATCAAGCTCTATAAATAGAAGCCGCTGAGCATAACTTCAGATCATCCAAGTTTCGGTCTTCAGCTGGATCCTTATGATCCCGAAAAATGCGTGAGAAGAAAGCTTGAGAGTTCTTCATCTCTTTCCTCCATTCCGAGTGATGACTGGAGCCTTCGCCGGAGTTAGATCTCGAGAGAGTCAGCTCCACCGCCCTTTCATGGCACCACCGGTAACCTTGACACATATCTGCTGGAAGCAAGTCATTGCTTCCAGTTGGTCATTTCATTCTCTCGTCTTTTCTTATATTGTATTGTATTAAATTTTGGATTAAGAAATTAATACATTGTGTGTTCAATGCATTTCTGTGTTTCCTACGATTCCATCTCCATCCTCCTTTACTTAGCATCTTTAACATTCATTGCATCACTTAGTGAGATTGCTTGAGTATCACATACTTAGTCGTGTGGATTAGAGATATGAAGCATGTAGTAAACCACCGGAAGGTGTGCGTTGTGCGAGTGTGTGAGAAAACCTTATTTGCTTAGTGTGAAGTTGTAGCAACGCCTGTCTATAGGCTAATGCAACATTTTTTTATGAGTAAAGTCAGCAACAACTAACTGCCGGGAAGGTAAGTGGTTGGTCGCATTAAGCAATGTAAGCAAGTATTCACTAAAGATAGGAATAATCTTACGTTAGCCAAGTTCATGCGGTTACCTTGTCTTATGAGTGCATCATTCATCATTTAGGTATACTTGGAAGAGTAGTCTAAATACCAAATCTAAGTCTCAAGAGAGCGAATTGGAACGCATAAGCAAGAATGGGGAACTTAGGAATAAGCTCCGTTTGCTATCACATAGCATATGCACCCTACGGAGAGGATATTGCATGCGTCGAAGAAGTAGGATACGGTGGTGGTATGCGGTCATCTCAACCCTTTTGCATACACATCGCATATGTCCTAGATTTAGGCTTTAATGTCTGTAGCATGATCGCATAGCTTGCGTTGGCTGAAGTTGCCCTTGCCATCACGCTTAAGGGTTGCGATGAAGACATCCTCACATTTTATCTATTTTCCATCCATTTACTACGCGCCAACAGTTGTCGTGTCTCTACCTCTCATTCATATTCTCATTGCATTGTCTGTTAGTTAGGAGTAGGAGTAGTGTAGCTTAGAACCCTCCCATCAATCTTTTATTCAACCGCCGCATATACATCACCGCATACTTCTAGCTACAAGTCCCTGAATTCGACCTTGGATCATCCGGGAAACTTGCGTTCACATTATACTTGGCATGAGCGCAAGAAAACTTGTGACAGGAACGCATGGTCATCGTATACATTTATTAACGCATATTGTAAGTCTAACGCATGACCACCGATGCATGATAATCAACGCATACATTAAGAACATGCATCACATATTGCGTTCACTTAATTTTAGTCGTCAAGTAATTGACGGCTAATTTCTCGCCAAAAAGTTTTTGGCGCCGTTGCCGAGGACTTGTAGCTGTTGGGGTTGATGCCCTAAATCTTGTAGGGTTCTATAGTTTGTAAATGTTTTAAACGAACTCATTGTGTTTTTAATAAAATATATGATATTTTATTCCATATTTAGTTGCATTTACCATAAACCAATAAACTAACATCCAAGGTTATCTTGTAGCTTAAACATGTATGTAGAGACATACGGAAGGATCATGTTTAAGTGATAACCTAAATGGTCTGTAGTTGATGGATAAGGTTGGGCACCTTATCCTAGTGACACTACGAGTATGACCCACTTTGTAGGTGTTACAATTGTTGTAAAGTGCAACAATTGTTGTAAACTCACTCAGGATTGAGGTCATGTTACCTAAGGTCATCCTAGTGCAGTGAAGTCTCTATCATGAACGATGTTATATAACGAGACATTAACACTTCGTGGTCAGGTCTTATACAAACTCTTTGTATAGGACGCCCCTATTCGCATGTCCTCTACACGAATGATTAGGATCAGACCATTTGTCACGAGTCACAACACTTGTGACAATTCCATAAAGTGGGCTGCATCTGTAGCCTTACCAGGACAAGGTTTCCCTTTTATATCCATATACTACAAACCATTTTGGTTATCACTCAAGACATGATCCACTTGTACGTCACTACATACATGCTTAAGTTACATACAGATAACAAGAAATTTTATGTTTATTGGTTTGTGGTAAAGCAAATAAAACATACAACTGAGCAAAATCAAGATGTGAAGTAAATATCATATATTATACAATACAAGCGTTCGTACAAACAGTTTACAAACTACAGGGCACGAGACTTTAGGGTGTCAACCTCAACAGATCCTTTGATTTGTATGGGTGAAAGTGGCCAGATCGCCAACCCAACAAGCCTACTATTTTGGGGATTCGTCTGATTAGGGAGCTGAAAACACTATACAAGAAGGAATGCACTCTCTCATCGAGGTCGGGACAAGTAGATAAATTGTTCCCTGAAGAGTTGATCTTGGGGCTTGAACAATGTGGCACCACACGCTCTCTTGGCCCGAAAGGGGTTTAGTCATAGTTGGACTATGATCTATTGTTCATTAGAGGGATCAGTGATACTTAAGGAGTTTGATGTAACTACAAGGACAAAACGGTAATTTTGACCCAGCTGTACTTACGAGCAATTTGTGAAGGGTCATCGTACTATTGATTGGTTATATCCAATGGACACAAAAATATATCTATAATACAAAGAGTGCAGCTGTCGGTCTTTATTGGAGTGCTCGACAATTAATGGATGATGAATAGTTTAATTAAAGAGTTTGATTAATTATTCATGTACCGTTGGAATTTCAAGCTACAAGTCCATGAGGTCCCCTTGGTAGTTCAATAGGATTAAATGAGAATAAGTTTTTGGATTAATTTAAATTGTTCAAATTAATAGAGGGATTTAATTATATATGATATAATTAAGTTATTTTGATTATATGTGATATAATTATTATAATGTATTTGATACATTATAGCGTTAGTGAGAGAAAATAAATATTTGAATATGATTCACAGCTATATAAAACGCTTCTTTTTCAGTGATCGTATAGTAAAGTAGAGTATTTCGCCTAAAGTTTAAAGTAAGTAGGCAGTATAGAGTCAAGTATCAATATCTCGAGGAGTTAACTAAAGAAAAGTGTTATAGGCACTTCTCAAGTTATTTGCAGCATTTCTATTGGTTGAGGTGAGGGTAGTTGGCTTGGATTGCTATCGACAAAGAATCCTCTGAGTTAGCAGCCTGCCTGCCCCACTTATCTAGCCGGTGTTTGCTAGGTTTATTGAGCTACCTCACTACTGCTTTCACTGGAAGCGGCTTAGCTTGTGTTATACGTAAGACATCTAGATTGGCTTGGCAGGGTAAGAGCTGCCCTTGACTCTATTCCTTCCTACCTGCTAGAGACGGCCCAAAGAACAAAACAAGATGGAGGAACGGAATGAGACTTAAGAGAAGAGGAGTCAAGCAAGGAACCATAGGCCTTAGATGATGAGTCCATAGTAATGAGAACCCTTGTCTTGCTATTTTCCTTAGGCTTTCAAGTAGCAGTACCCGTCTATGCTATCTTTACTGGAGTTCTTTCTTTCCTTTCTGGAGTTCACAACTTCTTGTTTGATAGCTCGCTGCGTGACTTTCTGGATGTCAAACCCTGAGGGATGTAGCTAACTAAGGCTTGAAGAGGTTATTGCCTATACCATTAGCCTATGATTGTTGGCATATAACTAGCTTGAAATAGGGTTGGCAACGGGGCCGGGGCAGGGGGGAGGGGTGGCATCCCTGACCCCGTGGGGAAATTGCCCCCCATCCTGGGGAAATAGGGTCCCCGCGGGGATTCCCCATTTTTTTTAATTAAAATTTGATTAATCCACAAAAATCCATTAAATAAGTTTATCGAATTCCTCGTTTTTTAATTCAAGTGATTTTATTTGAATTTTGACTAATACACAACAAATGAACAAAAAATAATAGACTATTCTATGAAATAAACACAATTGACAATTAATTGACAATTTAAAAGCTAACAAATCCTTTAAATAACTTTACAACTTAAAATTCAATAAAGTTTGAATAAGGAAGTCAATTATTATACATTCAAATAAGTTTACAACTTAAAATTCAATAAAGCTCGTCCTTCTCTCTTTAACGACTTCACAATCAAATCTTTCACCTTTCTTGACATCATCCCATCTTTAGTTGTATTCATTCCTACATTTAAAATGTAATAAACAAATAATGTCATAAAAAAAAAATAATGTTAATCCTTGAACATACCTTAGTCACCACGCCATCTTCATCAGAATCGTCTGCATCTTCTAAAACAGTTGCTAAATGTGTAACTATTTCTTTTTCCGTGCTAGTACCTTACATTGTCAAATATTTGTAATAAAAGAAAATATTTATTAATATATTAAATGATAGAAAGATGTAAAACAAAATTCAAAACATTCAAATATCAAACATACACAAATATATTTTTCAAACATATTATTTACTAATTTCAAGCATACTTTTCAAAAATATCAAACGACCAAACAAGAGAATGAAAGAAAATTTTTACCGGCACCGGTTTGAAGTTTGAAATCTTAAAAGTTGAACGGATAGATCTCGCCTCTCGAAATAGCACAAAGTCTGCTTTTCTGAAAAGAAAAACAATACAAGAACAATCAAAATATATAAAAAAACAAAGACTCATTATCTAACCAAAGTTCAAGCCGGAAATGTCTTCACCTGAAAGTGGCAGACGGACGTGGAGCTGAGGCTGGAGACGGATGTGTCTTCACATGAAATGGCGCCGGACGGACGGACGCGGACTGGCGGAGGCTAGACGCGGACGGAGGCGGGAGGACGCGAAGGCTGGAGCAGACGCGGACGCGACCGAGGATGGAGGCAGACGCGGAGGCGGGAGTAGACACAGAAGACTCTTGACGACTTCAACGGCTGGAGCAAAAGACTCTTCACAACTTCAACGCAACGAATCACCTGGAGGATGGAGCAGAGCAGTGGATGTGGACGGAGCTGGATTCGACAGTGCAGTAGGCTTACAATAGTTTTAGGGATTTAGTATTTTGGCAGAAAGGAAGGAGGAAAGGAATTCTGGGCTTGGGCATGGGCTTGGGCTTAAGTTTTAATTTGTTTTAATAAGGAGGAGAGGAATTTTGGGCTTGGGCTTGGACTTTTTTTTAATAAGTTTATAAAATTTCTCTATATATATATATATATTTATTTATAAAAAAAAATATATATATATAAATTCGAGATTGGGGATTAATCGGGGTCAGGGCGGAAATACTGTCCCTGTCCCCGCCCCTCCCCGGACGGGGCCTCGAATAAATTCTCCGGTTTGATCCCATCCCCAGTCAAACTGGGGAATCCCTGACCCAAACGGCCCTCGCGGGTTTTTTTGCCAACCCTAATTCAAATATTATTAATATGAATTGGATTCATAATTGTTAAATTTAATATAAATATGATATATATTAAATGTCATATGAGAGAAAAGAAACTATAGGTTATATTGTATATGATACAATATTAAAACTATAGGCTATATGTATATTTGATATAACATATACTTTAATATATATTATATGGTAAGTTAGTTATCATATTTATATATATATTAATTGTTATTTTTAATCTAAACGAGGGAAACTCCCTCTTCCTCTTTTCTTTCCACCCACATATGTGGGTGGTTATTTTGGTAACATTTTGGCTTTTGAAAGAGAGGAGAGAGTTTCCTTCTTCGTATGATACACTGCGAGAAAAATAGAAGTGGTTCTGTAAGTTTTGAATTGTTGGTGAACAATCTCAACTTTTCCTCCTCTCTACTAAAAAATTCTCTCATTCCAAAATAGTCAAAGCCCGTCACTCTTGGGTTCTCTGCCTGAGAATACCGAAGAAGCCATCATGGTAGTGTTCAGATCTTGAACGTGGGATACTTGAAGAAATTCTTCAAAGGTAAGAGTTTCTGAAACCCTAAGTTTCCATTTAACTTAGCATGTTGTAATTTATGTAAATGCATATCTTGTTCTTTCTTTTCTGTAAAAATTAATTTCTTTAAAGAATAGTGTTTGGGACAATCCACTTCCGCTCAAGGTTCCCTTGAATTTGGGATCCTTCAGTAGAAATATTTGATGTGTATATCAAACATAACTGGATCGATATTTAGTCGTTGGTGCATAATATTCACTTATCCACTGACAATTATATCATTTATGACCTTCAAACCTTTCATATGACCTCCAACATAATTGCTTCCCGATTGGTCTTATTCCCCACCAAATTGTACAAAGATGCAAAGTAGCGTCATTGATCTGCAATTGGATTACCAAATTTTAAGCAATACCCAATCAAAGTTTAAGAAATCGCCTAGTAATTGATAAACGATCGCCCAATATTATATACACGATCATTTATATAATTCTATACAATCATTTATATAATTCTACACGATCGTGAAATAGAGTATAAACAATCGTTTAGTATTATATAAATGATCGTTTAGTATTATATTAACGATTGTTTATAAAATACTAAAGTTCGTCTATAAAATACTAAAAGATCATTTATATAATACTAAACGATCAAACTTTTATATAATACTAAATGAGCGTTTATATTGTAATGAATGATCGTCTATATATTGTTATATGATCGTTCATTCAATACTAAGCGATCTGGGGGACAAAAAATACGGTAGAATATCACTTACATTCTCTCCCTTTCTGGATCTGATGAACGAAACTTCCTCTATGCTCAAAGACACAATAAAATGAACAAAGATGAAAGCGATCGACAATGAAGATGTTGTATGAAACTCTGAAAGAACAATGGGAGAATGAAAAGCGTATGACGGAAAATGAATAACTAAGAGTGACCTTCCATTCTTGACATCAATGTTATTCAATGCTTTTGGTAGAATATTAGTTGAGAATAAATGCGTTGGTGAAATGTAAGTGTTGCATTGAATACATATTGGATGAAGAGCTGAAGAAATTGTTGAAGGAAGAAGATGTGTGGCACGGTTTGTGGACTTTTTTAAATTGGGGTAAAATTGGTATTTCACATGGTCAAAAGGTCAATTTTAGGAAGAGGTCATCCTAGAAAAATTTTTGAGATTTGGGTTATTTTGTGAAATTTTCTAAGTCTATCGATGATAAAAGTCCATCACTCCATCAGCATAGACCGTCATCACTAATAGCTTATAATACTTATGACAAATTTCTATCACAAGTGTAGTCGACGATATATTATTATCATTAATAAATTTGTATTAGAGACTAACTAAATGTTCGTACTTCAAGTATAACCGTGATAGAATTTTATTGGTGATCTACTTTCTAAATTCTACAAGTTTTAATTAAACTTAAAACTTCTTTTGGGTAGTATTTGTTGATAATATCATTTGTCAAACAATTATTATTTTAAACAATAAAACAATAATAACAATGATGAAAAATATCAATTTATACTCGTAAATTTTATCAATTGTGTCAATTAAAATCTAAATTAATAATCGTTTCAATTTAGACTCGACTTTTCATTATGTTCCATCTAGAAAAACCTTATACGAAATTTATTAAACCTCTAAACCTTCATAAATGAAACAACTTAAACTTTTATACAAAATTTCATTTGAAAAACCATTCATGTATTTAGAAGTCTTCCAAATTGATTGACTCGTAAAAGTTTTGTAAGAATTGGTTATTATAGTTAAATTATAATAGTTTGTGTTTGAAGTGCAAATTATTTTAGTAATATGTATTTGAGATTAAACTATTTTAATTAGGAAAATAAATAGTAAATACTATAACAAAGAATAAAAAATGATTACCATAAAACAGTAAAAACTATAGCTAGTTATTATAGCCTTAGGATAATTGACCCCAAACACATCCTTGATAGTTTAGTTTAATTGATTTAAAGTATAAGTCTCCCATGATATTGATGAAATGAAATTTAGAGGAATGGGTAAATTGATATACTTATAGAAGTCCAAAATTTTAACTGAGTTTGGAGATATAAATTGATATTTATCGTATAAGGATAATAAAGTAATCAATGATGTTCATTAGTTGTATTATTATTATCATCACAAATATTGCCATAATTTATGTTCCTTTTCATTTGACTATTTGAAAAGTAAAAAAATATAGAAAGTAAAACATGATTTACCCAACTTTACATTTCCAATTCAATTAACATCATGATTTCCAACCCAACAAAAAGGGAAGAGAGAGGCAATAGAAAACTTTCATCGTCAGTCCCATTTGACCCTCACCCTTTTGTAAGTAAAGAAAGAAAAATAAATTAAACAGATACACAAATTTGTGGGTGCATGATCCCTATGAGATTCATGTGTGGCTCCAACAACAAAAGATTAACACAGAAAATGACACACAAGGGGACATGGAAGTAAGGGCAAAATGAGTATCTCTTATCTGTGATTGGGACTGCTTTGCTTTGCTTTGCTTTATTTGACAATATCATTCAACTTTCTCTCCAAAACTTCTGAGCAAATTTGACCCATCATATGATAGAAAGACATGAGATCAGATAATTGCTCTATTGTCATCTTCCCCATCACATTCTTTGCTGTTCTTTCTCTTGCCTCATTTAGCTTCAGTTTTTCTATGTAAGAACTCCCATTTCTAATTGTTGCACCCATTTGCTTCAGCCTGTTTTCTTGTTGTACACTTAAAGCAGTGTTTGACTGAAAAAACAAGCACCAATGCAATACCACAAATGTCAGGAATGTCTTAATTATCAAATAAAAGTTGTGCATTTGCGTTCTGATTTGAATGATGAAGATGGTACCTCTAGAAATTCAGCTCCGACTTCGAGCTCGCGTTCTTTCTCCGGCTGAGCATCGCGCCCAGTTGTGTATAAGTTCTTGGCAAGGGAGAAGCTTCGGACTATGATCTTCCTTTTCTTCTCCATTTCATTGTCCAGCTTTAATGCCTTTTTGGGTGCTGACAATTTGCTGCTGTTTAACTTATTTTGGTATGCAACCACTGCCTTCACAAATTGCTGCACCAAAATCCCATATACAAAACTTCAGATCAATGCACCAACACAATTACCCATGTCATTGATATATTTGAAATCATTTCTTTTTCAAAAGTTGTAGATATATATGTGAATCAATAATATAATACGATTATAAATAATCTCAACCTCTCCTACAAAGTGTGGTAAACATAAACATATGGAGAAACAGATTTTGTGTTGATTAAAAGTGGGTGGAAATAGTACCTGATAAGCGGCAGGGCATCCAGGATAATCAAATTCATCAGAATCAGGGTGTCTCATTCTCTCAGGATGAAACTGAAGTCCCATAATGAACTTCCCTTCTTCTGGATTATAAGCATCTGGATCATAAAACCCTTCAATCAATCCATCAGGAGCAAAAGCCATTGGCACAAATCTCTGAGCCAAAACCTTTACTCCTTGATGATGATAACTATTCACCATAATCTCCATATCCTCTTCATCCAAAGAATCCCTAAACCAATTATGCAGTGGCGTATTCTCCACAATCTTAACCCTATGTCTATGCCCATCGTAATTATCATAATCAATATGAACCACTTTTTCCCCTCCCGGACTCTTCTTCCTAATCTCCCTCTCAATATCCTGATAAAGCGTACCTCCACACGCGACATTCAGTACCTGCGATCCTCTGCAAATCCCTAGATACGGAATGTTCCTCTCCAAGCAGAGTTTCGCCAATCGAAACTCGATTGTGTCTTTTTCTTTATCAATGGCGGTATCGCTGGTATGTAACCGCCTGATTTCCTCGAGCTCCTCTTGAGAAAGACCGGATGTATCGGTTTCGTACAGAGACGGATCTATATCCTCGCCTTCGCAGAGGAGAACTCCATGAATCGGTTCGAAACTGTCTAAAAGCATATGAACGCCGGCGACTCTCGGAACTATGACCGGTACTGCGCCATAGCCAACGATAAGATCGAGATGATACTCCCCTGTAAAGAAGAAAAGAAAAAATCAAGATTGAATAAAAGGATCGATTTGATTAGAAATGCATGAGAAGGAAGAAATGAAGGAAATTAAACGAACCGACGAAATCGACGAATTTGTTCTTGCGAACGCAGCGGCGAGAGACGACGAGAACGCGAGGGAGAATAACGGAGAGATCAGAGGCGGCCATGAAAACGGAAAACTGAGAAGGAAAAACGGCGTCGTGTTGTGAGTAATTTGTTCTTTGTGTTTTTTCTTATTTATATTTTGTTGGAAGAATGGCGGTTTATATAGAGGAAGATTTTGATGGCGTTTTTGGTTTTTCAGTTTATGGAAACAGAGGAAGAAGGAAGACGGAAGAAGAAGAAGAAGGGAAATTAGATTGGGATTATCATGATTATTTAATTAATTTTAATTCCAGAGAAGAGAATTTAAAAATAAAAAGAAATCTAAAAATGGGAAAATGGATAGGGCCGTAATCGTTGCGCCGCGTAGGTTTTGAAAGTTCCCCAGGTTTGTGGCTTGGCTGGCACGCGCGGCTGCCGCTGCCCCTAATCTTTTCAATCTAAGAACGTTTTTATTATTTTAAAATTATCATTTTACTCCCTACATTTTATAATAATTTATTTCATTTTAAAAAGGCCCCCTCTTTTATTCTTAAATGTCCTATCCTATTTTCCTTGTTATATTTCTATTGATTTTAAATTTAGGTTGAAAATTACGGATACTCCCAAACTTTTCACTCCAATTTCCTCTTTAAATTTTGGTTTGCAATGGCTTTTAAAGATTTAGCTGATGTACCTTCAAATTTAAAATGGTTTAAGACATATTTAAATTGACTAAAAAATATTTTTCAAAAATCTCATTTTTATTTAAACTCTTTTTATAAAAATGCTTTAAAAGTATTTCAAGATCTATTTTATGAAATTGTCAAATACTTTACTTTTTTTCAAAATGACTTATTTTTAAAGTTAAACCAAACACACCGTCCTATTGTAGAAATTAATGTTAAGATTTAATGATATTTTTTACATAAATAAATTGATAGAATAATTATAGATTCTCAATATTTTTTACAAAATCTATCTCACAAAATATTTAAAATTTATATCTAGTTTTGTTGAATTTTTTTACTTTTGAAACTAAATTATTACAAATTTGAAAGTACAAAAATAAAATTATTATATACTTAAAGTTTATGGACTAAATTGTTACATAATTGAAAAATCTAATAAAAATTTAAAGATGAAATTGCTTTAAGGACCAAAGTGTTTTTTTAACCTTAAATTTAGTTTATATTGTTTTGAAAGTTATTTTATTATTTAATCAATTTCAATTAAAATAATTTTGAATGACTAAAACTAAGATTTACTGAAAGTATATGGATTAAGTTTAAGATTTATTAAAAATACACCAACTATACTGAAATGAAATGAATTCAAAGCATTGAATTAAAATGGTATTTTAACACATTATTATTATTATTATGAATAATTTAACAATTTTGAAATTAGAAATGAGAAATGTATTATTTTGTTTTGGAGTATTTTTTGACTATTTTTGTGGTTCAAACCTAAGGGAATAAGAGTAATATTTGTTTTGATGTGATTATGATTTTGTTGAATCTGTGGAAAGAGATCCTTTGGAGTTGGTAGTGAGTTGTACTTTTTAGGAAAAATTGAATAGATTTTGGGAGATTATGATTTTCTTCCAAGATGTGGTGCAAAATCCACCTTTGTTGATCTGCCTAATCTATTTCTTCTTTGACTTTAAATTCTACCTACTTTCTTTTCTTTTTCAAAATAAAAAATATTAACTAATTTTATCAATTAGTCTTAATATTTATCATATAATAAATTTAAAACCCTATCACAAATTAAACATAATGAAATGAAACTCGTAACTAAATCTTAAATATATAAAATATATGATAATTTTGTATATTACATTGAATAATCAACTTTATAATGAATAAATAGATACCAACAAACAATGAAAAAATATAGAAAAAGAAAATTACTAGAAAAGGAAAAAAGCTAGTTAAAGAAAAGATACCAAAAATATAATAGTTATTTAACAATATATTTGATTATATTTAAAAGGTTTTAAACTAACAAAAAAAGTCAAAACCCTCGACCATTGTAAAAAAGTCATTTTATTATATAAATACCTTGGGAAAAAAAATAAAGTGTGTTTGATATAAAATTTCTTAAATAATTAAAGATGATAAAAGTATTTTTTTTTTAAATTTCCAAAAATAAATAACACTCCAAACAATTCGAATTAATGTCATAAAATATATGAACAAAAAATATTAACAAATATAACAAATGTCATTATCTATACGTGATAGATATGAATAAACTATTATTATCTATCACTAATAAACATATAATTTTTTTTAATATTTTTAATTGGAAATAATTTTTCTTAATTTAAAATAGGATAGAATGAATTAAAATTGAAAAAAAAAAAAAAAGCAGAAGTTATGAAGAAAACAATAAATGAAGAATAGGTAAGTCAATTTAGACATGTGATTTGAGAAAAGAAGTCATAGATTCGAATGATTCCACTACAAAGATAATTAAATTATTAAAAAAGGAAAGTGAAGCAATAATTAATTATTAATTGGAAAAAGAAAAGAGAATTAGTGAGGGAGGTGAAGAGTAAGGAAGGGCTTACGTGGGAATGGGAAGTGTTAATATTTAGCCCTACTTCTTCTCCACCGCCACCGCCACCGCCACCGTCACCGTCACCGTCTGGTCTAAACCAAATTTATATTGTATCCTCTCCTAAACCCTAATTCTCTCTCTTTCTATTCTTTCCTATTTTCTTATTTCTCTTTTTACACCGACCATAACTTACTTGGTTTCTTAACAAATTTCCACCAAAAATACGATGCGTTGATATTGGTAGGATAGTAGCTATCAATTATTTTAACACTTTATTAATCATATATATTTTCATATTCTTTAGGAACTCTAAAATTTGATCTAGATTCATTTATGTACCTCTTCAAACTTTGGTGTTACATGTCCATCGGATTGCATCTTAGTTTGTCCTCAAACCACATTCTATTAGGAGAGGTTCTAGTTTGATACCATATTTCACGTCTCATGCCTAAGATTTTTTTATCTATATATAATAATATAGACTATTTGTTTGCTCAAATCTTATAAATATTTCTAATCGAATAATTATCTTATGATTAACGGATATAGTTTAGTAGATAAAAGCACCTATTAGGAGTATCCCTTTTCAAGTTAATTCTAAGTTTGTTTTCCACTATTGGGAGTCTAATGAAAAAAACTATCAATACTAATTGATGTGATTCTTCTCCCTTTAATAAATTACAAGAAGAGACTTCACTAAATTTTGAGTAGAGGTTCATTTTTCAGAAAAGTAAAAAAGAAGAAAGGAAACTTGATAGTCATTTGTTTTCTCCACCTCTATTTATAAGAAAGCAAATAGTAGCACTTATCTATCTACCCATCTGTCTAGATATATTTTAGTTTAGAATTAAAAAAAATAAAAATTGGGTGCAACTAAAATTATATCTAGCAAAAATATGTCATATGACAGTTTTTTTTTTAATTTTTTTTAAAAATAGTTATATTTATGTTTTTTTTACTATATATAAAAATAGGTTGCATAAGATTAGAGGTAGAGTTGTTTATATTATTAAAAATTTGGGAGCCATTTATTTTTTTTTTAAAAAAATAAATCTCCCAAAGGCTTTTGGTGGTCTTACTAGCGCATACCACGATGGGGTCTTCAACTGAGGTGAAGACGTAACATGTAGTTGTAGGAGAAGCTGTGGCTGAATTGAATCCTTTGTGATGGAAATGCCCTCTTCCTTCCCCCAACCCGACTAATGAGAAGCACATACTCCTAACAAAAGCGAAGCAAGCCACGTTACTAGCACACATTCGTTTTTTAGTTCAAATAAATCAAAGCTCCTATGTTGAGCCCTTTTGAAATTCTTAGTCAACCCTCAAATACCCTGCAATCTTTCTAAGGTGTTAAAGCCATTGACTCTAATATGCCTTTTTTGCACTTTACTTTTTCAGTAGTAAAAAATAGGTTAAAATTAAATTTGACTCAACTAATTTCATTTCGAGAAAATTAGAATCTAGTTCCTATGGTTTATAATTAAAATTTAGTTTTTATAATTTGATAAAACATTTCTAAATTTACTAGTCCTACAACATGAATTATTTATGAAAATTTTAGTAAATTATTTATGAGATTTTACCAAACCATAAGAATTAAATTCTAACTAAGAACTAAAATCTAACACTCTATCCACCACATTCAAAGAGTTTAATAAAAAAAAAAGGGGCACATATTATTTTAAGGAAGTTAATGGTGTGGTATGTTGTTGAATTAGCAGACACATGTGTTATCCCTTTCTGTAATGGCTTCTATAAATAGAATCAATAATGAAGATACAATAAAATGGCATCATATTAAATTATGGGAACTTCATATTTACTCCAAGGAAATGCCTTTTGACTTTTGAGTGTGGTGGCCACCTGCTGCCCTATGCTCCTTATATATCCGTTGGATCCGTGACATTCAATAAAAGTCGTTGGTACATGAATCTTCTGTTTTAATTTCTCTCTTTTTTTCTTTTTTTTTTTTCTCCATTAAATTTTGAAAGTACTCTTGATTTTTAAAAATTATTTACTCTGGAGGAAGAAATCATTTTAAAAAGTTAGAGGAAGAATTGGGATAGTATGACTGACTTTCAACAAATTAGAACTCTAACACTGTCACATTATTTCAAGTTATTGTCACACTCGTTGAAGATCTCAATAATTTTTATTTAAAAATCTAATGAATTTCTACTCCAATGATAGTTTTCTGACATTTGTAAAGTTTCATGTAGGTAATAATATTGTAAGTTTTGAAAGAATATGAGTATTTTTTAAATAAATGATAAATTTTGGGAATATATATATACGCACACTTTATTCCATTACAAGCTGGCATTTAAATTGCCAGAAAAGTAGTGTAATGACCCGACTTTCTAAAGGCCGTTACTACATGCATGTATAAATCTCAAAATGACTCTAAAAAATTTAACCAAAATCAAAAGAATTTTATTAAATAAATAGCTTTTGTAAAATCTAAATAACTAAAAATCTTTGGTCGGGGTCCCTTTGAAATATAAAAATAAATTTCATGACGCTTTATAAATAAAAATTTTAAACAATAGGACTCTAAGTTCTAACATCAAGACTGGAATTTAAAACATCAAAACATGAAAACATGAATAGAAGCATCTCTCTAGTCCCCATGGCACAGTCACGAATTCCTTCTGTCATTTGCTTGGTGTGTCCTTATCCTACCTGAAAAACATAACATAATAAATAATGAGTGTAAAATACTCAGTAAGTAACCCTACTATCGAGTTCAAACTATGCATTTATGTTCAATAAATGCAACTTTCTAGTGAGACATGCAAAAAGTTCTATTAATCCTGGATGACCATCTAGTGAATAGTTTAACCCGGCCTACCGTAGATGAGATGTACCCACAAACCTCTGGTGGAATCCCGAAGGAGATCACTAACCTCTGGTAAAATCTCGAAGGAGATCACTAACCTCTGGTGAATCCCAAAGGAAACATAAACATCTGGTGATTCCCAAAGGAGACACTAACCCCTGATGAATCCTGTAGGAAACACAAACCTCTGTGAATCCCAAAGGAAACATAAACCTCTAGTATGTACATGTCTATGGGTAGAGGGTAACTATCACTATCATAAATATCATGCATCATAAAATAGAGTCTCATACATAAATCATAACATAAAGCTCATTCATCCTCATACATGTCAAATAAGATCTACATGCTTGTAACCGAATTTGGATGTATGATATAAAGTGCTCACAATGATGCGATACTACTTCTAGTTATGCATTAATTATGGATGTTCATGTAGTATGCCATGTTGTCACAAGTTTCCTTACAATGGAACCAAGTGTAATTCCACTGCAAGTTTCTCGATGTGATCCGAGGTCGAACACGGGAAAATGGTTTAGGTTATTGCGGTACGTTCATGGTATATGCGACCAGGTTTTTAATCTTTAAAAATGAGTTTGTACAAGTATATAAATTGCAATAAGATAAAGGAAAGCAGTAAAGATGCGATAAAACGTAAAAATACAGTAAACCTAAGCTAGATGTTACAGGATACAGACTTCATGTACAAGATGCTAGGATCAAGGCTAGCTATGAAAGTTATGCAAAGACGTGGGATGCGGCGACAAGTCTTATGAACAGAATAGAAAGAGAAAGACAAATAATATAAACAACGCAAGTTCTTAATCAGATTGAAGGTATAAATACTGTTCCGCTCTTCTCTTGGCGTACACCTCTCAGTGATCGACCGTACTCCCACATGTTTGTGGTGAAACAGAGACTAATGTAATGAACACAAGATTGCTTCCATGTCTGGAAGTACTACTCACTTTAGTTAACGCATTCTTCTGATCTTCTCTCGATAGATCAGAATGACATCTTCACTTCTGCTCTCACAGGTGAAGATGCTGTCTAGCATGCTCTAGCTAAACTTATTTTATATCTTTAATACAGATTAAGTCCTTAGTGATTCATATTTCTCATCAGGGGATTAAGAAGAAATCATGAAGAAAGTGATTGATGGATGAACGGAAATAGATAGAAAATGGTAAATGGAATCTATCGAAACATTTAATATTTCTACTAAGCGTTTGATACATGGTGTGTGAATGAAGAGATAAAGAAAACATGAAATACACAATGAAAGAGAGATAGAACAGATACAAATAAGTGCCAATGTCTTGGCACAGATTTGATGGAGATCTGCTTGCCAGATAAGATGGATTTGATGGCAGGAAGAGCTTCCCTCTCAGGCTTGCTCCACCGGTAGTAGGGATCTTTGCACAGAGCTTCGATCGGGTGTATGGCAGGTTGGATATGAGATTCACCTCTTGGCCTTATCTCGTTTTCTTGCCAGATTTCTTCTCTTAAACACTCAGCTCAGCCTTTTCTCTCTACAATCTTGCAGCACTTAGCCCCATATCAAGTAACATTCTTTTCTCTGAAATCAATAGGGTGTTTATAACTCCGACCTTGTGGTCCCCACTTGATTGTTATGGTATATCCGAAGATGGAAGGATATTATTCCTTCTGTTATGCAATCAGACCATCAATTCTGCACAACCGTTAGTTGTACACGTGTCTCAATCCTCCGCTCTTGCGTTACTCAGCTGCATCTTTCGATCATAGATTTGCATGCGGTGTTTGTTTTTATTACCGCATACGGTTGAAGCATAGCTCTGGACCGACTGTTGCATTGCGCCGTCACTGCGGTAATCGTCTCTTCATGGTTGATTAATGGGCGCAATGTGACAAAGATACGTTGATTAGTCTCTCATGAGCCTTGAGCGCAAGCGGTGACTTGGTCTCCTACAAAACAGAGTAAAGTTTGGCTTGTCTTCCATCTTTTTGGTGTTAGTGGGTGTAATCGCAAACATTTATAATTATTGTAATACTGGGCTAATTTTCATACAACTGGTGCATAATTACTAACTTTTGGCCGCAATATCTAGATAAGGTGGCATAAATAACTTGTATTTCTACAAGTTATCAATACTCATACATTCTTATAAAATATCTTATAAAATAAGATCATGCTCATTCTTATCACATACATCAAACAAGATAGTCATATGTTCATATTTACTCTCTAATCAGGTATCGTGATTTATACAGTCAAAATCATCCTTAATCTTATCGCCCGATACAAAGGCAGTTCCAATAGTAAGATTGCTTACTTTGAATTGAAATTCCAAAGTTAATCCAAGAAATCAACCCTCAACAAAAACTTGAATTAATGTCTCATACGCTTTGTTTACTCTAAATTTATTCCAAACTTCGCTCAAAGATTAAAATATACACATAAACTATAATTTAGGATTTAAAATCCAATTTCCAACATTTATAACTAATCCAAAATGTTCCATAATCTTAATACTCACCAATTATGCACCATAAAGCTTCGAACTTGCTGAATAGTATACTAACGACTTTAAAAAATGGGAATCGATGCTCCAAATCTTACGAGTAAATCAATTTTGACTCAAAATTCAGTGTGTACTAAAGAATCAATCAAGAAATCCAAAGAAAATTCATCAACAACCCACCAAATAAAAATCTGACGAGCGACAGTGACCGATGGATGCACAACAGTGAACGACTAAAAAAATATGAAAGTAATAGGGGTTTTTCTCTCTAATTGACCTCCATTTGAATGAAGTGAATGGTTGTATTCATTGAGAAAAAAACAATCCTAATCTTAAATTATTTGAGATTCTATAACTGGAAGTAGTAGACATATTAGATTTTCTTTTTTAATATGTCACTTTATTTAATTAATGAATCTATTTTTGAGAAAAATCAATAATTAAATGAGTAGATGGATTAGGTTTCTGTTTAGAAAAGTCAAATTATGGAAACTTCATATTTAATCAAAGGAAATGCCTTTTAATTTTGCGTGTGGTGGCCACCTGCTGGCCTATGCTCCTTGTATATATCCGTTGGATCCGTGAAATTCAATTTAAAAAGTCGTTGGTACATAATCTTCTTTTTTAATTTTCCTCTCTTTTTTTTTTTCTCCATTAAATTTTGAGAGTACCATCTTTTAAAAGTTGTAATTTTACTAATGACCTTTCATAAACATCTCAAAATTACTCTAAAGATAGAAATCCTTTTAAAAGGTTAAACGAGGACTGGGACTTAAAATGGCGTGATCGTGACTTGAAATTAGAATTGGGACTGTAATACTGTCACATTCACTAAAAGAAATCTGAACTTTGATTTTGGTTGGAAAAACTAAAACCGGATGTACAATGATAATAATTATTATTATTATTATTATTATTTTAAAAAAAGTAGATCTTTAATGTCAGTTTTAAACTGAGGTTGTAGGTGTACCTACAATGTCAGATTAAAATCGACATTATAGGTGACTCTTTCTTTTAAATTCTTAACATGTTTTTTAACCTTCATTTTTTGTTTCCCTCCCCTATTTTCATTTTCCTCTAAAATTTTTTTCCCTCTTTCCTAAATAAAGAATAAAAGATACTAAAAGAAAAGAAAACAAAATCAAATATTTTTCCCTTCTTCTACACGCCACACGACTCCCCTGTTCAATCATCTTCTTCTTCTACGTCCAAGTCTTCAATCGTTGCATGGTTCATTCTACTCAGTCAGTCATTCCTCAAGTCGTATCTACCGTCGTTAGCGCCGTTGACCAACGCCCACATTACTTCCTCAACTGCACGTTCTCTGGCCACGACCCTTGCTTCGATTGCCTCACTGTCCACCGCCTAGCATCACCAGTGAGCCTTCTCTCTCCCCCATTGAACTCTCTCTCTATCCCAGCACCAGTAGTTCTGCATCGCCTGACCTCCTAATTTCTCTTCTTCTCTCTCTCATTCTCATTGATCTGCAGTTCACAAGCCAGATCTAGCCATTGGATCACATAGATCCTCTACTCTTTTAAAATGTTGGAAATATTAATTTTGAAATCATCAAAATTAATGTGAAAATTTTATGTTTTACTTTTGAAATGTAAGGTAGTTGGATGAGGATTCTTCTGTCTCTGAGTGGCTTATGTGTTGTGGTCGAATTTGTTCTTTTAACAAACTCAAATTTTTTATTTGGATGTGTTTCTTTAACTTTTAGAGCTTTTATCAGGTCTGAAAAATTTGACGTTGTCCTTGAAATTTTAAGCCATATGGAACACTTGGGAACTAGCTTGGAACTCAACACCACAACTATGTTCTCGTCGTTTGTGCTTAGGAAAAACCAAGTGGAGGACAAGAAGGTACTATTGTTGTTCGATGCTTTTAATAATGAAGGGCGACAAGGTACTGCTGCAACTAGTTTTGCTTATTTATTTAATGCACTTTCTTGTAATGAGTTTTTAGTTGTTCTCAGAAAATTAGACACGAGGGTTAAGTTCGAAAAGGTTTTTGACAAGTTTAGAGAAATTAGAAGCTTTGAGTTTAATGTATGTGGTTATAATAAATGCATTCATGCTTTTGGATGTTGGGACTATTTGGATACTTGCCTTTTCAAGAAATAAAGTAAAAAAGCTTAGCTACAGAGTCTTTTGGTCCAGATTTGTGTACATATAATAGCCTTATTTATGTGCTTTATTTGGTAGGAATGTTAAGGATGCATTATCATGTGGAGGAACTTAAAAGAGTTAGTACATGAACGTGATGCTTTCGTTAATTCCCATATAAGTATGCATAATGCTCTTTCTTTTCTTATAAGCATTTAGTGAATGTGGCCTTCCTTTGTTCTTGTTAGTGTTTAGAAGCTTTAGATGTTTCTTATGATAATGTGTTTCTGTTTTTCTTCTGCTTTCAGATTGCAACTATTCGAATGTAATTCTATTTGAGAAAACTAGCAGATGTTACAAGACTTGTCTTGCAAGACAGTGCATCATTATTCTTTAAGTAATTTTCATAACTAAACATATCAAAAGAGTGCAATGGTTTGTCCAAAAATTTGTAATTTGTGTCTTTATGTTAAGTTAAATGAAAACTTAAATGGTTTGAAGTTGAAAGAATACAATATTGAATTTTCTTTATTAAATAATCTGACTATTTGAAAACAAAATTGCTTACTAACTTAAAACCAAGAGACTATATACAAACTCTTTATGGATTAACATGAGAAAGGGGAAGAATAATTTCATCTTGATGAGTTGTTAGTGTTATATTTGGATGTTATTTTTTCTCATTACAAAGAAAAATTTTGAACTTTTTATCTCATATTGTTGTTTAGTGATTTAAGTTTATAAATATGTTTATACTTTAATTATAGTGTGTACCATAATGACCTTCATTTGGAAAATTATTTGAAGATTTTTTCATTCTATTGGTAATAGTTATTTTTTAGAGAAGAACGTTATTATTATTTTAAATAAGATTAGCACGAAATTTCACATTCTTAGTTAATGAATGGAAGTATGATTGTCAATGTTAATGGTGCTTGTGTATTTTTCTTGCTGTAATGAATATATCATATAGAAAAATATTTTGTAAATTAGCTTTTATTGTGATTTATGGATGTGAGATGAATTTATAATGTAATTTTGTTTTTGTTTTTTGAGGATGTTATAAGAGGAAGAGGCGATGTTGGTTTTCAGATGAATTTAGAATGTAATTCAATTGAAGAAAATCGAAGTTTTGACATTTCTTATTGAAGTACATTGAAATTCAAACTTGTAACTTAATGGTCGTGTTAACATTGTTTTGTATTTTCTTTGAAATAATTCAATATCTCAGTTGAAGAAACCTCTATGAACTGCAATTAACAGGGATTTGTTAACATGAGATATTGGGCAACAAGAATTATCCATGAAAGAGGAGGAAAAGTTGTTGTAGTGAATGATATCACTAACAATGTAATAAATCCAAACATGATTAATGTACTTGACCTACTTGATTATAAAGAAAAGACCAATGGTCTAGTAAATTTTCAAGGTGCAGATGGCTTTGACCCAAATGATCTTCTAGTTTATGAATGTGATATTCTTATCCCATGTACTTTAGGTGGAGTTTTAAACATGTCTAATATCTTTTTCATCTACAATTTCTTCTTTACTGTCAAATACTTTCAGTACTCTTGCATACTTCAAAGGTTCACGTGTCTTTGTGATACACATGCATGGTTTGCTCTATAAGTACATTTGTATTATGATTCTAGTCTCTTTAGTAGCAGCCTCAAAAGTCTTCCAACAGTGTTTTCACCCCTATTCAGTGAGTTTCGACACTTACCCATAGTATTTTGACGTAGGATTTGAGTTACCCACTGTTTGTTTGTGTATGAGTATGTTGCACGATTTATTTGTATTATGTATGATTATGATTTATTTTATTATGAATTTTTGAATTGCTCTGAGTTGATTGGATATGCATGGATGTTCCTAGTATTGATTTTAATATGTAAAACACATTGAAATGCTATTATATGACTTGGTTATTGTTAAAGAGCATGTTATCATTTATGTGGTTTGACATAAAACATATTTAGATGAATATTGATGGCCTTGTTTTTAGAAAGTATAAGATGTTACCTTGTGAGTTTGTGTTATAGAGCAAACCAGATGGGTATTGGGTGCCTCATGTGAATTTGGGTTATTTTGAATGTTTGGAATTTAAAACTGTTTTAAATTTAAGTTGGTCCTTAATTAGTTGTTTGAGTTGAGAACTTGTAATAGGTCTTAGTTTAGTTAGCTTGAGTTGTCATTGAATACAGTTGGTTAATTTTTAACAAGTTTTGTTGGATTTGTTTTATGGAGTATTGAATATTCGTTTTTTTGGGAATTCTGGTAATTTTGTTGAGAAGAAGTGGTTGTAGAATATTATTGGGAATGTGTTTCTTTGAACAGGTTTAAAGTAAATTTTTGGTTTTATTGTGGTTGTGTCGTTATGTTGCCAAAATTTTTTCAGAGTTAGTAAACTTAACTTCAGGTTAAATTTTGGTAACGATTCCTAATTTAACATTGAAATTTGCAATTACATTTTCATTTCTCTAAAAGAGTATTATTATTAATGCCCTAATATTGACTATTGTAGAGTTGGTGCTTAGCGTAACATTTTGTTTGAATAGTACTATGCTTAGAATCATTAAAATTGACAAAGAGAAAGATGTACATCTCGTTATTGTGTATATCAAATTATACTTGAAAGAAATTTTTGTATTTACTTTCATTTGAATTATTTCTTCATGCAGCTGTGCTGGTGACCTTGCAGTATATGTGAAAGCATTGGAGGACTGCCTCGTTAGAATTCCTTTTAATAGTTGATCAAAGGTACAAATAATTATGTGCATCTCTAGGAATTTTTCTTCGTGCAATGTTATCGAGATGATTTTTTGAATCATATTATATCGATCTTTTAGTTTGTTGGTTATATTTGTAGTTGGTTGAAATAATATCGTCGAAGCACTAGGGAATGATGTTTTGATCTTTTTCATGTTTATGTTTTGCTCCTTTTGAATCCATATGTTTTTTTTTGCTTTTTTTTTTTTTTCCTGATAACTCTCTCAACTGTCCACATTTTTTTGGATAAAATATTGATATTGGTAATAATCGTTTAAGTTGTTTATGAGTAAAGTTTTTTTTTACCCAGTTTCAATAGTTTTTCTTTTGTATTTGTTCAATAAGAAGAGTTGCAAGGTATAGTTGCCTTAGTTTTCACAAATAAACAAGTTAGTGCACATTAGATATTACTTGTATTTTCTGAACACAACCTCTTACTTTGTTGTTTCTAATTAGTATGTTATTGCTCATTTCCCCTCTTACTTTGTTGTTTCTAATTGGTATTTTATTGTCCATTTTCTAGTTGTTTATATATATAGATATATATATAAACTCTTATTTTGTTCATTTTTCAGTTTTCTCTTTCTTGCTAGAATGTCTCTCCTGCTGTGTTAGTTCATTTCTCGAGAGAACATTGTTTAGAGTAGACTGATTTCAACATCGAATACATTCTCTGCAACAACCCTTCAAGTCAATTCATATGCATATTCAGACATAAGACCCACAAGATTTACTAGAAGCCAAATCATTGAGTTGAATTTCTTTACATGTAGAGTTGAGTTGCTAGGTTTGATAATATTGTTTAGTTTGTTCTAAGTCTATAAGAGATATTGTTTATTAGGTTTAAGTCTAATTCTTTGGACTTTAGAGCTCTATGTATATATTGATCAATGTAACTTGTTGATATGTTACTTAATTAAACAATTTATCACTTTCTTTGTTTTGAATTAGTTAATCTTTGTGTTTGTTGAAAGCTGAGTTGTATATACAAAAGTAATTGAGATTTTATTTTGTACATCTATAGGTTAAAGAGAAATACTATAGTTTTTTAAAAAGAAATATTATTGATTTCTATGTGTGTAAGCAAAAAAGAAAAAAAGAAAAAAAAATATATGTTTCTTATTTTTCAATGACAAAACAATGACAAACATTTAATATCAGATAATTATTGAAAAAATTATGTGAAATCCGACATTGAAGATGATGTTCAATGTCAGTCGAATACCAATATTGAAGATAGTATTCAGTGTCGGTTGAAAACTGACATTGAAGATAACTAGTACTGAAATCTTGGTCATCTATAATGTCGGTTTAAAACTGACATTAAAGACAATTGACATTGAAAACCTTTTATAACACGATCTTTGATGTCGGTTTGAAACTGACATTGTACTCCTGTAATTCAGTTTTAAATCGACATTAAAATCCAGTTTTGTAGCAGTGATTGTTTCAAGTTATCGTCACATTCATCGAAGGTCTCAATAATTTTCATCCAAAAATCTAATGAATTTCTATTTCAATGATAGTTTTCTAATATTTATAAAGTTTCATTTAGGTAACAATATTGTAACATTTGAAAGAAAATGAGTATTTTTTAAATAAATGATATATATGGGAGATAATTAATATATGTGGTTGGCTTATTTAATAAATGATAATAAAATTTGAGTTAATCTATATTTGGCGTATAATATTTGATCGATTTTCAATCTTACTTTTTGTTCTTAGTTCAACCATATGTGTTCAAATTTCTAACTTTTAAATTTGAAAATATATGTATTAAAGAATATTAACTGACATACTTTATTCCACTGCAAGCTTGCATTTAAATAGCCAGAAAAGAATGTTATAACATATTTGGGAGTAGTTATAAAATAGTTAAAATCAAGTAATATTTTTAGAAATAATAATTAAGTGTATAATATCATTTAAAAAAATTGTAAATATAGTCAAGTCTAGCAATAGACTTCTATCGTTAATAGACTCTTACTACTGATATGGTCTATCGCTGAAAGACTTCTACCAATAATATGGTCTATCACTAATAGACTATTTACATTTGACCATATTTAATTTTTTTACATTATGTTATATCTACTAATACTTTGGGTCTAATGTCTATATTTGCAACCGTCTCTAAAATCAATCACTCAAAATTACTTTTAATCATTCGAAATCAACTTTAATAGTATGATCAATGTGATTAAATGTGTAAAATTAAACATTGAATTGATTATAAGTGATTAAAGGCGTGTTCTGAGTGATTTTAAATATAATAGAAGTGATTTTAACTCCAACCATATACTCAATCAGTTGAGAAAAAATCGTATTTACAAACAAATTGATAACTAACCCTAATAGAGAAAGTAAAATAATAATTAAGTTTCTAATATTATGTATTGACTAGTTGAATTATGTTTATTTCAACCTTTCTAATCAAGATGAAAGACAAATAATTAATTTGGATGTTTAATTTAAATTTGCGACCTGCATAAATTTAAATTACAAACTAATTATTGTGTCATTTAAAACTTTAAATTGTGTGTGATTATTTATTTTTATTTTTTATATTTTTGTGAAATATACGACTGTGACTATTTGAAATGAGAAATACCATCAAAGTCTTCTTTTATTTATTTACTTATTTATCATTATCATTATTATTATTTTGCAAAACACCATATGAAAGACATTATCTATGAATGCACCTATTTCGATATATCTTAAGTGTTGTTTAATAGAATGTTGTCATCTATCATTTTTATTTTTCTAAAAGATCATTTTTTTTTAATTCTATTTTTATGTGGTTAATAAGTGGAGAGTATAAGGGTTAGATTGTACCTAATCATTGCTCTAAGTTAATCCAATAATTGAATTTATTCAAAATTTATATTAGTTCATGTTTTTTTTTATTTAGATTAAAATATCATTTCATTCTCTATATTGACTTTCGTTTTATTCTAGTCCTTATACTCTTAATAAGGGTAATTGCATTAGGTAACATTTTTAGGGATAATAATTAAGTGTATAGCAAAATATTTTTAAAGAATTGCAAATATAGCAAAATCTATCAGGGATAGATTCTATCGTTGATAGACTCATACTAGTAATATTATTTATTACCGATAAACTCTTATTAATAATATGGTCTATTACTGATAGATTTCAAAAGAAAAATCTAAATTTTGTTATATTTACAACTTCTCTTGCATTGTGCTATATCTGCAAATACTTTGAATTTGATTACTATATTTACAACAACCCCTTTTAATAATGTTCAATTTTAGTCCCTCTGTTTTCAAGATACCTTAAAATTAGTCACTGTTGTTGGTTTATTGTTGATTTTTTTAAAAAATTAATCTCATGTATTTCTTTTTATAAATTTGAAAAGATATTAACATATACGTTTTGGTCACAACTAAAAATTAGTGAAGTGGGTTATTATAGCTTGCTCTTTGTTTGGGACACCAAATATAATAGTGGTGTATGTAACTATTTATAGTATGCAATTAAGTATAGTAAATACTATTCAATAGTCTCTTTTCTATTGTATTTACTAGTTTTCACTTATCCTTACTTTTCTTCTTTACTACCGTGTTTAATATTTTCTACCCAAATAAAACAGTTTACATCCCAACACAAACTATTATAATTTAGACTAAAATAGTCTACACCAAAAACACCAACTATTGTAATCCATTCATTATTATAACCCACAAACTATTATAATCAATTCAACACCCTAAAACATCCTATAGCGTCTTTTTTTATATGAAAATAATAATAATAATAAGGATTATTATTATTATTATCAAACCAATTTTGACAAAATTAACTTTAAAAGGCTGAGTTTAAGATTTATTAATAAAAATATAAGAATTAAGGTTTGTGAATTAAAAATATAAAGACTAAAATGGAATAGAATCAAAAATATACGAATGAAGATCAGATAAATAATCAATGGACATGCAATTATGTATATAGTCACATGTAGCTTATAATATGTACCATAATGACATGTCATAATTATCAATGTTCAAGTTGACAAATTTAATTTGAGGAAAAAGAGGAAAAAAAGAAAAAAGAGGCTACGCCCACCATATACATAAATTGTTATATTAAAATTTAATCACTTCATTATGTGGACTCTCGTCAAGTCCCTATCCTCAATCCCAATATTGTCAACTATGTGTGTGTATATATTTTATATATATTCTATCTTATCTTCATAATTTTTTCATTTAGTGAAAAACATGATAAAGAAAAGTATATTTTTTTGGTACAATGAGAGATTAAATCTCTACTTTCTTCCTAAGTAATTGTCAATCACTAATATGACAGTTTTATTATATTTTGATTCTACATTATTTTCTTCTAATTTGTTTGGAAATTCCAATTGGAGAAAAAAACGGTACGACTTATAATATTTTTTTTTTTGTTGACATAAAAAATAAAAAATAGTAGGACTTAAATTATTGATAATTAAAAATATATATAGGAAAAATACACTTTTTTTTTTGTTGACATAAAAGATTTATACTTGAAAAATAAATATAAGCCATCAAAAAATATAAGCCGCATCAACTTTTTAGTAAAAGGTTAACGAAATTCTAACGATAGAAATCAAAATAAATATTTTTTTAAAAAAAAAATCAGAAATTAGAGATCAAGATAGAACAAGACTCAAAGTTAATGAAACAAAATAAAATTTAAACCTATTATTTTCAAAAAGCTGAAATAGGTGCTTTGTTTGAGAACGGTTCCCTTGAACCTCAACAAAAGAAAATAACAGATTTAATAAATTATTGTTTTTATCCACATTGCCAAAGTGATGAATTATTTTGATAGCATGCATAAATGATCACAAATTAGGTACACTGCTATTATAAAGCAATGCAACCAATCGTTTGACTAGGAAATGTGGGGGGAAATGTAAAGTAAAATAAAAGGCATGAAACACATGCATATCATAAAATGTATTAGTCATCAACTAATCTCATGATACGATATATGATAGGTGGTTAGATATTTATGTTTAATTTCAATTCATAACGTTGGTTTAAAGAATTTTCAAATAAAGATTTTTTTTTTTTCACTAGGTAAAGATTTAAATTTCTGACCTTAAGAAAAAAAAAATTAAATTCTAATCGTTGAGCAACAACCCTCATATTTATTATTTTGTGCTGGCATTATAGATCGGAATATAATGAATAATAAATAATAAATAAAAGTATTTTTCCAATATTAAATCGATCCACATGCATGCAATGCAAATGTGTAATTTAGAAATAAATAATATTGGATGATGTTATTATTAATATTATCCGAGAAAGGGAGTCTAAAATTATGAAATGCACACGCATACTAATAGAGAAATAATGTTACATAAAGTATTCGACTTCATTTTGTGGAATCTTGATAAGTCTCTAACCCCATATGGAATATGTGCTCATTATCTGATAATATGGTCAACAAAATGTGTAGTGATCTTATCTTTAAAATAAACAAATAAATAATATATGACAATAAATTAAAAAAATACTTGGTGCATTCCAAGTTATACCTATTTTTGTACATTAAATTAAATTGTCTAATCATAATATGTCACATGACAAATTTTTCTTACATCTTTTTGTTTGAAATACATACTTTTTTGTGTGTGTCTGTAAGTGGGACGCACAAAGATGTGTGCATATGAAAATTACTCAGATATTACTCGATAAATTATTAAGTATAGTTTACATCATAGTACAATAGTCAGTTCTATTCTTTTCCTTCGTTTCTTTTTCTTCCATCTAGTATAAATATTTTAATTAGTTTGTTTTCCTTCTATTCCATTTGTTGTCTAAATCATGCATTATTTTGATTGTACATGCTAGTAGGTTTTGACAAAATATTTCAATAAACTATGTGACATTTAAGTCAACTTTATTATCTACTAAAAGTGGGTTATATTTTAAATACACACGTTCCACCACAAATTTATATGGTGTCATTATTCAACTTTAAATGATCATGATCTAGTAATTATTTGTTCGACATAAGATATCTATGTACAAATAGACATGTTTATTTATGAAAAACTTAATTGTTGTTACTTATCAATAATTCATTTTATGTGATGTACAACACCACAATTTAATCTCCAATAATTTAATCAATTAAAAAATTATTAGGTATAGTTGATCATCATAGTGTAGTAGTTAGTTCTATTCTGTCCATTCCTTTCTTTTTCTTCTATCTAGCACATATATTTTAATTACTTGAGTTCCTTCTATTCTCTTTGTTGTCTAAATCATGCATTATTTTGATTGTACATGTTGGTCCTAAATTTTGATGCATTAGGTTTTGACAAAAAAATTCAATCAATTATGTAGCAAGTAAGTCAAGTTTATTATCTATGAAGGATGGATTATATTTTAGATACACACATTCCACCACAAAATTATGTTTATTTATGAGCAACTCAATCGTGGCAGCTTACTAATAATTCATTTTATGTAGATGTACAATACCATAATTTAATCTCCAATAATTTAATCAATTAAAAAATTAGCATTATCGTTTAAGACCATGTTTTTTTGGTTGAGTTTATTTCCTTAAATAACATGAATGAAATGTTGGAGTAACATGCTTGTTGTCTATCTAACTATGCTATATCACCATAATAATCCCACCAAAGTTTATCCAGTGAATACTGAAAATAAGAAAAGAGTTGATTACCACATGATAACTATGTTACCTATAATGTTACAACGTTTTATACAAGAAATAAACAAGAGACAAATGAACACAAGAGATTGGTAATCCAATTCAGTAAAACACCTACGTCTGGAGGGGCAATGTACTCAGGAAAGATAACTTCACTAATATCAATGATAAACAATTACAACGTATTACTTATCTATAATGATAACACAATTACAATGACTCCCAAACAACTTTATCATTCAATCGTACACCTAGACTCCCCTTAGGTTTAAGACTCCCTCTCACGAAAACTTAGATAATCCCTAAGTAGCAGTATCAGTGAAAAATGTTTTAGGCTCCTCCCTAAGACCAAGACTCCCTCTTTTCAAGACTCGAGCTCCTCTAAAGTCGTGAGACTCATTCTCTCTTGAATTGTCTTTCCTTCTAAGAACAAAATCCATTTCACTCGAATGGCTTAGGCTCCTTCTAAGCTCTGAGAACCCCTTCTCGGATGCATTGCGATACACAAGAAGTAAACAGATCAAAGTATGTCTCTAAGTGATGCAACTCTCTCCTTCTTACACTATTGAAACACTTACAATGTTGCTGTAGTAAAGATAAAACAACCAACCAGAACCAGAGGACTAATTGTCCTATAAATATGCACAGCGGAAACACATACGAGCAACCCAAATTTCTACAGCAGTCGCACACTGAAAAATAAAAAGAATCGATAAATAATGTTGCAGAAGGAAAAAAAACCGATAAGGAAAGTGATAGAGTAAACATAAATAAAACAGAAGCTTAGAAAATCATTCAGCACTCTAATTATACTTAATTTGAGTCACAAGCATGCTTAAAACATAAGATTCAAACAAAAGAGTTTTAGAATTTACAACCTTTGTAGAATTCCTCTTGTTCCTTGCAAATCTCCACGAATTTGTTCTTCAAATCTTCAATAGACCACTAAGAAAATCTTCTCTACTATTCACAACCTTGGATTTGAGTGATGAAATTCTGAATTGAGAAGAGAATTGGGGTGAATGGAGAGGGTTTTAGAGCGAAACAAGAATTATGTAGATTTTTCTCAAAATTCTGAATGCCTCCATTTGAATTTTGAAAAATGAAGCTTTTAATTACTTCATTCATGCAAGCACTCAGTCATTTAGTAACTTGACACATCAAATTGCATTAGCTAAGTGGTCTAGGTATTGAATGAGGGGAAAATCCACTTAAACATACAAGAGTTGGATAATTCCACTGTTAATCCTATTTTTCAATTTTATTTCATTTAAAACTAAATTAAATTCAATTTCAAAAAATTGAATTTCTTTTTAAAATGAATTTAATTTAATTTAACTAATTAATCAAATTTAATTAATTAAATAATAATAATTTAATATCAAATATTAAATTGATAAAATACATAATTCAAACATGAATCCCTATTCATGTAATCAATATTTAAATCATTATTTACATATTTTGAACTCTCCAATTATGTTTAATTTCAATAATTTAAACATTTATTATATCGAATATAATTATCCAAATCCTAAATTTGAATTTGAACATTTCAAATCCATACCCTAAAAATTGAAGTCGAACATTTCAAATCCACTCAATATTTTAATCCAAGTTTTAATCTTTTACGAGATAGTAGAGGGACCTTATGAACCTACAGATCATGAGTTACAGCAATTTGAGATTAATTGGTTAAACTCTTTAATCCAAAGTAATCATTATTCGTTAACTACCGAGACATACCGCCATAGCTTGATAGTTGAACTCTCCTCACTATAGATATATTTCTATCCACTTAATTTAACTATGATCAGTAAGTCGATCCTTTACAGGTTGTTCGTATTTAAAACTAGGTTAAAATTATCGTTTTACTCCTGTAAATACATCTTGCTCCTTAAGTCACCATTGATCCTCTATTGAACAATTGGTTTATAGTCCAACTAATAAATCATGTAAAGGAACTCGTTTGACAGAGAACCTTTGAACGGAAGCGGATCGTTCTAATCCCACTTCGATTGAACGCACACATTTACAGTTAAACAAAACAGATTATGCATGAAACTAAATTACAACATGCTTTCTAACAAGAAACAAGGGTTGAGAGATTATACCTTTGAAGAACTGTTATTCGAGTTAATCTCTCGAACTACACGAACACTCCATGAACAAGCAATAACCAAATTGAACCAAAGGAAGACACAATCACTTGGTTACCTTGATATTCTCGGTGTGAGAACCTAGGAGTGGTGGGCTCTGGCTATTTTGGTTAGAAGAGTGTTTTGGAGTTAGAGGAGGAAGACAATCGAGGAGGCAAACTCTCTATCAAATAGAAAAGTCTTTAGATTGTTTAGAGAACTGAGTCTATCGCATAGGCTCTAGTTTCATCGTGTAGAAGATTTCACAAAAACTGTAACTCATCCACTTGGAATAATAAAATCATATTTCATTTATCCCAAATTGCCATAAAAACCGATTAACTTCCCACTAAGGATGGTTAAAGAGACAAATTGTTTAATTATCAAATAATTAATAATTATAAATAAATATGATAACCAACTTATCATATTATATTTAGAACCTATAGTTTTAATATTGCATCATACAATATATAAACCATAGTTCTTTTTCTCTATTTTATGGAATTTAATATAAATCATATTTATATGAAATTTAACAATTATGAATCTTATTCATAGAAAATATATTTGAATCATATTCAAATATTTGTTCCTCCAATCAAACGATAATGTATCAAATATATTATGTCAATTATATCATATATAATTGAATTAATTTAATTATATCATATATAAATAAATTCCCTCTTATTAATTTGAACATTTCAAATTAACCCAAAAACTTATTCTCAACTAAGTCCATTGAGCTACCAAGAGGACCTTATGAACTTTTAGCTTGAAGCTCTAACAGTATGTGAACAAATAATTAAACTCTTTAATTACTTTATCCACCATTCATTAACTGTCGGGCACTGCACTAAAGACCGACAGCTGCACTCTTCGCACTAAAGATATAATTCTGTGTCTATTGAATATAACCAATCAATAGTACGATGACCCTTCACAAATCGCTCGTAAGTACAATTGGACCAAATTACTGTTTTGCCCCTATAGTTACATTTAACTCTTTAAGTACCACTGATTCCTCTAATGAACAATAGATCATAGTCTCACTTAAGCATAAGCAGATCGTCCAAATTCCATTTCAATCGAAAACATAAATTTGTAGTAACCACAGACAGATTATGCAATCTAAGTAAATTACAACATGCTTTTCAAATAAGATACATAGTTATGAGATTATACCTTTGAAGAACACTTCTTCGCTTAAATCCCTCGAACTATCACGAATTCCTCGAACAAACAAAAATAAGATCTTGAAGACCTTCCTCAAGAAACTCACGAACCAAAAGGGAAGAAGACACTACCACTTGGCGACCTTGGTATTCTGAGGGTGAGAACCCAGGAGTGGTGGGCTCTGACTATTTTGGTTAGGAGGGTATTTTTTGGAGTTTGGAGGAGGAAGACGATTAAAGAAGAAGCACCTAGGAATTGCTTCAATCGTTTAGGCTATCGCATAGACAAGTCTTCCTATCGTATAGACAAAGAGCTTATCGTATATGCTCTGTGTTTGTCATGTCGACTATTGCATAGTCTATATGAGCATTCTTATTGTACTTGGAACTTGTGTTCTCTTGTAAGAAAAGGAAAAAACTCTTTTTCATTTTATTTCAATTACCACAAAATTGCATAACCACCCACTAAAGTAGTTTGAGAGAAAAAGGGATTATTATTCAAATAATAAATAATATATATAAATATGCTAACCAACTTATCATATTATATTTATAACCTATAATTTTAATATTGCATCACATATAATATAAACTATAGTTCTTTTTCTCTATTTTATGGCATTTAATATAAATAAAATTTATATTAAATTAACAACTATTTTAATCTCATTCAAATATTTATTCCTCAAATTAACGTATCATTATATCATATATAATTAAATTCCCTCTTATAAATTTGAACGATTCAAATTAACCCAAAAACTGATTCTCAACATAATTGTTTTGAGTTACCAAGGAGACCTTATAGACCTGTTGCTTGAAGCTCCAACGGTACATGAATATTTAATTAAACTCTTTAATTACATTATCCACCATCTGTTAACTATAGGGTGCTCCACTAAAGATCGATAGTTGCAGTCTTCACACTACAGATATATTTTTGTGTTCATTGGATATAACCAATCAACAGTGCGATGACCCTTCACAAATTGCTCGTAAGTACAGTTGGGCCAAATTACGGTTTTGGCCCTGTAGTTACATCTAACTCCTTAAGTACCACTGATTTCTCTGATGAACAATAAGTCATAGTCCTATTATGACTGAGTCCTCTTTGGCCAAGAGAGGATGTGGCCACTATGTTCAAGACCCGTAATCAACCCTTAAGGGAGCAATCTACTTGACCTTACATAGGGGAGGAAGTGAATTCGGTCTTGTGTAGCTGAGTTCCCAACTCCTCAATCAGACGAATCTTCAAAATGGTAGGCTTGTTGAGTCGACAATCTAGCTATTCTCACCTATACAAATCAAAGGACTGCCTTCATGAGCAAGAGTTCACAACTCACCCAGGATTCAGGTCATGTCACCTTTGGTCATCCTAGTGAAATGTAAGTCTCTATTATCAATGGTGTTATATAAAGAGACTAATCATTTCGTGGTCCGGTCTTATACAAACTCTTTGTATAGGATATCCCGCTCGCATGTCTCCACATGAATGATCAAGATCATATCATTTGTAGCACTTTACAACATTTGTAATGCCTACAAAGTGGGTCGTATCCATAGTGTCACCAGGATAAGGTATCCAATCTTATCCATCTACTACAAACTATTTAGATTATTATTTAAACAAAATCCACTTGTATGTCTCTACATACTTGTTTAAATTTACATAAAATAACCCTGGATCTTAGTTTATTGGATTGAGTATATGCTTATAAAATAACACTTATTTTACTAATGACATTTATATAGAGTTTACAAACTACGAGATTACAAGGAGATTTAGGACACCAATCCCAACAATCTCCCATTTGTCCTAAAGCCTAGTGAGACTAATGTACAAGACAAATAAAGTACAAAATACAATATACTGGGGCATACACTAACCTCAACAACATCTCTCACTTGCGTTAGACAATGTGCCACATATCCCGTAGACCCAAACTTTCTAGATGACCCTCGAACATTTTAGCCGTGAGAGCCTTTGTAAATGAATCAGCAACGATGTGCTCCAATGTGCTCCTCGTGAAAATCACATCACCACGATGCATAATCTCCCAGATCAAATGATATTTCTGTTCTATGTGCTTGCCTCTTCGGTGACTCCTAGGTTCCTTAGAATTTGATGTTGAGATTGGTGTCCTAATTCTCCCGGAGTCTCGTTGTTTTGTAAAGATACACATTGTTTAATGAATAAAATAAGTGTTATTTAATTCTGGCCTTTACTCATATCCAATAAACAAAGCTCATTGGTTATCTTATGTGAACTTAAGCATGTATATGTGATATACAAGTGGATCATGCCTTAAGTGATAACCTAAATAGGTATGTAGTATAAGGATTAAGGTGGGATACCTGATCCTGGTGACACTACGGATACGACCCGCTTTGTAGAGGTTTGCTAGTTTTATAAACTACTATAAATGGTAGATCCTGACCATTCATGTGGAGACGTGGAACGAGGGTGTCCTATACAAAGAGTTTGTATAAGAGACCACGAGATGATAAGACTCTGTATATAACGCTGTTGATACTAGAGACTTACGTCTCACCTAAACGACCATAGGTAACACGACCTCAATCCTGAGTGTTTTGGGAACTCTTGCCTTTGAGGGCGGTCTTTTGATTAGTATGGGTGAGAGTGGCCAAATTTCCAACTCAACATGCCTACCTTTTTGGGGACTTGTCTGATTTGAGAGCTGGGAACTCAATCTACAAGATGAAATTCACTCCTTTCCCGAAGCAAGGATAAGTAGATAGATTGCTCCCTTAAGGGCTGATTCTGGGGCTTGAACATAGTGACCACAACTTCTCCTTGGAAGAGAAGACTCAGTCATAGTAGGACTATGACTTATGTTCGTTAGAGGGATCAGTGGTACTTAAGGAGAAAGATGTAACTATAGGGGCATAATAGTTATTGGCCAGCTGTACTTACGAGCGATCTGTGAAGGGTTGTCGCACTGCTGATTGGTTAAGATGAACACATAATATATCTGTGATAAGGAGAGTTCAATTGTCGGTCTTTAGTGAAGTGCCTAGTAGTTAACAGATGGTGGATCCCATGACTAAAGAGTTTAGTCAGTTATTCACGTACTGTTGGAGCTTCGAGCTACAGGTCCATGAGGTCCCCTTGGTAGTTTAATGGATTCAGTTGAGGATCAGTTCTTGGTATTGATTTGAAATGTTCAAATTGACAATAGGTATTTTGATTATATATGATATAATCGGTATGATATATGAGATACATCTAGTGGAGGATTGATGTAAATTAGATTTACATTAAGTACCATGGAATAGAAAAGGAACTATGGTTTATATGTTTCATAAGATGGAATATTAAAACTATAGGTTATAAATATAGTATGATAAGTTGGTTATCATTTATGTTTATAATAATATTAATTATTGGATAATTAATTCTTTTTTTTAAATAACCAAAGTAGTGGGTGGTTATTGGATCATAGTAATCGTGAGTTTGAAAGGAAAATAGTTTTCCTATTTTAAAAGAAGTTTTACAAATGATAGAAAAGGGTTTTTGAGTTTTTCTCGCGAGAAAGAAACTCATGGGTCGTCAAGTAAATACAGATTTACTAAACGACGGCTGGGCGAGCTAAACGATTGTGCAGTAGCGAGCTAAACGATCATGCAATATTTACTAAACGATCACATAGTTTTGCTAGACGATCGCTGGCCCAAGGTAAACGATTGTGTAGAGTCTATAGGCGACCGATGAAGCTAAACGATAGACTAAATGATCGCATAGCTTTTGCTGACAATCGCATAGCTTTATCTAAACGATTGGGCATCGATTTATACGATAGGTTTCGGCCATCTCCCACTTGCCCAATCGTGTACGCAATCGTTGTTTCCTCCTTCGTCTTCCTTATAACAAGTCCGAACAGAGCCTATCCTCTGGATTCTCACATCGAGAATACCAAGGTAGCCTTATTGGTGGTGTCAGACTCAACTCGACACGGTCGAGGTTTTCTGGAGGCCGTTCGTGGTGCTGTGGAGGTCGTTCGTGTTGCGGAAGAGTTCGTGGCCGAGGAGATCGTTGAGGACGAGTGCGAAGAGTTCGTGCTGTGTTGCGGTTGTGTAGATCGAGCATTCGTGGTTGTTGATTATTTGAGTGGTTGCGCAACAGAGCGTGGAGACGCATCTGCAAATGTGTGTAGAGTTTTCTCTTACTGCATTTGTAGTTATTCATGCTGTAATTTCTCTGTATGAATGTATAACCGCTTGTTTGAAGTTGACTATAAATATATGTTCATTCATGATTGTAATTTGGAATAGTCTTGTTCTGCTGCTCATGAAAATCTCGAATATGAATTTCTTCATTTGCCACAGCACCACTGTTATCACAATAAACCTGCCTACAGCAACAACTGAAACGACCTCACCAGTACCAACTCTAAGAGTCAACTCTCCAGCTTCCAACTGTTTCCAGGAACTAAATCCTTGATGGAAAGAACACACGTGGTTAGTAGCCCCTAATCAATTATTCAAGCAGAATCATCATTCTCTACTAAGCACGTCTTCAAGACAAATAAATCACATTTATCGCCTTTGGAGTTCTTACTTTTCTGAAGAGTAGTGGGATCAGTATCAAAACCTATATTATAAACTCCAAATTTCATTTCAGAGGACAGTCCTCGTTGGTGAACTTCATCAGAGTCAGCAACAGTTGCTTTCTCTGTTAGTCCCTTGACATTCAATATGGACTGGAAATTATCTTGGGAATTGACACCACTGGTTTCATTATCATCAATCCCATTTTTCTTGAATAGTGAGAACTTACGCTCAAACAATTCTTGCAACGATTCCATGATCTCATGTGCAATGACCATGTTCTCAAATCTTTTTACTAATGCATCAGGTATGAATTAAGAACATTTTGTGGTGCATCAGGGGTTGGGATTTGAGGACAATCCTCAAACATGACAATTTCAAGGTCGTTTACCACGAAAAATGTTTTAATAGATTCTTTCCACGTCATGTAATTAAAATCGGTCAAAGTAGAAAAGGCAACTAATAGAAAATCAATTATTGACATTTTGCTGAAAAAACAAACATATTGATCTACGTTAGATTTTAGATAACTCTTTTAAAACAAATCCAATTAGGTTTAGCAAAATCTAAATGAACCTCATATTACATCTAGTTTTACAATGATACTTCAGTGATTCAGGACAAAAGCCACCGAAGGGTAGTCAATTTCTCCCTTCACTAAATTGAGACACTTTTAACTAATCATCACACCAAAATAACTTTTACTCCTATAACAATTAGTCATCATTGATTTGATCAAGAAATCGTTAACTTGCTTAAAAAAATTTCGTAAGTGTGACCTTTCATTTTAGATCCTAGAGTTCCGCCCCAATTACCAACTAAAGGGGAAAATCGATTGGGGTAAAAACTAAAACGACCATAACCATTTCTGGAGTTCGCCTTGATATTGACCAACTGCAAAAACCATTCGAAGGGGGACGCTTCCAGGGCATCTCAAGGTCATGCAATGAGGTTTCACAATGCAAACCAATGAACGAGATCGCAGGACATGTTGACACATATCCTTCTCCCACTTGCTGTAAATACTCTCTGCATTCACCTTGATATGACCCATGCAAACGCCATTTGAAAGGGACGCTCCCAGGGTGCCACGAGACCTAATATGAATCTCACAGTGTGAATATTAAGGGAGAAACATGAGTGAAAAATGACATATCATATATATCTTTTCCTCCCACTGAGTATTTTAATAACCTAGGGTTTAATTTACTTAGGAAAAATATGGCTAATTATTTTTACTAAGTGATTGTTTAAGTTTGCCCAAAAGTAACATTTACTTTGAAAAGTTAAACAATTTTGATTAACATTCATTAAACACTTTAACAAATATTAATCAACAATTGCATGCTTGTAGCAAATCTATCTAATTCACCTTTCCAAGTAGGTTCCCAGGTATGGGTGTTATGTTTCTATCAGCTTAAATACCCCAGCCTAGCTAGAACTCGCCTTAGACAAAAGGTCCTTTATAGATAGATTTGTTACAAATTTAATCTTTTATTCAAATCAATTTAATCATATTAAATCGATTTAAAAGATTAATCTAATTTCTAATCTCATTAGAAAATTGTGAGCTTAGGTCTATCTCAATCATTTCTAAAACTATTTTAAAAAATGATTTTACCTAAGTTTGCATGCAACTCTTGGTTATTGATTTTAATTCTAATTTTCATAATTATAACTCTTATAAATAATGAAACAATTAAAACCATACATTGCTAGCTAGACATACATAAGGTATTTATAACTTTTATAAATAAACCTAAGTATCATGCTTCATGTAATGTTCATTCATTACTAATATATATAAATTTTATGTAACAAGTAATGAACTAAGCATACATTCCATGCTAACATACAACCTTATATTATAACATTTATAATATAAATGATGAATGGATATGCTTTAATGCATGCATATATTATAACTCTTATATTATATGATGCATGAGCATGCTTTAAGTAATTTAATCATGCATACTAATATATTATAACTCTTATAATATAAAATGATGTATGAAAATAAATGCATAAACTACGGTGGGTTTTAAAACTATATGACATACATTATGGCATATAATAAACATACATCACATGCATATTTAATAGAAATTGATGGATTGAGATAATTTGTCTCAAAACCAAAAAAAATGCTAAACCATTACAAAAGTGGGAGTCAATCGGTTCGAACAGGTGAACCGGGTCTTGAATCGCCCGCCTTGAAGCCTCGTCACTTGATCGTGTAACAAATCCTTTGATCGTCGAGTAACGCACGTCGAGTATAAACGGTCGTGTAGCAATGATCACGTGGCTTAGGACTATGCGACGAGCATGAAAGTCCATGCGATCGTGCAACACACAGTAACGCATGCCATGCGATAGTGTAGCTAATCACTATGCGATGAGCATGATAGTCTACATAATCTAGTAGTAAGCGCCAAGTATCGTATACTATGTGATCGTGTAACTACTGACTATGCGATGAGAAAGATAGTTTACACGATCATTTAGCGCACATGCCTTGTGCCGAGTATCAAATATCGCACGATCGTTTACCCCCGAGCGTCTACACGATCATGTAGCCAATGCAACACGATTGAGTAAACTTTTTACACGATAGCATAACATTAGTTATGCGACCGTTTAGCAAATGCAACATGATCGAGTAGAACAGTTCTACACGAATGCAGAGCCCAATCTAAACGATCGTCTAGCTTGAGCTACATGATGCGGCCATCGTTTCGTCTTCTCCATCGAAGTGAACTGCAGTTCTTTGTGTCTGAAGCTTCTTCAAGAACGACTAAAAAACATAAATGAATACAGGCTTGATTGCAAGAATAATGCCCAAAACGCAAGGGCCCTTACAATTAACTTTTGTAATGTAAAACAAAGGCATTAAACAGAGACAACTATCCTGAAACGTTCATTAACAACATCCACAAACATTTAACACTTAAACGCATTGGAGAAACTTAAAATCAACCAAACTATAAACAAATTTTAATACAACAAATGAAATTTGGAATCAGAACACAACCTGGCTCTGATACCAATTGAAGGGAAACTTAACATGAGAAATTCCTTGAGAGGAAGCGGATCGTCCAAATTCCATTGTGATTGAACACATACATTAAGAAGATTATGCAATCAAAGTAAATTACAGCATGCTTTTCAAATAAAATACAGGTTGAGAGATTATACCTTTGAAGAATCATTCTTCAAGTAATCCCTCAATCTAACTTGTTCACAACGCTTCGAACAAGTCACGAACACTCCTCTCGAACAAGAAACAAATATCAACTCGATCCTCGAACCAACAGGGGCACTACCACTCGGGTTCCTCAGTATGGTCAGGGTGAGAACCCAGGGTGGGCTCTGACTATTGAGGATATTTGTGAGTTTGGAGGAGGAAGACGATCGAAGACGAAGAAGCACTATCACATAACAAACTTCTCGATTGTTTAGGCTATCGCGTAGCAAAATTTCCTATCGCATAGATAAAGAAAGCCTATCGTATATGCTTTATGTGAAGGAACTCTTTTCAAAGAGGACCTATGAGCAGAAGCAAGATCGTTCCAAATTCATTGTGGCAGAAATACAAGCATTCACAAGCATACATAATACATAAAAGTTATGCATCATAGAATAAATTACGACATGCTTTCAACAAATTAAGTACAAAAGGAACGAGAGACGTACCTTTGAAGAACTTTTCTTCTCTTTATCTCTCGCTCTTGTCAAGAACAGCCCCTCTCACTTTCGATGCAACGCCAAGCCAATCGTTTACCGAATCTCGTTGTCGCTCAGGAAACGAACAATCTTTTACATGAACAGGCAACAACTTAGACACCACGACTAAGTGACCTTGGTATTCTTGGAGTGAGAATCTAGAAGGTGTGGGCTCTTTTGGATTTGGTAGAGGGAAGGAGGAAATAGATCGTATTCAACAACCAAGCAAGTGGGAGAGATTAGAGTCTATCGTATAGACGGGTGCTTGATCGTTTAGAAAAGGTGCACGATCGTTTAGGTAATCGGGTATGATCGTTTAGACGATCGTTTAGGTAATCTTGCTCTAGTACGCGATCGTTTAGTAAAAGTTATACAATCGTTTAGTAGAAGCGCGTGTACACGATCGTTTAGGAAAACACTTGAGCTATCGTGTAGGCTCTCATTAGCTAAGCGATAGACAATGTACCACCTTGTGAAGCAATTATCTGATTCTTTACAAAATGAAACTATTTTCATTTTATCCTTTCAATTATGAAAACTGAATGAAACTTCCCACTTTCACGCACAGTTATGGAGAAAACCACCAAAAATTATCTCATAATTGTTTATTTATAAATAAATATAATAACTAACTTGTCAAATTATATTTATAACCTATAGTTTTAATATCACATCATATGCAACATTTAAACCATAGTTCTTTTCTCCTCTACTAGATATAAATCATATTTATATCATTTTCCTCCAATTAATATATCTTATACATCATGTCAACTATATCATATATAATTAATAAGTTTAATCATATCATATATAATCAAACTCCCGCTTGTCAATTTAAACACTTCAAACTGACCCAAAAATTGATTCTCAACTTGAATCCATTGAGCTACCAAGGGGACCTTATGAACCTATAGCTTAAAGCTCCAACGGTACGTGAATAGTTGACTAAACTCTTTAGCCACGAGATCCACCATCCGTTAACTATTGGAACTACTAAAGACCGATGTTGCATTCTTCTCACAACATATATATCCACAGATATCTAGTCAGTAGTACGATAACCTTTCACAGATACTCGTAATGGGCCAATTTATCATTTTGCCCTTGTAGTTACATCTAACTCCTTAAGTACCACCAATCCTTTTAATGAACAATATCTCATAGTTCTACTATGAGTGGACACTAAAGATGTCTAATTTCCCCATGGGGATGGGGCGGGGAATGGGGGAGGGAGTTGGAAATTTTTTTTTTTTGTGAGTTAAACGGGGACGGGGATGGGGAATGCATTCCCCGTCCCCGGCCCCGCCCCATTCTCCATTCCCGCCCCAATTAGCTTTTACATATTTATTTAGTATAGTTATCTAATGATATGTTATTATTATTATTATTATATAAATATTATATTTAAATTTCAAATTTGATTATTTGTTGGGAAAGATAATTAATATGTTTAAATTTAGATTATATATGTGAATAATTTGATTTATATTTATTTCTTTCTACTAAAAAAAATTAATTAGCTTTTGTAGGCCCAAATTTGAGTAATTTATCTTTAAATTCAAATTGTCATTCAAAACTAACCATAATAAACAATTTAGTGATAAAGTTAATTATTTAATTAAAATTTGCTCACATTAGTTATTTAAATTAATTGACTTTTTACAAAAAAAAAAAAAGTAAGGTGAAAAAATTTCCCACGAGGAACTCGATCCTCGTGGGGAATTTCACTGGGATGGGGAATGAAATGGGAAATGGGGACGAGGATGCGAATGGCATCCTCGGCCCCGCCCCACCCCGCGGACATCTCTAGTGGACACCTCTCAGGCCATGAGAAAATGTGTGGTGCCACATCGTTTAAGCCCCAGAATCAGCCCTTAAGGGAGTAATCTATCTACTTACCCCTGCTTTGGGAAGAAGTGAATTTCATCTTGTGTAACTGAGTTCCCAGCTCCCAAATGAGTCGAATCCCTAAAGTGGTAGGTTTGAGTCGGCAATCTGGCCACTCGCACCCATGTAAATCAAAGGATCGCCCTCAAAGGCAGGAGTTCCCTACTCATTTAGGATTAAAGTCATGTTACCTATGGTCATCCTAGTGAAGTGAAGTCTCTGTCATGAACGACGTTATACCAATCGTTTTGACTAAATGCTTGCTTGCTTATTCTCTTGAATAATTCAAGCTAGAATACTTTAACCAAGTAATTATATTGGCTTAAGCGTTTAGAGATTGAACTTGCATGAAGTCATGGATGCGTCTAACATACAGCGAGAAGTAAACAGTAGCAAAATGTAGTTGATCAAATATGTGATTTCATAAAGAGCAAGATTGTCTTTACAATGTCAATACTTAATTGAATGGGATGAAAAGAATAGGAATTGAGATGAAATGAAAGGAACCAAGCCGCAGAGTACAATCTTTTGTTTTCTTTGGCTTAATTTAAATGTGTGTACAACCAATTTGTGGAAGAAATGGAGGAAAGTTCTCTCTCGAGCTAGGTCTCCTTCAGCCCTTGATCTACGATGGAGATGGATTTTTTCCCTTTGTGTTCTTCTTGCAGTAGCAGCAAAGCTCTAAGCCTTTCTTGTTTTTAGAGTTATACACAATGAGCTGATTACCCTTCTTCTAGTTGGATTTCATCTATTTATAAGCACTGCTTTTCACCAGCTTAATGATGAGGTAGCATTAAATTCCATACCCTGGTCAGCCGCTTGACACTCAGACACTTTTCAGATGCCGCCAGTCAATTGCCCATGCTTGCAAGTGGTGATTTGACACAAACAGCCCAAGTCAATGAAGCTTTGTTGCATTGAAATCCCTCTGACACATGTCCATGCGTTAGCTTCGCCTACAACATTTAGAATCTTCGTTGAAATCCAATGATAGTATGCATTAGTGACGTAGCTTTTAGCAATAAACATTCTTTTGTAAAAGTTTAGTAGTGTTGAGTAATTCCATGTGTTTTCCCTAAGAATGATGAGATTTTATCTTTAAAAATCCTAATTGTTCCAACTTTTGAGAGACAATAACTTGTATTTCTACAAGTTATCATGGATCAGGTTTAAGTGATAACCTAAATGGTATGTAGTAGATGGATAAGGCTGGATAGCTTATCTTGGTTACACTACGAATACGACCCACTTTGTAGATGTTGCAGTTGTTGTAAAGTGCTACAAATGATCTGATCCTAGTTATTTATATAGAGACATGTGAGTGGGGGTATTCTATACAAAGGAGTTTATATAATACCGGACCACAAAATGATTAGTTTCATTATATAATGTCATTAATAGTAGAGACTTACATTCCATTAAGATAAACATAGGTGACATGACCTGAATCCTGAACGAGTTGTGAACTCGTACCTATGAAGGCGATCATTTGATTGGTATGGGTGAGAGTGGCCAGATCACAAACTCAATAAGCCTACTATTTTGAGGATTCGTCTGATTGGAGTGCTGGGAACACAACTACACAAGATGAAATTCACCCATTCCCTAATGTTGGGGTAAGTAGATAAGTTGCTCCCTTAAAGGCTGATTCTGGGACTTGAATAATGTGGTGCTACATTCTCTCTTGGCTCGAGAGGGGTTTGGTCATAGTTGGACTATGACTTATTGTTCATTAGAGGGATTGGTGGTACTTAAGGAGTTAGATGTAGTTATGGGGGCAAAACGACAATTTTGGCTCAGCTGTACTTACGAGTAATTTGTGAAGGGTCATCGCACTGTTGACTGGTCATCTCCAATGAACATAGAAATATATCTGTAGTGCGAAGAGTGTAGCTGTCGGTCTTTAGTGGAGTGATCGACAGTTAACGAATATTGAATAATTTAATTAAAGAAGTTTAGTTAATTATTCAAGTACCATTGAAGCTTCAATCTACAGGTCCATAAGGTCCTCTCTGTAGCTCAACGGAGATTATTGAGAATCAATTTTGGATTAATTTGAATTTTTCAAATTAATTGAGGGAATTAATTATATGTGATGTAATTAATTTAAATTAATTATATGTGATATAATTACTATAATGTATTTGATACATTACAATATAAAGTTTATTTTGAGAGGAATCAAATATTTGAATATGATTCAAATATTAGTTATGTGAATTGGATTCATATAATTAATTTTAGTATAAATGTGATTTATATTAAATGCTATGCATTATTGAGAGAAATACAAACTATAGGTTATATTGTATTTGATACAATATTAAAACTATAGGTTATGTGTTATTTTTTATATAACATATAATTGTATACACATATAATAAGTTAGTTATTATATTTAATTAATTAGATTAAATTAATTTTAATTTTAATTTAAAATTTCAAAATTAAAGGGAGTAACTTTCTCTCTCAGATGTGCGTTGGGAGTTGATTCAGTTTTTTGGCCTTTTTTCATCATCTTCTTCACAGAAGATTGATAGAGAGCTCTCCCCAACATGTGCTTCTTCTTCTCTCCCTCTCCTAAAAAGATCTCAAAGTCCACACATTCTTGAGGATTCTCTTCCCCTACAGAGAATATAGAGGAAACATTTGTGGTGTTGTCCTTATGAACGACCTCTTGGTTCATGGTAGATCAATTTGAGAAGGAGGATTTCGTGAGGAAGGTTTTGATTTCTTCAAGGGTAAGCATGATCCAAACTTTTCCTCTGTTAATTAACATGTTTTAAATTTCACTGTTAATGCATAATTTTTCTGTACTGTAAATTTCTGATTATGAGAAAAATCTAAAATTAGGACGATCCCGCTTTCATTATGGACCTTAATTTTCAATGTGAATGAAGGGTTCTCAGTACAACCTTCAAGAAGAAAAAAAGGTTAATAGTGGAAGAAGAAGAAGAGAAGGAAGAGGAGAATGAAGTTGCATCCAGACCTTTGGGTGCAACACAGGAAGATGGCTCTTCCAATTCAAGTGAGATGGAACGCAAGCTAGAAGAGTATAGACCTATAAAGCATGGACACAAAAAAGGAGCCCTCCAAAGAGAGTTGGAAAATGAGTTGAGAGCACTGGCTCAAGAGGACGAGAAGCATAAGGAGAAGAAAGGGAAAAGGGTTGCACTTGCATCACCTAAACAAGCAAGGGGGAGGAAGCGACAATTTAGCGACATACTTGTAGAGAAGGGACTTTTCTCCGAATGAAGTCCTCTATTAGAGTACATCACAGATACAATCGATGCAATGGGCTGACATCAACTCTATGTCAGCCTATCAAGAATCTAGCCCCACCTCGTTCGTACGTTCTATAGTAGTGACTTCGACAAATCAAGAAACACGACGTTGGTGGAAGACTGCATTGTGCACTTCTCCTCTATAATCATCAGTGAAGTGATCGGCGCACAAGATAACCCTGATGCTGAGGGTAACCGCATCATGGAACTGAAGGAACCATATTAGGGTTCTTGAGCAGAAGCGGATCGTCCCAATTCCCAAGATTTTACAGAATGAAATTTTACAGTATACAGAATAAAATTTATGCATTCAACAAAATTAATACAACATGCTTTTAACAATTTACAGAAGAATTAAAATAGGGTTTAGAACTCTTACCTTTGAAGAAACCAATTTTCACGTGAATTTCCTCAAACACCAATTAGGCACAACAACACAAATAACCTCGGTATTCTCTGGATGAGAATCTAGGAGGAATGGTGTTCTGGCTATTGTGGTGAGGGAAAAAAAGAGGAAGAAGATTGGATTTTCATGGAACCCGTCTGTGTTGAGCTTTCTATCATTTAAAAAAGAACTGCATACAATGAGGAATCCCCTCCCACTCTTAAGTCTGAGAGAGTAAAAGGTGGGGAGGGAGTTACGACTCCCTCCCATAATTAGTTTTTATAAAATAAATAAATTAAAAAATATATTTATTTAATAAAATATTTAATTTATATAAATATATACACTATATATTATATCAAATATAACTTATAACCTATAGTTTCTATATTGTATCAAATACAATATAACCTATAGTTTCCTTTCTCTCACCAATGACATTTAATGCAAATCACATTTACAATAAATTTAACAATATGAATTCAAATATAATTAATATTTGAATCATATTCAAATATTATAATGTATCAAATACATTATAGTAATTATAATTTAAATTAATTATATCATATCTAATTAATTAAATCACTCAATTAATTTGAACAAGTTAAATTAATCCAAAAACTAGTTCTCATTAAATCTCGTTGAGCTACTGAGGGGACCTCATGGACCTATAGCTTGAAGCTCTAACAATACATGAATAATTAATTAAACTCTTTAATTACATTATTCACCATCCGTTAACTGTCGAGTACTCCACTAAAGACTAACAGCTGCATTCTTTGTACTACATATATATTCCTTGTCCATTGGATATAACCAATCAATGGTACAATGACCCTTCATAAATTGCTCGTAAGTACAGTTAGGCCAAAATTACCGCTTTGCCCCTATAGTTATATCTAACTCTTTAAGTACCACTGATCCCTCTAATGAATAATAAATCATATTCCAACTATGACGAAACCCTTCTTGGGACAGGAGTTGGTGTGGCTTCACATTTTTGAAGCCCTGGAATCAGAACTTAAGGGAGTAATTTATTTACTTGCCCCAACATTGGGGAATGAGAGAATTCCCTCTTGTGTAGCTGTGTTCCCAACTCCCCAATCAAATGAATCCCCAAAAGGGTAGGCTTGTTAAACCGATGATCTGATCACTCTCACCCATATAAATCAAAGAACTAGCTTCATAGGCAGGAGTTCACAACTCACTTAAGATTCAGGTCATGTTACCTATGGTCATCCTAGTAAAATGTAAGTGTCTACTATGAAAGGTGTTATATAATGAGACTAAACATTTCATGGTCTGGCCTTATACAAACTCCTTTGTATACAATATTCCCATTCACATGTCTCCACATGAATGACTAGGATTAGATAATTTGTAGCACTTTACAACAATTGAAACATCTACAAGGCGGGTCATGCTCGTAGTGTCACCAAGATAAGGTATCCAGTCTTATCCATCTACTACAGACCATTTAAGTTATCGCTTAAGCATGATCCAGCCGTATCTCTCTACATATATGTTGAAGCTACAAGATAACCTTGGATGTTAGTTTATTGGTTTATAGTTAATGTAACTAATTTAGAAATAAAACATCACATATTTTGTTACATAAATAAAATATTTGTACAATAAAATTATAAACTATAGGACCCTATGAGGTTCGGGCATCAATCCCAACAAAAACAGCCAACTCTGGACCAACTGGAAAATGCGGCACGAGTAGTGACCAAGCCTGGGAGCTCTTGTCATATTTCCAGAACGGGCGTTATGACCATGGCACAAAGAAACCTTCTCCCCGACGCCAACCTGTGGCTGTACTTGATAAAGAATAGAATCATGCCCACAATGCATGACGAAACCGTGCGCGAGAGAGAGTAACAACCATCTACTGCATAAAGCAACACATACCTCTTAACGTGGGACAACTTATAGTTGATCAAATCAAAGCTATCAAGGAGAAGCCACGCGAGCAACTATACTTTCCATGGCTCATCTGTGCATTGTGTGAACGTGCTAGCACCCCTCTGGGGGATGATTTTGAGGAAGTTGACAGGCTGTTGGATATAAAGCTCATAAGGTGTCTATTAAAAGGATCACCCAATCATCTAAACTTACCTCTCATACCAAATAACTTCAAAACCTCAGCCTTCCAAGCGTAAGAAGAAGAAAGCACGCACCCACAACTTCTAAAGATGAACCAAGCACTGAAGCTTCACCTGATGAACAAGAATCGGAAGTTGAGCTTGCATTAGAATACGAGGACACAAACCTTGTGGACCTCAACCTACCCCTTCAACCTTTAAGCCTCTCAACCTTCACTTCTCTTGTTAATGAACTAATTGATTCAAGTCACCATGATGAAACGCATAGGGATCAAATTGGTGAAATGGAAAACACTTAGTGTGTTGTCCCTAGGACATGCGTTGAAGTGGGTATTGGGCTCTTCAGCAACTCTTGTTGAAAATTTAGTAGTTTTTTTGGAAATCTCATTCAACATAATTTTACTTTTGAGTCTATTCTCCCTTATGTGGTCTTCCTCAAGAAAGGAAGCATTTGTCGATACAAATACCTTGTTTTTTTAAGATCAAAGAAATAACCACCTCTCATTCCCTTGGGATAGCCTACAAATAGGCATAATCTTGAACATGGTTCCAGTTTCTTAGGATTAGCCTCAAGCACATATGTTGGGCAACCTCAGATTCTGAAATGATGTAAACTAGCTTTACGACCATTCCATAACTCAAGAGGTGTTTTGGCAACACTCTTGGAAGGAACGCAGTTCAGAATATATGCTACAGTCTCCATTGCATAATCCCAAAACGAGTCAGGTAAGGAAGCATAACTCATCATAGACCGAACCATGTCCAATAGGGTTCGATTTGTCCTTTTTGTTACACCATTTTGCTGAGGTATAACAGGTGCTGAAAGTTGGGATACAATTCCATGTTCTATCATATAATTTTGGAATGTTAAATCCCTAAACTCTCCACCTCGATTAGATCGAAATGTTTTAATTGTTCTATTAATGTATTTTCAACTTTAGCTTTGAATTTTTTGAACTTTTCAATAGACTCAGACTTATGTTGCATTAAATAAACATACCCATATCTTAAAGAATCATCAATAAAAGTGATTGAATATTCATAACGTCCCCTAGCTTTAACATTCATCGGAACAAAAAGGTCTAAATGTACTAGCTCTTAAGGTTCTTTGGCCCTATGACATTTTCCAGTAAAAGGCCTTTTAGTCATCTTGCCTTCAAGGCATGACTCACACACAGGTAAAGAATTTTCTTCTATTGAGATTGATGTGTCTTAGTCTTAGGTGCTAAAATTGGGCATTTTCCTTAGGAGAAATTCTAAGTCTTTTATTTTGAGTTACAACAATTTTAAACATCTCTATGTTATGGAGGGCATTTTTTACTAAAGGCTTTAGCACATACAAACTGTTTTCCAGTTTAGCAGAACATATATTAACACCATTCTTTGTAATAAACACTTTATTATAAGAAAAGTTCAATTGATAGGAATGTTCTAAAAGACACTTTACAGAAAATAAGTGCCCTTTTAAATCAGGAACAACATATACATAATTCAGAATGAGAAATTTGTTATGTAAAGATAATCAGAGACCTCCCACTACCACAGTTGAGATGAAGTGCCCGATTCCAACTCGCATCGTCATCTCTCCAGCATTAAGTTGCCGCCAATAACTAATTCTCTGAAATGAAGAATAAACATGCTTAATGGCCCTAGAGTCAATAATCCAAGCAGAATCACCATTCTCCATTAAACAAGTTTCAAAGGCAAGCAAATCACATTTACCTTATTTGGCCTTCTTCTTTTCTGCCAAATATCTAGGGCAGTTTCTCTTCCAATACCCATCCTGGTTGCAATTGAAACATTTTCCTTTGTTAACCCTCACTGGTTGTCTACCCTTTGAAGCAACAACTCTTAGGTTAGCAGCAACCTTCCCCTTTCCACCCTTCTTCTTTTTTGGTGTCGGAAGAAGAAGGTACAGACTTAGTTCCAGAGGTCGAACCTTTGTGAAACTTTTTGGAAGATGAAGCAACATTTGCTTCACCCTTCTTCTCCTTGATTTTCAGTAAGGATTAGAAAGTCTATAGCTCATTGAATAGGGTAGTCAGGTTGTAGTCAATCCTATTCAAAATAGCATTGCTACGGAAGTGCAGGAAACTTTTTAGTAAAGATTCCAATATGATGCTAACCTGGCTGGCCTCATTGATGCTTGACTCGTTCATCTCAACCATGTTAAAGTGGATCATCATGTTGAGAACATGTTCTTGGACAGATGCCTCCTCTTGCATACGAGTATTGAAGATGTACTTAAGAGCATCGTGCTTGAGCTGTGCAGACGGTTGTCCGAACATTCCCCTCAGGGACTCCTTGATCTCATGAGCAGTGAGCATGGGCTCATGCTTCTCTGCCAAGACTTCGTTAAGGCCTGCCAGGATATACGCTCAGGCCTTCTCGTTTGCCCTTGTCCAACGCTCAAATGCTTCCCGAATGTTGCAAGGAGCATTAAGAGGTGCAATGGGAGGACATTGCTTCATCAGGACTGATAGCTTGTAGAAATACAAGCTATTGCAAACTTTTACTTAGAATTATGAGAGTTGATGAGTAGAATATGCGTTAATATTACTAAAGATTCATGTGAAAAAATGAGCTTGCATCGATCAGCGCTGAAAATCCCCGCTAACGCTACATCATTCATTATTTTGCATCAAAATGTCTATTTTTGTAGCTATCGCAGGAATCAATCCCATGCGTTGATCCCAAACCATCGCAAGTTGGTCGCATGAAACATCGCAACTACAATGATAACCATGATAAGAGTATGATCGCAAGGAGTGGGTAGAATACGTTGATCCTTCATGAAAAACGAATATGAATGCATGCCTCGAGATTTCTAAAATCGTACAGTAGATATTTTGACGTGCTTCCTGATAATTAACCATGATGCAACACTGGCATTTTTACCTACCACATCAGTGATGGTGGCTAATTAGGGCGGGATTATAAATGTTGTCAATGTTGAATCCTAAATTCAAAGCATCCGGGACTTCTACCTTGGGCAGACTCATGTGATCATAGACAAGAGCATGGGCAGGACATTCTCTGAGAGTTCTTCACTTTCACAACTTCCTCCGATTGACGACCGAAGCTTCGTTGAAGATAGATCTCGAGAGGGACTACTCCACCACCCATCTATTGTACCACCGGAAATCTTGATACACATCTGATGGAAGCAAGAGAATGCCTATATCTAGCCATCCATCTCTCTTCTCATCTCTGTATTGTATTACATTTTGGCTTAAGACATTAATACATTTTGTGATCATTGCATCTCTTTAATTCCTTCAACATCATTTTCATCATCTTCTTTTACTTTATCATCTTTGACTTTCATCGCAATGAGTTAAGTATAGGCTGCAAGAGTTATTGCATGCTTAATCATGTAGCATAGAGATATGATGCATGTAGGAAACCACCGAGAGGTGTGCATTGTGCGAGTATAGTGAGTTAATCCTCTTTTCTTAGTGCGAGGCTATCACAAAGCTTTTCTATGAGCTTAGTACCTATAACCAACTTCCCGAGAGGGTAAGTAGTGGAATTCGCTAAGCAAAGTAAGCAATGTCTAAGAGATAGAAATAATCTTATGCTCAATGCAACCATGCGTTACAGAGATATAAGCATGTGGCTGACCACCGAGAGGTGTGCGATGCATTAGTGTAGCAAGTTGGAATTACCTTTGCGTCTAAAGTTAATGACTCGGTGAATTTTTCTTCTCCACAACTCTACTTCTCCACGCATCTTATTACACGTTAACAGTTGCTGCATTTCTACTGATTCTCGTAGTCAAACTTCAATTGTTCAGTCTATTTAGCTAGTGGTAAGAGTAGTGCATAGCAATCAAATTCTTTCTTTTTATTTTTATTCTCCGTCTCAAACGCACGACTTTACAAATATCATTTAGTTGCAAGTCCCCGTGTTCGACCTCGGATCATCTCGAGAAACTTGTGATCTCTTTATACTTGGCGAGAGAGCAAGAAAACTTGTGACAAGGACGCATGATCATCGCATATACGATTAGCGCGTTCTGCATGTTCTTCAGACCAACGCTAATCATCGCATGACCATCAACGCATATCAAACAGAACCAAATTATCCCAGCAACAAGGACGAAACATAGGTTATCGATGAGTTCCCAGCTCCCAAATCAGATAAATCCCTAAAAAGGTAGGCATGTTGAGTTGGCAATTTGGCCACTCTCACCCATACTAATCAAAGGACCGCCCTCAAAGGCAGAAGTTCCCAAAACACTCAGGATTCAGGTCATGTCACTTATGGTCGTTTAGGTGAGATGTAAGTCTCAAGTATCAACGACTTTATATAAAGAAACGAACAATCTCGTGGTCTGGTCTTATACAAACTTTTTGTATAGGACACCCCCACTCACATGTTTCTACATGAATGGTCAAGATCTACTATCTGTAATAGTTCATAACACTTGCAAACCTCTACATGATCAATTGGTTATTAGAGAAAAAGAGATAATTATCCAATAATTAGTATTATTATAAATATATATGATAACCAACTTACCATATTATATTTATAACCTATAGTTTTAATATTTCATCTCATGAAACATATAAACCATAGCTCTTTTTCTATTTCATGGCACTTAATGTAAATCTCATTTACATTAATCCTCCACTAGATGTATCTCATACATCATACCAATCATATCATATATAATCGAATTACCTCTTGTCAACTTGAACATTTCAAATCAATACCATGAACTGATCCTCAACTTGAATCCATTGAGCTACTAAGGGGACCTTATGAGCCTGTAGTTCGAAGCTCCAACGGTATGTGAATAACTGACTAAACTCTTTAGTCACGAGATCCACCATCCGTTAACTGCCAGACACTCCACTAAAGACCAAAAGTTGAACTCTCCTTACTATAGATATATTATGTATCCATCTTAACCAATCAACAGTGCGATAATCCTTCACTGGTCACTCGTAAGTACAGCTCGGCCAATAACCATTATGCCCCTGTAGTTACATCTAACTTCTTAAGTACAACTGATCCCTCTAATGAACATAAGTCATAGTCCTACTATGACTGAATCCTCTTTTCTAAAGAGAAGTTGTGGCCACTATGTTCAAGCCCGAAAATCAACCCTTAAGGGAGCAATCTATCTACTTATTCTTGCTTCAAGGAAGGAGTGAATTCCATCTTGTGTAACTGAGTTCCCAACTCCCAAATCAGACAAGTTTTCAAAAAGGTAGGCATGTTGAGTTGGCAATCTGGCCACTTTCACCCATACTAATTAAAGGACTGCCCTCAAAGGTAGGAGTTCCCAAAACACGCAGGATTGAGGTCATATCACCTATGATCGTTTAGATGAGTTGTAAGTCTCCAGTATCAATGGTGTTATATACAGAGTCTAGTCATCTCGTGGTTCGTTCTTATACAAACTCTTTTTATAGGATAGCCCCGCTCGCATGTCTCTACATGAATGGTCAGAAGTTTACATACAATAACTATGGAGCTTTGTTTATTGGATATGAGTAAATGCCAGAACGAAATAACAATTATTTTATTCATAAATAATGTGTATAATTACAAACAACGAGACTGCGGGAGAATTAGGACACCAATCCCAACAAGGTCTAGTACACAACATTGCATACATTAAACTTCTAATAGTTGAAACATAGGGAATCCATCTCATCTTCTGAACCTCTTGAGGTGTCTTAGGACATTGATCCTTAAACAAGATGATTTCATGCCTGAAGGGTAACAAACCCCTCTTGAAATCCTACATTCTATACCTGATCAACATTTGATTGATGTACGATGCCTGAGACAAGGCCAACCTCTTGTTCTTACGATCCCGAATGATCTGGATCCCTAGAACATACTACACCTCCCCCAAATCTTTCATTTGGAACTGGGCAGCTAGCCACTTTTAGTGTTAGTCACAAACCTTACATCATTCCCAATGAGTAGGATATCATCCACATACAGTACCAGGAAAGCTACTGAGCTGTTGATGATCTTCTTGTAAATACAAGGCTCATCAACATTCTGATCAAAGCCAAATGATTTGACCGCACTATCAAATCTAATGTTCCACGATCTAGACGCTTGTTTCAGCCCATAAATGGACTTATTAAGCTTGCAAACTCTTTGCTCTTGATCTGAAACTATGAACTTCTCTGGTTGAGCTATGTAGATGGTCTCCTCAAGATTACCATTAAGAAAGGTAGTCTTGACGTCCATTTTCCATATCTCATAATCATAAAATGTGGCTATGGATAGGAGTATCCTGATAGACTTGAGCATGATAACAGGTGAGAAAGTTTCCTCATAGTTCACTTCCTCGACCTAGGTATAACCCTTTTCCATGAGTCTAGCCTCAAAGGTTTGCACCTTTCCATCTACACCTCATTTTCACTTGTAGATCCACTTACACCCTATAGGTTTTACCCATTAGGTTGATCCACAAGCTCCCAAACTTGATTGAAGTACATAGACTCCATCTCCTGGTTCATGGCCTTAATCCACTCATCTTTGTCAACATCCTCCATTGTTTGCTTAAAAGACAATAGATCCTCAATCCCATCATTAGAAATGATGTTCTGGGCTTCAGTCAAACCCATATAGTGATCCAGTGGGTTCATAACCCTCCTATACATCGAGGCAGTCTCAACTCTTGAGATGGTTGACTAGATGTACCAACCTCAAAAACTCTTGTTGATCTATTAGTCTATTCAACAACTCTTGTTGAACCTTCAGTAGTCTTAGTTTCACTAGAAATCTCACGTAAAACAAGCTTACTTCGTGGTTTATGATCCTTGATGTGGTCTTCTTCCAAGAAGATAGCATTTGTAGAAACAAACAATTTGTTCTCGCTCGAATCATAGAAGTATCCACCCCTCGTTTCCCTAAGGTAGCCTATAAAGAGGCACGCCTTACCCCCATGCGCACTAACCTCACGAGTCTCTCGGTTGTCACATGCCTTGTCAACGCATAGGGTTACAAGCGCTCGACATGTCCTTGGTGTGCACTACTCTAACACCTAGCTCCCTCTCTCTCGACCACACTTGGCTCCTCAAGAACTTATCTAACCTCTAAAGTAAGATCAACGCATAAGAGTACTCCTCCAATGCCCAACATAAGGCTAACGTATAGGCTTCCATCCTAACAACACTTAGCCAAATTTTTCCCTTGCTAGGTTCACACTGTTGGAAATGGTGTCTTAAATCTCCTTGTAATCTCGTAGTTTGTAAACTCTATTTAAACATGTTTTTATAAATAAAATAATTGTTATTTTATAAGCATATACTCAATCCAATAAACTAAGATCTGAAGTTACTTTATGTAATTTAAACAAATATGTAGAGACATATAGGTGGATCTTGTTTAAATGATAACCTAAATGGTCTTTAGTAGATGGATAAAGTTGGGTACCTTATCCTGGTAACACTACGGATACGACCCACTTTATAGGTGTTACAAGTGTTGTAAAGTGCAACAAATGATCTCATCCTGATCATTCACGTGGAGATATGCGAGCGGGGGTATCCTATACAAAGAATTTGTATAAGGCCAGACATGAAATGATTAGTCTCTTTATATAACATCGTTAATAATAGAAATTTACACTTCACTAGGATGACCATAGGTAACATGATCTGAATCTTGAGTGAGTTGTGAAGTCCTGCTCATGAAGGTGGTTATTTGATTTGTATGGGTGAGAGTGGCCAAATTGCCAACTCAACAAGCCTACCATTTTGGGGATTTGTCTGATTGAGGAGCTGGGAACTTAACTACACAAGACAGAATTCACTCCTTCCCCGAAGCAAGGGCAAGTAGATAAATTGCTCCCTTAAGAGCTGGTTTTGGGTCTTGAGTATAGTGGTCACACCCTCTCCTGGCCCGAGAGGACTTGGTCATAGTGGGACTATGACTTATTGTTAATTAGAAGAATCAGTGGTACTTAAGGAGTTCGATGTAACTATAGGGGCAAAACGGTATTTTGGCCCAGCTGTACCTACGAGCAATTTGTTGAAGGGTCATCGCACTGTTGATTGGTTATATCCAATGGACACAAAAATTTATCTGTAGTGTGAAGAGTGCAGTTGTCAGTCTTCAGTGGAGTGACCGGCAGTTAACGGATGTTGGGTAATTTAATTAAAGAGTTTAATTATTTATCCAAGTACCATTGACCCTCAATCTACAGGTTTATAAGGTCCCTACTATAGCCAATATGGATTTAATCTTTGGATTAATTTGAAGTGTTCAAATTGATTGAGAGAATTAATTATATATTATATAATTAATTATAATGTATTTGATACGTTGAGAGAAATTTGAATATGATTCAGATACCAATTATATGAATGAAATTCATGTAATTAAATATAAATATGATTTATATTGAGAGAAGTTAAATATTTGGATATGATCCAACTATCATTTATATGAATGAGATTCATATAAATAGATTTAATATAAATGTGATTTATATTAAATATCACATTTAGTTAAGAGAGAATAAAAACTATAGTTTATGTTGTATTTAATACAATATAAAACTATAGACTATATGTTATATTTGATATAACATATAGTGTATATATAATAAAGTAGTTATTATATATTTTATTAATTTATTTGAAATTAATAAAAAGGGAAGGGAGTTATAACTCCCTCCCACATTCTCTCCAAATAACTAAAAATGTGTGGGTGGAAAAGATTCACTCTTCTTCCAACGTTTTACAGAGAAAGAGTTCTCTGAGAAATTCTCCAATCTCATCCTCTCCTTCTCCTTTCCCTCTACCAAGGATTCAAGCAAATCCCACAACTCTTGCTTGAATTCTTTAATCCCAAAAGAGAATACAGAGGGTTCTCGATTGGTAGTGTCCTTGCAAGAAGAAGGAGATTCGTGAGGAAGGAGTTTCATTCATGATTGTTGGAGGGATTCATAAAGAAAGGTTCGTCAAAGGTAATTTCTCTTGAACCTATTTCTTTTTAAACCATGCTGTAATTTATTGATAAATACATATCTATTGTATGTTTACTATAAACTTTTGTATTCAATAACTAATGGAATTTGGACGATCCGCTTCCACTCAAGGATCTCCTCATGTCATGTTTTCCTTCACACACCACTTCACCCGAGAGCCAAACTTTGCATACAATTAAACGTTAATTCTTATATTAATCTGAAGAAAGAAGATTGAGAATACTTTCACAAGAACTCACAAAACTTTTCCGCAATTTTCACTCGTTTAGCAAAAGTAAATCGTTTCTGAAAAAAGAGAAAACTCATTTTCTTTTATTCCGCTTGCCTCAAAATTAATAACCACCCCTAAGGTAGTTGGAGAGAAAATATGGGGAAGCTATTATTCAAATAATAATAAAATAATATAAATAAATATGATAACTAACTTATCATATTATATTTATATTAAATTATATATTATATCAAATATAACATATAACCAATAGTTTTAATATTGTATCACATACAATATAAGCTATAGTTTCTTTTCTGTATTTTATAGTATTTAATATAAATCATATTTATATTAAATTTAACAACTATGAATCACATTCATAGAAAATATATTTGAATCTCATTCAAATATTTATTACCTCCCATTAAACTATAATGTATCAAATACATTATGACAATTATATCATATATAATTGAAAAAATTTAATTATATCCCTCTATTAATTTGAATAATTCATATTAACCCAAAAACTAATTCTCAACTAAATCCTTTTCAAACCTTATACACATGTAGCTTAAAGCTCCAACGGTAGATGAATAATTAATTAAACTTCTTAATTACAATATTCACCATCCGTTAACCGTCGAGCACTCCCCTAAAGACCGACAGCTGCACTCTTCGCACTACAGATATATTTCTGTGTCCATTGGATATAACCAATTAACAGTATGATGACCTTTCACAAATTGCTCGAAGTATAGCTAGGCCAAACTACCGTTTTGCCCCTATAGTTATATCTAACTCCTTAAATATCACTGATTCCTCTAATGAACAATAAATCATAGTTCTACTATGACTAAACCCCTCTTGGGCTAGGAGAGGGTTGTGGCGCCGCATTATTCAAGACCCAGAATCAACCCTTAAGGGAGAAATTTAATTATTTACCCCTACTTCGGAGAATGAGTGAATTCCATCTTATGTAGCTGTATTCCCAGCTTCCCAGTCAGACGAAACCCCAAAATGGTAGGCTTGTTAAGTCGGCGATCTGGCCATTCTCACCCATACAAATCAAAGGACTGCCCTCATAAGCAGGAGTTCACAACTCACTCAGGATTCAGGTTATGTTACCTATGGTCATCCAGGTGAAATGTGAGTCTCTATTATGAACGATGTTATATAATGAGACTAAATATTTCGTGGGCCGGTCTTATACAAACTTCTTTGTATAGAATATGCCCACTCGCATGTCTAACACATAAGTGATTAGGATCAGATCATTTGTAGCACTTTACAACAATTGTAACACCTACAAAGCGGGCCATACTCGTAGTGTCACCAGGATAAGGTACCCAACCTTATCCATCTACTATAGACCATTTAGGTTATCACTTAAACATGATCTACCTATATGTCTCTACATATATGTTTAAGTTACAACGATAACCTTGGATGTTAGTTTATTGGTTTGTGGTTAATGCAACTAAAATATCACATATTTTATAAAAAAAAAAATGAATAAAGCGGGCCTCAACTGGCTTCGCGTAGTACGAGAGATGACTTTTGACGTTCCAGTCCATCTTCAAAGTATGGCTTCACTCTTTGGCCATTTACTTTGAATGCGTTGGTGCCATCCTCCCGTGTTAATTCCACTGCTCCATATGGAAAGATGGTCTTAATAATGAAGGGTCCTGACCACTTGGATTTTAACTTCCCTGGGAACAAACGCAGACGTGAATTGAACAATAGAACTTTTTGGCCAACAACAAGCTCTTTCTTACTAATGCGTTGGTCGTGCCAACGTTTTGTCTTCTCTTTGTAAAACTTGTTATTCTCGTACGCGTTCAATTGCCACTTCTCTAGCTCATTGAGCTGAAGTTTGCGTTGAGCGCCCGCAGCGTCCAAGTTCAAGTTTAGCTTCCTAACTGCCCAAAAAGCCTTGTGCTCCAACTCTAAAGGTAAATGACAAGCTTTTCCAAATACAAGAGAGTATGGAGACATACCTATAGGGGTCTTGTAGGCAGTTCTGTAGGCCCAAAGTGCTTCATCCAGCCTCTGCGACCAGTCCTTCCACATTGTGTTGACAACTTTCTCCAAGATAGATTTGATTTCTCGATTGGATACTTCGGCTTAATCGTTCGTTTGTGGGTGGTAGGCAGTAGCGATTTTGTGCCTAACATTATATTTAGAAAGTAATTTAGAAATGATGCAATTAATGAAGTGCGTACCTTCGTCACTTATCAGGGCTCTTGGCGTTCCAAATCGCGTGAAAATGTTCCTGGTAAGAAACTTGGAAATAGTGGACGCATCATTCCTAGCACAATCTACTGCTTCTAACCACTTTGATACATAGTCTACTGCAAGCAGGATATACGTTGGCCGTAGGACAGGGGAAAAGGTCCCATGACATCAATACCCCAAACATCAAACAGCTCAACTTCGAGAATATTGTTCAAGGGCATTGCATCCCTTGAAAAAATATTCCCGGTGCGTTGGCAGGGGTCACAATTACGAACAAACTCCCTCGCATCTTTGAAGAGAGTAGGCCAGAAGTATCAGCTTTGAAGGATCTTCGCTGCGGTTCTTTGCCCACCGAAATGCCCTCCGTAAGGAGAGTCATAACACTCAGCTAAGATGTGTTGTGTCTCCTCCTCCGGAACGCATCGATGCATTATGGAGTCAGGGCCTTGCTTATAGAGAAATGGTTCATCCTAAAAGTAAAATTTGTTGTCATGTATTAACCGTTTCTTTTGCTGAGAGTTGAAGTTGCCAGGGAATTGCTTGGTGGTTAAGTAATTGACTATGTCCGCATACCAAGATTCCCTGCCTTCAACTTTGAAACGGCTTTCATCAGGAAATGCGTCTTTGATTTCACTTTCTTGATCTTGCATTTATTGATTTACTAGCCTGGACAGGTGGTCATCCACCTGATTCTCGGTTTCCTTTCTGTCTTGGATATCAATATCAAATTCCTATAACAGCAGCACCCATCTTATTAATCTTGGCTTCGCGTCCTTTTTACTCATCAGGAATTTTATGGCTAAGTGATTTGTATATATGGTGGCTGACGCACCAACTAAGTAAGATCTAAACTTCTCAATGCCAAACACTACAGTCAACATTTATTTTTCAGTGGTTGTGTAGTGTTCCTGAGAGTCATTCAACATTTTGGATGCATAAGAGATGTGATGTATCAAATTTCCCTTATTCTACCCTAACATTGTTCCTACTGCCACATCACTCACATCGCACATGAGAATAAAGCGCTGCGTCCAATTCGGTGCTATCAGTACCAGAGCTGTCGTCAACGCATATTTCAATGTTTCAAACGCGTTACAACAGTCTTCATTGAAATCATAGGGCCGGTTCGCCTCTAGTAATGCGCTCAGAGGTCACTCAATTTGAAAGAATCCTCTAACGAATCTTCGATAAAAGTCAGCATGCCCTAGAAAACTTGGTAGAGCTTTAACATTTGATGGTGGTGGAAGTTTTGCTATGACATCTATCTTGGCTTCATCTATTTCCAACCCAGCCTTTGATAATTTGTGGCCTAAGACGATTCCTTTAGTCACCATGAAGTGACATTTTTCCCAATTCAGCATAAGGTTTGTTTCCTCGCATCGAGCGAGGACGACCTCCAAATTATCTAGGCATGATTGGAATGAGTCTCCAAAGACTGAGAAATCGTCCATGAAGACTTCAACGGTCTTTTCTAAGAAGTCAGAGAAGATCGCTATCATACACCTTTGAAATGTCCCAGGTGCGTTGCACAACCCAAAGGGCATGCGTCTGAATGAAAATGTTCCAAAGGGACAGGTAAACGTTGTCTTCTCCTGATCTTCTGGATCAATCAAAATCTTGTTATAACCAGAGTATTCATCAAGAAAGCAATAAAATTCTTTGCTAGTAAGTCTGTCAAGCATTTAGTCAATAAAAGGAAGGGGGAAGTGGTCTTTCTTGGTTGCTGCGTTGAGCTTCCTATAATCCATACAGATGCGCTAGCCCGTGACAGTCCTCGAGGTTATGAGCTCATTATTACTATTGACTATCAATGTCGTTCCCCCTTTCTTAGAAACGCATTGGACTGGGCTTACCCAGCTACTGTCGGATATAGGACAGATAACTCCCACGTCCAACCATTTTAGGATTTCTTTTTTTACCACTGCTTTCATTATGGGGTTTAGCCTTCTTTGAGGCTCAATCGATCCTGACTTTCCTTCTTCCAGCCTAATCTTATGCATGCAATAAGATAGGTTATGCCACAGATATTCACTAGCGTCCAACCTATTGCACGCATGTGCTTTTTCAGCATATACAAGAGAGAGTGCTCGTTAGGCTCTGTAAGCTTCGCGGAAATGATCACAGGTAAAGTTTTGTTTGTTCCAAGGAAGGAATATTTCAAGTGACTAGGTAACGATTTCAACTCAAGTTTTGGGGGTTCCTCAAGTGATGGACACGTTGGTTTTGTCCGCCGCTCACTCAGACTTCGCGGCTCTGGTTCTTTCAGGTTCTCCTCCAACGCGAGGACCTCGCATACATGGGTCTCTTCTTCAGGCAACTCTAAACTGTTCAGGTGATAATCTTCACTGTCTGGGAACTTTAATGCGTTTAACACATTAAACTTCACCTCTTGATTATCTACGCACATAGTTAATTCTCCTTTATGCACGTCTATCAAAACTTTTCCAGTAGCTAGAAAGGGGCGTCCAAGGATAATTGGTACCTCCCTATCTGCTTCATAGTCTAAGATAATAAAGTCTGCTGGGAATATAAAGTTGTCAACCTTTACCAGAACGACTTCAATCTTTCCTTCAGGACACTTAATAGTTCTGTCAGCGAGCTGAAGAGTAACAGAAGTGGGTTGTGCTTCGCCAATTCCCAGTTTCTTAAAGATTGAGAGTGGCATGAGATTAATGCTAACTCCCAAATCGCACAACGCATGACCCACATCCAATCCTCCTATCGAGCAAGGAACTAAGAAGCTCCCTGGGTCCTTTTGTTTCTTTGGTAGACTGTTGCTTACTAATGGGTTGCACTCCTGCGTTAGTGTGATTACTTCCGTTTCGCTAACTCTTCTTTTCTTTGTCAAGATGTCCTTAAAAAATTTGACATATGTTGACATCTGCTTCAGGGCTTCTACAAGTGGAATATTGATATGCAATTGCCTCAGGAGCTCAAGAAAGCACTTGAATTGTTGTTCATCATTCTTCTTCATCAGACGTCTAGGGAATGGTATGTTTAGCGGCACTGCAGGTTTTCCCGCGTTAGACGTACTGGGTTCTGAATGGCTTGTAGTCTCAGGCGTTCTTTCTTCTTGATCTTCTACTGCCATTGAACGTGTGATGCGTTCTTTCGAAGGATTGTTGTTTCTTGGATTCATTCTTCTTTCTTCAAGAGCTTTTCCACTTCGCAACGTCACCGTGTGACATTGCTTCTTTCCATTGTTGTTCCCAGGTGTTTCAGTGTTGCTAGATAGAACTCCAGGCTACTTGCTCTTCAACTCACGTGCTATCTGCCCTACCTGTATTTCCAGGTTTCTGATAGACGACGCCTGGCTTTTCAGCAACGCGTCATTTTGGGCCATGCACTCCTTTAATAGGTTCTCAAGCGGAGATCCTAAGCTCGATGCCTGTTCTCCTCTATTAAAGGGTTGTTGGTGATGCCGATGCATTTATTGAAACGCAGGTGACGGTCTATTCCTTTGCTATTGGTTCGCCCCTGGGTGGTGCTCCTGATGATTTCCTCCTATCCAAGAAAAATTTGGATGGTTCCTCCATCCAGGATTATATGTATTGGAAAATGGGTTGTTTTTAATTAAACATACTGACTGAGGATTTTGTGGGCAATCCGCATGGGAGTGAGGATCTCCATAGCCCACATAGCTAACCATGGGCTGTCCGAACGCTTCTACCTGATTCATCTTCTATTGATTTGATGCATTCATCCGCTTGAGAACCTATTAAAGGAGTACATGGCCCAAAGGAAAGTGTGGCTATTGCGTTGGAATCGATAGAATTAACATTTTGAGACCTCTTCTTCCTGTTAGTTCTTCCATCATACGTATCGTCCACCCATTCCATGTTGTGCTTAGCAATGCGGTCTAATATCTCCTTAGCCTCAGTGTAAGATTTGTCCATAATTCCATCAGCTGCCACTGCGTCTACTGCCATCTACGATGCTCTATTCAATCCGCCATAAAATGTCTCCATTTGGATAGTTAGTGGTAGTCCATAGTTCGGGCAATTTTTTACCAAACCCTTAAAATGCTCTCATGCGGTGCTTAAGGTTTCAGCTTCTTCTTGTTCAAAGTTCATAATCTCTCGATGCCTCATCGCATTGGTGGTAGGTGGGAAGTATTTTTGCATAAATTTCTCCACCAACTTCTCCCAGGTGGTGATTTCACCAGGCTCCAGTGAGCTTACCCATTGTTTTGCGTCACACGCAACGAATAGGGGAACAAAGAGAGTCTGATCGCCTTTGAGGTGATTCCAGGAATCACAAATGAGTTACATGTTTCCAGGAAACACTTCATGTGGGTGTGAGGATCTTCACCACGACTACCCCCAAATTGTCCAACAGTCTTAAGCATTTGGAGCATTACAGATTTCATCTTGAACCTCTTCTTGTCTGGCGTTGGGTATATGATTCCTGGAAAGAAATCATACAGTACAGGGGACGCGTACTCCCTCATGGGACGCGTGCTGCTATTCGCCATTAGGATTGGATTTTATGCAGGATGAGCTAATTGCTGGGCTAAGTTCTGATTTGCCCATTCTTCCGCCATTGCTCGTTGCCTGTTCTGTTGTCTGAGAAGTTGCTGTCTCAACCTTCGACGACGATTAGATCGATTTCTACGTCGGAAGGTCCTATCAATCTCGGGGTCATATCTGAGTTCAGGAATGCTCTCCCTGCTCATAAACGTTCACAAGCTTAGGCTTAGCTTGTAATACTCACTCGACTGAAGTGTTCCTACAACAGATACAAACGAAATTTCTAGTTAGTTTTGTTTCTGAATCCTCGACAATGGTGCCAAAAACTTATTCGTTGTTATCGTGATTCGAGCTGGGAGTGTATTGTATAAAATAGATTGGAAAAATAAGTTCTAAGTATAAATGATGCGTTGATGCTTTAATGCGTTTAGTAATTGTAACGCGTTGGTGTGTTAGAAATATGCAACAGAACGCACGACACTTCTATTATTGACGTTCAAGTTTTTCCTAAACCAGACCCAAGTATAAATCCAATTTAGGTTCCTGGTAAGTCTAGGGTCAAACTCAGGGATTCAGTTAAGCTAACGCAGACCTTGCGTTTTTGCTATTGTAGGGGGTTTCCTAAATATATGACAGAAATGTGTTATTTACACTAAAGTGTTGTGTCTGTGCAAGAAGATACAAAAGAGTTTATTAGTGATTGATGGATCATGCGAACATGGATTTTAATGTAAGTGATATGCGTCGGTTTAAGATGAGTGTACACAAACCAAAATATGATGTGGATGAGATGGGATGATTTACTTATCTTTTGTTTATGCGTTAGACTTTATTCAACACTTCTCAATGCGAATATCATACAAAACCTATCTCTAGGATGCATACGTCTAACACAGAATGCAATAGACACTAGTAAGTCTATCTCTAGATGTACTAGGCATCCTACTTAATGCAGCTTAGTTATTCTCTTGAATAATCTAAGCTAAAGATGCTTTTACCAATTGATCAAATCGGCTTAAGCGTTTGAAATGAAGTTTTGCATTAAGTATAAATGCATTCAACATAAACAAGAACAAACAATGGCAAAGTATGATGGATCAAATATATGAATTTTATAAAGAGGCAGATTGTCTTTACAAAAACAATATTTAATCAGATGAAATGAAAGCAATAAATGAGATGAAGGAAACTGAGTCAAGCCGCAGAGCAATCGTTTGTATCTCTTTGGCTCAATTCTGTTGTGTACAATCACTTGTGTAGGAGTTGGATGAAGTATCTTTCTCAAGCTTGGCTTTCTCCGCTCCCTGACCGGCGGTGGTTGTGGTTCTCAACCCTTTTGATCGTCTTGGCACCACAGCACAGCTTCTAAAGAACTAAAACTGTGACTACGCTAATACAGAGAGTAAGGATTTTGAAAATTTGTATGTACTAACTGAATGTGAACTCTGGAGGGACTTCATCTATTCATAAGCATTGGTCATGTCCACTTGGTGATGGGCAGCATTAAAGTCCATGCCCTGGTCAGCCGCCTGACACTCGGAAGCTTTTCAGACGCCGCCTGCTACAGGTGCCCATACTTGCAAGTGGTGATGAGACACAATCAGCCTGGATCAATGAATCTTCTCTGTGTTAAACTCCCTCTGACGCATGGCTCATGTGTTGGAACTTTTGCCTGCGACACTTTTGTTAGCTTCTTGTAAAAATTATGCAATACAATGTGTTAGCGCCGCAGTATTTAGTAATAAAACTTCTTTTGCATGAGTTTTCTAATGTTTGAGTAATTTCATGCGTTTCTTCTAAAAATGAGGAGAATTTATCATTAAAAACCATAGTTGTTCCAACTTAAGAGCAAAAATAACTTGTATTTCTACAAGTTATCATCTCCACATATATGTTTAAGTTACAACGATAACCTTGGATGTTAGTTTATTGGTTTGTGGTTAATGCAACTAAAATATCACATATTTTATAGAAAAAAATGAATAAAATATCATATATTATTAATCACATAAGATTTTTTTCATACAATGTTTAAAAACTATAGAACCCTACGAGATTTAGGGCATCAACTCCAACACTATTGACGTTTATTCAATAAAACTATTGTTGAATATGTAAATTGCACTTGTAAAGACTAAATCTAATAAACTTAAGATCCATGAATATTACATGAATACTTGAACTTTATGTGGAGACATAAAGATGGATCTGTTGGGGATGATGCCCTAAACTCTTGTTGGATCCTGTAGTTTGTAAACACTGTATTGAACAAATGCTTGTGATGTAATAATATATGATATTTTCTACACAATTGTCTATGAAACATGGGATATTTTATTTGCTTTACCAAAAACCAATAAACTAAGATCCCCGGTTGTCGTTGTAACTTAAGCATGTATGTGGAGACATACAGGTGGATCATGCCTTAAGTGATAACTAAAATGGTCTATAGTATATGGATATAGGAGGGAAACCTTAATATGATAACACTACGGATGCAGCCCGCTTTGTAGATTGTTACAAGTTTTGTGACATGCTACAGATAGTCTGATCCTGATCATTCATGTCGAGACATGCGAATGAGGGTGTTCTATACAAAGGAGTTTGTATAAGACCGAACCACGAATTGTATTAGTCTTGTTATATTACGTCGTTCATGACAGAGACTTCACTTCACTAGAATGACCATAGGTAACATGACCTCAATCCTGAGTGAGTTGGAAACTTCTGCCTTTGAGGGTGGTCCTTTGATTTACATGGGTGCGAGTGGCCAAAATGCCAACTCAAACCTATCACTTTGAGGATTCGTCTAATTTGTGAGCTGGGAACTCAATTACACAAGATGAAATTCACTCCTTTCTCGAAGCAGGGGTAAGTAGATAAATTGCTCCTTTAAGGGCTGGTTCCGGAACTTGAATGATGTGGCGCCACACACCTTCTCATGGCTCGAGAGGTGTCCACTCATAGTAGGACTATGAGATATTGTTCATTAGAGGGATCAGTGGTACTTAAGGAGTTAGATGTAACTACAGGGGCAAAACGATAATTTGGCCCAACTGTACTTATGAGCATCTGTGAAGGGTTATCGTAGTGTTGATTTGTTATATCCGATGGACACAAAAATATATCTGTAGTGAGAAGAGTGCAGCTGTTGATCTTTAGTGGAGTACCTAACAGTTAATGGATGGTGGATCTCGTGGCTAAAGAGTTTAATCAGCTATTCACATACCATTGGATCTTCAAGCTACAGGTCCATAAGGTCCCCTTGGTAGCTCAATGGATTCAAGTTGAGAATCAGTTTTTGGGTCATTTTGAAGTGTTCAAATTGACAAAAGGGAGTTTGATTATATATGATATGATTAAACTGGTCAATTATATATGATATAATTGACATGTTGTATGAGATACATTAATTGGAGGAAAAGGATAGAAATATCATTTATATCTAGTAGAGGAGAAAAGGACTAAATGTTGCATATGATGTGATATTAAAACTATAGGATATAAATATAATATGAAAAATTAGTTATTATATTTATATATAATTAAATAATTATGAGATAATTATTGGTGGTTTTCTCTGCAACCATGCATGAAAGTGGGAGGTTGCATACAGTTTTCATAACTGAAAGGATAAAATGAAAAAGGTTTTCATTTTGCAAATAATCGGATAATCGCCTCATAAAGTTGTACACTCCCCATCGCTTAGCTCACGACAGCCTACACGACAGCCTCTAGTGTTTCCTAAATGATCGTGTACACGCACAGTTTCTTAAACGATCGTGTTGCTTTTACTAAGCGATTGTGCGCCTAAGCGAGATTACCTAAACAATCGTCTAAATGATCAAACCTGACTCCTAAACGATCGTGCACCTTTTTCTAAATGATCAAGCACCAGTCTATACGATAGTCTCTAAACTTTCCCACTTCCTTGGTTGTTGAATAGAATCGTGTTTCCTCCATCCTTCTACCAAATCCAACAGAGCCCACACCTCCTGGATTTTCACTCCGAGAATACCAAGATCGCTAAGTGGTGGTGTCCTGGTTGCGGCTTGTTCGTGTAGAAGACTGTTCGATGTTGAGTGACAGCGAGATTTGGTAGACGATTGGCTTGGCGATCATAGTGATAGCGAGAGATGATGTTTCTGACGAGAGTGAGAGAAAGACAGAAGAAGTGCTATTCAAAGGTGAGTCTCTCGATCCTTTGTATCTATTTGTTAAAAAAATGTCGTAATTTGTTCTGAAATGCATAATTACTGTGTATGTTTGTGAATGCTTCTATTTCTGTCGCAATGAATTTGGAACGATCTTGTTTTCACTCATATGTCCTCTTTGATAAGAGTTCCTTCAAGATCAAGTTTGAGTAAGTAGCCAAAACAGTCTATAGTATATGAATAAAGTTGGGTACTTTATTCTGGTAACAATATTGGATGTGGCCCACTTTGTAGATAGTACAAACGATATGATCCCAAATCGTTCATGCGGAGACATGAGAAGTGGGAGTGTCCTATGCAATGAGTTTGCATAAGATCGGACCAAGAAATAAGTCACTCTTACTTTACAATATTGTTTACTGTTTAAGACCGACTTTTTCGAATAGAGACCTAGGTAACTCGACCTTAATCTTGAGCTAACTATGAACTCCTGTTTATTCAAAATTATCCTTAGATTTTCATAGGTGAGGGTTGGCTCAATAGTGCCGACTCAACAAGCCTCCTATTTCAGGGGTAAGAACGGGTAGATAGCTAGGGATATAGGATGCAAGACGAAATTCACACTTGCCCAATTTAAGGTAGAATATAGGTTGTTTTCTTAAGTACTGAATCTAGGTCTTGAACAAGAGGCCCCACCCTTTCATTAGCTCGAAAGGGATTCGATTTAGTGATTGGATCACAAATCAATTGTTCATAGATGATTAGTGAGACTTAAGGAGCAAGATGTAATTTCGGGGGTAAAACAACATTTGATCCAACCGTTATTACGAACAACCTATGAAGGGCCAACTTACAAATTATGGTTAAATTAAGTGGATAGAATTATACAGTGAGGAAAGTGCAACTATCGAGCTATAGTGATGTGTCTTGGTAGTTAACGAATATTGATTAATTTGGTCTAGAGAGTTCAGCCAATGAATTTCAAATCGTTCGAGCTCATGATCTACATGTCCATAAGATCCTTCTACTAGCTCGTAAAACATTAACACATTGGATTAGTGAATTGAGTGATTTTGAATCGTTCAAATCGAAATTAAGTTTTCAATTTGAAGTGTTCAATTGAATTTAAGGATTACAATTTGAAGTATTCAAATTTCCAATTAAGGTTTGAATTTGGAATGTTCAATTTCAAATTAGGGTTTGGATAATTATATTTTGATATAATTAAACATTTGATTTTCTTAAAATTAAACAAAATTGGGGAGTTTAAAATATTTAAATATTGATTTAGATATTAAAATATGTGAATAGGATTCATGTATAAATTAGATATTTGGTTAATTTAATATTTGATTATTATTTAATTAATTAAATTTGTTTAATTAATTTTATTTGCAATTTTCAAATTTTAAAATTCAATTTAAGAAATTGAAATTTTGTATTTGATTAATTTTGTATGAGTCAAATAGCAACTGAAAATTAATACATAGAAAATGGAAAATTAGATTTGATGTGGAGAAATCCATTTTTTTGGATTGTTTGGTGTCTTCCTCCCAATCTTAGCACCTAGCTCTAATTATTAATGCCATTTGCAGTGGCCGTGGTTAATCTATTTAGTGCTTGCATGTAATGGTTACATAAAAACTTGAAATTTCTCAGATTGGTATGGATGAAGGCTGAAAGTTAAAGAAATTATGCCAAAACTCTCTCTTTCTAAAACCCTCACCATATCCCTCACTCAATTCACTGAAATTCTAAGTTCCACCAATCAAATCAAAGGCTGAGAATAGTAAAGAAGACACTCTTGTGGTCTACTGTCGTTTTTATGCACGTGGAGAACAACTTGGATTTGGAGGATTCTTCAAAGGTATATATGTTCTGGAAACCCTTTTATCTTGAAAAATAGTTTTTGCATGCTTTTAGAACTCAAATTAAGTGTAATTAGAGTGTTTATTGATTCTGATTGCTTCCGTTGCATGCTTGTACATTCCATCAGACACATGGTCAATGGACGCTAAGCATGAGCATCTCATGGGCATCTATTTTCTATAATATTTATAATACGCCCCTTAGATGTCCATTATATATGTGTGAAATATGCCTCATTAAAACCTTATTAGGAAACACCCAATGGGAAGAAAACTTATGAAGGAAAAAGAGTACATATTTCATATATAATATATCCTAAAAAAATATGCTCCCTCTCACAAAACTATCACTTAAGATCTCTGAGTCGCCACATTCCAATTTTATGCACAAATTTTTCAAAAGTTGCAGTTGGTAATGCCTTTGTAAATAAGTCTGTCAGGTTATCTTTCGAAAAAATTTGTTGTACAATGATGTCGCCATTTCTTCAAGATCATGTGTAGAAAAGCTTCAGTGAAATATGCTTTGTTCCATCTCCTTTAATATATCCTTCTTTGATTTGGACTATACAAGCTGTGTTTTTTTCATATAATATTGCTGAGACATTTTTATTAGAAGACAAGTCACACGTTTCACGAATGTGCCGAGTCATTGACCTTAGCCTTAAACATTCTCGACTAGCCTCGTGAATTGCAAGAATTTCAGCATGATTTGAGGAAGCAGACGTTATGGTCTGTTTCACTGATCGCCATGATATAGCAATTCCTCCATATGTGAATAGAACCTGTTTGAGATCTAGTTTTGTATGGACTAGACAAATATCCAGAATCTACGTAACCAACTAGATCAAAATTTGATTTATTTGAATAAAACAAACTCATATCAATCGTTCCTCGGATAACAAAGTATACGCTTGATTCCGTTCCAATTTCTTTTTGTTGGAGAAGAACTATACCTTGCTAACAAATTTACTAAAAATTGCACTAAGATATGGTACTTCAAAACCAAGAAGTTCTTCATTATCTTCTCGAGGTCAAAATATATCTTTCTTTATATCCAATGGACGGACTTCCATTGAAATATTTAATGGATGTGTTTTATCCATATAAAATCTTTTCAAAATTTTTCCTGTACAAGTTGACTGATGAAAAAAAATTCATCTGCTAAATGCTCAATTTTCAAACTAAGGCAAAATTTTGTTTGTTCAAGATCTTTCATCTCAAATTCTTTCTTAAGATGTTTTATTGCCTTTGAAAGCTCTTCATGAGTTCCGATTATATTCAAGTAATCAAGATATATAGTTATAATAGCAAATCCTGAATGTGATTTCTTAATAAAAACACAGGGACATATTGAATTGATATACCTCTTTCAATAAATATCCACTCAAGCAATTGTACCACATTCGTCCTGATTGTTTTGATCCATATAGTGATCTCTGTAACTTTATTGAATACCATTTCCGAAAATTTGGTGTATATGTTTCAGGTACCTTAAATCCTTATGGGATTCTCATATAAATATCATTATCAAGAGATCCATATAAATATGTTTTGACTACATCTATAATATGCATATTCAGACTTTCATACACAGTCAAGCCAATTAAATATCTTAATATAATTGCATCCACCACCGGAGAATACGTCTCCTCAACATCAATACCAGGTCTTTGTGAAAAACCTTGTACAACTAGTCTTACTTTATATCTTGTGACCTCATTACTTTCATTTATTTTCCTCACAAATACCCATTTGTATCCCATAGGTTTAACACCTTCTGATTTAATTCTACCTCTATGGCTTTTTTCTATTGAAGCCAATCTTTTCTATGTCGACATTCTTCAACAGGTTTTGGTTCAGGATCCTCATTTTTAGATATAATATCAAGAGTAACATTATATGCAAAAATGTTGTCAATAATTACATTAGTTTTACTCCATCTTTTTCCTCACATGACATATTTATTGAAATCTCATTATTATCTTTAGGTATTTCACCTTATGCACTAGTCATGTCGAGAATTTCTTCATGGATATTTACATCCTCAACCAAGTCGTTTTCACTATTAATTATTTTTCATTTTCGAGAATTTTTATCTTTGGAACCCACTCGTCTACCACGCTTCTGGCGTGTTCCAAACTCATTAGTGACAACTTGTTGGGTTGGGATATCAATTTTGTATGAAACATTTGCATATGGTATATGTGACTTAGTTACTTTCTTTGCATTTATAAATGCATCTGGTAATTGATTTGTTATATTTTGCAAATGAATTATTTTCTCAATTTCGAGTTCACAATGATCTATACGATCTAGATGAGACAATAATGATGCATTCCATGTAATTTCCTTTTCCAGTTTCTTAATTCCTCCCCCTAATGTTGAAAATTTTGTCTCATTAAAATGACAATCAGCAAATCGTGCAGTAAATACATCACCCGTCAGGGGTTCAAGATATTTCGTAATTGATGGGGAATTATATCCAATAAATATTCCTAACCTCCTTTGAGGACCCATCTTAGTGTGTTGTGGTGGACCAATTGGAACATATACTGCACATCCAAAAATTCTCAGATGGGAAATATTTGGCTCATGACCATAAGCTAATTGTAATGGCGAGTACTTATGATAAGCTACTGGTCTAATACTTACAAGTGACATTGCATGCAAAATAGTATGTCCCAATACAGATGAAGGAAGCTTAGCTCTCATAAGTAATGGTCTTGTAATTAATTGCAAACATTTTATAAATGATTATGCTAAACCATTTTGTGTATGAATATGAGCTACAAGATGATCAACACTTATTCCAATTGACATACAATAATTATCAAAAGCTTGGGATGTAAATTCACCAACATTATCAAGACGAATAGTCTTAATTATATAATCAGGAAATTATGCTCTTAGCTTAATTGTTTGAGCAAGTAATCTTGCAAATGCAAGATTTCGACTTGATAATAAGCACACATGTGATCATCTACTGGATGCATTTATTAATACCATAAGATACCTAAATGGTCCACTTGGTGAGTTAATAGGTCCACATATATCTCCATGAATTCATTCTAAAAAGGCAGGTGATTCAGTTTCCATTTTAGCTTGTGATGGTCTGATTATCAATTTTCCTTGAGAGCAAGCATCACATGATAATACATTAGATTGAAGAATTTCCTAGCTCTTCAATGGATGTCCATTTGAATTCTCAATAATTCTCCTCATCATTATAGATCCTGGATGACCAAATCGGTCATGCCAAATTGTAAATATATCTGGATTCATGAACTTCAGGTTCATTATTGCATATGTTTCAATTACTCGTATATGAGTATAATATAATCCAGAAGATAAAGCAGGCAACTCTTCCCATATACATTTTTCATTTGAGACAATGGATACGATATATAGATATTCCACATTATTTTTACTAACAGTCTCAGTATGATAACCATTATAACGTATATCTTTAAAACTTAGAAGATTTCTCTTTGATTGACTAAAGAACAATGCATTGTCAATTGTAAATTTTGTTCCTCTATGAAAATAATATTTATTTTTCTAAAACCTTCGATCAGGTTTGCAGAACCTGATATCGTATTGACTTTTGCTTCCAACATTGTCAATTTGAAAAAACATTTTTTTACTTGTAAGTATTGTATATATAGTTGTACTATCTGCCATACATAGATCTTCTTTAATTTACTCATCTTTTAGTCATCCAACATATGAAAATGATTCAGGTTTCTTCACTAAAAGAAAATAATTATAATAAGAAAAACAACACTTAAAATATATAAAAGTTATTAAAAAAAAAATATGAAGATAGGTTAAAAAAACAACATTAAGTCTAAATATTCTCAAAATCAAAAGAAACACTTGATGTTCTATCAACTATGTCAATCTTCTCTTCAAGAGATTCGAAAAAGTCTACCACATCCAAATTTGTCATATGGGATGGGTCAAATATATCATTATCCTGCTATGCAAAATTTGCTTCCACACTTTTCCCTTTTTTCTTCAGGAAGGCTTGATAGAGGTCAACTAAGTGTTTTGACGTACGACAGGTACGTGACCAATGTCCAATCATTCCGCACCAGAAGCATTTATTTTCAACATTCTTTGAACTCTTATCTTGTGGAGCTTTTTCTTTGTGATCATCATTTTGCATGGTTCTTTTAAAATTTGAATGATTAGAGCGACCACCACGAAAATAATAATTAGTTCTTTCTCTACCACGGTCATGACCTCGACCACGACCACAATCATGACCTCGACTACAATTATTAAAATTCACAGCATTCACTTCAGGTAATAGTGTCGTTCCAGTTGGTCGAGATTCATGATTCTTCATCAATAACTCGTTATTTTGTTCAGCAGCGAGAAGACATGAAATTAATTCAGAATACTATTTAAAACCTTCCTCTCAATATTGCTGCTGCAGAAGCATATTCGAGACATGAAATGTAGAAAATGTCTTCTCTAACACATCAACATCAATATTTTTCTCTCCGCATAACAACAATTTTTAGCTGATTTTAAACAATGTGGAGTTGTAATCACTTATTGATTTGAAATCTTGTAGCCTCAAGTGCATCCACTCATCACGAGCTTTAGGAAGAATAACTATTTTGTTTATGATCATACCTCTGTTTCAAATTTTTTTCACAAGATATAGGGATCTTTTATTATAAGATACTTCATTTTCAATCCCTCGTGGAGATGATGACAAAGAAAAATCATAGCTCTTGCTTTGTCTTGACTGGATGTCGTATTTTCTTCTTTAATAGTCTCTCCAAGATTCAGATGGATTTCGACATTAAGTACCCATGATAAATAATTATTGTCGTTAATATCAAGGATGGAAAATTCTAATTTTGTGAGATTTGTCATGGCAACACTATTACTTATGTTAGAAATTTAAAAGATATTGAATATGCAAAATAACATTAAATTTATTAATTACAACAAAGAGTGAAAAATTGACATACCTTTAAGACCTACCTTTGGCGAGAAAAACGACAGGAACTCATGCTGATAACGTGTTGTGAATTTGAGGAGCACAACGGGAACATGGATGGTAATAAAATATAATATTAAAATAAATAAAACATAATATATAAATAAAATAAAATAATAAAATGAGAAATGAGAAAATTTCAAATTTCTCCACTTTGTATGGAATTTGCCCAATATGTGTCTTTCAAAATCCACAAAAGGTCACTATTTATAGACAACTTGGTAAGTAAGAGGTGGATTACATGGACACTAAAAATGAGTATTTACAACATACATGGATAATATTTTAGAAAATTGGGGTATGACACATGATCAATGGACATTAGGCATGAGCATCTAATTACCATCTATTTTCTATAATATTTATGATATTATCACCACATAGTAATATTTATTTTTACTTTATTTAATATTATAATGAATGGAATTTGATTATCAATGTCAATAAAACTATACTATCGATCGTATATGTATATGGATAATAATACAATTAATAACAAATACAAATTTAATATTATTCATCAACCAATTTATTGTTATGTTATAGAATATGGTTGGATATTCATGTCAATTCCAATGCTTAGAGGACTTCTACGGTCTAAGTTAATAGTAGAGTTTAAAATAGGATAGAAATGATTTCTTAACCAACCGTAGCTAAATTAATTTAAAATATAACAATTGAATTTTCCAAGTAAATGAAGGAATTATTTGATTCATATCTAACATTTTAATGTACATCACAAAGTTTCTAATATTTTCTCCAATTTCCATGGCCTTGGAATTGATGGCTTAAAAATGTTTTGTTCATAGTTCCAACAGAGTTTGTCCTCTACTCCTTCAAGGCTTAGCAATTTGGTGAGTGGCATTGCATCATCAATTGTTTGGAGAATTGGAGTATTTATTTTCTACAGAAAACCACAAGGGTTGCCAAAATTGCACATTTCAAGGTAACCCACCAGCATCTGCCAGAATATCAGCCATATAATTAGTAAACAGTTCCATACAAAGTTTGATTTCTATCATAAAATCATTTAAAATTTAAATGACACCAAAAATCTAATCACAACCTTACTTGTCAAATCATCTAATTGTGTATCAAGAATATGTGGGTTAAGAGAACCGAATCTATAGTTTCGAGGTGTTGATAATACAAGCACGATCTTAATTGAACTATGTTCAATAACTTAACGAATGATTTTTACATGCTTAAAAGAACATTTAGAACTAGTTTTTAAATTTGAGGGACCAGATAAAAATTAATCCGAGGGCAAAAATATAATTTTTCTTAAAAGAAGTTTAATCCATTTTCAGAATGTCCTAACTCATTTGGATAGTAATTTGTCTAAGAAGTTTAATTCATTTTCATGATAGAAATATACATATGATAATATCAATGAAGAAACTATGATAGACCATAGCTTTTCAAGAGAGCTACTCTCTCCCAGATTCTCCATTGGAAATTACTATCCAAATTATTCACACCTTGCTTCCAACTCATTTCCTTTATTTATAGCTAAAAATCTTAACAAACTTGCTATCAAATTACTAATATACCCCTTCTAATAGCCTACTAATATGCTACTAATAATCTTATAATTTCCACAAAACATAACTAGGGGTCTTGGAAGCACTTCTAACAAAGTAATATTGGGATATTTTAAGAAGTAAATATGGTGCAATACCCCTTTGGTTGGTTTACTAAGAAAAGCATATTTAGTTAAGCAATATATCTGCCATATTCAAATGAATTAAAACAAGGCAGTGACTGCTAATAAGACTGAGATAGATGATATAAAAAGGAAAACATGGGAATATATTATCTCACCAGGAAGAAGATTCCAATTCAAGAAGCCTCCTTGGCCTCTAGCATTATTAAACTTGTAAACAGCACCAGAAGCTAGTTGAGGACAAAACAATAATATCACAAATTTGAGCTTAGCCCAAGGGCGCCATAGTTGTAAACAAGAAAGTTCACTTCTGTTATAAGGGTTTATTTTATAATGTTTACCTTCATAGCCTCCAACAACATGATCTTCTGCTAATAAAAATGGTGTATCAAGAACAATGTACCTGCAATTTGAATAAGAAACTTCATTGAAACCAGGAAACCTAAACGTTGCTGCTCTTTGAAATGGCATAAAAACAGAATGGTGATGGAAAAAGACATGAAAGATTACTTGAAGCAACCAACTCCAGCAGCCAAATGCCCTGCAAAGCCGGTTGCGAGTCTCGTCTCGGCCATGCTGTCAACCATAAGAATCAAGCCTGATTTTCTTGCCAGTTTTATTATTTCTAGAACTCCAAGGACTCCAAACTTGGGCAACTTAATGTTTATAGCATCCACAAGATTTTCATCGATTATCTTCTGAACATCGGTCAAGCTCCGACAGCTTTCATCCACTGCAACAGGTATCCCATACATTCTAGCCACATTACTGACTTCATGAAGACCTTTCCAGTCATCTCGGTCTACAGGTTGCTCAAAAACAAGAGGCACTACCCCCATATCTGCCATTAGAATAACCATTTAAGACAATTTTTACATACTCTTAGCTCATTTTCTATCTTGGCAAATTGTTACCCTTCAATTTCTCAAGAAATTTAATTGCTTCGTCGGTTGTGTATCCTTCATTTGCATCAAACATGAATGAGCAGCAGGGTTGTGCTGCATGAATGGCCTCGATAGCTGCAATTTCTGCAGCAAAGTTTTTCCCAACAACAAGCTTAAGAGTCTTAAATCCTTGATTGTAATACTTTGAAGCCAAGATTGAGGCCTCCTCCGGGGAAATAATTGGGACCTGCAGAATCAAATTTTACAAAGAAAAGTGGGAGATGAAGAGTTTTTTTTTTTTATTATTTAAGAATCAATCAAAAACATTACTATAGCACAAAAGTTCATCGAACTCAACTGTTATTGCAGTCGTTAATGTACTTGTCACACCACCAAATAATCTCCAGAGTGGAACATTGATGCTATTTGCAACTGCATCAATCAATGCCATCTCTACCCCAGCCCTGATCTTTAGAATACAGAAACTGTTTAAAGAGTTGCTCTTAATACTACAGCAACCAGAGTCAATATTCAAAGCTAAGGACAATTTATCACCATAATGAAAGTAAAATCTATTACTGCTTGTATTACCACTTGAAGTTGAAACATAGGAAAGAATCTTGATCTCCAGATGCTTTTTTGGGCATTGACAACGAGATCAATATCAAATTTAAGGAGTCCTTGAAGCAAAATGCACATGTAGTGATAGCCAAATGACAAATAATGATATGAATGACTATGATACTTTCCACTTCAAACTTAAATGAGTATAATTTTGCTTTTTTTTTTTTTTTTTTCCCCTATCAAAAGACCACATTTTTTTGGAGATATCCTTGGTTATATCCTAGAATGTTTCATATTTCTAAGGAAAAATGCATATTTTCGTTCATAAATGTTGGAGTGTTTTTCAATTTAGCTCCCATGGTTACAATTTAAGGATTTTCAGTTATACCTCTTCTATTGGTAAATGTTAAAATTGTTTAATGATAAAGCGTACATGACATGATATTTTGTAAGTTGATAGATATTTATAAGATGAATTACGTTATAGGAGAGGAAAAGCCAAATTTTGTATATGGATGAATGGACCTAATTATTCTTTTACATTTTTACCAAATCACTTGGCATCAAATCATGAAAGTTTATTATTATTTAACTTTAACATTGATGATTGGAAAGGGCATAATTGAAAATAGTTAATTCGTGAGAAATCAAATTGAGGAGATAAAATGGAAAAACATCCAAAAATTAAATAATAAAATATATAGGTCCCATTTGTTAATTATTTCTTTTTTTTTTTTCTTTAAATTACGCCCTATTTCCCCATTTCTTATCATGATTTGCATCTTTCTTGAGTACAATAGTTGAATTTTTAGCTAAATTCCAAAAACAAAAACAATTAAAAGCTACAACTTGTTTGATAACACCATTTCATCTTTTGTTCTTAGTTTATGAAAATTAAACCCATTTTCTTCCCATTTCTAACAATAATTTTCATCTTTTTTAAGTACAATGGAAATTCTTAGTCAAATTCCAAAAATAAAAAGAAGTGTTTAAAAAATAATTTTTTTAGTTTTCAAATTTTGGTTTGGTTTTTTAAGCCATTTGGAGGTAGAAATGGTGTCTATAGACTTAATTTTCTAAAACAAAATTAAATGGTAACAAAACGAGGCCATAATTAGCCAATTTCTATATATGGGCTACATTTATGTAAAAAGAAATGTTCAAATCCTCATGCTTGGTCAAAAGGGTCAAATTTTGAAGTACCATGGGTTTGGCCAACTAGTCAATGAAGATAAAATGTATCTATCGAACATTTGGGATTGGGATCCGGGTTTTGACTTGGTAAAAGATATTCGAGAATATATATCTAAACCAACTTAATAGTCATGGTAAAAAATATTGGAGAGTATATGTCTAAACCAACTTAGTAGTGATGCTGATGATGTTAAAGTTATACAGTTAGTTTCAAGAGAAAGAAAATGATATGAGTTAAGTTAGCACAAAAGTAATAGGATCTACAAATAAATGGAAATGTATTAAAACAGAATTCTAAAAGAAGGCTAGGCTATTGTTATGGAGTAATGATGAGATCAAAGCCAATAATCTTCCCACAAAACTTACTAAATTAAACACATCCACTCAATTCCTTTCAAAGAAATCCACAATGAAAGATTTCAGTAAAACTCTCACTCACCGGAGCAAACTCCCGAGGCGAAAGAATCCCAGTAATATCATCGAACACCGAAGTCAGAGTCGCCGGAGGAGTCAGGCGGAGGTAGTTGCAAACCTCCTCAGCCTTCGCAAGAGCCATTTCAAGACTAACATCAGTAACAAAAGGAAGCACCTGAACTTCCCCCCAACCAACACACCCATTACTCAGCTCAACTCTGATCGCAACATTCTCCACAGTTTCGAGCTTGGAGTTGCCAAAATGCAAGGGCGAATTAAGCCCAATACTCAATGGCCTCCCCTCAGCCCTCTGCACATTCACCCAAAAAGTATCGGCCACATTTCGGAAGCCGAAACTTACCCTTTGAGCAGAAGGAGCGGCTGGATCTGCAATTAGCTCGACATTGCTGCCATGGCTGGAAACGATTTGGAGCTTGGAAGTGGTTCTGGGAATGTGTTGGAGAAGGGAGGAAGAAGAAGAAGAAGATGGGAAAAGAAGGGCTGATAGAAGTGAAGCCATGGATTGCTGCAGAACATAGGAACAGTCTCTCATGATTTGATATGGTTAGGACTTATTTTATTTGTGGTGTGGAAACGTGGAGCTGATTAATGAACATTTTCGGGCTGCTTACAAAATGACAAACCAACAAAAGCATCCGTTGGCGGCATCAGGCATGAGAGGACCCCACTGTCGTATTCGCCTCAAATTAAACATGTGATTCCTTCCTCCAACATTTTCATATCCTTAAAACTGACTTTTTTTTTTCTTATGTGTGTATGTTCAACCAGAGCATACCACAAATGGATGACGATTCTTTTCGAGGTTGACCTACCACAATCAAAATCAATTCGAATATATTATTAATTTTAATTTATATTATAATTTTATTATTTTTTTTAATTTATTCTCCAAAAACTTCTAAAAATAATTTTTTTTAAATGAAACTTTTATAAATTAAATTTGAGCTGTCAATCTTAATTCATTATATAAAAATAATTAAATCAAGCTTTTATGAATTGACATTTTATTTCTTTCTAGAATAAAAATTGGAAGATTTTTAAGTATAAAAAACTGGGCCAAACTATTTACAATATGTAGCAAAAAGAACCTTAGACAGTTACAGCCCAATCAAAGCCCAAAAATTGTGTAAAATACTAAAAAAAGTCATGCCTAATTAATTCAGCCGATTTTTCCCTCTAACATTTCATCTCCCTCTTCACCCAGATAACTCTTCATCTCCTCCTCCTATCGCCAGTCTGTCGATCATTCTTCTTCTTCTTCTTCTTCTTCTTCTTCTTCTTCTTCTTCTTCTTCTTCTTCTTCTTCTTCCATCACGTTGCTTCACGTCGACTTGGTTTTTTTCCATCACGATACTTCTTCCATTCAAGTTGTTTCATCTTCCCCGACATTTTTCTATTTAGGTCCTTTTCTTCAATCGGCTTGGTTCATCGAGCTACTTTTTTTCCTCTATTTACATCCATTTTTCGTCCGTTGTCTTGGTCCTCTTCTTCTTTTTCTTAATCCTTCTTCTACCACTACATCAACATCAAAAGGTAGAACTCTTTTCTTTTCTTCTTATCAATTTATGAGTGATTATACTTATTAAGTCTGATTCTTGTTCCTTGTTTATGGTAATATTACCTTTAGTTTTAGTTTCCCTTGTTCTCCCTTTTGAGTTTTTGTCTTCTTTTGTTTATTTGATGATCACTCTTTTTTAGCAGTCTTCCTTTTGATTTTTTTTTTTATAGTGGTATATCACTGTCTATCAGTGATATGAACATTTTCTCATATATTTTATGTTTTCTATCATTCATACCACTACCAATGTATATACATTATGTTTTCTTAGATATGTTTAGTTGGGGCCACTTACAGTTGGTGTTTTTATATTTCTTTTATAGATAGTGTTTTTATCATAGGCTAATTACAACTGCCATGCTTTAGTATATAAAAAGACAATAGACAGTGATACAAGTCTATCACTGTTTATCAACGATAGACAGTGGTAGAATTCAAATTTCTATCAGTGTCTATCGATGATAGACAGTTATAGACACTATCACTATCTATCACATTTCATGGTTTGCAATAGACAGTGATAGAATTCAAATTTTCATCAGTGTCTATTGTTGATAGACATTGATAGATTTTCATCACTATCAATTAATGATAAACAATGATAGACACTATCACTGTCTATCGCATTGCATAGTTTGCAATAGATAGTGATAGAAGTTTATCGCTATCTATCAGTGATAGACAATAGTGGAATTCAGATTTCCATCCGTATCTATTGATGATAGACACTGATAGACTTCTCGATAGACAGTGATAAACACTATCACTGTCTATCACATTTTATGGTTTGCAATAGATAGTGATAGAAGTCTATCACTGTCTATCAGCAATAGATAGTGATAGAATTCAGATTTCCATCATTGTTTATCGATGATAGACACTAATAGACTTCCATCACTGTCTATTGATGATAGATACTGATAGAAATCATTAAATGATAATAGTGAGTGATAGTTTATGATAGAATATACATATATCACTTGTTTATTGCTCTTGTATGTTTAAACAAGTGGAAATAACATGAACATCAAACAATAATGCAAGATCAGAACAAGCATTTGAAGATAACAATATGCATCTCACTAGATGTAATACAAATTATAAAAAACCAATTAGATGATAGGAATTTAAATAGTTTTAGAAATGGTCCATTCAAACACTTTCTAAATATAAAAATTGAGAAAATGCCCACAAGATTCATAAACTATCTTTTAAGAAGACAATGCATTACAAATAAGCCAAATGTCTTGGCTTCTAACTTTAATGGGCATATAGCAGGGTTTGGATTAAAAGAGTTTTGTTTAATCACAGGTTTAAGTGGTACTCAACTACCATCAATAGGTTTAGAAGAAAAAGAGCAAATTTCTAAACTTAGAAAAATAGTCTTTAAGAATGATGATTCGATTGATAGAAAGGACATTGAGAGAAACTTTAAGTTCCTACATGTTCTCAAAGTGATAGTGTCAAGGTTAAGTTGGCAAACCTCCTTCTTTTAGAGTTCTTTTTAATCCCAAGGTAAGGACACAATATTGTTAATTGGAAACATGTTGCAATATTGGACAATGAAGAAGAATTTAAAACCTATCCTTGGGGACGATTGTCATATAACTTGACATATCAATTTTTCAATAAGACTTCTTCTACTGAAAAGGATTTTGGATGCTTTTAAGGTTTTCCTTTAGCACTAGTTTATTAATCATTTGAAATAATACCAAAACTTTCAGCAATAGATATTGGATTTGGAATACAAATTTACAATCAAAGTCCAAGAATAATATCATGGGAGTGCTTGCAACATGATCATTAAAGAAATCTTAAGGAGAATATCTTTAAAAGAAATGATGTAAGTATTTTCTATAATTTCATAGTCTCATTTTTATTACTTTCAATGGTTTCAAACAAAAAACAGATAGTAGTCTATCACTGATAGACAGTGATTGACTTCTATCACCATCTATCAACAAAAACAGTGATACACAAATATCATAAAAAAACTTGTTAGTGTTTTCCTGTTTTTCATCTAATGATTTAACATGTGTTTAAACTTGTAGTTTGTGTAATTCCACTAGTTCCAACAGAAGAAGAATCATAATCAACCACCATCAAATATTTGATAGATTTGGAAGAAAAGAAGAAGGAAAAGATAGAAAGAGAAAGAAAAAAAGAAGAAGAAGAAATAAATGAAGGAAGAGATTTAATTGGAGGAAAAAAGGAACATGGGAAAAATATAATGGAGAAAATAGAATAACTGAAAAATGACCAACAGAGGGTAGAAAAAGAGTAGAAAAGTTTGAAATAAGGCCCATAAGAGATCATTAGAATGTTAAAAACCATCATAGAAAGACTGAATGATAGACTTCCAATTGAAAAGCTTCCACAAGAAGAACAAGAAAAAGAGGTTGAAGAGATCATAAAAAAAAAAAAACAAACAAAGCTCCTTCTTGTAGCTTACAAATTCTTAAAAGAAATTATGAAATTGAAAAAATGGTGAATTATGTTGCGAATTATGTAGCTTAGATAAGTCTTTTGCTATGTATTATTTCATTTTTAAATGTAAACATACATTTACTAACTAAACTAAAATTATTTTTTCTTGTAGATTAAAATTAGGAATGAAGGAAAGGTTTGTATACAAGTTTTAGTACTGAGACATAAAGAAACTCTTATACAAGAGTACCTATGAGTGGAAGCGGATCTTTCCAAAAGCATTGTGACCGAATTTCCACATTTACATTCAAACAAATAGATATGCATTAATCTACTAAATTACCAACATGCTTAAAGATAAATAAACACGAGAACAAGGAAACTTACCAGTTGAAGACTTTCTTTTCAAAAAATCTCGCTCTCTCCACGAACGGATGCTCTCGCTCTCATTGGAATGGCAAGCTAGCGTTCAGCAACACCCGATCGTCTACCACGAACGGACTCCACACAAACAGATGAAGATGGGGACGACATCACCACTTGGAACCTTTAGTATTCTCGGAGTGAGAATCCAAAGAGTGGGCTCTGTTCGGATTTGGTAGAGGAGATGAGGAAAAGAAATCGTATACAACGATCAAGCAAGTGGGAGAAAGCATCGTCTATCGTATAGATAGGGTGCTTGATCATTTAGCTGAGGTACACGATCGTGTACGAAAAGGTAGGCGATCGTCTATACAATCGTTTAGTTAAAGCTCGGCACTAAGCGATCATTTATTAAAACATGGGTGATCGTTTAGTAGATGCACGCACGCGTGTAAGCAATCGTTTAGTAAACATAAGCTATCGTATAGGCTCTGATTTACTAAACGATAGAAAGCCAAACATACCTTGGGCCATTAACTGTGTTCTTTGCAAAATGAAAACAATTTTTATTTTATTTTTCAGTTATAAAATCCGAATGGAACTTCCCACTAACGTATGGTTACAGAGACAACAGCGGCCAACTATCCCATAACTGTCCAATTGAAAAATACTAAACATAATCATATTATATTTATTAACCTATAGTTTAATATCATATGTCAACCATAATGTTTTCTCCTTCACTAGATATAAATCATATTTATATCCAATTTCTTCTAAATAATATATCTCATACATAAAGTCAATCATATCATATATAATTAACCAGTTCAATCATATCATATATAATCGAACTCCCTCTTGTCAATTTGAATATTTCAAACTGTCCCAAAAACTGATTTCTAACTTGAATCCAAGCTACCAAGTGAACCTTATGAACCTATGGCTCGAAGCTCCAACGGCACGTGAATAGCTGACTAAACTCTTTAGCCACGAGATCTACCATCCGTTAACTGTCAGACATTCCACTAAAGACCGACAACTGAACTCTCCTTACCAAAAATATATTTTTGTGTCTATCGGATATAACCAATCATCAGTACGATAACCCTTCATAGATGCTCGTAAGTACAGTTAGGTCAATTTACCATTTTGCCCCTATAGTTACATCTTACTCCTTAAATACCACTGATCCTTCTAATGAATAATACAACATAGTCCTACTATGTGTGAACACCTCTCGGGCCATGAAAAGAAGTGTGGCGCCACATCGCTCAAATCTAGGGATCAGCCCTTAAGGGAGTAATCTATCTACTTACCCCTACTTCAGGGAAAGAGTGAATTTTATCTTGTGTAGCTGAGTTCCCAGCTCCCAAATCAGACGAATCCCCAAAGTGGTAGGTTTGAGTCGGAAACCTGGCCACTCACACCCATGAAAATCAAAGGACCGCCCTCAATGGCAGGAGCTCCCAACTCACTCAGGATTGAGGTCATGTTACCCATGGTTATCTTAGTGAAGTGAAGTCTCTGTCATGAACGACGTTATATAATGAGACGTTAACACTTCATGGTCAGGTCTTATACAAACTCTTTGTATAGGACACCCCCGCTCGCATGTCCCCACACGAATGATCAGGATCAGATCATCTGTGGCAAGTCACAACACTTGTAACTATTCTACAAAGCGGGCCACATCCGTAGCATTACCAGGATAAGGTTTCCCTCCTATATTCATATACTACAGACCATTTTGGTTATCACTTAAGATATGATCCACTTATATGTCACCACATATATGCTTAAGTTACATAATAACAACTAGGGATTTTAGTTTATTGGTTTGTGGTAAAGCAAATAAAACATCCAATGTGCAAAGTCAAGTAGTGAAGAAAATATCATATCATACATCACAAGCGTTCATACAAAATGTGTTTACAAACTACAGGACACGAGATTTTAGGGCATCATCCCCAACAAAACAGTGGTATGTCACTGCCTATCAATGCATTTTTCTTCCATTTGTTTTGTGTCTTTTATTATAGGAATCTCATTCTTTTCATTATCTTTGTGTATGATTTATGTTTTTTGTTTTAGGAATCTTATACACAAACACAATAGATTGAAACACAAGATGATTTTGACGATATTCAACCTCTACCTGTGGAAACCCCAAAGACACAAGAATTAACAACAGTGTTCGAGGAAGAGGATGGAAAGGAAAAGATTTTCTTCGTCTCTTAAGCTATGTATTTCCTCTGTTAAGCTACATATTGTCTCTGTTAAGTTACATATTGTCATGAAAGTCAATTAATCTATCACTAGATCTATCACTGCCCATCTATCACTGATAGAATTCTATCAGGGTCTATTACTAACAAAAAATTCTATGACTTTCTTTATTCTTATGTAACAATGACACATTATATTGTATTGTATTATTGTAGCAAAATGAATTTGAACCTATAGAGCATTTGAAAAAAAAAAACTGATCATGTTCAGCATAAGGTAAATATCTAAGTTGAAATCTAAATGATAGACTTCTAAATGATAGACTTTTAACATATACACTGATAGAATTCTATCAGTGTATATCAATGATAGACATTATATTCCTGATAGATGTCAATGAGGTCAATCCCTAAATAGTGTATGGTATACTTCTATAACTTCCTTAATCCTCATATTTGTAGGAAAAAGAATTTGAAGCTGATGAACATATGAAAAAAACTGATCATGTTCAACAAAAGGATAAGGTAAATATATAGACACTATAAAAGAAATAAAGCAATAGGTTGTCTTCTTAAGTATTTTAGAATTTTGAATCTTCTTAAGTATCCACTAGTCATAGAGCTCATCACTGTTATAGAGAGTGATAGTGCTCTATATCTATATATCACTTTCTATCAGTGATAGAATTCTATCACTTTTTATCAGTGATAGAGCTCTATCACTTTCTATCACTAATGGACGGTGATAGAGCTCTATCACTCTCTATCAGTGGTAGAAAAATATTCACATCCATATATATTCACACAAAAAACTATCTATATGCATAACAACAAATCAAAAATAAAGAATTATAAAAATTAACGAAAGATTGAAAAGAACACAAATACAGCAATCAAGTTGATAGAATTCTAACATACTGAAAATCTAAAAAAAACAACAAGAAGAAGAAGGAATGCTACATATATGAATGGTCTGAAACCCTAGAAAAGAAGAGAATAGAACAACAAAAAGAAAAAGCACAGGACAGAAGAAAAGAAATTTAGGAGAGCAAGGAATCCATTATCAATGATGGACGGATAGAAGAATCCATTATCAACAGGGAAGAAGCCATCGACGGATGCGTATAAATCAAAGAAGAAAATCAACAAAGAAACGTAAGCGTAGAAAATAAAAGAAAAAAGTCGTACCATGATTGAGGAAGAAAGTATTCGATGAAGACGATTGGCGAGGAAGAAGATCACGACGTCGAGAAGGAAGATCATGAAAGACGCAATGACTGAAATTGAAAAAAAAAAGGGAAACGAAGATAATGCGACAAACGAAGGGTATTTTTGGTAATTTGAAAAAAAGGAAACCTATAATCTTTTTTTGCTATAAATCGTAAATAGTTTTGTTTTTTCCTATTTATAAGAATTATCCATAAAAATTTAAATAAATGACTTTATTAACTTGAACCAACCAATCCAAATGTTTCATGGTTGGGTTGAGTTGGTTTCATTTTTTTAAAAGGGTTATTTGGATTAACGAAATTTACAACTCGGACAATTTGGTCAGATCTAAAACCTCATTCAACCTAACCCATGAACACCCCTAGTATTCAGGTGACCATTTTAAGAGGGCCATTTTCATTGATGACCCATTCCAACGTATGAAATCTAATCTTTTTCTTACGTCAAAACACATTATCGAATTTTATAACTTATTTATGATCATATTTATTGTAACCCTAGCGCGATGATCATTTTTATCGCGATCTTCATTTTTTTCAAGAAATCTCAACAAACTGTGAGAAAAATGAAAAAATCTCTATCGCGATTTCATTTTTCTCACCCAAGAAACAACAAACTATGAGAATAAATGAAAAAAACACAACAGAAAAATAAAAATTGCAATAGAGATGGTCATCGCATTAAGGCTACTATATACATGATAATCTCTAACGCATTAAGTTATAAAATGCGATAATATGTTGCGAGATAAGCAAAATGTTAGGTTTCACACATTTGTGGAGGACAGATCATAATCATAAAGAGGTTTGTAAATGGGTCATCCATGTGTTGTATGAATTTAAATTTTGCACTAACAATTGTATTAATTAAAGCATGATGAATTTTTTTCAGTGTTACCAATTTACATGAAAGGTTGCATTTGTAAAAACATTGTGTGAAAATTATAATTGTATCAATTAAACCTCTAAACGTTCGTAACTAAATCAATTCAAACTCTTAGATGAAATTTTCTTTGAAAATTGTCCCTGCATTTATTTTAATCATCCATTTTATAAAATCAATATTTGAAAAAGTTTACACACGTTTCAAGAACTAATATATGAATGATTTTTAAAGGTAGTCGTAATGAAGGGTTTAAATTCGACTATTAAAAATTTATGAATTTAATTAACACAAATTATAAGTTTCACACGATATTTGTTGAAGAAAATTTAGAGAGAAGTATAAATTGATACACCTATCAAAATTTAAGACTTAAATTGATACAATCATTAGTTTACATGCATGTATGCACGTGCACAAACATGTGTCACAATCGCACTTTCAGAAGCTTCATTCAGCAATTGTTTGGCACTTGTTTTTGCTCACAAACAAATAAACCAATTCAAAAACGGAATGCCGATGGCACACCAAGTGCCTCTTGCAATCTCTACCTCCGTTTTAGAGAAAATGATTTTAGAAAACGGATTTAGAGGAAAAGGTTTTCGCAAACGTTTGAATGTATGAATAGAGAAGAGAAAGATAGTAGCAGGTTAGAAAGCAATAAGCAACAACAACGACTTTATAGCATACCACTTCGGGTATGGAGAAGTGTTGGCTATTCTTATCCTCATATAGTACATTCTGGAAAAAAAAAAAAAAAAAAAAAAAAAAAGCCAACTGGCACCCTTGCATATGCAAAAGGGCGAACGATCACTTACAACAAAAAGTACAAGGAAAGTAAACTAACTTAATTAATGAAATACATAACATGAAAGCATGATAAAAAGGGGTTGGATTGAGCATGAGACCATGGGCAACAGGCCCTAGACAAGCATGACCGTGACGTTCTCTCCCACTTAATTGGTTGACGTCCCTGTCAATCAACTCTGCTCGAACTCAATGATCGCTGGAACATTCTTCAGGTCTTTTACGCACTTCCAAATGATTTCTTCGTCAGGGACGTATTTCCATTTTACCAAGAACTCTGTCAGTTCTCGTCTTCGTCTTCCAATACGGCGTGTACATTTGTCCAAAATTCGAGTGACTTCCTTCTCAATTGAATTCTTCATCCTGATAGGTGGACGCATCAACATGTTATGATGTTCGTCATCGGGGTCAGGATGATAGGGCTTCAGTATACTAACGTGGATGACAGGATGGATCTTCATCCACGAGGGTAACTGAACTTTATACGAGGTTTTTCTGACTTTCTCAATCACTTCAACTGATCCTTCATATTTTCGTACGAGGCGTTGGTCTCTCTAACCCTGAAAAGGGAATTGTTCTGGTTGCAACTTGATCAGAACTTTGTCCCCAGCCTGGAACTCGAGGGGGCTGCGTTTCTTATCAGCCCACTTTTTCATTCTCCTTGATGCTTTCTCTAGGTAGGCGCGTGCTATCTTGGAGGTTTGACTCCACTCTTTAGTGAAGTTATGCGTCTGAGGGCTTTTGCCTGCATAGGAGTGGTCCACCATATGTGGCATAAATTTCACATGATATTTGTTAAAGAAAATTCAAAGGAAACTATAAATTGATACATCTATAAAAATTTAGGATATAAATTAATACAATCATTAGTTTATATGCATGTATGTACGTGCAAGAACATGCACCATTCGTGGTATATGTAGATATTGTTCACAAAAAGAATCAATAAGTGTGTTTTTTTTATCTTATGGGGATGGACAACTAGTGTGTAGTAATTAGAAGGCAAGTCAAATGGATAGACAATTGGTTGGGAGGTTAATGATCAACACTCTTAACACTTTTAAGTCAATGTTTAAATCTTAGTAGTGTCGAGTTAAGTTTGGATAGTATTGTGTGTCTCTTTAGTGGGATAAGTCTCTTTTGTTTATAACGAAAAGTAAGGAGAGGAAGATTATATGACTAAGTTAGGAGGGTAAGTCTAGCCCTCCACGTGTGTTTGGTGTTGCTTCTTAGCTCAACTTTTGATGGCACTGATGGGGCCAATCATTGGTCTAATCCACCATGACTCGAAACCTCACCCCATAATACCACCATACATCATGCATCTAAATTGAGCATGGTAGTTGTTGGGTACAAAACTTGAAATTGATTTGTAACACATTCATATGTTTTTTAAATTTTAATATTAGATGTGAAGTCAATTTCAATCTTTCATAAAAAATTTACAAATATATTTTTCAATTCTCAAAGTTTAATCATCCAAATAAAACTTTTCAAAGATTAAAGTATACTTGAAGTCAACTTAATGTTTTAGACTTGTATAAATTAACATAATATTTTAGAAGTATCTTGTATAACTTAACCTTCTATTTTCATCCAAACATTCTTAGAATGCCTATTTCAATGGCTCCCACCGAAAAGAAAAAAAGTAATTGTTATCGAAAAATTATCTACTTAAATTTCAAAACATTTGAAAAAATGCTTTCGAATATTTTATAATTTTATATATTCTTATAGATTTTTTTTTTTTAATAATGACAAAATTAGGATGGAAGGAAAAATAATGACAAAAAATGAGATGTAGAATCGTATACCTGATACACAATTTAGACAAAATTGTAAATCCAATCTATGATTTTAAACTCCACATGGCTGCCACATTCAAGACTTTGCCATGTAGTATGTCATGTCCGAAATCGTGGACCTCGTCCACGAGCTCCAAAAAAAATAATAATAAAAACTTATTTGTTTCACCATCACTTTTAGAGGTGATCATTAGTCTAACAGGATCAATTCGGGACAAAAATTGATTTTATATTTTCGACGAAATAAGGAAAAGAAAAGTGAAGAAAGAAAAACAGAGAAGAAAACAAAAGATAATGAACTAACAAAAAAAATGAGAAACTAAGAAAGAAACGTGGAAAGAAAAATAAGAGTGAAAGAAGGAAGAGAACAAAACAATGGAGATTGAGAAGAAAATAAGAAGCAAAAAGGAAGAAGGAAAAAAAAAACTGTGTAAAAAAAAAAGAGAAGAATCTAATTTGTTACGCGAGAGAGGAGAGTAAAAGAGGGAAAAGAAGAGAGAATGGAAAAGTTGAATGGGTTTCTTGGATGTTGGGAGAGGAAGAAGAGATATAATAGCTATAATTGTTTTAGAAATTTAAAATGGTTTTCTCCAAAAACTATTATTGCCCATGTTTTTGAGTATTAATGAAATCTAATAACACATATTTGACCAGACTCATTCTCATCATTTCTTTCATATACGATTTTTTTAAATTAATGGACATATATAATATATTTGTTTAATAATGATATGAATTGTATTAATCCTCTTTTTTTTAATTTTTTTTCTTAAAAATAAAGTTATTTTAGATTTCCAATGTGAAGTTTGTGGACTCGTCCACGATTTTCAACGTGGTAAAGTCTTACATGTGGCTACCATGAAGAGTTTAAAATGAATATACGATTTTGTCGTGTAATCATGTACCAAGTGTACGATTTCTTCACCTTATTTTTATCATATTTTTTTCCAATCTTATTTTTTTTGTCATTATTTTTTAAAATAACTCCTTCCAATACAATATTCGTTTTAGAAAAACTTGAGGAAAAAGTTGATGCGAATTGAATTTTTGTCTCTAATAAAAGACGAGACTGACCCTTCCTTGGATTGTTTTTATTCTTTTTCATCTTCACAAACATCCATTGGTAAGAATTTTGAGATATCCTATTGGTATATTCGTTTTATAAAATCACAAGCAAACGTAAATGTCTAACTGAAACAACGATGGAAGGGGCAGTCACATTATTCCTTTTTCTTAAGAAAAGCTTGTTGTTGAAAACATTGAAATTTTAAAATTTTATTTACTCGCCTTTAAAATATAGAATCTAAGCTTCTAATATAAAATAGAGAAACAGCAAATTGGTCCTAATAATGATTCTACTAGTTACACTATATTATTTTTTCATCAACTAAGCTCTATGATAATATAACATCATTTTAATTAATTTTTTAGTACGGTCAAGATATATATATAGACAGAAGATTGAATTTGCAAATTACAACCAAGTCTAAATGGGCAAAATCGAGTGCAAAACCACATTAAGGTCATGTTTACCAAACCATAATGAAAATTAGTGTAATAATAATGAAATCTCATTGATGGACCAATCATAATTTGTTTGAATCGCAAATTGCTTTTGATTGTGTTTATTTAGAATTACGAAACTATCACATTTACTATTACTGTTACCATTTGACCCTAACCCTAAGGATAAAGGTAACATTAAATGTGACAGACTCATAATTCTCATATTACCATAATAATAATATGACAATATCTGTAACAGTAACAGTAAAAATAAAAGTAGGGGGTCCCACGTAATTTCCAAGCACAATCATATTGAGTACCCCTCCGTTCCTCAAATAGCGCATTATGATTACAGATTTGGAGGTGGACCTCACAGTTCATTACGATTACAAAACACAAGTAAACAACAAATGTAATCAATTGGGACCCATTTTTTACATTACCATTAATAGATTATGTTTTAGGTGAGGTAAACACTAAGCAACCTAAATGACTTATTACCTAATCAAGTTAGTTAGCAAATAGAAAGGAAAAAAGGGAAAGCAAAGCATTGAGAATTTACATCATAAATTACTTGTTAGCATTAAGGTAACAACAATAACAAGTTGATATAGCAAGGGAAAAGAGTTGATTACAAGGCAATGAAGAGTAAGTTCAATTGTACAGGAGTATTTTCGTTTTACACATACGTAATGTAATGAAACATTAGCTCTTAGGATAGTATAGTTCCTTCTTTTTCCTTTCACTATTGGAAGTAAGAAACAAAAGTGAGATAAAGTAAAAAAAATTATAATTTAATGAAAGAATGTAACCTTATTAGACATGATATTCTCATTTCATGTAAGACACACACACAACAAAAAAGGGGTGGAAAAAAAAAAGGTTTTAGCTATAGACTATACTGAGAAAGGAAAGGAAAACACATGCCTGAATGGTGCCTGCGAGAAGTCACCAATATCATTGACTCTGAGAATCGTCCTGATTTTTTACTTTGCCACGGAGCATGTCAGTGAAACTTCCTCGCATGATTCGTCTGAACCTAGTGTCCTCGGCTGGCGGCGGCAGTGTATGATTTGGTGGCTCAACGGCTTCGCTTGGAAATGGCTCCAAAGTTTCTTTCTTTCCCAACAGCCCACCATCACCACCAAAGAAATTGCTAACAGATGACGCGATTCCAAGATGTGCACCCATCACCTTACTGATGGTTTCAAATGTTCCTCCTGATCTCTCTTTCATTATGATTTCAAGAGCTTCCTTGTGTGCTGGATCCAGAGCATCGAAATCTCTTAAAAGATTTTGTATGGTAGGAAGGAACAACTCTCGTATGCTGGTTGCCGATAGGTCTAAGACAAGCATATAATTGTATGTGATTAAATTGTGAAAGTTTCACTACTAAAGAAGGCATGTCTGAGCATCCAATTTACAAGGATCACGAAATGAAACAAACCTGTAGCATCCAAAGCACGAATCGCCTCACAAAATGCATCAGCTCTCTCACGGCGACGCATCAATGCACTTGACGTAGGTAATGTGGCTGAGAGTTGAAAGATCTTGGATAAAAGATGTAACATGTTAAAGAAACAAATAAACTACATAATATGAATATGTACAATGTCCAGAAAGTAATATGCCTTCTTATTAGCCTACTAAAACAGTCCTAAATACTTATAGAATGATATTCAGAACGATGGCCAAGGATATAATCTCTAAGTCTTTCTGTTGTATGAGGTACAGCCACGACCAATGCACGGACCACAGCGATAGTAGCCTCATGGGATCCGTCTTCGAGGAAAGCATCCATTTGAACCCTTATCTTGTCCACTATCTAAGAGAATTTTACAAAAAAAAATAAATAAATAAAATTTAAAAAAAAAAAAAAAAAATCAAATCAGCACCACCTCTTAGTGCTCTAGAAGTCTAACAATATAGTCAATTTTAGCTAGGTAAAGATACGTACAATGTCATTCTTAAAATGTTGTGCAACGGCTCCAAATGCATCTATGCTTGCATACTTCACATTCAAGTTCGGGTCTGATCCCAAAGTAACCAGAGCAGGCAAAATGTGAGTAGACGCAACTTTTGAATCAGTGTAAGGTACCTAGCAATAATTTATATTTGATATAGCTTTCAATATGATGTGGAAATTAAACAGGTGACAATTCCGGAACAGTTAAGCTTACTATAACTTTTAGCAGATTGGCAGCACTGATCTTCATACTTATGTGAGAGCTAACAACCATCTCCCATAGAATATTAAAAATCATACCGTGGTGCTGTTCAAATGTGCTGCACAATGGAAAGAAACCTCAGAAGAGAAACTACAAATATTAACTACCTACATGTACTTATTTAGATACAAACCAAAAGAAGCGGACTGCATCTATGATCTCAGTATATTGATTTACTGAATGACTCTCCTCCTTAGTCCCTTCAACTAATAGTTTCCTCAAAAACTGCACCAACTCTTCCTCTTTACTAGGAGCGCCCAAAACACCAGCTAGAAGAAGTGGCAAAACACAAATTGTAGCAAGTCTTTCGCCCAAAATGGTTTTTGGTTTAAGAGCTTCAATAAATAAATCATCACCATATTAAGATGGTACGAAGAAATAATTTGCATAAATTAAGCCAAATATGCAATACTACTTGGGGAAATAATTGAATTTTAAGTCAATATGGGCCTTAATAATCCGAGCTTTAAGCTTAAAAAGGGCGATATTAGTGCCTCCTAAAATCAAAATTAGAACCAACCAAAAAATCCCACAGAATTTTTCTTTTTTTTTTTTTTTTTTTGATAAGAAATAAATCACAGAGAATTCAATCAACAAAATACCCAAAATCCAGCTATAAAAATGTCCAAAACCCAACTATAAAATGAAGTAAACGAACCTAACTGCAAAATAAACACCTACAAAAACAGTCTCATCCATCTGAAAAAAGGCCCAAAATTGGAAATTCCAATTATGGAAAATATTAATTTCACCATCTATCTGATTTCAATTCAATTTGATAAAATTAAACCTTTATGGTTAAACTTAACTCAGTCAACAAAGTACCCAAGTAAAATTTTTCCCAAACAATTACGTGATGTATTTGATTATTTACCTTTAATTCTTGAATGGATAGTTGAAGGGAAAAACGCCAAATCTGCATTTTCCCCAACTGCTACCAAGAATACAGGCAGCATAATATGTGTCAAATAAGGATCCCCGAAACATTCAGATACAGCCAATAGAAACTGCATAATCAAAAAACATAGAAATCGAAAAGGAGATTAGAGAATGAGGACAACGCACCAAAAACAAAATTAAAGTTAAAGAATGGCATTGAGAATGATGAGGCACCCTGGTAATTCGATTTCTTAAGTTGTCTTCTTTCTGAGGTAAGAAACAGGCCAGCTGTATTAAATCAGGAAAGCAGTCTACATGAATCCATTCAAATGCTGGCCATTCAATGCATCCCCTATACCAGTAGCACACAAGAGTCAAATTGATGTGAACCTCATTTACAAAGTGTTAGTGGTAAAAATTGAGAAAGGATCATATTCCAGTTGTTTAGAAAGTTTAGAAAAAACAATAACGAGAAAAGAGCAGAATTTACCCTGCATACAATTCAAGCACGGAAGTAGAGATTGTTTGTGTTACAGAAGAAAAGGGACTAGTTTCTATTGCTTTATGGTGCACAAACGGAAGCAATTCTGACAGCATTCTTAGTAAGACATCAACATTCCAGCGTTCACGTTCACCCAAAGCACGAAGATGAGACTCCACTGATCCTTCAACACCCGAAAGAGGTGGGCACCGCTTCAATTCAATATAGAGCAGATAATTTAGTGACAATTAATAAAGTTCCCAGCAAAGACAGAGAAGATGGTGGGATAAAAGTAAACCTGAGCAGAGCTCAAAATATGAGACAACAATACTCTTAAGACATGGTCTAATTTGTTTCCCCACTTTATAACTGCAGGAACCAGTTCCTTCATTGAAGTTTCCACAACCACACCAGCCGGATCGCAGATCAGCTGGAACATCATCTCCTCGACCTATAGGCAAACAAAATAAACATTATAAATTTTTTTAGGAAAAAAAACCATTGTATCCTAATACTTTCTTTTTTTCCCTCTTATGAGTCATCCTATCAATGGCAAGGGGAAACAGCTCCACTCCCCAGACCATGTGTTATCAACCCGTTCTAGAGCTTACATTGTAGCAAATTCTCTCAAGTCAGAATTCTTCTCCATGATTGCCTCGTAGCATATTTAGTGAGGCTGACCTTGTAATATTTGTCAATGTTTGGAAAGAGAGGAAGCAGAATAGCAAGATTATGAACAGCAGCCTCCCGCACAACAGTTGCAGAATCTTCAATCAGTTGTTGCACAATAGATAGAATAAGTGAATCACGAATCTCTGGCCGGACAAATTCTGCTAGCTCTCCACATGATTGAGCAACAAGTAGTCTACGTTCCTCATACATGTGATTTATCTGATATCAAATTGAAAATATAAATATTCCTTCAAAATGTAGACAAAAGGTACAAATGGTATCTCCTCTGAAGTAGACTGCAAAACTCACTTGTTCCCAGCACTGAGGGAGTAACTCTGTTTCTGTTCTCATCTCTCCAACACTCTTAGCAAGGGTAACACATGCCTAAATAGTAGACAAAAGCTTCAGTATGAATATAATAAAATAGCAACCTCCAAATATAGAGTTGAAGACATTAAAAAGAGGGGGGAAAAAACACACACACACGAAAACAAAACAAAACAAAGAAACAATGAAACACCCACATCCATGATGATACGTCTCTGCTGTTCATCTGGTCGCTTTATTAAATTAAACAGTGTGTGAGTTAAGGAATCCCTGGTGCCACTATCTGGATGACGTTCAATTGCACACATTATAAGAGGAAGAAGCTCCTGAAAGTCAGAACAAACACCAAATCAGTATATGGAATGAAGACAGATCTTTAATATATCATAGAGAGACTGAAAAGAACCTCACGATGATTGATCAAAACATAAGGAACTATCTTCGGCAAGGAATCTGCAAGTATCTGAATGGTCCCCAAACCCTGTCGAACAATTATCATAGTTCATATATCTAAGTTTAAAAGATTAACATGGAGAGATAGAGTAGACGAACATGAAAGATTTTTGGATATGCATTAGAATTGCAACAGGACCCGAGTAGAACAAAACAAATGCACCTTAAGCCTATGCTGGCATCATAAAAGCCTGATTCAAATGTGAACTTGCTGAGGAACTGATTATTTACCTTTTCAAAAACAGCTTCATCACATGGGTTGTCTGCTTTCACAGGTTGCACATTGTCTTCCGTAGATTGCTGACCACTTAGTTTGGAGATGCTTTCTTTATTTTCCATACAATTGTCATTATTTGTTGAAACTACCGAAAGTTCATGTAAAACGTCCTCCGATTTGCTCACATTGATACCAGAAGTTTGAGCAGCCAGTGACCGAGAATTTCCATTATCTACAACCATATTCCCTGCATCTGCCACATGAGCTAAAATGTTTTTGTCTTCATGTATCTCAACAACTCTGTCTTCTGCCTTCTCAGACACTTCCTTGGTAACAATTGGTTCAACAGGATACGAAGCATTCATATTTTTTGCTTTTAAAGTCTCAATTTCAATTTGCAGTAACTTTATTTCCTCCTTGTATGTTTCAGCAGATTGCAGTTGGCCAGGATCCACATCATTAGAAACTGAGTACAAGTTAGAATGAGATCCCTCAATATGCATTTTTAGTGCAGTGATTTCAGCTCTGCAGTCATTGAGTTCCTTTCTCTGGTGCTCCCAGGATTTCTTTAAATCTTGTACCTAAAGATAAGTACATATCACTTTATTAATTAGGAGAAAAATTAGGCAGCACCTCCAAAGTGTGTTGAGGTGAATATACCAGGCTTTCTTTGTCTTTAATTTCCTTCTGCATAGTTTCTAAAGACTTTGTTAATGCTCCTATCTGACCATCTGCCAAATCTTTGTTTCTTAGCAAGCTTTCCTTTTCATGATTTAATTTTTTGTTTGCTTCAAGCAAAGATTCATTCAGTCGCATCATTGCAATTTTTTCCTGTAAAGCAGACATATGGTAGTGATACAAACTGAAATTCAGAAAACAGTTTTTTCTTTTCGTTTCTTTTCTTTTTTCCAATAAATGAAATAGAGCTCACTAATACTAATTGGGGGGGGGGGGGGGGGGGGGACGACCCATCTGACATGGGAAGTACAGAAAAAAGATCCAGCTCCTGGTAGTCATAGGAAGATGAAAAATATTAAGTTTAAGACAGTGAACCCAACAAGAGGCACTTAAATATGCCTGACTCTAGGTGTTGGCTTCAAGAAGGGGCAGCAACAAATTGATGTTCCTATTCAGTACCAATATGTTGATGATGCCATTATTTTCTCTTCCGACAAGAGTGGTATTCTTGAAAATTGGTTCTTTCTCTTTAATACTTTTCAACAAACCTTGGTCCTTTTTTTGGTAGGATCCAACAAGCCTTGGTTCAAATTCAAACTATCAATTTATCCAAGACTCTTAAACAGGAACTATCGTTGTAGAGAAGGAAGGGGAACATATGGATAGAGACTCTTGGTGGCAAATTGTCTAGGAGGCTTCCCCAAGGGAAGACACCAATAGTCCAGGAGCTTTGGGAACCTGTTATAGATGGGATTAAACTGGCTGGGAAAGAATTTTCTAATGTCAAAAGAAGGTAGATTAACTTGGGCGCATCCAGTTTTATCTCAAAACTGATAATAACCACTTTCTTCTTATCAAAAGCTAAGGTAGCTGACAATATGACAAGGGCCTTAAAGAATTTCATCTAGAAAGAGTGGATGAAGAAGACAAAGGGTGCCATCTTGTCAATTAGAAATGGACCTCTCTACCTCCCTCCCCTTCGAGGTATTGGTGTCAGAAATTTGAGAAGCCTAATTGGACCCCCTTGATAGAAAAGATCAGTAGGAGGGTTGAGGCACAAATGAAGTTCGAGTTGCCCAGAAGTTGGACAGCTAAGCACATTCACTAGTAAACCAGCCCACTTCAAGTTGATAGTCAAAGTCAATACGATTAAATTGAATTTTCCTTTATAGTTGGTAGATAACGAACAAGGCAACATGTTAAAGTTGTGCAACTAAAGCTCGCTTATGGTCTTTTCTTCGAAATATAAAATAGCTTTTAGTGACTAACAAAAAAATTTTTTATTCCTTTTTGTGACAGTATGCTATTCTCTTCCTCTAATTAGAGTGTCATCCATCAGCCCTTTTTTGAAATTTTACTAGCTTACTGATGAACCTAAATTGGGGTTGCTTTATATAGTACCTTTTAGAGCCAAGCCTACCCCACCCTCAGCCACTAGTTTTCGAGCTTTCTTTGGTTAGATTGAAATGTTCAAGTATAATGGGGTATTAATATTTATCGGTAGCATCTAACTTTAGTCTTTAAATATTGCTTCCATGGAAAAACGTGAAAAGTAAAAAGGGTTTCTAATATTTATAAGAACTTTCTTTAAATTAACATAAGAGCAACTTGCAGACACTTGTATGAGGAACTACCGCAGCAGCTTCTGTGGTGGAGGATAGATATTGATAATAGTAGTGACGCAGGGCATCTGAAACACATGCAGGTGAGTTAGGCCAAACATCAAGGTCTTGATCTGTAACCTGCACACGAAAAGGTTAATGGAAAATCTAAAACACCCATGGATACCAAAGTACAATCTGAAGCACACTTTTTAGTACAAATTAGGGGTCGGGGGATTTGAACCATAGACTTGTTGGTCCTTAGCATACACCGATGCCGATTGAGCTAAGCTCTTTTTAGCATGTACAATCTGAAGCACATAATATGCAGACAAACACTTGCCCCTCAAGGCAGACTCTAGTTTTTTCCTTCTTGAAAAAAGAAAACTCAAAATAGGACTTTTTATTCATTACAAAAAAAACAAAACAAGAGAAGATTGAGACTGAGCACCCAAAAAATAGCCACTTCAAGAATTCAATTTTAAAATGATAACAAATTGATGAGTTATATATATACATACACATACATATATCTTAAATCCCCTATCAACCCAAAAGTTTAAGCTGATGAGTTACATAACAGCCACTTCAAGAATTCATTTTAAAAATAACAACAAATTGATGAGTTATATATATACATATATCTTAAATCCCTATCAACCCAAAAGTTTAAGCTGATGAGTTACGTAAATTTAATTATATCAATACCTTAATACTCCGTGAGTTTGCAAATTTATAGGGATCCAAAAAGTGAAAATCAATATTAATTGGAAAGGAAATACGTTACAGGGGTTTAAACACATAACCTATAGCTTTGATATCATATTAAATCATCATTTAACTCAAGCTTAAGTTGATGGATTATGTTAATATTTTAACTATATATATAAATGTATATATATATATATATATATATAGTTAAAGAAAGAAAAAGAAAAATGAAAAAGAAAACATATTTAGGAATACTTTAAATGAAACTATTTAAAGAAATTTTTGTATAATTCTGATAGAAACACAAACATTGCTTGCTCTGCACTTAAACCAGTTGTCTCTGACGTTGAACAACTTGAGTTATCATAGAAGTCATGTTTTCAAAAGTCATGACGTTATCTATTGAAGTTATTAAGATTATCTTTTTAACAGATGGAAACCAAAGAAGGTTTCTCAGCATCCCTCTTCTAGGAAAGTGATGGATATGACAACCAAAGAAAGTCCATAGATGATAGGACAACCAAACAAAAATCCATAATATTGCCTGGTGTATACCTCTTCATAAAATGTCATTGCAGTAAGTCGATAACCTGCTATAAGCAGATATTCCTTCACAGCGCAATTAAGATCTTGACGTTCATTGTCTTTAAGTGGACCCAATTCAGTCAAGGCATTCCCCTTTTCTTGATGAACCTCTTGCCGACCTCTAATGGTAGAGTCAGTCTTTGGATCTATTAAAATCAACCCAGAGAAATAACTTTGGGAATTGGATAATAGCTGATAAGCATTGACGAATCAAATAATCAATACTATTATCATTATCCACATACTACGCACATAGATAATTGAAATCATAGAGCATGGATTTGAGGCGTCAACAAGAATATCAAACACCCCAGTAGAAAAAAGAGGCCATCGTCGTTACCCTATAAACCTAATTTCTTTTGACGTTGCAATTGTAGAAAGCAAATAAAGTGAGGTCATTAAGGCTGCACTAGAACTTTTCTTCCTTTATTTCCAAACCCACTAATCTTTCCGGGAGCAGTTCTTCAAAATCTGAAATGCTGAAAAAGATACTTACCACTCAACTCAACTGAATGGGCCTCATTCTTTTTCTGCAATTCAATCTTCAATTTTGAAATGTCTTCTTGAGCTAACCGCAGCTCATACTCACTGATAGCTAACTTTTCTTCTATTGCTTCTTTCTCCTCCAACAAACTTTGAGGGTCTGCAACTGCTCCAAAATAGGAAAGAGAAAGCAAAGGAATATTACATCCAGAAACAAAACTAAATACCAGTATCATGATTGATACTCATTAAAAGAGCAAGTGAACAAAAATACAATGGTAGACAAGGTATCGACCCAGAAAGGAAGCCACAAGGATTGCAGAAAGATCCCCTAGTTGGGATTCATGGGGAAAAAAATGTAAAATTGCCAACAACAATAACAATAATAATTACAGCGAGCTCCAAAGTAGCCTTAGAATTAATGGTTTCTCAATTTTCAAACAATCCTTTCTGGTGAGCCTTAAATATTACAAGATTTATTTCCAACTACGCAGCCCAAAACAAAAACTTGTCTGCACAATCCGATGGGAGGAATGTTTTGATCTGCGATTATTTCTCCATTGGAATATGAGTTAAACTCAACTCTGAGTTGTCTAAAGGTCATAACCGAATTGCTATTTATTCAAACTTATTCTCTGCCTCTGTGTGTCTTGCTATATTTTGCCAGCTTATAAGTTCGATCGCATTATCACATATCCATGGGTAGTGAACTAATTTTCTCAACCCTAATGTACATCCACTACCTTACATAACGACAGTTGGGAAGTCCTGCATCAAACTTCCAGCATAAGCTATGATTCATTTCCTCCTTTTATCAAACAAAAAGAGGAAGTTAGAATACCAAGTCTAAGGATAATGTACAATCTCGTAAAAGCTTGTTGTTCATGCCAAAAGCTGGAATCGAAAATCTGGAAGATCTCGGTGATAATTTGTATTCGATTAAATAAATTATCGGAAAACAAATGTTTTACGTCAATGCACACTATCGAATTGCCATCGAGCAGAACAGAAACATTTGGAGCTCTAAACTCAAGATTGAGCGCGAATTTTAAAACCTTCCTACTTCAACAAAATTTGAAAGTAGTAGAAATCAACTAGTAACCACATTCGCATAATTTCTGAATGGAAGAAACCGAAGTAGAGTAAATACATACAAAGAAGATCAGAATCACGAATTCAACAAGATAGAGGAGGGGGGGAAAGAACCTCGAAGAGAATTGAAGCGAGTGATTTGATCAGGAGGAAAGTGAGCAGGATCGGAGAAGAAGTCCTTGAGGCGAATGGCCTGGGCATCCCGGCCATCGTCGAGAAGCTCGTGGAGGAGCTCAAATGCTGTCAACACATAGTTCTCCTCCAGCAAAAAGTTAACGACGCAATTGCACAACGAAGACCTTTCGACGTCCATGGAAGTTCGGTTTGCAGATTGGTCACATACTACTACCTCAGCTCAAACAGAACCATTGTTTCTGCTCAAACTCCATCTTCATTACGTCCCAATTCAATTGAAGGAGAGAGGAAAAAGCAGCAGCGAGCTCTGCTAGATCTCACCCTCTCCACTCTGATTTCAGCAAATCGGTAATTTTTGGATCTTCGTGTTTTCCCAGGAAATTAATATTTCGTTTCATTTTGTATGTGATGCCAAACTGCAGTTTTTAGTGTTTTTTTTTTTTTAATTATTATTATTATTATTATTTTAATTCATTTTCAGCATTACGCTTAATTTAATAATTTCGGTTTAATACTTCGATAAATAATAGAATTAAGTTGTTAAAAAAAACAATCATGTACTAAGACAGCATGAGGAAGTTTAAACTTTTATGGAAAATCGTCCAAAATAACCTGGAAAGTTTTTACATTTTAAAACTAGTATTTTTTTTTTTTTTTTTGTTAAAACTCGTTAATAGGTTTTTTTTGGGCCATTTCGGTCGAGGTCGCGCACAAGATTGAGTTGAGACGTTACAACTTCAAATTACCCAGTCGTATGAAAGGACTAAAATATCCTTGATGCAAAAGACTGAAACGTTACCTTCTTAGCAAGTTCCACTCCAATTTTTCACTTCTTTCTTCATCCACTAGTTTTCTTTGAAATCTTTTTCATCTCCACGTTTTCTTACATCTGTTTGTTTTTATTAACCATCGTTATAGTAGAGGTATTTCACTATTCCCTTTGTCTAGTTAAAAATTTTAGTTTTAATTTAATCAACCTAGGGTTTAGAAGATATCTGAGTAATATAAGAAATCTTAGGGGTGTAAATGGGTCAGGTCCGGTCGACTTTCAAGAAAAATCAACCCAACCCATTTACAGACTGGGTCGAGTGGGGTCGACAGATATGTATGGATATTCAAAAAAATAAAAAAAATAAAATGATAGCCCAAAAATTCAGTTGCGCCGCATGCTTCCCACATCTAAGTATGTTATATTTATATGTTAATCAAAATTAACTCTATATTAAATATGATTTAATATAATAATTTAATTTTTATATTAATTGTTTAATTAATGGTTAATTAAATAATTAACAAATGATGGAGAATAAAGGCTAGTATAAATATGTGATATTTATCTTCCAACCACCATCTTCAATGTAATTATATTAATGGCAAACTCCATCTTTGACTAGTCAAAGAAATAAAATTAAAGCTGAAATTACAATAAAAAGTTTGTGAACTTAATACAAAAATTCTTCAAAGTGCTTGCACTCATGAAAACTTAATGACTACTCCATGTTCCACTTCAATCGAGCAAACATTGACCTTCAGTACTCCAAATGGTCCTTCGTCTATTGGATTAGCATGCTCCATGTGAAATAAAGGATGAACCGATCCTCCTGAATCTTGTACATGAAGAATAAATGATTGTTAAATCTTTGCTGCTTTGGATCTTGTAATTGGTCCAACCAAAATGTACAAAATACCTTAATTCATATCATTTTCCCCCTCTTCAAAAGGATTCATACTCGAATCAGGAAATTCATCACCTACATCAGAAGGATTCAAGTCATCAACGTTGATTGTAGAATTTACCGAAAATTCTCCTGGAAGATCAATCTTATATGCATTGTTGTTTATTCTTTCAAGAACTTGAAAATGACTATCCCCCTTGGATGTAACTTTTTCTTTCTTTGAGATGGAAATCACTCCTTGCGAAAATGTACGCAAACCTAATCACCCGATTTAAAAATGAGTTCCCTTCTTCCTTTGTTAATTTTATAAGCAACTTTGGAGTTGTTTTTTTCAATCCTCTCTTTCACTTCTTTGTGCAAGGTTTTGATCAATTTTGTCTTATTTGTGGTTGCATCACTCACAAAGTCGTTAGAAGGAATAGGAAGCAAATCAAGAGGAGTAAGTGGATTGAATGCATAAACAACTTCAAAAGGGGAACAATGAATTGTATTATGAATTGCTCTATTGTATGCAAATTCAACAAATGGCAAAGAGCCTTCCCAAGACTTAATATTCTTTGAAATAATAGCTCTAAGTAAAGCATCAATATTCTAATCACTACATCAGTTTGTCCATCAGATTGAGGATGACAAGTAGTAGAAAACAAAAACTTCGTTCCCAACTTACCCCACAACACTTTCCAAAAGTAGCTTAAAAACTTAACATCTCCATAACTAACCATAGTTCGAGGAATTCCATGTAACCTTACCACTTCTCTAAAGAATAAGCCAGCCACGTGCATAGCATCATCAGTTTTCTTACATGCTATAAAATGTGACATTTTATTAAATCTGTCCTAAATAGCAAAGTTGTTATCTTTATCCTTTTTAGTCCTAGGCAAACTAAGAAAAAAAATCCATAGATATGTTAGTCAATGGTTCATTCGGCACATTCAAAGGTGTATAAAATCTGTTTGGTTGTGATCTGGATTTAGCATCTTTGCATTTAAAATATTGACTACAGACCTTATGCACATCATGCTTCATTAGGCCAAAAGAAGTGCTCATGCAACATATCATAGGTTTTATGAATCCCAAAATGCCTCATCAATCCACTTATATGGGCTTCTTTCACAAGTAAGTCTCTTGCAGAACATTTAGGAACACAAAGCTTACTTTTTTTAACAAAAATTCATGAAAAAAATAATAATCATCTATAGCTTTTCCATCAAGACAAGATGAATAAATTGTTCCAAAATCAATGTCATCTTTATATAACTCCTTAACATGCTCAGATCCAAGAATTTTTGCACTAAGAGAGGTAAAGAGATTGTACCTTCTTGACAAAGTATCAACCACCATATTTTCCTTACCTTGCTTATATTTGATAACATAGGAAAAAGTTTCGATAAATTTAATCCACTTTGCATGCCTACGATTCAATTTGCTTTGACCCTTAAGATGCTTCAAGCTTTCATGATCAGTATGAATCACAAACTCTCTTGGCCATAAGTAGTGTTGTCATACATGCAAAGCACAAACTAAATAAAACAATTCTTTATCATAGGTAGGATAGTTCAAAGTTGTCCCATTTAGTTTTTCACTAAAAGGGCTTCCCATCTTGCGTCAAAACAGCACATATGCCTTGCATCACACTCAATTTCAAAGGTCTTATCAAAGTTAGGCAAGACAAGTCAAATGGTGCATTGGTTAATGTGTCCTTAAGTTCATTAAAAGTTTTTTTTTTTTTTTTTTTTTTTTTTGCATTTCCTCCAATTCAAAAACAACATGATTTTTCACTAAATCATCCAATGGTGAAGCTATGGTACTAAAATCCTTTATGAATCTCCTATAGAAACTAGCTAGACCATGAAAACTCCTAACCTCACTTGCATTTTTGGGTGTTGGCCATTCTTTAATTGCGTTAATTTTATCTTTATCTACTTCTACTCCATTTTTACCAACTATGAAGTCAAGAAAGTTAACTTTTTCCATGCAAAAACTACACTTATCTAAATTAACATAGAGCTTCTCTTTTCTAAGTGTAATCAAAACAACCCTAACATGCTTTTCATGTTCAAACAAAGTCTCTGAATAAATCAAAATATCATCAAAATAAACAACAACAGATTTTCCTAAAAATTCACTCAAAACATGATTCAGTAGACGCATAAATGTATTAGGAGCATTAGTTAAACCAAAAGGCATAACAAGTCATTCATACAACCTAAATTTAGTTTTGAAAGTTGTTTTTTATTCATCTCCTCATGCATTCTAATTTGATGATATCCAGATTTCAAATCAAATTTTGTAAATAAACATGAACCATGCAATTCATCATGCATATCATCTAGCCTAGGGTTGGGATGACAATACATTTTAGTGATTTTGTTGATAGCTCTATAGTCCATACACATGTGCCAAGTTCCATCCTTCTTTGGCACCAATAAGACTAGTACAGAACATGGACTCGAGCTTTCTCGAACGTAGCCCTTCTCCATGTGCTTCCCCACTTGCCTCTGAATTTCTTTTGTCTTAGTCGGATTTGCTCTATAGGTTGGCCTATTTGAAATGGTAGCCCCAGTTAGGGGTGTGCATGAGTTGGATTAGATTGAAGAACTTTTTAGACCCAACTCAATTGTTCGAGTTGTAAATTTCTTCAACCCAAATAACTCTTATTAAAAATGAACTCAACCAAACCTAATCCAACATGAAACATTTGAGTTGGATTGGGTTGGTTCGGGTTACTTGGGTCATTTGTTTAAGTTTTTATTCTAAAATGAAATAAAATATTAATACATAAAAAATTGATTTAATTATTTTCATATGTTGAATTAAGATTTAAAACTCAATTTCAATGTATTTGAAAATTTTCTTTCCAAAGTCTAAAAAAACAAATTTCAAGGAGTTGGAGAAAAATTATCCAAAAATAATGCAATTAAATAAAACTAAAAAATAAACATATGTACATATGTACATATCATAAGTAAAAGAAATATGTATTTTAAAGTTAATAGTAAGTTCAAGTTGGCTTGAGTTATTTTAAATGAACCCATGAATCAACCCAACCCATAGAATTTTTATTTATTTGAACCTAGCCCAACCCAAAATAAGCATATGGATATATTAAGGTCTGATATTTAGCGACATCATTCGAGCATAATTCAGCAAACGTAAAGTTATAGGCAATATATGTTTCTTAGGAGAGATGAGGACGATGTCTGCCCCCGTACCACTCCTTCGTGTGCACCATCAAAGTATATAATCCAAGGCTCTGTGATTTCTATGAAGAAAACATCATCATCAGGCAAGTCTTCGAATAATTTCTAATTTGATGGAATTGGATGATCTGCTAAGAAGTCCGACAATGCTTATCCTTTAGTCGCCTTTTGTGACATATAGACAATGTCATATTGCTGGAGCATGATCGCCCATTTGGCTAGGCACTCAGAGATTATTGGTCTAGATAAAATGAACTTGATGGCGTCAATTTTTGCGACCAGGAAAACTGTGAAGGCCTGCATATAATGTCTCAGCTTATCGACGACAAAGAAGAGTGCAAGACATGTTTTCTCGATGGGAGAGTAGTTGATCTCAACTCCAGTTAAGATTCTACTTAGATAGTAGAGAGCACGCTTCTTTCGTTTCTACCCTTCTTGTGCCAACAATGCCCCCAATGATCTTTCTTGCACGACAATGTACAATATCAATGACTTGCCTGATACAGGAGCGCCTAAGACAGAAGGATAAAGCAAATATTTTTTTATGTTGTCATAAGCATTCTGACAGGCTTCATTCCACGTGAATTTCCCTTCTTTTCTCATTAGCCTTTGAAAAGGTTGGCACCGACCAACTAGATTGGAAATAAACCTCCGGATGTAAGTTAGATGCCCCTGAAGACTTCTTAACTTATGTCAATTTTTGGGACTTGGCATCTTTTGAATGTCATCGATCTTGAATTAGTCTATCTTAATCCCACGATGCCTTACAATGAAACCAAGAAACTTTCCTGAGGTCACACTGAACTCGCATTTGAGAGGGTTTATACTCAGCTAATCTTTTTGCAGGCAATCAAACATAACTCTTAAATTCTTCAGCTAATCTTGTCATTTCTTGGACTTAACCATGAAATCATCAACATATCATCGACATGTTTGTGCAGCATATCGTCAAAAGCATGTCGCGTTGGTAAGTAGCACTGACATTCTTCAACCCGAAGGGCGTCACCTTGTAACAATATTCCCTTTGGTGCCAAAAAGCCATTATTTCTTCATCTGCGAGAGCCATTCGTATTTGGTTATATCAAGAGGACCTATCTATAAAGGATAAGGCCTCGTGCCTAGTAGTCGCATCAACCATGATTTTTATGATGAGCAATGGAAAATCATCTTTTGGGCATGCATTATTTAGGTCACAAAAATCTACGCAAACACGAAGATGTCCGTTCTTCTTTCTAATAGGAACAATGTTGGCTATCCATGTTGGGTATTTGACTTTGCAAATGAATCTTACTTCAATCAACTTATTGGCTTCAGCTTCAATTCGAGGAATAAGCTCTGATCGATAGTGTCATTGAGCTTGTTTAACTGGTTGATGCCCTTGTTTGATCGTGAGATGATGGACTATTACTTTTGGATTAAGCCCCAACATCTCTTTGTATGACCAAGTGAATATGTCCCTATATACAGTGAATAAACTCATGTATTCACCCTCCTTCTCACTAGAGAGATGCACTAACAAAATTTGAGTGTGGTTCCTCTAATGTATTAAGATTCACTTCTTTGAGTTCATACACAATGGATTGACCACCATCTTCAACTGTCTGTGAGGCATCCTTCACATCTTCTTCAGACATTTCATTCTCTGATTCTTTGATAATGTGATGTGGTGACATGAAGCTTCACCTTCCTCCTGTTCCAAGCTTTCATTTTTAGAATTAGTGAATATAACGTCACACCTTTTCACCTTCAATGAGTCGTCACTTGTATTGAAAGTAACAAACATTTTTCTTTTCATTTGTGAAGGAACAATGCTCTGAATTTCCCTATCGCCCTTTGTTTCACAAGATGTCTTTTTTCCTGGTTGACTTCTAGTGTCCTCATGCCTAAGGCGGCGCCAAATTTATGCACAAGATATCGCTTCCTTCTTCTTTATAATTACATCAGAAACATCACTGTAAATCTCACCTTCACCTATTATCTCATTAGACCACTTTTTTTAGAGTGATTGTAAACCCCAAACCATATTTTCCCTAATTAAGTATGTTAATTAGCATGTTAATTAAGATTGAGTTTATGATAGGATTATGATTGTAGGGAAAAAGCTTGAAAATGAATGAAGAAGGAAGAAAATGTTCTAAATGTTAAGGTGGAAGCTCTCGGGTAGTAAGGTATGTAGGCACTTAGTAGGAATTTTGGTTAAGTATGGAAGCTAGGGGTGGTTGGCCTTGTGCGTTGAAGCGTGATGCCTAGTGTGTGGCAGCCATGTGCCATTGAGGTTAATTTAGGCGCATGATGAGTGTTAAAGCAAAGAGAGCGGCTAAGCGTTGGCCAAATGAGATGTCATGCGTTGGGCATGAGCTATGCAATGGTCGAGTATCAAGTTGAGGTTAAAAAAAATGGGGTGTTGACGCACGCAACTAGGGCAAGGACGCCTTAGGCGTTGTGGTTGTGCAAGCGTGTAATAGCCAGGTGGGGTATGCATTAAGTGAGGCCCTGGTGTTGGCCATTGGCCTATGGTTGGTTGAAAAGGCGATGACACACACGATTGAGGTTAGTTGGCTGTGAAGAGACAAGGTAAGGCCACATGATAGCCACAATGCTAAATGATGGTGCAAGGAGGATGCGCGGGCTGAGAAAGGTGCATGCGCCGAGTGTGCCTTGCGTTGATGAGAGATTGAAGGCCTATGCGTTGGTAGGTGTTTGAAAGAGTACCCATGTGTTGGTGATCACCGATTGTAGTGGCCAGTTGTCATGATTATGGAAGGTTAAAACCACTTAGTAGGATAGGTTGCAACATAAGCCTACTTAATGGCCATGCAGTTTCATGTATAAAAGAGAAGGCTCACTTCATAAACTTGGTTTGTGCAATTCTCTTGTGCTAAATGAGTGATTCTATAGCCATTTGAATGGTTAATGAGTGTAATTGTTGTTCCTGAGCTTTCGGAAGGAAATTCTTAGGAATTCGAGTTGAAATTTGAAGAATACCTCAAGAAGGTCAGGTTCTTGGGTGAATCTGGGCTAGAGGTGAAGATTGAAGGTTTCCAGCCAGACCACGAGGAATTTGAAGCTTAAATTTTAAGGCATTTGCAACTATTGAGCAAGCAGGCAACTCAATCGATAACCTGCAGGCACGCACAAAGGTTTGTTGACGGGAAATGTTGCGCCAGCATGCACGTAAGGTGTGGGCGCAAGAGTTATGCTGTGGGCGACAATGCGCGCACTGGTGTTAAGGTGATGCATGAAGGAAATCGGACATGAGGATTTCCATGAGCAGCAGAAGGATCTTTCTAAATTTCAATCATATATGAACATACACAATTACAGTCACAAACAGAAACAATAGGCTATGCGTAAAACAGAAATTACGACATGTTTTACTACACGATCAAGGGAAGAAATTAACATACCTTTAAATACTTAACTTCAAGACCCTTGATCACAAACGCTTGATCACAGTAATACAGCAACACACGAACGTTTATACAACACGACTACTACACTGCACGATCACAGCAAATTCAAACACTGCGATCTCTAAGATCACGTACACTCTAAACACCACGGACGGGCTCTACAAAACCTCGACTGTGTCGAGTTGAGTATGACACCACCAAAAAGGTTACCTTGGTATTCTCGGTGTGAAAATCCAGAGTGTAAGCTCTGTGTGGACTTGGTTAGAGGATGAGACTGAAAGAGAACAATCGTGTAAACAATTGAGCAAGTGGGAGATGATAAAGCCTAACGTATAGGTCGATGCCCAATCGTTTATCAAAAGCTATACGATTGTCTAACTAAATCTATGCAATTGTTTAGCTAATCGTCCAGCTGAGTGACTATCGTGTAAGAACACTCCACAATCATTTAGTCTCTCTAAGATGTCGTTTAGTAAATCTGATTTACTTGACAACCTATCCGTGAGAACTTTCCGAGATTGGAAATCTCAAATTAACAACTTCTCAAAATTAGGAAAACATTTTTCCTTTTATCTCACAGTTACCATGAAACCACCAATAACCTCCCATTAAATTGGTTATAGAGAAAAAGAGATAATTGTCTAATAATTAATATATAAATGATAACTACCTTATCATAATATATTTATAACCTATAGTTTTAATATTTCATCTCATGAAACATATAAATCATAACTCTTTTTCTATTCCATGGCACTTAATGTAAATCTCATTTGCATTAACCGTCCACTAGATGTATCTCATACATCATCCCGATCATACCATATACAATCAAATTACCTCTTGTCAATTTGAACATTTCAAATCAACACCAAGAACTGATCCTCAACTTGAATCCATTGAGCTACCAAGGGGACCTTATGGACCTGTAGCTCGAAGCTCCAATGGTACGTGAATAATTGACTAAACTCTTTAGTCACGGGATCCACCATTCATTAACTGCCAACCACTCCACTAAAGATTGACAGCTGAACTCTTCTTACTACATATATGTTATGTGTCTATCTTAACCAATCAACAGTGCGACAACCCTTCACAGATCACTTGTAAGTACAACTCGGCCAATAACCGTTATGGCCCTGTAGTTACATCTAACTCCTTAAGTACCATTGATCCCTCTAATGAACATGAATCATAGCCCTACTATGACTGAGTCCTCTCTTCCAAAGAGAAGTTGTGGCCACTATGTTCAAGCCTCGAAATCAGCCCTTAAGGGAGTAATCTATCTATTTACCCCTGCTTCGAGGAAGGAGTAAATTCATCTTGTGTAACTAAGTTCCTAATTCCCAAATCAGATAAGTCCCCAAAAAGGTAGACATGTTGAGTTGGCAATCTGGCCACTTTCACCCATACTAATCAAAGGACCGCTCTCAAAGGCAGGAATTCTCAAAACACTCAGGATTGAGATCATGTCACCTATGGTCATTTTGGTGAGATGTAAGTCACCAGTATCAGCGGCGTTATATATAGAGTCTAGTCATCTCGTGGTCCGATCTTATACAAACTTTTTGTATAGGACACCCCCGCTCGCATGTCACCACATGAATGGTCAGGATCTACCATCTATAGTGATTTACAACACTTGCAAACCTCTACAAAGCGGGCCGTATCTGTAGTATCACCAAGATCAGGTATCCCACCTTAATCCTTATACTACAGACCTATGTAGGTTATCACTTAGGGCATGATCCACTTGTATATCTCATATACATGCTCAAGTTTACATACGATAACCATGAAGCTTTATTTATTAGATATGAGTAAATTCCAAAATGAAATAACACTTATTTTATTCATAAAAAATGTATATAATTACAAACGACAAGACTCTGGGAGAATTAGGACACCAATCCCAACAATGCGATGGTGGCATGTGGCTGAGTGGGTGCATGGGCATGCATTGACACTTAGTGTGACATTGTTGGCCACATAGCTAAGCCATATAACCCAAGAAAGTTCTGAGTGTTGAACACATAAGGGAGGTATGCATTTAGCTAAAAGATTATGTTCTAAGTTGATTGTTAAGCTTTTTTATGTGAGTTAGTCTCACAAGGGGACTAATAGCATTGACCAAACATGTTAATCATTTCTATAGGGTTAATGCCAATAGGAAAGGCTTATCAATCCAAGGAAGAATGCCCAAGTTTGTGAGGGACAAAAATAAATGTTTTTTAAATGTTTAGTAAACGCTGATTTACTTAAAATACTAGTTTTCACACTTACAAGTAAGAATATGATAGTTTTCCAAGCAAACTAGTTTTCTAAGAGTTTTCTTAATGCATGCTCAATTTAAAGATGTTTATGAAAGCACATTGAAAGTATTTATATACTTTATGTTTTTAAAGAATGCATTAGTAGTTCATGAGTTTATGAGAAAAATGTTAAAGCATACGTTTATGTTATTTATGCTTTCAAGTATGCATGTCAATGAATAAGTTCTATGATGATTGTGATGAACTCAATCCTGAAGGACTTTAAGAAGGTATCTAGGGATGTTTTAATAAATGAACCCGATACTGTTGAGAAGGTATATGGGCCATATTACCTAAGGTATGATGGTACTTAGTTATTACCACGTGCATGTAAGTAGAGTTGATGTTGGTTGTGTTGAGATTACTCCATACCAACTAAGGATAGAGGTTGAGGGATTGAGCAAAAGGGTTCTCTCTCAACAAGGTTTAAAGAGGATTTATGATTTCAGAGATTCCATGTATTAAAAGTTTAAAGTATGAGTTTGTTTGGCAGGTTTCTGTATTAAGCATGATGATTATGTTTTATTAGTCACTCATTGGGCTAGTAGCTCATTCTTTCCAAATGTTTTCCTTTTCCCCAAGTAGTGGTCATTTTCCCAAAAGTTAGTTGCCTTGCTACTCTGCCACTTAAGGACTAGTTACAGCTTAAAGTTTGAAGAGAAGTTTTAGGTGTTTACCTTGTTAATATCTGTACATATGTGTTGTTCATGTTAGAGACTAGTAAAGAGTGTTGGGACCTACTAGACTTGTATCTATTAATATGATGTAAATATGTTGTGTGTTGAATCCTTGTTATGTTAATTGGGCTTGAGTATCTATAGTATGTTATATGTTGTTGATGAGTTTCCAAGGTTCTTAGGGTAGGTTAAGGATGTAAGTTAAGCAATGGATGCTACAAAAAGGTTGGTAACTGCTGCCGTCACATTCTCTTCTGGATTATGAGGGTAATTTGGGAGGGGGTGTGACGGTGATTCTCAATACCTTCACACTTAAGGTGACAGAAAACTAACATGCAAGATTTTCCTGTGGTTCCATTTAATCTTTCAAAGGTTGATGGTCTTGTTATCACTAGACCTTAACAAACAATTTCCTCTCCTTTGGAAGGTATAGTTAACCTTTGAAAAGTTGACCGTTGGAAAAGGTTGGGCGTCAGATGCTGATTTTCTTCCTCTATTTTCATCATACTTAGTCTTTCAAAGACTAAAGCACGTGTAATAGACAGTTTAATGCAGCCAAAGATTGAGGTTCTTTGATCAATGCCCTCTTTCTCTTCTGAGTCATCAACCTCTCTACAATTATATGATTGTTGTCAACTACTTTTTCCTTCCCCTATCTAGTTTTACGAATTGACTCAGGCATCCTATATCCAAGTCCTTTTCTTGTCGCGGGTATAGCATGGCTCTCTTGCAAGAGCTTTTTCTGGAACGAAGAAAGCTCAGGCTACTTGTAGATTTTTAGATTCTTGAACCCGGTGTGAGCTATGAAGTCATAACCTGCTTTTGTCAACAATTTATAAGCCTTAGGGTTGAACCATCCTTCATATGTCTTTTAGGTAGATTCACTTTTTTTAGGTCTACTTTTGGTTCACGAACTTCTTGTTTTTTTATCTTTGTAAACGGTGTAACAAAACTCTCTTTTAAGATTTCGATATCACCAATTTTTAAGCCCTTTGAGTATTCTACAAATGATGACTCACCCCCCCCTACGTCTTGACAAAGGAACATGGCACAAGATTGGTGGGTCTGTAGCTTTTTTCACCTTTTAAAACTTAGTCCCTGTAGTGATAGTAGACGTTTCACCTTTTTTAAAGTTAGAAATATTTTACTTGTTGCTTGACTCTTTCCTCAGGCCACACATTATTCCATGTCATATTACCAATTTTCAAGCCCTTTAAGCATGCTTTCTAATTAAATCACTGAGAGGAAGGGGAGATAAAAAAACTTGCCCTTGAAGAAAAAATACTTTTCACATTTCCTCTCCTGGGATCACGAACTCCTCTATATCACGTACATTTCTTCATGAACACAACAAAAGAAAGTATCTCTTAGACACCACCACAAGTGACTTCCTCACCATTCTCAAGGTGAGAATCAAGAAGGAATTGTGGGCTCTTCTGGATAATTTTGGTGAGGGAGAGGGAGTATCTCTTTGGAGAGATTTTTCGCAAGGAGGAAAAAGATAATTCTTGCAGAGAGAATTCAGCCAATTGTTTCACGTATCATTCCCTTCCTTCCCTGTGTACCTGTATATGAGAGAGATGAGGGGAGTTATTCATAACTCCCTTCGTCACGTGAAATAACTTCCAAGGGAGTTATTTTACATTTTAATTATATTAAAATAATATAATTAAAACAACCTTATATTATATCATGTATAATATAACTTATAGTTTATATTAAATCATAAAGAATGTGAACTAACTTTATATTCTCTCATATAACTTATAGTTTTAATATGAATCATATTCATATTAATTTCAACCTATAGTTTTTTATATGAATCTCATTCATATAATTAATATTTGAATCATATTCAAATATTTATCTCTCTCATTAAACTTTATATTATAATGTATCGTATAAATTATATTAATTTCATCTCATACAATTAATTTCCTTTACTTAATTTGAACAATTCAAATCAATCGAAAATTAATTGATTCTTATTAAACCCATATTGATCTAGCAAGGGGACCGTATGGACCTACATATAAGAAACTCCAATGATACGAGATTAATTAACTAAACTTTTCAATTAAATTAATTAACACTCATTAACTGTCAATCACTCTACTAAAGTGTTGGGGTTGATGCCTTAAACTCTCGTAGGGTCCTGTAGTTTGTAAATATCTATATGAACAAACGCTTGTGATGTAATAATATGAGATATTTTCTTCACTGTTGTCTATGAAATATGAGATATTTTATTTTCCTTTACCACAAACCAATAAACTAAGATCCCTGGTTGTCATTGTAACTTAAGCATGTATGTAGAGACATACAAGTGGATCATGCCTTAAGTGATAACCTAAATGGTCTATAGTATATGGATAAAGGAGGGAAACCTTATCCTGGTGACACTACGGATACAACCCACATCGTAGATGTTACAAGTGTTGTAAAGTGCTACAGATGGTCTGATCCTGATCATTCATGTGGAGACATGCAAACGAGGGTGTCCTATCCAAAGGAGTTTGTATAATACCGGACCACGAAGTGTTTAGTCTCATTATATAATTCCATTCATAACAGAGACTTTCATTTCACTAGGATGACCATAGGTAACATGACTTTAATCTTGAGTGAGTTGGGAACTCCTGCTTATAAGGGCGGTTCTTTTATTTGCATGGGTGCGAGTGACCAGATTGCTGACTCAAACCTACCACTTTGGGAATTCGTCTGATTGGGAAGTTGGGAACTCGGTTACACAAGATGGAATTCACTATTTCCCCGAAGCAGGGGTAAGTAGATAGATTACTCCCTTAAGGGCTGATTTCGGGGCTTCGGCACACATCTTCTCATGGCCCAAGAGGTGCCCACTTATAGTAGGACTATGATACTTAAGGAGTTAGATATAACTACAGGGGCAAAATGGTAAATTGGCCCAGTTGTATTTACGAGTGATCTGTGAAGGGTTATCGTACTGTTGATTGGTTATATCTGATGAACACAGAAATATATCTATGGTGAGAAGAGTGCAGTTGGCAGTCTTTAGTGGAGTGCCCGACAATTAACGTATGGTGGTTCTCGTGATTAAAGAGTTCAGTCAGTTATTCACGTACCGTTGGAGCTTCAAGCTATAAGTTCATAAAGTCCCCTTGGTAGCTCAATGGATACAAGTTGAGAATTAATTTTTAGGTCAGTTTGAAGTGTTCAAATTGACAAGAGAGAGTTTGATTATATATGAGATGATTAAACTAGTTCAATTATATGTAATATAACTGATATGATGTATGAGATACATTAGTTGGGGGATTTTGATATAAATGTGATTTATATTAAGTAAAGAAGAAAAGGAACTATGGTTAAATATTATATATGATGTGATATTAAAACTATAGGTTATAAATATAATATTTTAAGTTAGTTATTATATTTATTTATAATTAAAAACAATTATATGATAAGTTTGGATGGTTTCTCCTAGAACCGTGCGTAAAAGTGGGAGGTTATTTTTCAGTTTTCATAACTGAAAGATAAAATGAAAAATGTTTTCATTTTGTAAAGAATCGCTTCATTAAGAGCATTACTAATCGTTTAGCTGATTAGAGACTATACGATAGCCTTCTAAGCGAGAGCCTAAACGATCGTGTAAAGCAGCTTTGACTAAACGATCGTGTAAAGCCTGTTTTTCTAAACGATTGTGTACCTGCTGAGTTTTACTAAACGATTAAGCACACAAAGTCTATGCGATAGAAAGTTCCTTCTCCCACTTGTTTGATCGTATAGTCCGATCGTTGTTTCCTCCATCCCTCTACCAAATCCAACAAAGCCCACACCTCTTGTTAATTCTCACTTCGAGAATACTAAGGTTTCTGAGTGGTGGTGTCTGAGAGGTTGCTTGTTCGTGGAAAAGATTGTTTGTGACCACTAGACGATTGGGTAGGCGATTTGGGCGAGAGCGAGAGATTATTGTTCCAGTCTTCACGAGAGCGAGAGAAATCCAGAAGAAGAGTTCTTCAAAGGTATGGCTCTCGTTCCCTTGTGTATTTATTTATGAAAGCATGTTGTAATTTGTTAGAAGATGCATAACTAGTTTGTATGTTTGTGAATGCCTTTACTTTTGTCACAATGGATTTGGATCGATCGTGCTTCCACACATGGGTTCTTTTTGATAAAAGATTCTTCAATTGGGATCAGGAAAATCAAGCTTTTAACCAAGCTTTGCAAGAAAAAAGGCCAAGCCTGGTTTTGATTTTCTTCAATTACATGCTCTCCTGGAAGGAACTCCTCTCGTGCCTATCGGTGTCTCGTCCTTTCGCTCGGGTGCTCCCTACCCCTCGCATTGACTGAGATTCATTCTTTTTTAGCCAAGGTGATCGACCTGACTTTTCTAGAAGGAGTCGAGTACCTTCCAGTAATGGCGAACAAGGGTCCCGCCGGGATTTCCCTTTTTTTCTGATTGCAGCAAATACTGAAACAGCTTTCGCCCTCCTTGGTGCTCGCCAAGATGCCAGCATCTGATTGGTGCATGATCCTCATCGCTTCATCACCTAATAGACAGGAGGGCTTGATGGGACTAGGGAAGATGGGTGGATTATAGATCTAAGGGCAGATCGGATCGAAGGTTTGTCCATTAGGATTGGGCATGGATGAGCCTCTGAGGTACTCATGTGTGATCGCAGATTCCAAGGTAGCTGTCGTGAACATCAGCATGAAGGTTCCAGATCCAAGTGGTAGTATCAGGACCCTTAGCTATTGTTTTCGAGAAATGACCTGGTCTGGCCCATTCCTCGAAAGAAGTTTTTATAGGAAGGCTAAATATTCCTGGGTGACCGATAGTGAAGTAGTACCGTGAGGGAAGGGTGAAAAAAACCCCCATCGGGGAGTGAAATAAAACATGAAACCGTAAGCTTCCAAGCAGTGGGACGAGACCAAGACTCTTTCTATTTGAGATAGTTGCCTTTTTACAGTGGAGGTTAGAATAGCTGCCATAAAGAGCTCAAGAGACTCGGATTAGTTCAAATGCTCAGGACCAAGGGGCATAGCAGCTATATAGAGCTTTTGCACATTTTCGTTAATCCATGAACAGGATCTATATAGACACATAGGCCCATAGATCCATACATCTCGATCGAAAAAGAATCAATAGAAAAAGAAAGAATCGGAATTGATCGATATATTTCTCGAAACAAACAAAAAGGAAACGAAACAAAAGACGTCCTGATTATTCAAAACTTAATCCAATCCTATGTACGGGTCAATCTAATCTCACATATCCTACTATTTTCCACGATAATTCTGATTTATTGGCAAAGAGGCGATTGGGTTGAAAAAATAAAGGATTTCTAACCATCTTTTTTATCCTCAAATATAAACCGATTAGATGGCAAAAGAAAGGATAGAGAGTCCGTTGATAAGTCTTACCTATTTACGAGGTATCTATTATTATTCTTTTTTTACTATAATACCTTGTTTTGACTGTATCGCACTATGTATCATTTGATAACCTACCAAATAAAAGGCTTGTTCGGGAAGACTATCTAATTCTCCGGAAAGGATTAATTTAAACCCTCTAATTGTTTCTGCTAGGCCAACGTATTTCCCGGGGGAACCAGTAAATAGTTCTGCTACCCAAATCCATTGCTATATAGAATTGCATTTACATTCTTGATGGGTGTTAAGCATGTCTACATTCTGTTTAAGTGTTAAATATGTTTGTGCATGTGGATTAATGGAGTTTCTAGGATGATTGCCTCTGGCTATTAATTCTTTTGCATTTTCAAAGTTAATTGTAAGGGCCCCTGTGTTTTTGGGCATATTAACTTGCTATCGAGTCTGTAATTCAAAGTGTTTGAGTTAGTTTGAGTAGCTCGTGATGAAGCTTTGAGGCATGGTGATGCAGATTACTTCGAGGAAGAAGAAGACCAAGTGTGGTCAGATGGTGTAAACGATGGGGTAAGCGATCATTGAGTATGGGATACTCGGCTGCAAGGTTGACGCACGTGCACCAAACGATAGTGTAGGTCAGCATGCTTCATCGCATAGTCACTGACTACACGATCACGGGGTAAATGTTACTTATCGCTTGTTCTTCGATCATCTAGATAATCATGCTTCACAACATTGTAGTCGTCTACACGATCGTTTAGACTTACATTTAATATTAGTGTACTAAACAATTGAGTGGCCTCATGCTTCATCGCATAGTTAAAGGCACTCAATCGTTGCTACATGATCATGGCTACTCGACCATTTTACTAAACAATCAGTAGGAAGACTTCGCCCGGATGGTTCAAGACTCAGTTCGCTTGTGAATCGGTTTGCTTAATGGTTTTATGTAATAGATAGAATTTAATTCCGGTTTTTTAGGCTAATCATCCTGGTCCATTAATTTTGTGAATGTACATAAGATGTAAACGTTATTATATGTCATATAGTATGCCATATAGTTGAAATCCCACCATTTGTTATGCATTAGTCATGCATCATCTCTATATTATAAGAGTTATGATATAGTAGTTTGCATGATTAAATTACTTAAGAGCATGCTCATGCATCATATAATAGAAAAGTTATATTTATGCATACACTAAGCATATTCATGCATCATCTTTATATTATAAGTGTTATAGTATAAGGGTATATGGAAGCATGTATGCTTAGTTCTTTACCAAGTATATAAGAGTTATATATAGTAATGAATGGACATTGCATGGAGCATGACACATAGGTTAAATTTATAAGAGTTAAATACCTAGTTTTGCTTAGTGGTGTGAATGGTTTGGTTTTTTCTTTTATAAGAGTTATAAGGAAAATTAGAACTAAAATCAATAAGAAAGACATGCATGCGAACTTAGGCTTAAATCATGTTTAAAAAAGTTTTAAAATTTGATGGAGATAGACCTAAGATCACGGTTCTAATGAGATTAGAAACCTAAGGTTTAATCTTTTAATCAGTTTAATTAAATTGACTAATAAAAGATTAAATATGTACCAAATCTATATATAAGAGACTTTTGTCTAAGGCGGGTTCTGTCTAGGCTGGGTACTTAAGCTGACGAAAACGAAACACCCCTACTTGGGAATCTACCTAGAAAGGTGAATTAGATAGATTTGATGCATGCATGCAAATTTGATGATAATCCATTAAAGAGTTTAACGAGACTTAATTCGAACTTGTTTAATTATCAAAGACAAGAGTTGTTTTTTAGCAAATTAAACACATTTAGATAAAATCAGTAGCCGAATGATCTAAGTTAATGAACCCCTAGGTAGAACATTCAGTGGGAGGTACTTGGGATATATGATACTTCACTTAAACCTCTTCACGTTTTTCCTTTTATGTTCACACTGTGAGATCTATCCTTGGCCTTGAGGCACCTAGGAGTGTCCCCCTAAAGGATGGTGTTTGGGTAGGTCACTACCAAAATGAATGGAGAGAATGTTCATAGTAAATGGGAGCAGGACGTGTGACACATATCCCACGGTCTCTCTCATTAGGTTGGATAACGTTTCTGTGCATCGCCTCGAGGCACCCTAGGAGTGTCCCCCTAAAGGATGGCAGTTTTGCACGACTCTTTATCTGATCTCTTGTATAGGATAAGGTCGTTTTAATCTCTTGTCCTAATCTGCTTTTTCACTACGGTGGGCGTATTAGAGCAGGACTTTAATGCTGAAAATAAAGGGTTACACTTACGTAAAATCGTTAAAGGTTAACAGATCTGAACTGAAAAATGGTGACTGTAAGAGTCAGTTACAAGAGTTATTTCTGTCTAATGATTGAGAATGTCTCATCCCGATGAAGGGGCACTTGATCACCCCACCGGTGACTTTTTTCCTGCCTTTCTGGGACATCATTGTGAAATAGATATCTTTTCACTTAAGGTACATGGAAACTATTTTGCTAAAATTAAAATTGGTGTTAAAAGTGGTAATGCATAGACTTATTAAGTTTGTTCATGTTTTTCAGCAACGTTAAATGGCTACAGCCACATTAGATCTTTTAAGTGCCGATAAGTGGATTGGCAAGAATCACGCTAGTTGGAAAAACATGATAACTACAATATGAAGGAACACTTATCAAAGAGGACCTATGAGCAGAAGCAAGATCGTTCAAAATTCATGTGACAGAAAAACAAGCATTCACAAACATATATACAAGTTATGCATCACAGAATAAATTATGGCATGCTTTCAACAAATTAAATACAAAAGAACAAGAGACTCACCTTTGAATAACTTTTCTTCTCTTTATCTCCTATTCTCACCAAGAATGCCAAGCCAATTGTCTACAAATCTCGCTGTCGCTCAGTAAACGAAAACTTTTCTCCACGAATAGGCAACAACTTGGACACCACCACTCAGTGACCTTGGTATTCTCGAAGTGAGAATCTAGGAGGTGTGGGCTCTATTGGATTTGGTAGAGGGAAGGAGGAAACACGATCGTATTCAATGACCAAGCAAGTGGGAGTGGTTTTGTGTCTATCATATAGACGGGTGCTTGATCGTTTAGAAAAGGTGCACGATCGTTTAGGTAATCAGGTCTGATTGTTTAGATGATCGTTTAGAGAATCTCGCTCTCGCACACGATTGTTTAGTAAAAGCTATACAATCGTTTAGGTAGACTGCGCGTGTACACGATCGTTTAGGAAAACTTGAGCTGTCGTGTAGGCTCCAGTTAGCTAAACGATAGACAGTGTATGATCTGTGAAGTGATTATCCGATTCCTATACAAAATGAAAACAATTTTCATTTTATCCTTTCAGTTATGAAAACTGAATGCAACCTCCCACTTTTACGCCCGATTATGGAGAAAACCACCAACAATTATCTCATAATTGTTTAATTATAAATAAATATAATAACTAACTTATCATATTATATTTATAACCTATAGTATTAATATCACATCATATGCAAAATATAAACCATAGTCCTTTTCTCCTCCACTAGATATAAATCGTATTTATATCCTTTTCCTCCAATTAATGTATCTCATACATTATGTCAATTATATCATATATAACTGAACCAGTTTAATCATATCATATATAATCAAACTCCCTCTTGTCAATTTGAACACTTCAAATTGACCCAAAAACTGATTCTCAACTTGAATCCATTGAGCTACCAAGGGGACCTTAGAACCTATAGCTTGAAGCTCTAACGGTACGTGAATAGCTGACTAAACTCTTTAGCCACGAGATCCACCATTCGTTATCTATTGAGCACACCACTAAAGACCGACAGTTGCACTCTTCTCAGTATAGATATATTTCTGTGTCCATCGAATATAACCAATCAACAATACGATAACCCTTTATAGATGCTCGTAAGTACAGCTAGGCCAATTTACCGTTTTGCCCCTGTAGTTACATCTAACTCCTTAAGTACTACTGTTCCCTCTAATGAACAATACAACATAGTCCTACTATGTGTGGACACCTCTTAGGCCATGAGAAAGTGTGTGACGCCACATTGTTCAAGCCTCGGAATAAGCCCTTAAGGGAGCAATCTATCTACTTACCCCTACTTTGGGGAAGGACTGAATATCATCTTGTGTAGCTGAGTTCATAGCTCCCAAATTAGACAAATCCCCAAAGTGGTAGGTTTGAGTCGGCAATTTGGCCATTCGCACCCATGCAAATCAAAGGACTGTCCTCAAAGGTAGGAGTTCCCAACTCACTCAGGATTAAGGTCATGTTACCTATGGTCATCCTAGTAAAGTGAAGTCGCTGTCATGAATGGCGTTATATAACGAGACTATAACAATTCGTGGTCCGATCTTATACAAACTTCTTTGTATAGGACACCCTCACTCACATGTCTTCACATGAATGATCAGAATCAGACCATCTATAGCATGTCACAACACTTGTAACAATCTACAAAGCAGACCGCATCCGTAGTGTCACTAGGATAAGGTTTTTCTCCTATATCCATATACTACAGACCATTTTGGTTATCACTTAAGGCATGATCCACCTGTATGTCTCCACATACATGCTTAAGTTACAACGAAAACCAGAGATCTTAGTTTATTGGTTTGTGGTAAAGCAATTAAAACATCCCATGTTTCATAGACAATAATGAAGAAAATATCATATATTATTACATCACAAGCGTTTGTTCAATACAGTGTTTATAAACTACAGGACCTAATGAGAGTTTAGGGCATCATCCCCAACAATCTTTCACTTGTTCTAAAGCGAGTAGGGTGTACAATACAACAAGTACAAAACAATAAACTAGGGCACTAAGGCCCAACACAAAAATCTCCCACTTGCTCTAGTCCAGCGACAGGCGGTCCCGTAGACCCATGCTCTAAAGGTGACCCTAAAAAACTATAGCCGTGAGAGCCTTCGTAAATGGGTCAGCAACGTTGTGCTCCGAAGCGATCTTCATGACTATCACGTCTCTTTAATGCACTATCTCGCAGATGAGATGATACTTTCGCTCTATATGTTTGCCGCGCTTGTGATTCTTAGGCTCTCTGGAGTTCGCTACAGCACCACTATTATCACAAAAAAGGGCGATGGGCCTAGACATGTCTGGAACAACTTCCAGATCAATCAGGAACTTCTTGAGCTAAACGGACTTCTTAACAGCTTCACAAGCTGCTACATACTCAGCTTCCATCATGGAGTCGACGATGCACCCCTACTTAGTGCTTCGTCATACTACAACTCCTCCGTTAAGAGTAAAAACTGACCCTAAAGTGGATTTCTAAGAATCTTTATCAATCCTAAAGTCAGAGTCTATGTATCCAGTAAGGATCAAATCCTTAGATCCATACACGAGTATGTAGTCCCTCATTCTCCGAAGATACTTGAGGATGTTTTTGACTACGGCCCAGTGACCCTATCCTGGATTGGACTGATACCTACTGACTATCCCCATAGCGTAGCAGATGTCTGGTCTAGTACAGAGCATTGCATACATCAAACTGCCAACAGCAGATGCATAGGGGACCCATCTCATCTCCTCAACATCTTGAGGTGTCTTAAGACACATTTTCTTAGGCAATGTAACTCCATGCCTGAAAGGCAGTAGGCCCCTTCTGGAGTTCTGCAACGAGTATTTAAGCAACATCTTGTTAATGTACGATGTTTGAGCCAGTGCTAGCACTTTGTTCTTTCGATCCTGAAAGATCTGAATACCAAGAACAAACTGAGTCTCTCCCAAATCTTTCATTTGGAATTGGGTCACTAGCCAGTTCTTAACTGCCATCAATAAACCTACATCATTCCCAATGAATAGGATATCGTCTACATACAACACCAGGAAAACTACTGAACTATTAATGGTTTTCTTGTAAAAACAAGGCTCATCAACATTTTGGTCAAAGTCCTACGATTTGATCGCAATATCAAGCCAAATGTTCTAAGATCGAGACGCTTATTTCAGTTCATAAATGGACCAATTTAGTTTGCAAAATTTTTGCTTTTGACCTTGGGCTATGAATCCCTTGGGTTGGACCATATAAAAAGTCTCCTCAAGATTACCATTCAGAAAGGAAGTCTTGACGTCCATTTGCCATATCTCATAGTCATAATAAGAGGCAATGGGCAAGAGGATGCAGATAGACTTCGACATGGCAACAGGTGAGAAATTCTCCTCATAGTCGACTCCCTCCACCTCGGTATAACCCTTTGCCACAAGTCTAGCCTTGAAGGTTTGCACCTTCCCATCGACACCCCGTTTTCTCTTGTAGATCCATTTACATCATATAGGTTTTACCCCATCAGGTTGATCTACAAGATCCCATATTAAGTTGAAGTACATCAACTCCATCTCGAGATCCATGGCTTTGACCCATTCATCTCGGTCAACATCCTCCATTTTCTTCTGATAAGAAAACGGATCCTTAATCTTGCCATCTGCTACCATAGCCAGGATTTCAGTGAAACCCATATAGGGAACAGATGGGTTCGCAACCCTCCCACTACGTCAAGATTCCCTCAACTCTTGAGGTGGAACTAACCTACCAAATGAACTACCATCAACAACTCTTGCTGATGGAGCAGGCCCTTCAACAACTATGTTGAAGTTTCAGTAGTTTCGTTGGAAAGCTCACACAACACGATCTTACTGGGTGGACTATGCTTCCTCATATGATCCTCCTCAAGGAAGGTAGCGTTCATAGACACAAACACTCTGTTATCCTTAGGATCATAAAAGTAACCCCCTCGTGTACCTTTAGGGTAGCCTACAAATAGGCACAACCTCGAACGTGGTTCAAATTTCTTCTTTGGAACTGCTTCTACAAAGAGAGTTCTTGAACAACTTCTGCAGCACAAGACGCACCGTTAGCATGATGGAGCTGACAAACAATAAACAACGAAAGATGGAGCCGGTCATCGGTTATATAAACCGATGGAGAGCTCTAAGTCTGGATTGCAAAGATAGACTCACGGAGTTATCTGCAGTAGATATGTGCACCCAAGTCATGCACTAGGAACTTCTTTACATCTTATAAGGAATTAAACCTCATACATTTGAGGAGTTGGCAACTCGCGCTCATGACATAGAGTTGAGCATCATCAATAGGGAAACTAAAGATTTCCTAGTCCCTAAAGGGAGAAAATACAAGAATGAAATCAAGGGCACTAAAAAGATTGTGAATAGTGCCACGAAAGAATATATGGTCGTTCATGTGACCTTGCTGAAATTTTCCTCCAAAGAAAAAGAAACAAGGTTTGAAAGAAAGCATGATGGCGGCAAAATGTGTCACCCAACTTCTAAAGAAAGACAGGAGAAGGTTTATCCATTCCCTGACTCTGATGTGGCAGACTTGTTGGAGCAACTATTAGAGAAACAACCCATTCAACTGCCAGAGTGCAAGTGACGAAAGCAGTTAGGGAAAGTCACGACCTCAACTACTGCAAATATCATCGAGTCGTCAGTCACCTAGTTGAAAAAATTTTTGTGCTGAAAGAGCTAATCCTAACGTTAGCTTGTGAAAAAAAGATTGAGCTAGAGTTGGATGAAGTGGCTCAGACTAACCACGCTACAGTTGTGGCGAGTTTAGGTGTTCCAACATTATCTGTGTCTTATGATGAAAGAGAAAATTTGATCCAGTTTGAAACCTTTGAGCTATCATGTAGTCTCTCATTTTGCTATGCGATAGGCTGTATATACTTCTTGAGTGAATTATGTGATCTCTTTTGTAAAATGAAAACGATTTTCATTTTATTCTTCAGTTACGAAACTGAATGAAACCTCTCACTTACACACGGTTATGGAGAAAAACCCGGCACAATTATCCTATAATTGTCCAATTAAAATAATAAATATAATCATATTATATTCATTAACCTATGGCTTAATATCACATATAAACCATAGTGTTTTCTCCTCCATTAGATATAAATCGTATTTATATCCACTTTCCTCCAAATAATGTATCTCATACATAAAGTCAATCGTATCAAATATAATTAACCAGTTCAATCATATCATATATAACCGAACTCCCACTTTTCAATTTGAACACTTCAAACTGACCCAAAAACTTATTCTCAACTTGAATCCATTAAGCTACCAAGGGGACCTTATGGACCTATGGCTCGAAGCTCCAATGGTACATGAATAGCTGACTAAACTCTTTAGCCACGAGATCCACCATCTGTTAACTGACAGGCATTCCACTAAAGACCGATAGTTGAACTCTTCTTACCACATATATATTTCTATGTCCATTGGATATAACCAATCAACAATACGATAACCCTTCACAAATGCTCATAAGTACAGTTGAACCAATTTACTGTTTTGCCCTTATAGTTACATCTAACTCCTTAAGTACCACTGATCCCTCTAATGAACAATACAATATAGTTCTACTATGTGTGGACACCTCTCGGGCCATCAAAAGGTGTGGCACCACATCGTTCAAGCCTCCGGATCAGCCCTTAAGGGAGCAATCTATCTACTTACCCCTACTTCGGGGAAGGAGTGAATTCCATCTTGTGTAGCCGAGTTCCCAGCTCCTCAATCAAACGAATCCCCAAAGTGGTAGGTTTGAGTCGAAAATCTAGCCACTCGCACCCATGCAAATCAAAGGATCACCTTCAAAGACAAGAATTCCTAACTCACTCAGGATTGAGGTCATGTTACCTATGGTCATTTTAGTGAAGTGAAGTCTCTGTCATGACGATGTTATATAACGAGACGCTAACATTTCGTGGTCATGTCTTATACAAACTCTTTGTATAAGATGCCCCCACTCACATGTCCCCACATGAATGATCAGGATCAAACCATTTGTAGCATGTCAAAACATTTGTAACTATTATACAAAGTGGGCCGCATCCGTAGCATTAACAGGATAAGGTTTCCCTCCTATATCCATATACTACAGACCATTTTGGTTATCACTTAAGACATGATCCACTTGTATGTCTTCACATACATGCTTAAGTTACAAACAACAACAAGAGATTTTAGTTTATTGGTTTGTGGTAAAGCAAATAAAACATCCAATGTTCAAAGCCAAATAGTGAAGAAAATACCATATATTATACATCACAAGCGTTTGTTCAAAACTGTGTTTACAAACTACATGACACAAGAGTTTAGGACATCATCCCCAACAATATCATGCAAAACATGCAACTTTGAGTTTGATAAAAATTTGACACTAAAAAATCTACTAACTCAAAGTGGGATTAACGGGGCAAGTGTCTTTAATTGTAAATAACACTTAGCAATACAAATGTTGGAATTTCCCACTCAAAATTGTTGGATCTTTCTACTAACTTGGTCAAAGGTCAAAGTTTGACTTTCAAAGTCCAAGGTCAACAATTTTGACTTTTGACTTTCAAAGTCAAAAGTCAACATTTTGACTTTTAATGCATTTTTGACCTAGTCAGCAATTTTGACCTAGTTAACTATTTTGACTTTTAATGCAATTTTGATCAATTTCATTTAATTTTAATAATTAATTTTAAAATTAAATTAATATTAAATAATTTATTAAAAAATTTAATTAATGTAATTTAATATTAAATCCAACAAAAATCCCAATCAATATGAATCCTTATTCATAATCTTGATATTTAAATCTTATTTAAATATCTCATATTTTCTCTCTCTTTATGTTTAATACACAAATAAACATTAGGTTACTGAATTCGAACACTTCAAATTCGTTCGTCATATTATTCTAAGGTTTAGTCTGATATGAGCTAATAGAGAGACCTCATGGACTTACAAATCATGGGCTTCAACGATCCAAGATTAACCGGCTAAACTTTTTAACCCAATTAACCAACATTCATTAACTACCGGATCACTCCACTAAAGCCCAATAGTTACACTCTGATAACAGGCAGAAATGCACGTTATCATAGTGCTAAGTTTTTAAATAATGTTAACTTGCGTTGATAAAATATATTAAATTGCGTCCATTAAGCATCAATTTCATAATATTGCGGTCGCATGCGTTCATCGCATTAGAACAGTTGATTTTTTGTATTTTTATGCAGATTATGCGTGAACGCAAGGTGGAAATTGCGATCATAGGAAATCATCGGTCGAGTGCAACTTCACCGCAAGGCTTTGGGTGATTGTGCTCGCAAACATTTACTCGAGAAGGATCGCCGCAACTTGGTCAGCGCAACACGGTGGGCACATCTGGGTGAAAGGCTAATTAATCGCGATGGGATAGAAAGTTGATGACAGTCGAATTCGAATTAAGTTAACAGCCGATAACGATCACAAGTACATTCAACTTTTCGATGACAAATATTCGGTGCATCAATCAGGAATTAAAGCTGTCTCATCTGTACAATCATGAGAGAGAAACTGCCATTCACCTTAGATGCTTTATAAATACCAGGGCATCATTTAGAAAAAGGGGTTCACCATTCATTAGTTCGAAGTTTCATACGCCCTTGTTCATAGTTTTCTTTTGTTTTAAGGCGAATGCGAGAGAGAAGGTTGTGCCGATAAATCGTTCTGGTAAGCTTGGGAGAGTGCCAGAAGCTTCAAGAACAGAGAGAGGATCGACGCTTGTGGAAGCAGGAACATCTTTAGAACCGAATAGAGATTACAATGTAAAAGCCTCGGTCCGCAAGGAATTGCTACCAGGCTCTCTACCTTTAACTTCCATTGTTATTTTATACTCCACTCATTTATTAAAATGGAATCTACTTCTCTATATCTGTTCACTCTCTATTATTTACGCATGAGTAGCTAAATCAATTGAATGGGTTGAGAAGCATTTAGCTAGCACAACTAGGGAATCTTCATTCTATGCGATTATCTTGTATTATGTATGCTTCATTCATCCATTAAAGATACTCGGGAGGGTAGTCTAAGGACGGGATCTAGGCTTGGGAAGGTTAGGTTAGAATCTAGGCTCGAGAGAGTCAGATTAGAACGCATAATCAAAAGATAAGAGCTTAGGAATAAGTACTATTTGTTATCAACACATCACGTGTATCCTAGAGATAGGATATGATTGTATGCAGTCACTTTACTTTTATGCATTTTACATCATCGTATAGGACAAGAGTAGAGACTTAGGGATAAGCTCTATGGACACTTTTGAATTCAACACATGCGTCCTAGACTTAGGAGCATCGCATTTGCATTGAAAAATGACTTGCTGTGTATGGTTGTAGCATGATAGCATAGTCTGACGCATTCCCAAGAAATGCTAGCTAAAGATCATCTCAACCTGTTCATCGCATACTCAGTGCATCTATCACACAACTGACTTTTCTCAAATCCGCCGCATTTTTTATTTCTCATTAACGCAATCAATAATAAACCAACAATTAATTGAATTACCGATTACCGCAAAGTTTTCATAAAAAATACCAATGCAACCTGTTTTCACAAGTCCCTGAGTTCGACCCTGGAGTTACCAGGAAACTCAGTGGAATTTGCACTTGGATTCCGCTAAGGAAATTTGAGTGCACAACGCAATTTCATCAATGCATATCATCCATATTTTCACTTCATAAAATTAATCATCACACTCCCCTCACTGTAGATATATTTCTATCCGCTCGATATAACCATAATCAGTAAGTTAACCCTTCATAGGTTGTTCATAATAACGGTTGGGTCAAAAGTTATTTTACCCCCAAGATTACATCTTGCTCCTTAAGTCCCCCTAATCCTCTAATGGACAATTGGTTTGTGATTTAATCACTAAACTGAGTCCCTCTCGAGCCAATGAGAGGGTGGAGCCATTTGTTCAAGATCTAGAGTCAGCACTTAAGGGAACAACCTCTCTACTATCCCTAGAAGTGGGTAGGAGTAAATTCCCTCTTGCACCCTATCTTCTCAACTATCTACCCGATCTTACCCTTGAAATAAGAGGCCTATTGAGTCGACATTATTGAGCCACCCCTGACCCATGCAAATATAAGGATAATCCCGAATAAACAGGAGTTCATAGTTAACTCGGGATTAAGGTCAAGCTACCTAGGTCATCGCTTTGAAATAGTCAGTCTTAAATAGTAAACAACGTTGTAAAGTAAGAGTGACTTATTTTTTGATCCAGTCTTATACAAACTCTTTACACAGGACATCCCTACTCACATGTCTCCACATGAACGATTCAAGATCACATCATTTGTACTAAATACAAAGTGGGTTGTACACTATAGATCGTTTATACTATTTACTCGAACTTGATCCACTTTTATGTCACTACATAAAGTCAAAGTATTCATATAATAGTCATGGATCTTAGTTTATTGGATTTAGGTTCTTTCTAAAACGAAATGAGCAATTCATACATTCAACAACAACTTTATTGAATAAAACTTCAATAACATCTTTATTGATAACAAAATAAGTTTATTGTTTACAAACCACAAGTTTTAGGACATAAAACCCAACACCTCTATCTTCAAGTTAAGAGGCGCCGTCGATGTCCCTCCATCTTCAAGTTCAGAGGTTTCTTCGATGCACCTTCATTTCCAAGTTCAAAGGCTTCGTTGATGCTTCTCCATCTTCAAGTTCAAAGGCTTCGTCGATGCTTCTCCATCTTTAAGTCCAGAGGTTTCGTCAATGCTTCTCCATCTTCATGTTAAGAGGTTTCGTCAATGCTCCTCCATCTTTAAGTTCAGAGGTTTCGTCGATGCTCCTCTATCGTCCAGTTCAGAGACTTCATCGATGCTTCTCTATCTTCAAGTTCAGAGGCTTCGTCGATGCTCTTCCATCTTCAAGTTCGTAGGCTTCACAACTTCCTCTTTGAAGCCAACTTCGCTCCCTTTCCAAAATATTAGTGCAACTTCGCTCCCTCTCCAAAATATTAGTGCAACTTCGCTCCCTCTTCAGAATATTGGTGCAACTTTCTTCTCCAAAATGTTAGTGCAGTCTTAATTCCTCCCAAAAAATGTTAGTGCAGCTTCGCTCCTTCTCTAAAATGCCGGTGTAGCTTCGTATCCTTTTCAAAGTCAAGTTTTGAGACTTCACCACTTCCCTGTCGAAGTCAAGTTTGGAGGCTTCGTTGCTTCCTCTTCGAAGTTCAAGCTTGGTGTGGCTTCACTGCTTCCTCTTCAAAGCTCAAGTTTGGTGTAGCTTCGCTCCTTCTTCGAAATGTTGGTGCATCTTCACCCCTTCTCCAAAATGCAATGCAACTTCGCTCCTTCTCTAAAAATATTGGTGCCACTTCGCTCCCTCTAAAAAAAATGTTGGTACAGCTCAGTCTCCTCTCTAAGAGTGTTGTTGCAGTTCCATCTCCTCCACAAAAATGTTGGTGTAGCTCCATCTCATCTCTAAAGATCAAGTTCGGTCTGTTTGGCTCCCCCTCATATGCGAGATCAACTCCGATCTGTCTGGCTTCACCTCATATGCAAGATCAAGTTTGGTTCGCTTGGCTCTGCCTCATACGCATGAACGACTCTAGTTTTCCTGGCTTCGCATCATACGCGAGAGATTCTAGTACGTCCGACTCCGCTTAAAAGCTTGATGGCGTATCCACCCTATCTTCAAAGCTCGATCGCGTATCTCTCTCATCTTCAAAGCTCTATGGCGTATCTACCTCAACTTCAAAACCAAATCAGAGTTTGGACAGGGATGACCCCAAAAAGGTCTAAATAACTCTATTATGCCACTTCTTGAAAATGTTGATGCACCTTTGTTCCTTCTTTAAAATGTTGGTGCAGTTTCGCTCCGTCTCCAAAATGTTGGTGCAGCTTTATTTCCTATCCAGGGGAAGATTACCCGACCCTCTCTAAGGGTAAAATGATTTTTCAGGGGAAGATGACCTGACCCTCTTTAAAGGTAAGATGATCCGACCCTATCTAAGAGTGAGACGATTCAATAGGAAGAAATGATCCGACGCTCACTAAGGGCAAGATGATCTGGTCCTCTACAGGGGAGGATGACCCAGCCTTCACTAAGGGCAAAATGATCCAGCCCTCTCTAAGGGTGGGACGATTCATCAGGGTTTGATGATCCGACCCTCACTAAGAATAAGATGATTTGGCTCTCTCTAGGGGTGGATGACCCGACCCTCACTAAGGGTAAGATAATCCGACCCTCTTTAAGAGTGAGACGATTCAGTAAAGTTAGAAGAATCGGACCTCATTAAGGGCAAGATGATCTGGCACTTTCCAAAAAAGGATGACCCGGACATCATTAAGGGCGAGATGATCCAGCCCTCCCTAAATGAAGATGACTCGACCCTCTCTAAGGTCAAGATGATCTGGACCTCTCTAAGGTCAAGATGATCTAGCCTAAATGAACTAGTTTTCTCTAAGATCAGTAAAGGTGGCGGTTGCACATTGAGACACTGCTGCGGGAAAAAAAAAAGAAAAAAAGAAAAGAAGACGGGTTGGAAAAACCCTAGCCGTCCTCCTTTTTCTCTTTGACAATTACCGAGCTACGACAAGAATAGTGAGCATTGACAAACGATGGTGATTGTCAGCGAGCGACAACGAGTGGCAATGGAAATCTCGTCTGAAAGCGTTGGATTTGTCGGCGAATGAGCAGCGAATGACAGTGGACAACACAGCGACGTTGGATCAGCGGTGTTGAGCAATAGTGAGTAGCACAATGGCGTTGGATGGCAGGACGATCACAAAATTTCGACGGCATGACAACGGTTGATTTGCATGAAGAAAAAGCACTCAGTTGACAATTGTGGTTTCGCGGCTCATGGCTCCGGTGGTTGGGGTGACTTCTAGACTCATGACTCGCGATTGGTGGCTCGCAAGCTCTGGTTGGGCTCTACCGAACAACTGACGGCTTCCATGGCTTCGCGGCTCGACAGTCCTAGGCGGCGACTCAGAAAATAAATAAATAAATAAAAGATTTCTTTTATTTACATTCGTGTAGGGCTAATTGAGACAAGAATGTAGGGGTTTGGGTCCTATTTATAGAGGATTCACCCGGTTCCATAACAAATCAAGAAATCAGAGTCAAATAAATATTTGGTTTAAATCATTAGATTTTATTAGATTCCTCAATTTGATTTTATCCTAATTTCAAATTAGATTTAAAAAAATAAAATTAATTCCTATATAATATTATTTTATTAGATTTTATTCTCAAATCTTTCGTCAAACAAAATTTGACCATATTCCAAATTTTATTCAAAATCAAATTTAAATTGTGGATAAAGTCTCGGATTAAAATTTGACCATATTTCAAAGTTTATCCCCAAATTCAAATCATCCAAAGTTAGCCTTGCATCTCCAGATCCAAATTAAATTGAGGATCAAGTCTCAAACTCATCTCAAATTAAAATTTGGTCATATTCCAAATTTTGTCCAAAATTCAAAATACACACGTTTCGATCCTCAAGACAAATTAAATTATGGATAAAGTCCCAATTTGATGTAAAATTTAAATTTAGGCATCTTCTAAATTTTATTTCAGATTCATACAAATTTAGGTTCTTATCCCTAATTCCAAACCAAATTGCGGGTAAGATCTAAAATTTGGCTATATCCTAAATTTTATCAAGTTTAACTTTTATCCAGTCCACATCAAATAGGAGGTAAAATCTCAAATTAAAATTTGGCCATATTTCAAATGTTATCCCAAATTATAGTTAAACTTATATACTAAATCCGTAGTTTGGCTGACACATCAAATGAAGTTTAAATCAAGAGTAAATAACTCGTATTTTTTTTTATTATAACTTCAACTTTTTTTAGATTCATCCACCCACATATGTGCATAAGTCTCGAAAAGGGGCATTTGTTGAAGGAAAAATTTTGGACTAATCACAAATTGTCACGTCATTCATAAATTAATGGTGAAATTCCAAATAATTGAATTTTGGACCAGTTAGAAGTTGACATGTGTCCCTAAATTGAAGTTCAAGACATAATTGGTGAATTCCGATAATGCCACGTGTTTTCATCACAAGCGTTGGATCGAGTGAAGTTAATATGGTTTAATTTAATATTATAATTTGAGTTAAAGTCTAGTTGAGTCCAAAAATGGGCTTAATTTGGCCCAAGTGTCAAAGTAGGTCCAAATCCAACCAATTGAATCCAAGAGTCAAGCCCATGGATCAACCAAGCCCAAGTCTACCAAAGAGCTCTATAAATAAATGAGCTCTCTTCATTTGTAGGGTTGGCAAATCTACTCTATAATGAGAGAATTATCTACAATCAGAAGACTTCTCGACTCCTAAAGCTGCACATCTTAGATAATCAAGTACTAGAGATCGAACCACAATGCATCAAATCAACATCAACCAAGTTCAACTCTACGAATCAAGTTTTTCCAAAAATCTCGTGCAAACAGGTTCATTTCAAAAATTGAAAATAAAAAAATTTGATTAACAAATGGAGATATAAAATCATTTAGATCAAAATGAAGGAATGTATAAATATAACTCATAAAGACCACATTTGTAATTTAACTTGTAATAAAAAAATAATAATAATAAAGATGAGCCTCTCCTTAAGTTTCCATGGCCAGTTTCTTTTTTAATTTAAAAAGAAAGAAAGAAAAAAAAGAAATAGTTGGGCTGTACATCAAATTGTGTGGCGATGGGGAACAGGACGTGGCATTCCAGGAGTCGTGGATTATTATGTGGGCCCTTATATGCCTTTCTCCGAATAATCGAACGCCGACAAATTTGCATTTATGTTAAAATACTCTACTACAAAAATGTCTTTCTCCTAATCTTTTGTCTTTTCTCACTCCACTTTGGTTTTTTCTTTTATCTGATTTTATGTTTTGCAAATAATTTTTTTCTTTTTTTTTTTTTAAAAAAAAGACATTTTTGTTGCAAAATGTTTGGGATTTTCTTTTTCTTTAAAGCAAATTAATTGTCCATAATTATCATAATTTTTTAGTAGGATGTTTAGGACAAAGAGTTGGCTATTATACTCCTAAATTATTATAATTGAGTTATAATAGTTCGTATTTGGAGTATAGATTATTTTAATTTGGGTTACTATAGCAAATGAGGATTTTGAAATAGTGTATACTATAGCTATTTGGGGGGTTTGAAAAAGTATTTATTATAGCAAGAGATGATTATTACAGTCTTATGATAGTCTTTGCCCAAAACACCTTCTTAGTTATTAGTTGCCTTTGGTGGAATTGTTTGACTTTCCTAACTGGGTCATAATTCTATTTAAAACATAGTTCACTTTTAGTTAACAAACAAAAAAACACATTTAGATTTTATTTTATAGTTAAAATTCGATTATTTCATATTAAGTTCACATAAGAGGAAATAATTGGTCCTAAAAACTATCATGTTTATCCCACTTTCTAAGAAATAAATTATTGACGAAAAATCAAGTTAATTAATTGAAATGACTTTGATTATGGATTCTAATGTCTACCCTAGTAATGCAAGTCAATGTGAGATCCCTTGATTTTTGCAATATAGAAAATCAACAAACCACTTACTAGAAAAATTTGAAAAATTAATACAACCGTGCAAAATAATTCTTTCTCCCGATCCTGATTACAGTAATACTCTCTTAGAACTTTTGACTACTCAGACATTTTTTCCACTTTCAAATTAAAGAATACAAAAGAAATTTAATTAGAGTTAACACACTAATAAAGTATTTCTAAATACTTGAACTAGAGGCATATGCTCATTTATCGTGGTATGAGCTTATCACTTTCTTCAATTTTTTTCAATATGAGACAAACTATACTTCTAATATTTTGCAACAAAAAAAAACCTTATCAATGATAAAGCTAACTCAAATTATACAATTTCAGTTTATGCCATCAATTTTTTAAATAATAATAAAAAGACTACGAATGAAACAATAATTTTTTTTTATTGAGAGGTGTGGAGTGAAGTGCTTTTCGTTTTTCAACTAATAAAATATGTGCCCTATGTTCGAACCCACGTACCTTTCCTCCTTTATTCTTTTTTGAAAAATAAAAAATAATATATATTCTTTTTAAAAAGCCAATTAAAAAAAAAAATAATAAAATAAAATAGTGGTGATTTCATTTCCATTTTCCCCCGTTGCTCAGCTCAGTTATCTGTTGCACTGTGGTTCCTCTTGGCTATGGCGTTCTTCACTTAAACCGTTAAACGCATTCGCTAATCTCACCACAACCAGAATCCCCATGGCTTTCACTCCCAATTTTCAGGTAAATCCATTTCTACTAACAACGCGGTTTCATATTGCCATTTCTACCTTGAATGGAGTGACGAGGAAGCATGGAAGGAAGGTTTTACTTTACTTTCTTCTGTGGGTTCTTCAAGTGTTTGGTTTTGAATCTGTAAGGATTGGATGAATTTGTTTCTTAGTTTCTTAGTTTGATTTGAAGGAACGAGCTCAATTTGTTTTGGAGTTGATTTGAAATTGAAAAACAGGAACGAACCGTTTCTTTGTTGTGGATGAATAGGTGGAGATGGAGAGGAGAGAATTTGACAGCAAAATTAGGGGTGGATTAGTCAGAGCAGCCATTAACCAATATGGAGATGGAAAAGGAGATGGTATTTCTTGGAAGAAATCACTTCCCCAAGATTCCTCAGAGGTATGCATGATTTTAAGAGAGAGCTCCAAATCAGCATTACTTATTAGATAATATAATTAAATTTACCTTCCCTCATTAGCTTCAACTTTTGGGTCAATGAATGATTTAAGTTCATGGACTTTGGACCTGCCTTTTTAAGAAACATTTAACTAATTTTCTTCCAAAAGTGCTTCCATACACTCTCGACATGCTTTTAGATAGAAAGATATTAAATGCATCCACTTTACAAACATTTAAAATGTTCTTAGAATTTTAAAAGACACTTTTGAGTGTAACATCATGAAAAGGTTTATTAGAGAATGGAAAGTAGTTAAATGTCATGCCAAACATCTCTCTTATCCAATTGCAGTATTCCTTAAAGGCAAGAGAGCTCCAAAAGGCAAAGACAGATATTGACCATTATAAAAAAAGCAGAAATGCAGCAGATTCCTTTAGTGCCCAAGCTCAACTTGAGCTCCTCAATGCCAAGAACACAGTGAAAAATCTCTCTTCCCTTTTTGACAAATCAAATGCCACGGCGCGGGTGCATAAGCGGGAACTCGAAACGTTGAAGAAGTCAAGTTCGGTCCAGGACTCACGGTTGGCTGTTGCAAGCAGTGAGAATCATGAGTATGTAGACTTGATGCGGGAATTGGAATCTGCAAAACTAGAATTAAGTAAACTCAAACTTGATGTGTCTTCTGTTTTTCATGAGAAATTGCAGGCAGAAAAGGAAAAAGAAGAAGCCATTTTGAAATTTCAATCCTTGTCAAGCTCTATTGAAGAGCTAAGGAAGGAGATTGATGAAATAAATGAAGAACAAGTACTAGTTGAGTTAGCCCAGATAGAGGCTTTGAAGGAGTTTCAGGAGATTGAAGCCCAGAGAAGCATGGAAGCCAAAGAATTCTTATGTGCAATTGAGAACAAGAGGAAGAATATTAATGATCTTGTTCAAGAGGTTGAAGGCTTGAAAGAGCTAGAAAAGCAATTTAGTCTCACAATGTCAGATGTGAATGTGTTACAGAGGGAACTAAAGTTGGTCAAGGAATTAGACATCAAAGCTCAGAGAAAAGTTATGATGACAGAATTGGAAAGAAAATCTCAGGTAGAAGAAGATGAGCTTTTGTTGCAATCCATCACAGAAGAACTCAAGACTGCAAAGAAGGATTTGGCCTTAATACGTGATGAAGGGTTTCAGTTCATGACATCAATGGATGCTGTACGAAGGGAACTAAAGCATGTCAAGGAAGAGATTGCTAATTTGAAGAAACCTGATGAAAACAGAGATTCAATTGTTCAAAAACTGAACTCTAAGCTGCTTAGAGCAAAAACCAAATTGGAGGCTGTGTCGTCTGCTGAAGAGAAAGTCAAAGCTATTGCTTCTAATTTGTCGATCAGCATAGAACAAATGAAGAAAGAAACGGAGGCTGCAAAGAAAGAAAAGGAACTTACTGACGAAGAAATAAAAAACATTAAAGCAGAAATCCAAAAGACCGAATCTGAAATCGACTTAAACGAGGAATGCTTGCAAGATGCCTTGCAAGAGCTCGAAAAAGTGAAATCGTCTGAGGCTTTGGTACTTGCAAATTTGAAGTCACTAACAGAAAGTACAATGAGATCTAGAGCTTCTGCAACTAAGAGTAGCTCCTTTATCACCATCTCTCGTTTTGAATACGAGTACTTAGCTGGTCGTGCAGTTGCAGCACAAGAAATTGCTGACAAAAAAGTTGCAGCAGCTCAGGCTTGGATTGAAGCCATTAATGCAAGTGAAGTTGAAACAAGAAGGAAATGTGAGTTGGCCGAACTGGAAATCGGAGAGATGAGAATGGAAGAAGAGAAACAGGCATACAGGGCAAACAGATCACTTTCTGCAAAAAGAATGGTGGAGGGAGAGTTACAGAACTGGAGACAAAAGCGCGAGAAGAATGCAGAAGATGATAATGAGGAGCCAGCAAATCGTCAAAAATCCATTAGGAGAAATGGAAGTATGACTCCATCAAGGCGATTAAAGTTCAGAATATCAGCTTCACCATCGCCTCATATGATGAATGGAAGAACTGCCTCCTTTTCAATGCAGAAGAGAACGAAGGTTGTGAAAAATCTTGCCAAATTCTTCAATGGCAAGAAAGCTAAAATGAATCCTTGAATTGGGTGAAAGAATGTTCCTGCTGATTGTGATTGTTTCAGTCAGAAGTTCCATGGCGCCCCATATTCTGCAATCAGTGGGAGGGAGGAGTTCAAATAAGTTTTTTTTTTTCTCCCCTTCATAACTTTATGTGCATAGAAATAGAATTCCTTCAACTTTGGGTTTTCCTTATTGGAGTAAACTAAATTCCAGAATCCAGATTATACAAAAACCCGCCTTGAGTTATTGTCTTTATCCAGCTTCGTGGCTCTATATGCTCTGACTCACTAACTGCAGTTTTCATGATCTCACGTATTTTCATACACAGAAGTCAGATTGTTGTCTTCTTCATCAGATAGCTTCTGCTTCATATAAGAGCTATATAAATTTGATATAATATCTTCTCTTCTTCATGGGATTTTTGTACGGATGGCCTCATTTGGGAGGCTCTAGGAAACACAGTTACTTCTAATTGTGCAGAGAATCGACAAATACGATACGGATACGTTCATATACATGGTAGATACGTGATTTGAAGTATCTGATTTTTTTATTTTTATTTTTAATTTTCAGATACTTCCAAATACGTGAAGGGGATACATGAGTCAATTTTTTTTTTCAAATTTAAGCCCAATCACCTAAAAAGCCCAACCCACAACCCATTTTATTTTAGTGCATGTTTATGAGTGATTTTAAAATTATCAAAAATCACTTTTTTTCATTTTTAAAATCACTCGAGAACACACTTTTTAATTACTTAAAATTAATTTAGTTTTCAAATTTATACTTTTAAATGCAATTTTCATATCATCAAAATTAGTTTTAAAAGATTAAACGTGTTTCACAGTAATTTTGAAAATAACAAAAGTGATTTTAACCATTTTAAAATCACTTTCAAACATAAAAGTCCACTTAAATTGAGCAATCCAAAACGAAATAAATTAAAAATGATAAAAACATAAAAATTTGAGAAAAACCTCGAAATGTGATTAAATCTTCGTTTGTCCCTTCTCTCTCACTATTTAAATCATGTTTCACACCACTATCCTCAACTTCCTTCTTCAATCTTCATTTTCTACTCTTTTCTATCGTCTACTTTAGTTGCTCAACAATCACTCAATGTTGCTGGATTTTTTTTTTCAAGTTTTCACTCTCTTCTTGAATCTACTTTAATCTAACTTAAAATAAGTATTACAGTAATTAATTAGACATTATATATATATATATAACATATCTTCAACGTATCCGTATCTTAGTTTTTTAGAAATTAACGTATCACTGTATCATATCGTATCTGTATTATGTATCCGTATCTGTGTCTGTGCTTCTTAGGGGAGGCCCAAATGAAAAATGGCCACCTTAGAGAAAGTAATGGAAAGTGGTCTTCTACTTACGTCATAAGCATGTAATTTTATCGATTTGCCTCTGGGATGCACCCCTCGCGCCTGCTAATACAAATTTATTTGATCCTCGACTTGTCACATGTTCTTCGATGCATGGTCACTCAATACCTAACTTCATGATCACTTGATATGGCTGCAATTGACACGTGTATACTTGATCATATCCACGTCATACTCGATGATCGATTACTTTATACTCGATTATTTTGAATTATCCATGTCATCGGAACTGCTATGTAGTTAATGCTCATGTACGAACAACACAAATTAGGGAATTTTCTAGCAATATACATGATTTTTTCAAATCAATTTCTTGAAATGTAAAGTAATTTTTTTTTTTATTAACTAAGAACAAACAAAATTGAAACACAAAAGAGAAAATCGGATCACTTTCCCTTCAAAAAATCCACTTCACAAAACCTATTTTTCTTGACGGAGATCAAGTTATATAGGCATTGAGATCATTTCACTATATTGTCTCACACCTCAAGTAAGTAAATGTGCTTTTTCCTGCTCATTTTTTTTTTTAACTTTTCTAACGATGTGCAAGATGTCACGGTCATGCTTGTCCAGGGCCTGTTGTCCATGGCCGCATGCCCGATCCAACCCCCTTCTAGCATACTTTCATATCTTGTATTGTATTAGCTTAGTTAGCTTGCTTTCTTTACATTTTCATTGTAAGTGACCACTCGCCCTTTTGCATATGCAAGGGCGCCAGTTGGCTTTTTGTTCAGAATGCACTATATGGGGATAAGACTAACCATCACTTCCTCATACCCGGAGTAGTACTCTATAAAGCTGTTGTTGTTGCTTATTGCTTTCTAGTCTACTACAATCTTTCTTTCTTTATTCACACTCACAAAAACTTCTTACGAAAACCTTTTCTCCAAACCCATTTTCTAAAACCGTTTTCCCTAAAATGGGAGTGGAGGTTGCGAGAGGCACTCGTTGTGCCATCGACAGTCCGTATTCGAGTTGGCTGACTTGTTCGTGAGCGGGAACAAGTGCCGCACAATCGCTAAGAGAAGCTTCCGAAAGAGCGATTGTGACAGTTGGTATCAGAGCCTAGTCGGCTTATAGAGGGAAGATCAGTGATCATGTCGGCGACGAAGAACCTGAACAAGTCCCATGTGGACAGATTGGTAGAGATGGAAGAGCAAATGCTCTACCTGAGAGAGGTCCCAGATAATGTCCGTTTCCTAGAGACTCGGCTACAAGAAGTTGCTGAGAAAGCCGATGGAATTGATGTGGTAGTAGGCCGCCTAGACGGATTACCCATCAGAGAATTGATGATGAGGGTAGAGACCCTCGAGACCAAAACAGTACGGTCCGGCAGCTTTGAACAAGGCGATAGCTCCTCGGGCTCTGTTGCCCACATAGAGGAGTGTGTCGAAGAGCTGGACAGTTCCCAAAAAGCAATACTTCAGATGGTAACCGATTTGTCTGAAGACTTCCGGTTGGCCCTTGACGTCGTCAGAGCCGAGATAGCGGATGTGAGTGCTAGGGTGAATCTCACCATCCGAGCGGTAGGGAACCAAGCCCCATTTGGGGGAGCAATGATAGTAAGCAGAATAAAAATCCCAGAACCGAAACCCTTCTGTGGGGTGCGAGAAGCGAAAGCCCTGGAAAATTTTATCTTCGACCTTGAGCAATACTTCAAGGCGACGAACACAGTGATTGAAGAGTCGAAAGTCACACTAGCAACGATGCATCTAGCTGAAGAGGCGAAACTGTGGTGGAGATCACGATTTACAGACATACAGAAAGGACGCTGCACTATTGATACTTGGGATAGATTGAAACAAGAACTTCGCTCGCAGTTCTTCCCTGAAAATGTCGAGATCTTGGCTCGACGAAAACTCCGAGAGCTAAAGTAAACAGGTAACATCAGGGACTACGTAAAAAAGTTTTCAGGACTCATGTTGGACATACGAGATATGTCTGAAAAAGACAAGGTCTTTTTCTTTGTTGAAGGGCTGAAACCGTGGGCGAATCAAAACTATATGAACAGAGAGTACAGGATCTCCCCTCTGCCTATGCGGCAGCTGAACGGCTATACGACCTTAGCATTGACTCACAAGATGTGAGGAAGTAGTCAACTTCCTCAAATGAGGGAAACAGAAACAGCCGTTCCAGTCCTCCCAGACCTGGGGGAGGAGACAAGAACACAGGGGGGGACCGTAAATCATCCCAACCGAGATCAGGAAACAACTAGCGGGGGCCGCCGCAACAGCCTAACAATTACAATCGCCCCCTGTCTTGTTTCATATGTAGAGGGCCACACAGGGCGGGCGAATGTCCAAATCGAACCGCGTTCAATGCTTTTCAAGCCACGTTAGCCTCTACCTCCGAAAACAAGGCTGAACTGGAGGAGACGGTAACCGAGCCAGCTGCAGAAATTGAGAATCCCAGGATGGGGGCATTGAAATTCTTATCTGCACTCCAGAAGAAGATGGGAAAGGCGACGGAGCTAATAGAGAAAGGACTCATGTATGTGGATGCTTGGGTCAACCAAAGATCGGCCAAAAACACTATGGTTGACTCTGGGGCTACCCATAACTTCATGGCTGAAACGAAAGCTCGCCGCCTGAACTTGACTTGGGAAAGAGATGCAGGGAAGATGAAAGCTGTGAATTCCGCAGCCCTACCGATTACGGGGATAGCGAAGAGAATTCCGGTGAAGTTAGGAGACTGGAAGGGCTTCGTTGACTTCGTGATTGTCAAGATGGATGATTTCGACGTGGTACTAGGGATGGAATTCCTACTTGAACATAAAGTCATACCAATGCCCCTCGCCAAATGCTTAGTCATTACCGGATCTACACCCACCGTAGTCCAAGCCAGTATCAAGCAGCCAAATGGGGTGAGAATGATCTCAGCCCTCCAATTGAAGAGAGGCCTGGCCCACGACGAACCCACGTTCATGGCCATCCCGATAGAATCAGTTGAATCCACTGAAGAGGAGATCCCCCAAGACGTTCTATTTGTCTTGGAAGAGTATCAGGATGTCATGCCGAAAAGCTTGCCCAAGTCCTTACCCCCACGAAGGGGGATTGACCATGAGATTGAGTTGTTACCAGGGGCAAAGCCGCCTGCCAAGAATGCATCGGATGGCCTCGCCAGAATTGCCCGAGCTCCGGAAACAGTTAGACGAGTTGTTAGATGCAAGATTTATCAGACCGGTGAAGGCCCCTTACGGAGCCCCAGTACTGTTCCAGAAGAAGAAGGATGAGAGCCTCTGGTTGTGCATCGACTATCGGGCCTTGAATAAGCTCACAGTCCGCAACAAATATCCCCTTCCTATCATTACTGACTTATTTGATCAGCTTCACGGTGCTAATTATTTCTCGAAGCTGAACCTACGGTCTGGATATTATCAGGTCCGAATTGCTGAAGGGGACGAACCTAAGACGACTTGTGTCACGAGATATGGAGCCTTCGAATTCCTCGTGATGCCCTTTGGCCTCACCAATGCTCCAGCAACTTTCTGTACCTTAATGAACCAAGTGTTTCACGAATACCTCGACAAATTTGTCGTAGTGTATCTTGATGACATTGTGGTCTATAGTGCCTCGCTGGAGGACCATCGACATCACCTCCAACTAGTCTTCGAAAGCTGAGGAGAAATCAGTTGTATGTAAAGAGAGAGAAGTGCTCCTTTGCCCAAGAGCGCATAAATTTCCTCGGCCACGTGATTGAGTGTGGTCAGATTGGTATGGAAGAGGGAAAGGTGGCCGTGATTAGAGACTGGAGGGTACCATCATCCGTGACCGAACTACGATCCTTCCTCGGACTAGCCAACTACTATAGGCGGTTCGTAGAAGGATTCTCGAGAAGAACAGGGCCATTAACTGAAATGTTGAAGAAGGATAGTCAATGGAGCTGGACTCCTGAATGTCAAGCCGCCTTTGAGGGCTTGAAGAAAGTGATGATTGAGGGGCCGGTCCTCGGAATTTCCGACGTGACCAAGCCATTTGAAGTAGAAACTGATGCTTCTGACTTCGCGTTGGGCGGTGTTCTCCTCCAAGACTGACACCCCATCGCGTATGAGAGTAGGAAATTAAATGATGCCGAACGGAGGTATGTCGCCTCCGAGAAAGAGATGTTAGCAGTAGTTCACTGCTTGAGGGCCTAAAGACAGTATCTCTTGGGGGCCAAGTTCGTGGTCAAGACCGACAACAACTCCATTTGTCACTTCTTCAACCAACCGAAGTTGTCGTCAAAACAGGCACGGTGGCAGGAGTGTCTAGCGAAGTTCGACTTCCAATTCGAACATAGACCGGGGAAAAGTAACCAAGCGGCCGATGCTCTTAGCCGAAAGAGCGAACATGCGGCCCTATGCATGTTCGCCCGCCTACAAGCAAGTACGTTGAGTGCAACAGTACGAGAAACTGTCAAAACTCACTTGACAAACGACACAGTGGCGCAGGCCATCCTACAGTTGGCCAAAGAGGGGAAGACACGCCAGTTCTAGGTGGAAGATGATCTACTATACACCAAGGGCAATCGCCTCTACATCCCCAGATCCGGGGAGTTACGAAGGTCACTGATGAAGGAGTGCCACGACACACCGTGGGCAGGACATAATGGTTGGCAGAGGACTTATGCCCTTCTGAAACAAGGCTACTATTGGCCAAGCCTTCGGGACGATGTCATGCAATTTACCAAGACTTGCCTTGTCTACCAACAAGATAAGGTCGAAAGGGCGAAATTAGCGGGTCTACTGGAACCCCTACCTGTGCCCTCTAGACCATGGGAGAGCGTGTCTCTTGACTTCATCACTCATTTGCCCAAGGTGGGAGAGTTCGAATCGATCCTTGTTATCATCGACCGGTTCTCAAAATATGCCACTTTCGTCCCAACGCCGAAAATGTGCACAGCCGTGATGACTGCTCAGCTGTTCTTCAAACACATCGTGAAATTATGGGGTGTCCCCGCGAGCATTGTTAGCTATCGGGACGGAAGATTCACTAGGACATTCTGGACAGAATTGTTCAAAATATTGGGGTCAACACTGAATATCTCCCCTAGCTATCATCCCCAAACTGACGGCCAGACGGAACGCTTCAACAGTATGCTTGAGGAATATCTGCGTCACTTTATCGACGCTAGGCAGAAGAACTGGGTCCAGTTGTTAGATGTGGCTCAGTTCAGCTTCAATAACCAGCAGAGTTCCGCGACTGGAAAAACGCCCTTCGAAGTGGTGTGCGGCAGACAGCCACTCATGCCACACTTGGTGGACCACCCTTATGTAGGCAAAATTCCTCAGGCACATAACTTCACTAAAGAGTGGAGCAAAACCTCTGAGATAACTCACGCCTACCCAGAAAGAGCATCAAGAAGGATGAAGAAGTGGGCTGATAAGAAGCGGAGGGCCCTCGAGTTTCAAGCCGGGGACAAGGTTCTGATCAAGCTACGACCGGAATAGTTTCGTTTCCGAGGCCAGAGAGACCAACGGCTAGTAAGGAAATATGAAGATCCAGTGGAGATAATTGAGAAGGTCGGGAGAACCACATATAACGTTCAGTTACCCTCATGGATGAAGATTCATCCTGTCATCCATGTGAGTATCTTGAAGCCCTATCATCCCGATCCCGATGATGAACAACGAAACATGCTAAGGCGCCCACCGGTCACGATGAAGAGTTCTGCTGAGAAAGAAGTTGCTCAAATCCTGGATAAACGTACGCGCCGTATTGGAAGACCCAGACGAGAACTGACAGAGTTCTTAGTGAAATGGAAGGATCTCCCAGACGAAGAGATCAGTTGGGAGCGGGCCGAAGATTTGAAGAATGTAGCTCCAGCCATCGCAGATTTTGAACAAGGTCAGTTGACGGGGACGTCAACCAATTAAGTGGGGGAGAATGTCACGGTCATGCTTGTTCAGGGCCTGTTGCCCATGGCCGCATGCCCGATCCAACCCCCTTCTAGCATACTTTCATATCTTGTATTGTATTAGCTTAGTTAGCTTGCTTTCTTTACATTTTCATTGTAAGTGACCACTCGCCCTTTTGCATATGCAAGGGCGCCAGTTGGCTTTTTGTTCAGAATCCACTATATGGGGATAAGACTAACCATCACTTCCTCATACCCGGAGTAGTACTCTATAAAGTTGTTGTTGTTGCTTATTGCTTTCTAGTCTACTATAATCTTTCTTTCTTTATTCACACTCACAAAAACTTCTTACGAAAACCTTTTCTCCAAACCCGTTTTCCCTAAAACGGGGGTGGAGGTTGCGAGAGGCACCCGGTGTGCCATCGACAGTTCATATTCGAGTTGGCTGACTTGTTCGTGAGCGGGAACAAGTGCCGCACAATCGCTAAGAGAAGCTTCCGAAAGAGCGATTGTGACACAAGACATACAAACGTAGCGAAGAGAATGAGTGAGTGTGAGTTTGTGAGTGTGCACTGATACATGCAAGTAGCTCCCAATGGAGCGAGGATGAGGGTAGAGAGTTATGAAAAAATAAGCATCGAGTTGAGAATACCGAGTATCGAGTGACGACAATCGAGTAGCGAGTATTTAACAGTTACCTATTTTCCTAAATGTTCACTTTCTGTATTGTTTTTCTTAAAGGATGGATAAGTATATATTCTTACATTATGGTGGTATATAGGACAACACAGAAGAAAGCTATACTGGAGGCCATTTGAAGGGTTTGCTAGTTTCAAGCATATTGACGTACAATGAGCTGGTAAATCTTGTATATGATATCATGTAAGTTAGTTCGACAGAGTTCAAGATTATAATGAGTGTGAAATATAAGATGGATATTGATTCTCCTCTAGTATGCTTAATGAATGATGTTGATGTTAAATTTCTCCTCCTAGAGTATGATCGTACTAAACTGCAGGTATTTGTAAGTCTTGAGGAAATTGAAGAAATTCATCACGGGGCAACATTTGATTACCCAGAGAGATCAAACCAACCCTGTGTGGAGGTGATGTAAATGAGCATAATGTTTGTCCATTGAGTGTCTCACTGGAAAACGACAACATTGATGTTAATATAGTGAACGCATTGCATCTGAATGTGACAATAGAAGATATTGGAACGTGTGTAAATGAGAATGTGATGATAGAAGAGAAAGAGGTTAGGAATGAAGAACAGACAACCCTGATTGTTTTAGGGAGTAATCCTTCTATTGTGAATGAAGAACAACCAACCCAGGTTTTTTTTAGGGAGTGGTCCTTCTGTTGTGAATGAAGAACAACCAACTTCAATTCTATCAAATGATTTTGGCCATTTTGTTGGGAGTGTGCCTCGCCAAAATCCGACCAATGTACCATCTAGTAGTAACGCCAAAACGGAGGGCTTGATTATGCAACCATAGTCGTCTATAGGGTTGGTGGATACAGTTGAAGAAGGTAAAATTTTCTTCAGCAAGAGTGATGTGAAGATGAGGTTAGCAATGTTGGCCATTAAGAAAAACTTTGAGTTGCGGGTTAAAAATTCGAACAAAAAATTATATAGTGTTTGGTATTTACACCAGACTTGTAAGTGGGTCATTCAAGCAGTTAAAATGGATGAATGTGATGTTTTCAAGATCACAAAATGCATGCCTAATCATACATGCTCGATTGAAGTATTGAATCATGACCAAAGGCAAGCCAGCGCATTCGTTATTGGTCATCTAATCAAGGACAAGTTTGGCGTTGGTCGAGGGGACAAATCGCACCATATTATTGAGGATATGAAATAGCAATATGGTGTCAATATTAGTTATGACAAGACATGGCGTGCAAGAGAAACTGCTTTTGCTCTTGCAAGGGGAACGCCAGAGGAATCATATGTCGTCTTTCATGCATATGGTGAGGCAAGATAGAAAATCCTAGAACTGTATTTGAGATTGAGCTTGAAGAATCAAAAGATTTCAAATACGTGTTCATGGCACTAGGTGCGAATCTAAGAGGTTTTAAGAGTTTTCGACCCATGATTATTGTAGATGACACTCATCTAAAAGGTAAGTATAAGGGAACAATGATAATTGGTGATACAATGGACGGTAATAACCAACTGTACCCACTAACATATGCAATTGTTGATAGTGAGAATGACCAAGCACTGAAGTGTTCATGACGAACCTTAAAACAGCAATTGGAGAATGCCCCAACCTCATATTCATCTCAGACCGTGGACAGAGTATAGCTAATGTCATTGATATCGCATTCCCTAATTCTTACCACGGACTTTGTACCTTCCATTTGAAAAGGAACGTGGAGAAATACTTTAAAGACGAGGCTGTTAGAAAATTGTTTCACGATGCTTGTAGAGTGTATCGAGAATCAGAGTTCAAGCGTCATTGGGTCCAAATAGTGAACTATAAGAATGGTTCCCTTGCTAGATATTTAGAGGACGTTGGTATTCAGCGGTGGGCACGATGTTACCAGTCTAGGAACCGATATGATAACATGACCAGTAATAGTGTCGAATGCTTCAATGCTATTACCAAAGAAGTAAGAGTGTTATCAATAACTTCGTTGTTAGAATACATAAGAGGTCTACTTCAAGGTTGGTTTCATGAGCGATGAACAATATGGTCTAATAGTACATCGACACACTCAATCTATGCAGAGGAAATAATGGGTTCAGAGTGTGAAAAAGCTAGACGATGTCGAGCAAATCCAATTGATTGTTATAGATTTCATGTCAAGAACGGTGGATTAGATGGTATAGTTAGCCTTAACACTTGAGAATGTAGTTGCAAGCAATTTCAGTGTTTGGAGATTCTGTGTTCGCACACTTTAGCTGTAGTTAGAAAGCACAATATTAATCCATTTACTCTATGCAACAGATTGTATAGTGTTAATTCCCTAGTACTATCACGTGTTCTCAACCCAATTACTATCACGTGTCAGCTCTCAGAACAATTCCTTCATCATGAAATTCATCCTAAATAGGACTTCATTCCTCGGCCAGTGAGGACCCATGTCCATGCTGTTCAACTAGACCATGAACTCATTCATCAAGTCCTCTAGAATAACGTACGTCGGGTCGTAGGGGACGATGTCAATCGGATATTCACCGTGCTGAATGTATTTCTGCTTTTTTCTAGTCGCCTTTACCGTGTCAATTGGAAGAGTGTACGATTATGTTGGCTTCCTCTTCCTACTTGTCCGTCTTTATTCCCTCTCACAATTCACAGGCTCCGTTGACGGTGGAGGAATGAGGTTCTGGATCTCGGTGGCTGCTTGAGGAATGAGGTCACAAGACTCAATAAAAGGTGGAGGAATGGAGTCACTAGTCTCAATGGTGGGTAGAGGAATGGGGTTTTGGAACTCTGGATCACGGGACTCAGTGGTTGATGAAGGGTTTGGGTCATGGGCCTCGGTGGAATGTAGAGGAATGGGGTCAATAGTCTCGGTGGACTCCACGCGTAAACCCTATATAATTTACGAAGTATGTTAGGTAAAACACAACATGGTATAGATTTATATTAGAATAAGTTTAAGATGATATTATGTACCTGATGCGGTGATTTATCATGTGATGAAAGGGTGTGTGGATGTGATGGTTATGCAAGTTTTCCTAACAAAGCCCAAGTATAAGCCTTTTTAGTGTCCTGGTAAGTCCAGGGTTGAACGCAGAGATTACTCAGACAGATATGCGACAGAATCTATCTCTGACCTTATCGCTATTTTAAGTTTAAGAAGTTGGATGGTGATTAACTTTGATTTCTTAAGGCGATGGAATTAAATGCAAAGTGATAGAAGAGTGGTGTTATAACAAATATGCGATAAAGGGTTGATAATAGGTTTTGCTAACATTTCTTAAGATATTCTACAAGTCATGCGATCATGCTATACAAAAATATTAAGCACTACATTTCTCAATGCATATGGATACATTTCCTATGTCTAGGATGCATGCGATGTGTAGGGAATGCAGCAGATAGAACTTATTTCTAAGTCTCCTCTACTTTTGCTTATGAGATCTATAATCCGACTCTTTCAAGCCTAGATTTTATGTCTTTAGACTACTCTTTCAAGTACTCAAAGTGATGAATGGAGAATACATAAGACAAGATGATCGCATGAGGTGCATAACTTAAGTCATGTTAGCTAAGTGATGCGTTATTTTATGATGTGGAATTATGGATGAGATGCGATGATGAAATTACGTTGTGCACTCAAGTTTTCTCAATAGATCCAAGTATAAACCCTACTGAGTTTCCTGGTAAGTCCACGATCGAACTCAGGGACTTGGGGAAACAATATGCGATGGTAATTTTTAGGAAAACTTTGCGGTAACCAAATAAATCAATAGTTGTTGAGGTTGTTGTTTGCGTTAATGAAAAATAAACAAATGCGACGGAGTTTGAAAAGAGTTGATAAATAGAAGATATGATGAATATGAGGTGAACGGGTTGAGAAGGGTTTCGGCTAACACTTCTTAGGATGCGTTCATGCTTTGCGATCATGCAACATGCATACAATAGTAAACCATCTCTCGATGTGAATATTATAGCTTCTAATACTAGAACGCATGCGATATATGCGATGAGTCTATAGGACCTACACATAAGCCTCTATTCTTATTTATGCGATGACAGAATGACGCACACACAAATAAGGCGACCACATAATATCATTCCTATCTCTAGGATGCATGCAATGCAGGTTGGCAAACAGAGCTTATCTCTAAGTCCCTATCTCTTGTTTACGCAGTTCTAATCTTGCTCTCTCGAGTCTAGATTCTAACCTAGCTTTCTCGAGTCTTAGGTTATTTCTTTAGACTCTCTCTTGAGTAGCTCTAAAGGGATATTTGACATAGCATAACACAAGATAATTGTAAGTAATGAACTTCCTAGGTCATGTTAGCTTAGTTATTTTCAATCTATTCGACTAGTTTAGCTACTCATGCGTACTAAAAGAGTGAACAAATGTAGAATAAGAACTTCCATTGTATGAATATTAAGATGAAGTACAAAACAACAATGCTAGAATAGAATAAAGAGCCTGGTAGCAATCTCTTGCTTCCCAGGCTTTTACACTGTCTTTCTACTTGTGTTCAAAAGATAATCTCGCTCTTGCGAGAGTCGGCCCGCTCTCTGCTTCTACGCCTCAGGGTTCTCTCTCGAGTTGCCCTGAGCGATCTCTGGCATCTCTACTCCTCTCTTGCTCAGCCTTAAAATAAAAAGGAAACTATGAACAAAGATGTGCGATCTAAACTTATGAATTTTTTCGAACCCTTTTTTTGAAGGTCGCCCTCGATATTTATAGAGCTTCTGGGATGAAAGGCGGCTTCTCTCTTATGATTGCACAGATGGGATGGCTTTAATTCCCTGGTTGATGCGCTGAATATTTGTCACCAAAAAGCTGAATGTACTTGTTATCGTTAGCGACTGTCAACTTAATTGAGATTCGACTGTCATCAGCTTTCTGTCCCATCGTGATTAATTAAGTCTTTCACCCAGATGCGCCCACCATGTTGCACCGACCAAGTTGTGGCAATCCTTCTTGAGCAAATGTTTGCGAACACAATCATCGCAAAGCCTTGCGGTAATGCTGCACTCGACCAATGATTTCCTATGATCACAATTTCTGACTTGCGTCAATGCATATTCTGCATAAAAATACAAAAGTCAACTATTTCTATGCAATGAATGCATGTAACCGTAATATAATAAGCTTAATGCTTTTTGGATGCAATCTAACACATTTTATCAATGCAAGCAAACATTGTTTAAGAACTTAGCTAAATGATAACGTGCATTTCTGCCTGTTATCACACCCCCAAGTTTAGACAATGCTTGTCCTCAAGCATAAGCTAAAGATTTCCTTTAGCTAGTCGACCACAATGTTCTTTTCCTAGATTTCTCAAGGATACCTCATTCAGCTCTTATACACCAACATTTCCTTAAGTCTTATTCAAGTCTCTTCTTAAAATATTTCTAAGACCTAGGGATTGCAATCTTAACCTTTAAAAGAACTTTACTAACTTCCGGGACATCGCATGATTTATTTAAAAAAAAAAAAAAAACTTTTCTACGGGGTGTTAAATGATTTTATCCTTGCATATTTCTTGACATTATTATTTTTTTTCTCTGACCTTGCGCTAATCCAAGTGCCTTGCCGTCGTTTTGGCTTGCCCCCACGTGTGTCATGCGAACATCCAACTATGAGTAAGTGCCCTTCTCAACTTAACTCTTATCAACATGGGTTTTCCTATTGCGTTGACAATGGAGTTGTTATTCTCCAATTTTTTTTTTCAAAATAGCAAGGTCGAAAATTAAATACCTCTCACCCCCAAATTTAATATGCGGCAATGTCCTCATTGCCAAAAGTTTGAAAGAAGTCATGCGATGTTCTTAGAAAGCTTCATAAAGAGAGTTTGAGAGAAAGCTAGCAAACCTCTAACTTCTAGAAATATTTTATGAGGTGACTATCTTAAGATTAAGTTGACTCTAGTATATACGAAAGGAATAGAAGTATGTCTTTCATCATTGAAATCGTAATTGGCTAAGAGACAGTATGTGGTAACTTACTAAATTTATCCATGTCAAATGATTACGGTAATCAAAGAGAATGCGATGATAAAACTTTTAAAACTAAAATGCAATGCGATAGTGCAAAATTTTAAATAAAGTTAAGGAAGATACACCCCCAAATTTGCGCTGTCGCCCACATTGTGTATTGATGCATCCTTCTTTGCGACGATCTATCTTCTTTGGATTGTGGTGTCAGAATAAGATGAGTTGCTTTTTCGTGTATCATCTCTGTAATCCAGCACCTCGATCATTGCAAGAAAACAGAGAGAGGGTCAAATAAGATTAAACAAAACAAAATTCTTTTACCGCAATCTCCATTTTTTTAAGAATATAGGAAAATAAGAGTAAGAATAGATAAAAACTAAAAAGATATAGTGAATTAAAAATTGTGAGTAGTAGAGAAGAATTGAAGATTCCATGACTCCCAAAACTTGCGTCGCTGATGGATTTCGTTTGCTTGATAGCATAGGGACCACCTACTTCCTTCTTTATTCAAAGTTCCTTAGTTCCACGGACTCAACTTGGCAATGCTAGCCTTCTCCGTGATATGCTTTTACTCGCTACCCATTAACTTTGAATATGTTGGTTCCATCATCATTTGATAATTCAACCGCACCATGCAGGAATACCTGTGTAATTACGAATGGTCTGGACCAACGTGACTTTAATTTTACTGGGAAGAGCCGTAGACGTGAGTTGAATAGTAAGACCCTTTGTCCGACTTGGAGGTTTTTACCACATATGTGTTTGTCGTGTCAGTGCTTGGTGTGCTCCTTGTAAATCTTTGCATTCTCATATGCGTTAATCCTCCATTCTTCTAACATGACCAGTTGTATTTTTCGCGCTTCTCCTACTTTCTATTGGTATGCCCACAACGCATCGTTGAGCTTTGTTGCCCAATCTTTTCGTGAAGGCCTTACTACCTTTCCGAGTATCAATTTAATCTCCCGATTGGACACTTCGACCTGACCATTCATCTGCGGATGGTATGCAGTGGCCATTTTGTGGAGAATGTTGTATTTGTGTAGCAGCTCCTTAACAGTATGATTGACAAAGTGAGACCCCTCATCACTTATTATGGCACGTGGGGTGCAAAAACGATTGAAAATGTTTTTCTTCAGGAATTGAGAGACTACCGTCGCATCACTTACAACGCATACCACTGCCTCTACCCACTTAGATACATAGTCGACGACTAATAAACTATAATGTTTACCATTCGAAGGAGTGAATGGTCCCATGAAATCAATACCCCACACATCGAACAATTCAAGCTCTAAGATGTTCCCATCGGCATTTCATGTTTCCATGAAATGTTACCCGTGTGTTGGCACGATCACACTTCATTACATAGTCAGCTGCATCCTTCAACAATGTTGGCCAAAAGAATCCACTTTGTAAAACCTTAGCTGCGGTGCGCTGACCTCCAAAGTGCCCACCATATGGTGAGTCGTGACATTGCAATAATATACGTTGTTGAGCAACATTTGGTACGCATAGTCACAAGATCTGGTCTGCCCTCTTTTTGTACAGATTCGGCTCATCCCAATAATAATATCTGCATTCATGTTTGAGCTTCCTCTGTTGGTGGTAGGTATAATCTTCAGGAAATTGTTCGCAAATTAGATAGTTGACTATGTCAGCATACCAAGGCAATTCTTCAATATGGAACAGCTGCTCATCCAGGAACACCGCACTCATCTCTGATTCATTGTAGTCAATCTCAGGGTTTTCCAATCTGGACAAGTGATCCGCAACTTGGTTCTTCGTCCCCTTTCGATCAATTATTTCTATGTCAAATTCTTGAAGGAGGAGAACTCATCTGATCAATCTCGGCTTTGCGTCCTTCTTTGTCATTAAGTATTTTATCGCCGAATGATCAGTATGGATGAATACCTTTGTTCCTAACAGATATGCTCGAAATTTTTCCAACGCAAAAATTACCGCAAATAGCTCTTTCTCTGTGGTGGTGTAATTGGTCTGAGCGGGATTTAATGTCTTACTCACATATGCGATGGGATGTAAGATTGTTTTCTTCTTCTATGCCAAAGCTGCGCCCATCGCATACCCGCTTGCATCGCACATTATTTCAAAAGAAAGTGTCCAGTCAGGTGCAATTAACACGGGTGCGGTAATCAGCGCATTTTTCAAAACTCTGAATGCGTTGAGGTAATTGTCGTCAAAATCAAATTTTCTATCAGCCTCCAACAACGCACTCAGTGGTCGTGCTATTTTTGAGAAGTCTTTGACAAAACGTCTGTAGAATCCAACGTGCCCCAAGAAACTTCATACAACCTTCACGCTTGTTGGAGGTGGAAGTTTTTCAATTGCTTCTATTTTTTCTTTATCCACCTCAAACTCGTCCCGAGAAACCTTGTGTCCCAACACTATACCCTCCTTTACCATAAAATGGTATTTTTCCCAATTAAGCACCAGATTCATCTCTTCGCATCTCTTTAGTATCTTCTCCAGGTTGGCTAGACAAACTTCATAGGTGTGCCCATAAATAGAGAAGTCGTCCATAAAGATTTCAACAAAGTCCTCAAGATAGTCTGAAAAGAGGGCCATCATGCACCTTTGGAACGTGCTTGGCACATTGCAGAGGCCAAACGACATGCGGTGAAAAGTAAAGGTCCCATATGGGCAGGTGAATGTGGTCTTGTCTTGGTCTTCTGGAGCTATCATAATCTGGTTGTACCCAGCATAGCCATCCAAAAAGCAGTAAAAGTCATTTCCAGCTAGACGGTCTAACATTTGATCAATAAACGATTGGGGAAAATGATCTTTCTTTTTGGTTGCATTCAGCATGTGGTAATCCATGCAAATGCGCCACCTAGTGACGGTCCTTTGTGGTATTAGTTCATTATTTTCGTTCGGGACTATCGTCATGCCACCCTTTTTCGGCACACACTGCACGGGGATGACCCACGTGCTATCTGCTATAGGATAAATAATGCCCGCATCTAACCATTTAATGATCTCTTTTTTAACGACCTCTTTCATCGCAGGGTTGAGCCTACGCTAATGTTCGATCGTTGCTTTATGGTATTCTTCGAGACGAATGCAGTGCATATAGTACACTGGGTTAATTCCTCGAATGTCGGCGAGCGTCCAGCCAATTGCTCGCACATGTTTCCTTAGAATGCTCATCAATGCATTCTCCTAGTCTTCATTAAGCTCAGAGGAAATAATAAATGGCAGTTTCTCATTCGGCCCCAAAAATGCGTACTTTAAATGATTCGGTAGGGTCTTTAATTTCAGTGTTGGTGGTTCTACTAGGGACGATTGCGATGTTTTTCTTTCTTCTTTTTCTGTTGACTCTTCTTCTTGGTTTGCAATCATCTCTTCTTCTTTTTTTGTTTTTGTTATGATCGCATTATAGGCAGCAACGGACGCACTTGCGTCCTTTTCTACATTCTCTTCGTCAAACTTTTCTTCTTCAATCAAATTCTGGTCGTCATCTGAGTCAAACAGGTCTTCTTCGTCAGAAAACTTCATGGCACGGATTATGTTGAACTTGAGCTTTTGTCCATTAATGCTCAAAGTGATCTCCCCTTTATGCACATCAATCTGGGCATGACCTGTTGATAAAAATGGTCGCCCCAAGATGAAGGACACATCTTTGTTGGCCTCGTAATCTAAGATGATGAAGTCGGCTGGTAGGATAAATTTGTCAATGGTGATCAGCACGTCCTTCACCTTTCCCTCTGGATGCACCAAAGATCTATCGGCCAGCTGGAGAGTCACGGTTGTGGGCGCAAGTTTCCCCACATTCATCTACTTAAAGATCGACAAAGGCATCAAATTGATGCTGGCTCCAAGGTCATATAATGCTTGCCCAATGTACAGTCCTCCTATGGAGAAAGGTATAGTAAAGCTCCAAGGATCGCTCATCTTCGATGGAATTATTGATTTCGAACTTTGTGTTAAAGCCACCGTGGTAAACTTACCAGTGCCCCTCTTTTTTATTACCATTTCCTTCAGAAACTTTGCGTAGGTAGGCATCTCCTCAATTGCTTCACTGAATGGAATATTAATATGTAATTGCTTTAGCATATTCAGAAAGCGTTGGTACTGTACCTCTTCGTTCTTTTTCTTTCTCAGTCTCTGCGGGAAAGGTGGTAAATGCACTTTCACGGTCCCCTTCTCTGTTGGCTTTGAGGTCGACGCAACTTCTAGCTCTATTGCTTCTTTTTCTCCTTCTTCTTCTTACGTCACCACAATTTCAGGTTTTTCCATAATGGGAGCAATCCGACTAGGCTTCTTTCTTTCTCCCTCCACAGTTTTTCCACTTCGCAATGTCACAACCTGACATTACTCTTTACCTGATCCCCCCGGGTTGCGTGGGAGTTATGTTGAACTCGGCAGAGCCCTTTGCGGTCTGTTATTTAGCTCACTTGCAATCTGGCCCATCTGTAACTCTAGGATGCAGATGAACGTAGCCTGACTTTGAAGCACAGTTTCGTTTTTCTCTATGTACTGCTTCAATAGGCTCTCCAAGGAAGATGATTGTGGTGGTTGCGAGCTACTGGCTTGATTGCTTGTTTGACCATTGTTGTGTGGGAAGAATCTAGGTGGCCCTTCTTTCTGCACCACGGATTGGAAATTCTGTTGTTGATTCTTCCATGCAAAATTGGGGTAGTTTTTCCACCCGGGGTTATAGGTGTTCAAAAAGGGATTATTTTTTACAAAGTAGATAGACTGTGGATTCTGTGGGCATTCTTCCATTACGTGCCTATCACCGCAAGTCACACACCTTGCGGTGTTTTGATTAATTGCGTTGATTTGCCCATTTTGCGGTGTTGGGCTGGTGATCGCAATTCCCTGAATTAAGTTCATCATTGCGGTCATCTGATTTTGTAGTGAAGCAATAACACCATTACTTGCATCGGTATCCTTGATTCTCAATCTCTGATCACTCTCTCTCCAATCCTCATGGTATTTAGAGATGCGATAGAAGATATTCTTCGCCTCGTCATACGTTTTGTTAAGTAGACCACCAGCGGCTGTCGCATTGGAAGCGGTCTGCGAAGCAAGATTTAAACCATGATAAAAGATTTCCATCTGAAGGTAGTCTGGCAAACCATTGTGTGGACAGTCCCTGACCAACCTCTTAAACCTCGCCCAGGCATCGCTGAGCGATTCATCCATGTCTTGTTCAAAATTTGTTATAAGTTTTCTGCGTCTAGCGTTCTCAGTAGGTGGAAAGTATTTCTTCATGAATTTCTCTACAACCTGTTCCCATGAAGTGATCTCTCCCGGCTCGAGGGAATACGCCCATTTTTTTGCCTGATCACAGAGAGAAAATGGGAACAAAGTTAGTCGAACTTTTTTGGCAAAGATGTTCGGGAACACAAAAATATTGCAGATTTCAATAAAGCTTCGGAGGTGGGCGTGCGGGTCCTTGCCACGCTAGCCTCCGAATTGTCCTACAGTATGGATCATCTGCAGCAACACCAATTTCATTTCGAATCTGCTTCCATCGAAGGCAGGCCTCATGATTCCTGGAGAGAAATCATAGAGGTTTGGCGATGCATAGTCCCTAATGGGTCTATTGCGATCGTTTGCCAACAGGATTGGATTCACCATGACGTTGTTTTCGTTTAGTGCTCCGTTTCCAGGCTGCTCCGCCATCTCTTCTTTATCTGACTGTTGTTGTTGGCGGTCTCTTAATCTCCATCTGAACGTTCTCTCAATCTCCAGGTCATAATTCGCCAGAGATTGAGAGTCTGCAAAGAAATCCAAAAAAATTACTATTAGCACACTATTTTGCAGAAGTCCCCGGCAATGGCGCCAAAAACTTGATGCATTATTTTATGATGTGGAATTATGGATGAGATGCGATGATGAAATTGCGTTGAGCACTCAAGTTTTCTCAATAGAGTCCAAGTATAAACCCTACTGAGTTTCCTAGTAAGTCCACGGTCGAACTCAGGGAATTGGGGAAACAGTATGCGGTGGTAATTTTTAGGAAAACTTTGCGATAACTAAATAAATCAATAGTTGTTGAGGTTGTTGTTTGCATTAATGAAAAATAAACAAATGCGGAGGAGTTTGAAAAGAGTTGATAAACAGAAGATACGATGAATATGCGGTGAACGGGTTGAGAAGGGTTTCGGCTAAACTTCCTAGGATGCGATCATGCAACATGCATACTATAGTAAACCATCTCTCGATGCGAATGCTATGGCTTCTAATGCTAGAACGCATGCGATATACGCGATGAGTCTATAGAACCTACACATAAGCTCTATTCTTATTTATGCGATGACAGAATGGCACACACACAAATAAGGCGACCACATAATATCATTCTTATCTCTAGGATGCATGCGATGCATGTTGGCAAACAGAGCTTATCTCTAAGTCCCTATCTCTTGTTTAAGTAGTTCTAATCTTTCTCTATCGAGTCTAGATTCTAACCTAGCTCTCTCGAGTCTTAGGTTCTTTCTTTAGACTCTTTCTTAAGTAGCTCTAAAGGGATATTTGGCACAACATAACACAAGATAATCGCAAGCAATGAACTTCCTAGGTCATGTTAGCTTAGTTCTTCTCAACCCATTCGTCTAGTTTAGCTTCTAATGCGTACTAAGAGAGTGAACAGATGTAGAATAAGAACTTCCATTGTATGAATATTAAGATGAAGTACAAAACAACAATGCTAGAATAGAATAAAGAGCCTGGTAGCAATCTCTTGCTTCCCAGGCTTTTACACTGTCTTTCTACTCGTGTTCAAAAGATAATCTCACTTTCGTGAGAGTCGACCCCCTCTCTGCTTCTACTCCTCAGGGTTCTCTCTCAAGTTGCCCTGCGCGATCTCTGGCGTCTCTACTCCTCTCTTGCTCCGCCTTAAAATAAAAAGGAAAACTATGGACAAAGACGTGCGATTCGAAATTATGAATTTTTTCGAACCCCTTTTCTGAAGGTTTCCCTCGGCATTAATAGAGCTTTTGGGAGGAAAGGCGGCTTCTCTCTTATGATTGCATAGATGAGGATTTAATTCCCTGACTGATGCGCCGAATATTTGTCACCGAAAAGCTGAATGTACTTGTTATCATTAGTGGCTGTCAACTTAATTCGGATTCGACTGTCATCAGTTTTCTATCCCACCGTGATTAATTAAGCCTTTTACCCAGATGCGCCCACCATGTTGCGGCAATCCTTCTTGAGCAAATGTTTATGAACACAATCCCCGCAAAGCCTTGCGGTAATGCTGCACTCGACCAATGATTTCCTATGATCGCAATTTCCCCCTTGCGTCAATGCATATTCTGCATAAAAATACAAAAGTCAACTGTTCCTATGTGATGAATGCATGTGATCGTAATGTAATAAACTTAATGCTTTTTGGACGCAATCTAACACATTTTATGAACGCAAGCCAACATTGTTTAAGAACTTAGCACTATGATAACATGCATTTCTGCCCGTTATCACTAAATACTTCTCAACCCATTCACAAATTTAGTTACTCGTGTATGGCGTGAAAAGAATGAACATTGATTGAAATGTAATTTCCATTCTTGCAAATGACATGCTCAAGTACAAAACAATAGATGATGTAAGTGTTAAGCCAAGTAACCAGTTTCTTTTTTCCTCTGGCGTTTACACGGCTTTTAGCACTCCAATTCTTTTCTAACTTGTAAACTCTTGCTCTCACAAGGGTTAGGTGTGGGTTGGTGTCTCTCTTTCGTGTTGTTTCCGCAGTCTCTCGACCTCCCAGAATTAATTCACGCCTGATTTGGTAGCATTGAATGGTATTTATAGACTTCCAAAAAAACTGTTCTTCATCTCACTAATGATTGCATGGATTGGCAGCATTAATTTCCATACTCTGTCATGCCGTTTGATGGTCACCAAAGGTTCAATGGATTTGCAACGGTATGGTCTTCAACGGCCACCAAATGAATTTTTTATTTGACTGCTATCGTCTTCACGTTCCATCACGTTTTATCACATTAGGTCACAGCCTTTATGTAAGGTCATCACGTGTTCGTCTTTGAAGTACCATTGGATCGCCAACTCAGGAGATCCCACTATCGCCTTGTTCCTGCACAGAAATACAAGATTAACTCAGTTTAATTGCTTTTATGCAATGAGAGTTAACGATCGCTATTTGGTTTTTAGTTTGGTGCGTTCATTCATAATATTGCCTATTTACTATCACATTCTCTCATTTTTTTTAATAATTTGAGCTTTAATAACTTGTATTTCTACAAGTTATCAGTACCCGACACAATGATCGCAGTAGGTTGGTGATTGTTTGTACGTCGGCCTGAAGGATACTCAAGTCAGACTTCACATCTTTCAAGTATGACTGTACATCATCCAATTTACCCTTCATCATAGCCACTATCTAATCTATGTTACGGAGTGGTGTGCAAATGCCCACACCCCTAATGGGCTCAGAATGCATTGTATTCAATCGAGGCAACCCTCGCTCCTCAGTTGGGAACACATATTTGTCAGTAGGAAGCTCGTGAGACTGATGCTCATCGAGTTCTGGCTCATGAGCCTGATGCTTATGACTCTCATAGTCATTGGAGTGACTACGAGCATCCTCATCATGGTGTGATTTATGTGTCTATGAGAAGGTTGTCTCAGCATCAATGCACTCGTATACAGGTCGTTCATCGACCCTAGTGTCTCTATATCGCCTCTCTTTATTGGACATGATCAAGGTGTGGGTGTGATCCTTGTCTATATAAAACAACGAACAATTTGTTAGTTATATGTGGCATTCACCTTAAATCCAAGTAAATTTGGATGTAATACACTAACCTCGATAGACTCAAACACTCTCGCACTATTGCTTTAGCTCACTCCCACCTCAGGAATCGAGGTACGTCATGTCCATTGAGTCGGGTTACAACTTTTCCAGCAACAGTTGAAATGATCTCATATGCCCACACCTACCATAATTCATAAACGATTATAAGACAAGCATAAGTAGTAAGTGACATTGACACTATAATTAGTAGATCTCATATGGCCAATGAATGGATATTACCTGAAAAGCATGAGGAAACCCTGGTAGGTTGTACTTGACGATGTAGTTCTTATTGATCTTGGACCTTTTTTTGTAGTTCTTGGACTTGCCACTCAATCCTCTTTGTAGTCCAAGTAACATCCTCTCCCACAACACATTTCCCCAATCCATGGAGTTGAAGTAATCTAAATCCTCCACATCAATTAATAAGATCTTATCGACATTGGCCCTCGTCTTCTCCTTTCCCATCATAGTCAATTCAGTGTAGTAGACCAATATCATCTTCACAGCATCCATATCATTCTCAAACACTATCTCCTTGTAGATTGTACATTGTCTCTAAGGTACCAATATTGATGTTACCTGCGAAATCATTCCTCAAGTATCTATTACGTAGAGATTCAGTTCCTTCAGCCCTCTCACAACTACTGGATTAGGTGACTGCCACAATCCCGTCACCAATAGGAAGTCTTCTTTGGTGAATGTTACAACTGTACCATTCAAATTAAATGTCATTGAATCCTTCCTATGGTCTTCAACCTCCCTCAATAGAATGTAATGGACCAATGGACTGTTGAAGATAATGTCCATGTCCACAAATCGCCCAAATACAGTATTCCTGAAGAGGGTAAGCTGAGTGGGAGTAAGTGTCACACCCCCTCCCAGATTACCCTTTTACTCTGGAAAAGGATATGACCATGGTAGCTACTAGCCTCTACTGCCATGAACCATCACAAAGCCTTTTAATCTAAATATCAACCTGTTATAAACACTAGTAAATACACGCATACAGCAAACCTCCCTTAGGGTTCTACAAAAATTACATAAACATATGTATACAACCAAGACATTACTTTTACTGGAAGCAAAAAAAAAAAAAAAAAAAAATTCCCAGATGGCCTAAGCATTCCTAAAGAAGCCCTAGTCCCTCTCCAAAACATGTGTACATAAACAGGTTATCAACTAAATCCTCTTAATAAGCCGAGTCTTTTGGTGGCAAGCAACAGCAGGATCAACCTTGAGGAAACTGACCGCTACCTGGAAAAAGAGAATACAAAAACTTGGTGAGCTAACAGCCCAGTGAATGACTAGAATCGTAAAGTAATGAGCATAACAATACTATGAATATGTAAATATGCAAATGAGTAAACTCAAAAATTGTCTCTAAACGTAGCTTTAAGCCATTCTCAGACATCATTAAACATTATTATTCCCTAGTTGAGAATGAGCCTAAACGCTCTAGCTCCCAAATGTTTACAACCGGCCAAGAGACCCATACTTTGGTCCCCCATTCATAACTGCCTACGTGCACGTGGCCACACTAGATATCATCATATTTTAGGTATTTCCGCTCAGATACCTTCTCAAATTTGTCCTTCAGTATCGAGCTTCTATGATACCTTCTCATATATCCTTCGGTATCAAATTGACCAGATACCTTCTCAAATGTCTTTCGGTATCAAATTGGCCAGGTACCTTCTCAAATGTCCTTCGGTACCTAATTGGTTAACCTTCTCAACGTCCTTCGGTATCAAATGTGTATTTTGTAACAACAAATTAAGTTCCATAGCCTAGTATTACACAAGAGCTATTCCATTGCCACTCATTTATACAAGAACTCATTCTCCCATACCTTCCTTTAGGAAGCATATATCAAAGTCAGAACATAGCTTTTGTAGTGGTTACACGACATACCTTGGCCCGTGCTACACCCATACAAGCCGGAAATATGCATTAAGTTATTCTTCAACCATTTGTTGCTTGAGGAAGTATAAATACATCAATATCACTGTGCTTTACTTGATCATATATGCGTGAGTATTAGAAACTTTAAGTTTGTTTAGTCACTCACAGTTCGTCAGGCTCTTATTGGTTTATACGCTTCCCCTAGCTCCTCTTGGCCTGAAAAGATATAATTCTTGATTAAACTACTTAGAATTCCTAGCAAAATACCTCAAATAATTCATTTATTAAAGAAACTTCCATCAATACAGACAGCTTTACTAGCGAGATCCCCCTGAGCGAGGCCAGCGAGATCCCCTAGAGCGATGCCAGCAAGATCCTCTAGAGTGATGCCAGCGAGATCCTCTAGAGCGATACCAGCGAGATCCTCTAGAGTGATACTAAGCTTTTTCTGTGAAATTCTTAGCGATACTCACCCCAATTCCTAGCGAGATTTCCCCGAGAGCGAGATCCTCCTTACAAAATCTCACTGTAATTCTCCACGATGAACTGTTTGCTTGTTCTTCACAAGCAGCTGTCTGCTTATGCACCAATTCCCTGGTATAACTTCAAAAATCCAGAGCTCTTTTCAAGAAACTTCCTTCTACAAACTTGTTTAGATTTTAGACTTCCTTACCTTAAAATTTCAACCCAGAATTCCTTATAGTTTGGCTTAGAGCTTTCAAACTTCACCTCAGGCCTAGATTAATCCGTGGTTCTATCTCTTCTGCAAATTCTCCTCTTTTGTTCCTCTCCTCTTGCAATCGTTCTCCAGCAGGAAAACCTTGAAAACTAGATTCCCCCCCATTTTCAAATGACATCGAATTTGCTAGATTTCCTCTTGTCAATTGCCGAAAAAAACATGCTTTTGAAGTTTCACTTCCTTTTTAATCTTTATGCCGCTTCCTGAATTCAAGGAGTAGATTGCCACGTCGCCTCTCTCTTAGTGCCTCCAGCCAGACAATGATTGAGTTTCTTCATTAAATATATTTTCCTTCCCTTCCTTCATAATCCCTATAAACAACAACATATATTCCTACTTAATAAACATGTAATATAACATCCCTTTGGCTAAACATGCTTATCTAAGGAACCTAAGTTGTTTGGGGTTTACAGTAAGCTTCTCTTTCACAATCTTGATAATCGTCCCAATGTGAGAGGATAGGCTAGTCGTTTGGCTTGGGAAATGATTTTGGGGAGGAATCTTGAATTGTCTAGCCATACTGCACAGAATAACAAAAAATAGGGATAAATAAGAATTCTGTTCAATACTGATACACGATGCATGTTTCTCAATGCACGATACAAGATACTCAATTTCTCGATATCCGATACATACTACATGGTGTCCCTTACTCGCTATATTACAAGTGACTAGATGGTCGATTCTCGAGCATTCGATTTGATATTTTACCTTTATTCATTATCCAACTCAAACCCTAAACTCTAGACAGTCAGTCTAGCCAAACATGCAAGATATGGAAACAGAAATGGAAACCATGTCAGTTGAGTATCGAGTAACACGGAAGCGCATGTCGAGGAACATGAAGCAGAGATAGTCAAGTTTTGAGTGAATGATACCAAAATACAAAAAAGGAGAAGAATGTTACCTGATGATAGTCGAGTTTTGAGTGAATGATGCCAAACTACAAACAAAGAGAAGAATGCTACCTGATGCAAAGATAATGGAGTTTTGAGTGTAGAGATGTTGTCGTCAAAGGATACACAATCGGACGAACAAAGAGAATAGTTTGAGCCCGTGAGAAGTGGTGAAATAATGGACTTCAAACGCCTTTAAACACCTTCAAACGGATTATGAATTCAAAATAATCGAGTATAAAGTAATCGAGCATCGAGTATGACGTGGATATGATCGAGTATGCATGTGTAGATTGCAGTCTTATCGAGTGACCATGAAGCTGGGTATCGAGTGACCATGCATCGAGGATCGAGTAAATTCGTATTGACAAATGCATGGAATGCATCTCAGGGGTGAATCGGTAAAATCACATGCTTATGACGTAAGCAGAAGGCCACTTTCCATTACTTTCTCTCCATTTTTCATTTGGGCTTCCCAAATGAGGCCATCCGTATAAAAAACCCTTCTCCGTGTTCAGTATTCATTTTGTATTCCAGCAGAACTTATATTAAGGATGTTGGTTAGACTTCCTGATTCTAAAAGGAAAAAATATTTTAAAAAAAGAAAAAGCTAGTCCATGAAAACATATTGAGAGAAAAATCAGGAATAACTTAAAAAAACTTATCTAAATAAAATTTCCGTGTAATTACAAGTTTTTAGTAAGTTTATTTATAACTTTACAAGGACTACATTCACACGGAGCATTATCACTATGTTTTATTTGTACATAACATTTGATTGGTAGGCGCCTTTTTTAGTCGGTTCCTTGCCCAAACTTTTCAATATTTATTTCTTAATTTATTTTTTGTCGGTATTAGGAATGTTGATTAGTTAGTTTGAATTGAGGCTATATGATCCATATGTAATTAAAGTTAGTATAATCATAATGAGATCTTATTGAATGATCAATCGTAATAGACCTCAATCTCCAACGTAATTGAATTGTTTTTTTTATCACGTTTACTTGGATATTTTGTAAATGAAATTGAATTACAATTGAGGTTGTTTAATTTACGGTGTTTGCTTTGCATTGTTTTCTTACTATTACTATTATTATCGTTTATGATTAATTAGTAATGATAACATTAATTGTGATATTCATAATTCTCCTACAGCAATAGTATCTATAATGATATCTCATAATGGACTCCACATAATTTTCAAATGCAATTGAATCGATCATTCTTAACTCTGCAATCGATTTGCATTTATTTACAAATTTGATTGTGGGACCCTATCTTTCATTACGATTATAGAATACAAGTAAACAACAAACATAATCAATTATTGATTATGTTTAATTGTATTTTGTGTTTGGTTTATATAATTTAACTAATTCCTTTACAAATAAGGGAAGGAAATAAGAAATAAACAAAGAACGACCAACAAATACATGTAATAGTAACATACCTATGCATAACTTTGACTTGCAGCACCTCCACACCAATCCCGCCGTACTTCTCTTCATTCAAAACTATGCACGATTTCCACGAATGGTGGGAACAAATAACAATACAAACAAAATTTAACCCAAAATTTCCAGCCAAATTCCATCAACAATCAGCCCAGCAAGAATCTCCTCCAATTACGCCGAAACAAGTCCAAATGGACCACCTTAATATTCACAAATCGCAGCAGCCTTCTTGTTTTCTTTCCCAAGTGTCAAACTTACTGGCTTCTGATTAGGAACCTTCTGGCTTTCCTTTCCATTTTGATACTTATTTCAAGGGAAACACTCTTTCAGATTGTAACATAACTAAACAATATGGTTCTACTGGAGATTTGGTTTGTTTTCTTTGTGAGCAACCATTTCTCATTTGTGTCTTCTCTGAGTGAAGAAGGATTTGCTCTGCTTTCATTCAAGAACTCAACTTTTGATCCTGAACGGTTCCTCCAAAACTGGAACTTCTCTGATGCGACTCCATGTTCTTGGAATGGAATCACTTGTGCAGAACAAAGAGTTGTCTCTCTCAGTATCGCAGACAAGAAACTCTCTGGTACTCTCCATCCTGCACTTGGAAAACTTTGGTCACTCCGCCATTTAAGCCTTCGAAACAACAATCTTTTCGGAAGTTTTCCAAATGAACTCTACAACTTGGTAGAGTTACAAAGCTTGGACCTCTCACAAAATCTCTTCAATGGTTCTATTCCAGATGGGTTTGGTTCCCACTTGACATCTCTTCAGAATCTCAATCTTTCCTTCAATGTGATCCACGGTTCGATCCCTGCAGACTTCAGCAACTTGTACAACTTGCGAGGTACTCTTGATTTGTCTCACAATGTCTTTAGCGGCCCAATCCCGCCAAGCCTAAGCAGCCTCCCTGCAACCCTTTATATTGATCTCAGTTACAATAATCTCAGTGGCTCAATACCACCACAAGAAGCTTTCCAGAACCTTGGACCAACAGCTTATGTAGGGAATGCCTTTCTATGTGGACTTCCCCTCAATGCTTCATGTCCGTTCGTAATGCCAACGTCAAACCCTGACTCGTGGTTCCATTGCCCATCACATGGGAAAGGTGGAAAATCTTGCTCCATAATCACAGGCTCTGCAAGTATCATAGTTGGTCTCTGCCTGGTTATCCTGGTAGTATTTTGGTGCAAGAGAGCTTATCCTCCTAAAGGTAGTGAAAATCTAACTGGTTGCAACTTTAGGCAGGCATTGATGTTTAAAACAGAGTTTTCTTGCTTTGCCAAATATGAAGTTGAAGCCCTACCAGAAAACATGGAGAATTATAACTTTGTGCTACTGGATCGGCAAGTCGACTTCAATCTCGAGCAACTTTTGAAAGCCTCAGCTTATCTTCTAGGCAAGAATGGAAATGGGATTGTGTATAAAGTGGTTCTAGAGAAAGGACTAAAGCTAGCAGTAAGAAGGTTGGAAGATGGAGCTTATGAAAGGTTTAAAGAGTTCCAAAGTGAAGTTGAAGCAATAGGGAAAGTCAGACATCCCAATATTGTAGCTCTTTTAGCTTATTGCTGGTCTGTTGAAGAGAAGCTGCTCATACATGAGTACATACCACAGGGAGACCTAGCCCTTGCAATTCATGGTAAATATCCAAAACCCTTCTAAACAAATGGATCAATTTGACATCAAACAGGATTAGTCATACAAGTTGAGAGTGCATTGAATAGTGTTTTCACTAAAAATGCTTTCTATTCCTAATGATATTTTCCAATATTCAACCAGGGAAAGCAGAAAATTCCTACTTCAAACCACTTTCTTGGGCTGATCGTGTGAAAATCATGAAAGGAATAGCAAAGGGATTGACATACCTTCATGAATTCAGCCCAAGAAAATATGTCCACGGCGATCTGAAACCAACCAACATTCTGCTAGGCAACAACATGGAACCCTACATCTCAGATTTCGGACTTGGACGACTAGCAAATGCTGCCGGAGATTTCACCGCCTCATCGTCGGAGCGAACCGCCTCCACAACGCCGCGGCGCTCTCCGTTCCGATCAAATTCCATGTGCTCCTCTCTGTCGATAGGGTCATATTATCAAGCACCGGAAGCGTTGAAGGCGGGAAAGCCATCGCAGAAGTGGGATGTTTACTCCTTCGGCGTGATAATTCTTGAAATTATGACCGGGAAGTTTCCGGTGATTCAAGCGGGTTCGTCGGAGATGGAGCTGGTCGAATGGGTCGAACTTGGAATGGATGAAGGGAAACGGGCATCGTGTGTAATAGATCTGTCAATGTGTGAGGAAGTGGAGAAGGAAGAAGCTGCGGCGGCCATTGAAATAGCGGTTGCTTGCACTCGGAAGAGCCCTGAGAAGAGACCTTGTATGAGAATTGTTTCCGAATGTTTGGAAAAATTGGCAACTTCATCGTAACTGCAAAACTTAATTGCAAAATGTGAAGATGATCTTGATTATTATTGTTTCTTTTTTTAAATAAATAATGAAATAATGTAACTTTAAATAAATTATTCTAAAGTAGGATTGCTACAAGAGTTAAATAAATCATGTACATGTCCACTAGTATGTTAATAAAATGTGGACATAGTATAACCTACAACAGTTACATAATCCTGGCAATAGATCTGACAAGTATTTGCTATAGAAATCTTCTAGATACTAACCAATTTCAATTTCCATCTCACAATCTAAAAAAACTACATTCTTATTGCAAATGAAAATTTGAAATTGCATATTTTCATTCTCTACAAGTTTCACAAATCTATGTATGTGGAGCACGAGGAGTTCTGTAGAAACTATTGTCCACATGAAATGGAAAAAAAGATCTAGTACCACTAGTATCAATTCATTTCATTCATTATTTGACATGTCATTAAATGATTTATTAATTTATTTCGTGAACAACACGTTATTCTTAAATGTTACTATTGTGATAAGTAATGAACGAAAATAGTATGAAACTATAGTACTAGAAATTTTCTTCATAAAATGAGGTGATAAATAAGTTTAAAATGTCCTTACCAAATTAATAAGGTATTTTGTTATTATTGTTTTTGTTTTCATAAAAAATAAAAGATATGTTATTCCCTCACCTCTCTCTTCCCACTCCCCAATTCCCATCCTCTCCTTCCCTCTTCATCTCCTCCCCTTCAATCTCCCATCAACTTTCTTAGCGGTTGAAGTATTTATGTTATGTTTATTTTCTTTGTTCTCAAGTAAGCTTTCTTTAAGTGATTTTTTTTGTACGGATGACCTCTTTTTGTAGTTAGATATTGGATATTGATATTGAACGTGTATTGGGACTATGTTCTTGGATTTGATATTGAATATGTATTAGGCTAGTTCTAGGATTTGAGCTCCAATAGTATATTTGGTTAATGATTCACAATTCACCAAAATATGAGGCTTTAAAGAGAGGAAGAATTGGAGTGAGAGCAACATTTGAATTTGAAGAGTATGAGAATGATAGGGAAGAGTATGAGAGGTGAGAGAATAACATTTTTTTTTTAATAATGAAAAAGGACATATTAATAATAAAAATAATAAACAAAAATATCTAACTAAATTAGTACGAACATTTTAAACCTATTTATCAAAATTCATGAACTAAAATGGTCTTTAGGGCCAAACCCACACCTTCATTAAAACTCGAGGACTAAAAAGATTTTTTTTCCCTTTATTTATTAACAAGGAAGTTTATTGATGTTTACAAATTCCATAACCAAAAACTCATGATATTTGACCCCATCCCCGGTCAATCCCCGCCCCGATCGGGGCGGGGCCCGCGGGGACCTAACCCCGTGGGGAATTTTGCCAACCTAAGCGTATGACAAGATTTAAAATTCCATTTTGAAAAATGGCAAAATCGTTAGGGAATAAGATTTATGGTAACTCACTTATGTTACAAATTCCTAAATCTATGATTTACTCTTGTCTAATTCATAGTTGTTGTTGATGAAACTACAAATACTAGATAAATGTAGAATAAAAAACATGGTCGAATTATGTATATAGAGTAATTGTTGATATTCTTGAGAGGAACTATCCTCCTAATTTTGGTCATGTAGTTAAACATAATCTCCATATTTTATTATTATTTTAGATTTTGTTTAACCACTTTTCGAATTATCTCACCTTAATTAAATATACAAATTTTTCTACCAAATTATATTTTAAATATCCATATATTATTAACTTTTATTTTATCCATACATTTTATTCAAATCTTTGAATGGTTTTTCATTACTTTATACATATTCAATTTTATTCAAATTTTTGAATTTTTTTTTCATAATTTTATAAATACATTCTTAATAAATTAGTTATACATTCTCATATTCTTAATAACTTAGTTTTATATACTGTTTTTGCTATTATTTTAACAGGTGTTCATCAATGTAGGGCTATGGCTTTACAACGGATTACTCCTCTTTGATGTCGATGGAATGAGAATTCTCACTACCATGATTTTCGAAATTTTGAGGCGCATATTCCATCAAGTTCATCGTGAACTTTATCGTTCCAACAAGAACTTTTCCCCTCCACTGAGTTAACTATATTTCGTTTGACAATATGCCCAAATGGATGAAACTACAAATACCACGTAATTGTAAAATAAAAAACAGGATCCAATTATGTATATAAGTAATTGCTTATATTTTTTAACAACAACTACACTCCTAATTTTCGTTAACATGATCTCTATATTTTATTATTATTTTAGATTACCACTTTTTGAATTGATCTCACCTTAATTAAATATCCAGATTTTTCTACCAAATTTATATTTTAAATATCCATCTATTATTAAATTTTATTTTATCAATATATTTTATTCAAATATTTGAATGGTTTTTCATTACTTTATATGTATTCAATTTTATGTAAATCTTTGAATTGTTTTACATAATTTTATACATACATTCTTAATAAATTAGTTATACATTCTCATATTCTTAATAAGTTATCTTTATATAATGTTTTTACTATTATTTTAACGATTTGGAAAAAAGAAATATCACTTCATAAAAAAATAGCCATAACTTTTTTAACTCACAGAGAGTCAGGTTTAGTTTCTTTAACAAACAACTATTTTTTCTATGGTTTTACAACGGATTAGACTCCTTTTTTATAGTCGATGGGATGAGAATTCGCACTACCAAAATTTTGAAGCACATATTCCATCAAATTCATGGTTCTAACAATTTTTGGAATATATCAAAAGTAAATTTTTTTCCAACTATATTTCGTTTGACAATGCGAGATTGATTCTGCCAATTCGAATCTTATTAGAATTGTTAAAGATAAAGATATTTTGTGATTGATGTCAATTTTATAAGAGTCCCCTCAAATTGATCTATATATAGTGGTTGACCATGTCTCATATGTTGCTCCGAATACTGGAAATACCCTATATTTAAATAATGAATTAACATTGATCATTCTTCCCTACCTACTAAGGGCAACACTAAAATCGTTGATTTCCAAGATTTCGATTCTTTTCAATCTTGTATTCCCACTAAAGTAGGTTTACTTTTTAGGAGCAAGTCTTTATTGAATTTTGTTATTTTTACAATTTAATTTTTTTTTACTATTTTATCGAAATGAAAACTTAAATTTTGTTATTTATCTAATTAGTCCAAAATACAAAAGAGAAATCCAGACAAAGCAAAAGAAAAATTATATGAAACAAGGTTAAATTTTAAAATAAGTAATTTAGCTCCAATTTCAACAAAATCAATAAGAATTCCATAAAATTTTAGTAAAGAAAGAAAAAAATGGTTTATATAAAAACATTCGTCTGTTATGATTTAAAATCCATAAAAAACCCTAAGAAACGAAACAAACCATGCATCAACTTTTAAATTTTTCATTTTTTAATCTCCAAATTTTTATATAAATACTTTACAATTTATTTCAAACTTAACAATTGGCTACTGCATGTTTAAAGAGGAAAACTTAATAAGAACTTAAGAGCAAATTAAATTAAATGAACTAATTACTCGACTTCTGAGAACAGAGATTTTTTAAAAACTGGATCGAGAATAATCATTTATTATTTCAACACAAGAACAATGAGAATAGGATAACTCTCAATTGGGGAAACGAAAAGTTTTTTTTTATTTATTTAAACAAAAAGTTAAAACACAAGGGATGATTCTCAAATAAAATAAAAATTATAATCAAGGAAAATTCCTTGTAGATAAGAGAGAACCTGTCACTCAAGAGAATTTTTTTTTTTTTTTTTTTTGTTAGATGGTAAAAAGTAATAATTTAGAGATTCGTATAAAGATAAGTGAAACTCGTAAATATTTTTTTATTTTTATATCATCGTTAAACTGTTTCACAATACACTGACAAGAAAATATATAAATACATATATGTAGAGAGAGAACCCTCACACCGAAAGTCAAACGTTTTACAACTTTTGTTAAAGGAGAATTTTCAAGAGAACAAATTCTAGCATAAGCAAAAATAAACAGAATGCACACTCGCTTGGCCTATGGGTTAATAAGGGTAATAAGGGTCATATCAAATAATAAAAGGCTTAGCACAAAGTTGGCTACCCATGTAAATAGTTATAATAAAATATATAAAGCCCAAAGCATAAAGTTAAGCCTTTATTATTTTATAAATTATAACTTAATTCCACTGATGCCTATAAAAGAAAAGGGAGCAAAGATGTAAGAAGAGCAGAAAAACAACAAAAGCAACAAGCTATGGAAAGCAAAGAGCAGGAGAATTTTGTAGTCAGTCCATGCAAATGTGCATGCGAGATAGAAAAACAACAAAAACAACAGGATATGGAGAACAAAGAGGTGGAGAATTCAGAAGTTGGTCCATGTGGGATAGGAAAACAACAAAATCAACAAGATATGGAAAACAAAGAGCTGGAAATGTTTGAAGTTGGTCCATGCGAATCTCCATACCAGATGGGGTTCTTGATTGGGAAGAGGTTCTCTGATACCATAAGGAGCAGATTGGAGAAAGACATGGTTCTTCGCGAACAGCTGGTTCCTTTCGCTCAAACTCCAGAGTCAAAGCCTCTTATAGAATCCCTCTGCAAAAATAATAAGGCCAAGTACCCAACACATTGGGATGAACTCATGGGAATTGTAGATGGAAGTGAAGCGCCTGCCCTTGAGGTAATAATAATAACATAATGCAAAGTGTAGAGAGAAAGAGAGTGGAAAATGAGATATTTTGTTTTTTGCTAACCTTGGAAAATCAATGTGCAGATTATTCTACTCAACTTCAGGAGGGAGATTCTTCCATTTATTCAGGACGAGGCTTCCATTGTTGATTGTACAGATGATTGTTCTGATCTTCTTATTGTTAGTGACTCATTGGCCCTTGCAGCACATAATGAAGATGCCAGCTTTGGTCTGTCTGGCTACACGTAAGTTCACAAAAACTAAACTTCATCCCAGTTTTACTAAAGAGCTGAACATACTGCTAAACTGAGTTCATTTTTCTTTTCTTCACTTTCGAAGCTATTTGATCAAAGGAAAACTGCAAAATGGGATATGTTACATTGCTTACACACACGCAGGGGAGATACCAAGCCGTGCTTTCAGTTTTAATAGCAATGGCCTGGTAAAGTTTTCATGCCTGATACCATCATCATGCACACATTCTTTTTTTTTTATTTTTTTAAAGCATCATTCATTCATTCTGAAGGAACAATTTAAAGAGCATGGACAGATCATACAAAGGAAATATTTGATTTGATTCAAGCTCTACATAGATGTTGAAATATTGAAAACTAACACATCATGTCTTTTCCAGTGTTGTCCAACTATTTTGACATTGAATAATAAAACATATTTTTTTCACACTCTTAGGCATTTACCATGAATACAGTCCGTCCAGTGAATGATGAGATTGATCCTGGGGCAATCGGACGAAACTTTATCTCCCGGGACCTTCTTGAATCTACAAGCTTTGAAGATGCAATAGCTGTAATACCCTTTATTAAGAATGTCGTCTATTAGTTATAGATAATGTTCCAGCTTAATTACCTTAGCAAGTCCAAAACATAACAAACAGGGTTGGATTGTCTTTTTTCAGAGAATTCGCTCAGCAGAAATATCCCTAGGTCACAATTATAATGTGATTGACATTCAGACGAGAAGAATTGCGAGTGTAGAAACAGCATCAAAGTATAGATTGTCTGTCCATGAGGTTGGGGCTACACCATTTTTCCATGCAAATATGTATTCCCATCTTCAGACAGTTAAGCAGGTAATAATATCAGGAAAATCCACAAATAAAGCAATGACACCATGCAATTTATAAGGTCGGCCTTCTAATTGAAAATAAGTTACTTTCACTTTCCAGCAAAAAATTTATCCTCAGAACCTTCTCCATGACATTGGAATTTCAACTAGTAGCTATGAAATCTGCCAAGTTATCATATAAGATAAGGTTTTGAAGTCAAAATAAATTATTTTGGGACACAGATAATAGATGAAAACTCTACAAGCAGAAAAAAACGAGCTGATGTCATGTCAAAAGAATCGAAAGATGATTTCCTGTCGGTTATTGGAGATACAGACAACAAGGAATATCCTATCTACATGAAAGGTAAATATAAAGATGATTTATATTGCCTAGTATTATCAAAACTGAATTCGAAAATTTTCTTAATGTCTTCAGGTCCTAAGCTTTACACGATGTGTAGTGTTCTAATTGACCTAGATGAAGAAATGCTATCAATTTTTCAAGGAAATCCGAAGAACAAAGAGATAACTCATGTTTTCTCCCTGTCAGAGTTGAAGAAACCATAAGCACACTGCTGCCACCATATGTTGCTAGTATCTAAGAAAGTTAATTCTGGGCTCTTATGCAGGTTCATAAAGGCCCAACATACTGATATCAACCAGTAAAGGAATTCAGATTATGATCCACGTTTTATTTAAGAATTTTGATTGTTTTCAATTTTTACCCATCTAAACATATTAAAGTAAGGGTACTTTAGTGTTTTTGTTTAGGGATAAATGGTATCAAATTAGGGTTTCATTTCTAATCCTAGCCACCACTATTAAGGTTAATTGAGAAATAAAATGGGCTATTTAAAGCCTAAATTACATTTCGTGTAAGGGACGTTGAATTTGAACAAAATTGGAGTGTTTACCACACTTAGGAGCCATGAGCTTTGTCACCTTGCAATTCTTGGTCTACGGCTGTATGGTTGAACATTCAAATAAGTCTTGTCAACTTCTTGTGGAACGTTCAAGTGAGTAAAGAACTAATTCTCCTTACCTCATGATCTTTGATCGTCAATGTTAATCCTTCGCCTAATCCTTCCCTTGAGATTGATATCAAATAAATTTGTGAGTTTTAGTATTTGTTTCTAAGAGCATTGATCTTTAAGGCAATATGCCTCTATTACATCATCCTTCCTTATAATCCACGAACACAGTTAAACCACCAGTGGAACACATACGAAAATATAAAATCAACCATTTACGAACCTCGTTAGCCATTGACCTGAGGGAGCTTTGTACGAATACAAGCACGCCCAGGCCGCATTTAGGCAATAACATTTGACCGTATTTCATTCATAATTTCTCGCAGGCAAAACATCAAACACGAACATGGCATCCACCAACACTACAGCAGCACACTTTCTTCCGTATAAACAGAACACCAAAAGACACGAAATGCATGGATTAAAAAACTAGTACAGAACCAAAAGTTACGTTAATTACTTGGATTGCATGAGAGCGAGTTTGAGAAGTCCGAACGGAAGCTCTGTCCAACGAAGAACATTCATTGCCACTTCGATTTCGGGTACGTCCTTGTGTAGTTGAAGTATCCACCTACGGGACGCTGTTGCCATCGCGCTCGACCAAGTTTTCACTGCATCACGGGGTTCGCCAGGACGAGGAAGCCGGAAATTAACAAAACCAAGAAAAATTGTACATGGATCGTTTCCTCGAACTTGGATGGCCAAACAGAAAAAGAATAGGGAAGGGAAAAGAAGAGCAGTCTCCAGTAGAGTGGCGGCAACGGCGACGGCGACTGGCAATTGATGAAAGTAAGATGTGAAGGACGGAGAGATGTGGACAAATGGGATAATCAATCCTAAATTTCCATTCCATTACTTCTTTTCCAAGAAATTTCTATTTTCTTTTATTTTCTTCTTATTTTTGGTTTCTCATCCAAAATTTGAGTAACCTTTCTAGTCTGAGAAAATAAATCAAAATATTTATAAATATAATAAAATTTTATTGTATATCTTTAATAGATCGATAGTATCATGATAGACACAAATGCAATCTATGGTAGATAGATTGTGATATTTTATTATTATTTATAAATATTTTCAGTAGTTTTGTCATTTAAAATAATTTCTCTTATTTTTTTAAAAAAAGTTTTCTATTACCGTTCGCTAATATCATATAATGTGAAATTACCAAAATGCATAATTCCAAATTAGAATTCGCATGCGCACAATAAAGTCACGATTTCTAATATTAATGACGCAAACAAAAATTTTTAAATCTTTAATTTAAAAAAGTGAGACAGAGTCGAACGATTGCCTCACTCCTTTTCGGATTATGATCCTATCAATTTTCTCATTTTGGATTTTACATTTTAATCTTCTTTGATATATATAATGTTGTTTAATTAAAATGCACAACAAATGAGGCATAAACATGTGAACATTTGACTTTAAACAAAAAATAGTATATATCAAATATGATTGAGCTAGACTCGCTTCATATTTGTGTTTAACTGGTCCAACTTTAAAAAGTTTAAAAATTTTCTTAATTTAAAAAAATGTTTAATATATATGTTAAACTATTAATTTTATGTCCAATAGATCCTTTATTTTCTAATCAGTTCTAAAGACCTACCATATACCAAATTGAAAGATTTAAAATCTTATTACACATAAAATAAAATTTTATGTCTAATAATTTAGTTGATTTTAAAAAACTTTCAATATGTCAATGATTTATTAAACACATAATTGAACATTCAACCTAGATAAAATTTGTGAAGTTTAAAGCTTTCTTTTATTTTAAACATATAGTGGGTATTTGAGGCAATGAGTTAGTTATTATAGTCCTAGGTTATTATAGTTGGGTTATGATAGTTTGCGTTTAGGTATAGATTATTTGAGTTTGGGTTATAATGGTTGTATTTGATGTGTAAATTATTTTAGTTTGAGAAGGAAATAGTAAATACTGTAGCAAATAAAAAAAATGATTAATATAAAATAGTAAATAGTAAATACTGTAGCAAATTGGAGTTTTGAAATAATGTTGATTATAACTAATTGGAGGTTTTGAAATAGTTTTTACTGTAGTAAAAGTAGTTATTATATTTTGATGATAACCCATGTTGTCTCAAACGCCCCATAGGGTTCGGTTTCATATACAAATATAGTCTTTAATTCCCCTCTCAAAAGTTGTTCTTGCTTTCGTGGTCTAAGGGCACAAAAATTTGGTTGTATACCACCTAGTCCAACATTACATTCCAACCAAAGGCGTCTAGATCCATTTGTTTTTAAATATTTTTGGGCCATATTTACATTGGGGAAAAAGTAATAAATAAATGGTAATCTAAAAAGTAGGCCTCAATGAATTACATTTGTTGTTTACCCTATTTTTTATACTTGTGCTAACATATGGAGCCCACTGTCCAATCATTAACCAAAAAACATGAATTGATTGACAAGATGATCAAATGTATTATGCTTGATTTGGCCAGATCAAGATTTCGTTTGGGATTGTTATAACTTTTAAAATAATTGTCGGTAGTTGTACTTCTAAAAAAAGGATAGAAGTAAAAGATGTTTGGTCAATTTTAATTTTAAATTAGAAAAAGCTAGTTAAGGTGATAGGTAAATTAATAAAAAGTAATTTAGTTATATAATTATTTGAAAGTATATATGATTTGAATTGCAACCATTTTTGTTTAATTAAAAAAGTTTGTGGAATAATTTTTTTTAAAAAAGCAATTGTTATAAGAATTGAACCAATTAAAATTTGGAATAAATGTGAGAAAATAAATTGATGAAATGAAATTTTGAGATGAGTAAGGGAAGATACCAAATTTTTAGGAAAGTTAAAATCTAAAAGTTCCATCAAATAATTTTTGTAACAATTTTAAAGGTGATTGATTAATAAATAAGGGTGTGTTTGGAATACATTTTCAAGCATTTAATTTTTGAAAATAAGTCAATTTAGAAGAAATTGGAGTATTTAGCAATCACTCAAAATAGCTTTTATGTGTATTTTAATTAGTTTTAATCAAGAGGTTTAAATAAAAATATATTTTTTAAAATACTTGTTCTCTCAAATCAATCCAAATAAGCATTAAATTGTTTCACCAAGCAACCTAGATGGATAAGATTCTCTTAAAATAGCTTTTTATGGGATGAAGTTAAAAAATGTAGTGTTTTTTCAAACTATTGACAAAAATGGTATATGGTAAAGTATTTTTAAAAATAGGTAGGAGTGGGGGTATATGGGAAAGTATTTTTAAAAATAGGTAGGAGTGGGAGTATTGACAAAAGTAAGGTAGTGAAATCGTGTACGGGGTACACGATTACCATATGGCAAAATCGTGTACAGGGTATACGATTAACGTTTAATCCAGTCAGCACCACATCGGCCAACTTGGTTGATGGATCGCATGGAGACTCGTGGACCGGGCCCACGCGATCCACAATTTTTTTTCTTTTTTTTAAAAAAATAAATTGACTAATTTTTTTTTTTAATTAGAGATGTACAACAATATTAAGACTTTAGGACCAGGTCCACAAATTCCTTCATTATTAAACTTAATTATATATTTAATATACAATGAAAACATAATTATTCTGCACTCATATTAAAAAAAATGGCATGATATTAAAGAAGATTTACAATTAGTTCTTTAATTTGAAATTAGAAGTTTACATGAAATTTAAAGAAGACCACCTGGCCCTTACCCCTGATGTCAGCAACATTGAGTCGTCTTATTTGTTGAATAATGCTTTCTATGTTGACCAATGTTTGCTGACACATTGAACCCAACTCTGGTAAGTTGTGTTGCACTAAATATTGTTGTATATCTCCGATAAAATTATTCTGTACAATAAAAAAATAAATATTAAACAATATTCATATCATATATATGGAAAATGTCTGATTTTAAATCACTTACCATGCAGTAATAATAAGCACTGTGAGATGCGATAAATCGCCTCGTGATTGAATCGTACCAAGAAAAGTAGTCATATGATACAACTGACCCATTTGTTATTTCTCCCTGTGCACAATGATCATGTCGTTCATGCCAGTAGGATATATATTCCGCGTGGATTCGACACCAGTCTTGGTCGTGTTTACCTCTCAAATCAATCTGGTGTAATGCTGGGAGTGTATAGGACAACAAAGGTATTGTTTGTCGTAGACCGAACTGTCTCAACACATGATCTAGATGATGTCACTCTACTATATGGAAGCATATAAGAGGGCTAACGATCAACCAGATGTCTTCACTATCACGACAGTAATCAGATAATGATAGACCAAATCGGTTGTGTATATGGCGTTCAATTAATCTGACAAAAAAAAAAAAAAGAAGATAAGCATACATTCAAAATGTTTCAAATATTCATTTATATATACATTTATTACCTGATTGTGCATCAGTATGTCAAATATTTTTCGATACACGAGCAACATATTTGCTGACTGTTCAGAGGCAACTAATACACCACTTCATCTAAAATTATAAAAAAAAATACAATTAATTTATATTCTTATATAAAATGATAACGAAATAAATATATAAATGAACTAATACCTGGTACTAAGTGGATAATGATCTAGGTCTGTAACTGGACTTGTGGTGCTATACTTGGAAATCTATCATAAGCCTATACCTGTAGTATCAGTGACCCCGCTATTTCCAACGCTTGTGCATTGGTAGCCCGACAAAGTTCTCTATATAACTATGCAAGACATGCACCACCCCACGAGTACGTACCAGCATGTTCAAAATCAGACAGTAGCGGGAGGAACATGAGACACACTAGAGTATTTGACTTGTCAGCGAACAAAAATCCTCCAATAAGCTGCATAATGTAGGCTCGTGCATACCTACGTACGCTGATGTCGTTGTCATCGAGAGGTAATTCTGGAAACTGGGACGCCAACCAGAGGATACTCAATCTTGAGCCTTTCAAATCATCTGGTAGAACGCCTAAGAGCTCTTCACAAACATTCTTCCAATCATATTGTAGTGAACCTGTCAATGGCTGCTCGTCCACTCGTAACCCAAACTGTATGGCAACATCCTACAGTCTGATTGTACATTCCCCACAAGGCAGATGAAATGTGTGGGTTTCTGGTTTCCAACGCTCAACTAGAGTAGTAATGAGTTGTATCCGATTTGTGCAACCCCAAGAAAACCTACATGTTCAACGTAGGGAATAATGCGGTGATCAAATGGGATAGTATGTTGTGCAGATGCCTCCCTTCTCCGATAACTCAAAACTACGGTAGAAGAACTATCACATACCGATTGTGAACGATGCGTATTTTGTTGATATAGTTGTACAGGATTAGAAGGACCAGACTCTATTACCTAAGAGTTCAAATTACATTACATACTAAAATCCATCACATAAAAATACATAAAAAGTACATAAAAAGATACAATGACATGAAAAATAAATTCATTACATAAAAAGTACAATTACATAAAAAAATATAAGTACATAAAAGATACAATTATATGAAAAATACAATTACATAAAATATACAATTACATAAAAAATATAATTACATAAAAGATACAATTACATGAAAAATACAAGTACATAAAATATACAATTACATAAAAAATATAAGTACATAAAATATACAATTACATAAAAAAATATAAGTACATAAAAGATACACCTAATGACCCGAAGACGAAGCACCTAATATACGTTGTGGACAAGTACGTCTATTATGTCATTCTCTTATGTCATTCTCTCTTACAAATTGTACATCGAACTTTTTGGCTTGCCTCTTTCTAATCCATTTCATTATAAATGTGCGTACTTTTTGGTTGACCCTGTTCTCTTAGTAAGTCCGCATTCGGACGAACTTATGTAAATGATAATTTTGGCCAATAATCTGGGTGTTCTATTGGATGGAAGTGACCTTCATAACATCGCTTGAAATTGAACAATTTGTTGCATTCATCAATAAGTGGTATGTATGTCAAACGCATATAATTACAAACTGCAATTACATGAAAGCATGGGATCTTGAATGACTGTCACTTATTACAAGAACATGTTCCTTCTTTCAAGCTCAAAACTTGTGTGTTGTCCTTTATAGGGAGAAATCATACTTATGCTAGTTTGTACTTCAAAAGTGACTTTCCCTAACAATAGATGTCATCGTATGCGCATATGCTCGTTTTCCCCACTTCTTAAGTTTTCTCAAAACATATTCTGTATACATGTCCCCACGATCGAGTGCTTTCCTAATTTCTTGTCTTCGACATTCAAAATATAATATTGTGCGATAAAATGTTAGCCTAACCAAAGAAGTAATTAGTAACATTCTAGCATCTTTGAAAACACCATTCATGCATTCAGCTGCATTCCTCGTGTAACACCCCACGCATTTTTTTTAGTAATAATGTAATTTCAGTAACTTTATTATTTGGAATTTCAGATATTGTTATAAGTTTGAGGGCATTTTTTAAATTTCGGACTTCAAGTGTAAGTGCGAGAATTTAATTGTTGGCGTGGAATTATTCAATTTGAAATTCGAATTGAAAATTAATGGCAGGAATTAATTTTCTTTTGAAACGAAGGAATTTAATAGTATAAAACGGAAAGAAATTAAATATAATTATATTTACTTCCTTTTTTATTTTATTATTATTATTGTTGTTATTTTTTTTTATAAAAAGTCAAACCCCACCCTCTTTTCTTCCTCACATTCGTGAGCCCGTCCAACGCCGCCCAAAGCCGCCGCGTCAGTTTCTTCTTTATGACCTCCATCCACCACTGCTTAAGCGTCATTGGATCTATCGATTTGTGTAAGATTTTTGCCGTTTGGGTTGTTTTCGGTTGATTCTTGAATACTTATTTACTTTTGGCATCAATTGGTTGATACCCATTGTGTTTCAATTTTGGATTCAAGTTTGTGAAGGTATTGAGGTGTTGTTCAGTGAAGTTGGAGTTTGTTTTAGCGAGTTTTGGTAAGTTTTATGCTTTGATGACCCTCTTGTGGATTAATTTTGGTTGTTGAGAAATTATGGTAAAGTCATTTGGAAGTGATTTTTTATAAAGCTACATATGGATAATTTATTTGAGACATTAGTAGTGAAATGTATGTATTTGATTCAAGCTTTAATCATGTAAGCCTAATTTCAAATTATGATTAGGGGGTTGATTCAAGAATTTCATTCAAGATGAAGAAGGGTTTGGTTTGCTAATTATTTGGACTTAAAATTGGAGGTTTGGAAGGTGAATTCGAATTGGACCACACCTTAGGTAAGGTTAGGAAATATTTTATAATATTTGGGTGTTTGGAATTTAGCCTTAACTATCAATTTTAAAGCTTTATGTTTAGGCTTGATTAAGGATTCAAGAATTTCACAAAGATTCAATTGTTTGTTGGTTCGACCTAATATCAAAGTAAGTAATCTTACTATTGGAACTACCCACGGGTCAGGCATTAGATGTATGCTAGCATGTTAAATGAAGGTTATGGCAGAATGGCAGCATGAAAGATTGATAGTATAACATGATTAAAGTATGTTCTGTTACGAGATCCGAATTATTTATTTATGCACATAGGCACTTGAATGCTAGCATGAGATGGTATGTGATTCCATATGGTTGTATTTAATCTGTTGATGTTGAGTATTGTAAGACTGGTTACAAGGATAATTTTGACTGTTCTGAGATTTAATAGACCGTTTAGATAAGATATATGAACATGTGATAATATGACTGAACCATGTTAATGTATGAGCATGATTTAGAATTTTATGAAATATATTAAAAGGACGATTGAGCATGACCCTAAATTATGAGTTAAGCGGCACTACTACGGAAATGTCTTAAAGTAAGGTGAAAGTTGGAGCATTTTGTTGATGTGCTTATTGATATGATTTATTATGAAAGTGTGTAAGTTATATGATGTATTATAAATTTCAAATGTTTGATTGTTACATGAGTTAGTGCATGAAAGTGATGTACTAGAGTGGATCCATTAATACTAGATTAATTACGTATGTTGAGGTTAACTACCTAACCTTGATCAGGAGATTTTTTAGAAGATTCATGATTAGGTGAATGTTATATGTAATATGAAGTTAGATGCAATCTCTTTTCCTTTCCAGACTATGTGACTGCATGAAAATGATGCACGTCCAAAGGCGCTAGTACATGAAAGAGATGTACTAGGGCTGGTGTGTATGAAAATGATATATACCTAGAGGGTACTAGGGTGTACGAAAGAGGTACACACTCAGTGGGTTATGTGTATACGAAAGAGGTGTATATCTAACCATGTGTACGAAAGAGGTATGCATCCCTACATTTATAGAGAGGATCTGAGGTGTACGAAAGAGGTACATACTCAGTGGGTTATGTGTATACGAAAGAGGTGTATACATAACTAGATGTACAAAAGAGGTACATATTCAGTAGGTTAGGTATATACGAAAGAGGTGTATACTTAATCAGATGTATGAAAGAGGTACACATTCAGTGGGTTATGTGTATACGAAAGAGGTGTAAACATAACTAAATGTACGAAAGAGGTACATACTCAGTAGGTTAGGTGTTTACGAAAGAGGTGTATACTTAACCATGTGTATGAAAGAGGTACACATTAAGTGGGTTACGTGTATACAAAAGAGGTGTATACTTAACCATGTGTATGAAAGAGGTACACATTAAGTGGGTTATGTGTATACAAAAGAGGTGTATGCATAACCATGTGTATGTAAGAGATTATGTTTCCTTCGGGATTCACCAGAGTTTGTGGGTCCTACGAGACTTTTTAGAGATAGTGGGCATACTTAACTACAGTAGAATAGAACTCAGTTTTTCATGTATGTATGTGTCCCATAAGGATTAGAGCAATTTATATGTTTCACCAGAGGTGGGTATCTAGAGGACATAGTTGCCCAGCCTGACCCCAGTAGTGGGGTTACTTACTGAGTATTTTATACTCATTCTTTCTCATGTTGTTGTTTCAGGTAAGGGTAGAGATGCACCAACGATGGACAAGCGGAATTCGTGATCGAGCCACTGGGACTAGTTTTTACGCTTCCGCTCATGAGATTTAAAGTTCTTTCCATGTTTCTCTTAATATTTAGTTTTGATGTTTAAAACTTACTTTTAAGAATCGTTTTTCAAATTTATTTATTATCCTTTATGATTTATGGGTACCCTACTATTGATTTAGTATTTGAATTTAATGAAAGTCTTTTGAACTTACCTTATTTAATTAGCATTTATTTCGTCATAATCAAGTGTCGTTTTGAGTTCCATGCATTCATGTATTTAGTAACGGCCTAACTTAAGTCCTAGGGGGTCGGGTCATTACAGTTGGTATCAAAGCCCATGTTTTGGGTTCTATAGACTGACTTACTATGTAAGTCTAGATTGTCCCTATGGCCCATGAATGGATTCCTCGTCATCACCAGGTACATCTTATTAACTACAAGTTTTATGATAGTTATGCATTAAAATATTTGTTTAGCTTAAATGCACCAATTATGTCCTAATGCTAGGTCAGTGACTCGTTAGAAGTTATTATAAGAGGATTATCAGGTACGACACTACCAAAGGAGAAAAATAAAATAGAGTAAATTAAAAGCTCACTTAGCGCTAGTTAATCTCGTGGAAATTATGTTAGAAAAGAACAAATATATACCTCAGTTCAGCAATGTTAAAAGTTGATGAAACTATGTAGAGTTATGACAATTTAGGAATAAAGGTATTTAAATGTTTAAGCCGAAGAATAAAATTGTCGAGACAAGAATTTATCAAGGACTAGTGTTATGTTTTGTGTTGGATAGTGCAATCGGTGGTAGTATAAATTTCTTCACAGGCCACATACTCAAGTATAAGGTTAAAAGTTGTTTTATGGATAAGAAGGAGAAAAAGGAGAGACTATGGATTTATTAAAGGTTCTGAGATATTAAAACCAAACATTTTGAGAGAAATTTTGGAAAGGATTAATAAGATAATCACTTTGGTAATACTACGATTTGATGGATTAGGTAAAGTATGTGTAGTGATATGAAGGATTTTTTTGGAATATCTAGCTAAGTTGATGTCATTAAAGGAAGCCAAAATAGTTGGACATGAGTTTAGACTTAAAGGGGATAAAGCAAAGTGTTATTTGTTTGGGTTGAAGGATTATTTTAGAGTACCTAGATTAATTAAATCCATAGCCTTATTGTGATGAGAAGATCTAATTTATGCAAATTTGAAGAAACAAAAGTCTTTTGGAGTTTAAAAGTATGCAAATTGGCAAAGGAGAATTCTACGAGATGGAAGTTCTTAGTGAGAAAGATAAGACTTATAGAGGAGTTAAGTAAAACATAACTTAGTAAAGAGATTATGTTCCAATTGGACAGTGGAAAAAAAAAGTGTCTTGAATTTAGTGGTTTTATCAAAGATAAGTGTAAAAGAGAGACAAGTATCCAAGGAAGTTTACTTTTTGGAAAGATAAAGGAATTTAATGTGTTCAATACTCCTAGTTAAGTATGGTTTGGAGGTAGGATATGAAGTGTTATAAGGTATTTGTTTTGGTGTAAAAGAAAAATATCTAATGATCATGTGGGACTTTGGGACAATATGTATTAGATGGAAAGATAGCTTACATAGATGATTGGTATGGAACTTTGTTTTAACTGTTACCGAAACAGAAGGTTGAGAAGGGATAAGTTAAAATGGAGTTACTAGTACCAGTAGATGTTCGAGAACTATTGATATGGTATGTTGAGGCTTCATTAGTTAAGACGTAAAACATTGAGGGCATTAGTAAGATTTAAGGGATTTTGACTTTGTGTGCAAGTGTTGGAAACATGAACTAGCAAGACCATCAATTTGATTGAGAAAAGAAAATAATCCAACTCGAGGTAGATAATAATGGTATATGCACAAAATAAGTAAGTTGGATCTTCCAATATAACCATTGGTATAAAGGATAGACTTGGCAATAAAGTTGAGTTGATAGTAAGAAGTTACTAAAAGTGGGTTTGGAGCATTAAAGATAGTATGTATTCTCTTGCATGGGCAATGAGTTAACTAGCTTTAGGGAGTACGAGTAATCCAAGCTAGAACTTATGAATCAAGAAGGTTTTATCGTTAAAAAAAAAATGACTTCAAGGATCAATTACGATTATTACGAGGTTATGAAAATGTGTTATCAATTGGCTTATGCTTTAGCATCCAAGGACTTCAAAACACCCCCGGAGTTTTTTTTCAAGAATGAACTTTCGAGGACGAAAGTTCTTTGAGGAGGGAAGAATGTAACACTCCCAGAATTTTTTTTTTCAAGAATGAAATTTCGAGGATAAAAGTTCTTTGAGGAGGGAAGAATGTAACACCCCGCACATTTTTTTTTAGTAATAATGTAATTTCAATAACTTTATTATTTGGAATTTCAATAATTGTTAGTTGGAGAACATTTTTGGAATTTTGGACTTCAAGTGTAAGTGCGGGAATTTAATTGTTAGCATGAAATTATTCAATTTGAAATTCAAATTGAAAATTAATGGCAGGAATTAATTTTCTTTTGAAACAGAAAGAAATTTAATAGTATAAAACGGAAAGGAATTAAATATAATTATATTTACTTCCTTTTTTGTTTTATTATTATTATTATTATTGTTCTTTTTTTTATACAAAGTCAAACCCCACCCCCTTTTCTTCCTCACATTCGTGAGCCCATCCGACACCGCCCAAAGCCGTCGCGTTAGTTTCTTCTTTATGACCTCCGTCCACCGCTGCTCAAGCGTCGTTCACTTTTGCCGTCACTGGATCTATCGATTTGGGTAAGATTTCTGTCGTTTGGAATGTTTTCGGTTGATTCTTGAATACTTATTTACTTTTGGCATCAATTGGTTGATACCCAGTGTGTTTCAACTTTGGATCCAAGTTTGTGAAGGTATTGAGGTGTTGTTCAGTGAAGTTGGAGTTTGTTTTAGCGAGTTTTGGTAAGTTTTATGCTTTGATGACCCTCTTGTGGATTAATTTTAGTTGTTGAGAAATTATGGTAAAGTCATTTGGAAGTGATTTTTTATAAAGCTACATATGGATAATTTATTTGAGACATTAGTAGTGAAATGTATGTATTTGATTCAAGCTTTAATCATGTAAGCCTAATTTCAAATTATGATTAGGGGGTTGATTCAAGAATTTCATTCAAGATGAAGAAGGGTTTGGTTTGCTAATTATTTGGACTTAAAATTGGAGGTTTGGAAGGTGAATTCGAATTGGACCACACCTTAGGTAAGGTTATCTGGAAATATTTTGTAATATTTGGGTGTTTGAAATTTGGCCTTAACTATTAATTTTAAAGTTTGATTTATGTTTAGGCTTGATTAAGGATTCAAGAATTTCACAAAGATTCAATTGTTTGTTGGTTCGACCTAATATCAAAGTAAGTAATCTTACTATTGGAACTGCCTATGGATCATGCATTAGATGTATGCTAGAATGTTAAATGAAGGTTTTGGCAGAATGACAGCATGAAAGATTGATAGTATAACATGGTTAAAGTATGTTCTGTTACGATATCCGAATTATTTATTTATGCACATAGGCACTTGAATGCTAGCATGAGATGGTATGTGATTCCATATGGTTGTATTTAATCTGTTGATATTAAGTATTGTAAGACTGGTTACAAGGATAATTTTGACTATTCTAAGATTTAATAGACCGTTTAGATAAGATATATGAACATGTGATAATATGACTGAAGCATGTTAATGTATGTGCATGATTTAGAATTTTATGAAATATATTAAAAGGACGATTGGACATGACCCTAAATTATGAGTTAAGTGGCACTACTACGGAAATGTCTTAGAGTAAGGTAAAAGTTGGAGTATTTTGTTGATGTGCTTATTGATGTGATTTATTATGAAAGTGTGTAAGTTATATGCTGTATTATGAAATTTCAAATGTTTGATTGTTACATGAGTTAGTGCATAAAAGTGATGTACTAAAGTGGATCCATTAATACTAGATTAATTACGTATGTTGAGGTTAACTAGCCTAACCTTGATCAGGAGATTTTTTAGAAGATTCATGATTAGGTGAATGTTATATGTAATATGAAGTTAGATGCAATCTCTTTTCCTTTCCAGACTATGTGAATGCATGAAAATGATGCACGTCCACAGGCGCTAGTACATGAAAGAGATGTACTAGGGCTGGTGTGTATGAAAGTAATACATACCTAGAGGGTACTGGGGTGTACGAAAGAGGTACACACTCAGTGGATTATGTGTATACGAAAGAGGTGTATGCCTAACCATGTGTACGAAAGAGGTACGCATCCCTACATTTATAGAGATGATCTGGGGTGTATGAAAGAAGTACATACTCAGTGGGTTATGTGTATACGAAAGAGGTGCATACATAACTAGATGTATGAAAGAGGTACATACTCAGTAGGTTAGGTGTATACGAAAGAGGTGTATACTTAACCAGGTGTACGAAAGAGGTACACATTCAGTGAGTTATGTGTATACGAAAGAGGTGTATATATAGAGGTTTATATATAACTAGATGTATATGAAAGAGGTACATACTCAGTAGGTTGGGTGTATACGAAAGAGGTGTATACTTAACCATGTGTACGAAAGAGGTACACATTAAGTGGATTATGTGTATACAAAAGAGGTGTATGCATAACCATGTGTATGTAAGAGATTATGTTTCCTTCGGGATTCACCAGAGGTTGTGGGTCCTACGAGACTTACTAGAGATAGTGGGCATACTTAACTACAGTAGAATAGAACTCAGTTTTCCATGTAAGTATGTGTCCCATGAGGACTAGAGCAATTTATATGTTTCACCAGAGGTGGGTATCTAGAGGACATAGATGCCCAGCCTGACCATAGTAGTGGGATTACTTACTGAGTATTTTATACTCATTCTTTCTCATGTTGTTGTTTCAGATAAGGGTAGAGATGCACCGACGATGGACAAGCGGAATTCGTGATCGAGCCACTGGGATTAGTTTTTACGCTTCCGCTCATGAGATTTAAAGTTCTTTTCATGTTTCTCTTAATATTTAGTTTTAATGTTTAAAACTTACTTTTAAGAATCGTTTTTCAAATTTATTTATTATCCTTTATGATTTATGGGTACCCTAATATTGATTTTTTATTTGAATTTAATGAAAGTCTTTTGAACTTACCTTATTTAATTAGCATTTATTTCGTCATAACCGAGTGTTGTTTTGAGTTTCATGCATGCATGTATTTAGTAACGGCCTGACTTAAGTCCCAAGGGGTCGGGTCGTTACAGATGGTATCAAACCAAAAAACTCGACAAAAAATAATCGTACCTGGCACATAGACGGAAGGAAATACCAATCTGTTCGTGTTCCTGGATTGTATTGAACAAGAGCACTCAACCAATAAGGAAGCTCTGAATATGATTTCTCCCAATCACCAAACGCAGCAATCAACGCTTTTCTCTTGGCTTGCCACACCCGTCTATAATTAACATTATAGCCATATTATTTTTTAATTGGGACCACAGGTACCGCAAGATCATCTCTAACCAAATTTTGGATTTTGATACTTATAAAATTTGAATCAAGCTGTGAATGATCCTGTGTCAATTCTGAAAACAAACATGAGTATTCTCCTTGAAGTTTGGTGATTTCGAATATCCCATGAGTTTTATGACATGCCTGTAACGTCCAATCACAAGCATCCCTCCATGATTTACATCTGACATACCAAAGATCTTGATTTGATTCCACTATAATAATCTCATAGTGTTCTGTTACACAATATTTTTTTACAGCAAGCTGTAAATCTTCTTTAGTATTAAAGAAGATTCCTTTCTGTATTAAACTACAACTATCTATATCTGTACTCCTTACCTTCAGGGTAGACCCTAGTTCACATGTTGAATTTGTAATTTCCCAACCTATTTGGGTGAACATATCCGACAGTATCAACTCAAGATCATGTTCCCCACTACTATCGTTTCCAAATAATTCAACTTCAACATCAATATCAATGTCCATCATTTCCAGGTTCAAGAATAACTAAATCTTCAGACGCATCGACATATTTATTATTATTTTTTCAACTGTTATAGTTGGACAAAAAAAATACGTTAATATGTCAACCCAAAAAAATCTAATTTCTAAGTTCAACATTTACATTTAACCCAAATCTAAGATCCATAAACTATACATTTAAATCAATTAAAAAAAAATAGCCCAACAAATAGGTCAACATAATCATCCAGAAAAATAGTCCAACAAAATCAGTCAAACAAGATCTAATTTTTAAGTTCAACATATATCCAACAATAAATCATGGATCTATAAACTACACATTAAGTTAAGCCCAAATGCAAACAAAATGATATATATATATATATATATATATATATATATATATGAAGATTATATATTTAAATCATGAATCCATAAACTATACATTCAGAACTTTTCCTCATTTTATAAACAAATACATATATTGAAAAAAATTAAAGAAAAAACTTTACCTCAGTCAAAGAAAATGCTTCGGATGAAGAAAATTCTTCGATATATCGACTCACGGTGGCAGCCACAAGAGAAAATAAGGCAAAGCTGAGGTTTTCGGACGAGGTTTGGACGGAGGAAGATCGAAGTTTTCAAGAGGAAGAACGTTATGGATGGAGGAAGAAGAAGAGTTGCGGCCGTTAATGGAGAAGAAAGTCGTGTACCCGGTACACGATTACCTCAGTCAACGCTGCATGACTGCCACATTGGCAGTTTGCACGTGTCAAATCAACAGACACTCATGTACCGGGTACACGATTTAAAGCTAATCGTGTATCGGGTACAAGATTACCTCAGTCAACGCTGCTACCACATTGGTAATCTGCACGTGCCAAATCAATAGGCACTCGTGTTCCGGGTACATGATTAAGAGCTAATCGTATACCGGATACACAATTCAGGCATAATTGTGTACCGAGTACACGATTAAAAAATCTATTTTTGTCAATCTTTTCAATCCTACCCTATTTTTATTAATATATATTAAAATAACATTATTTAAAAAAAATAACCTTTTTATGATTTGAAAACCAATTTCAAACGGCCTACAAATATGTTTTAATATTTTACAATTTTTTTAAAGAAAATTAAATGTACAAATAAACTCAAATCTATTTTTTAAAAAATTATAAGCATTTCAAGTTTGGTTGTTTGCTTATATATATTGAGATAGGTTACTTTATATATTTTTTTAATATAATTTTTGTAATTCTTAATTTATATGAATGTCAAATTACAAGTTTACTTTCCAAGATTTCAAAATATGTGCCTATTAAGTCATCTAGAAACAAAATGGAACCTACATAAGTTTTAAAAATTGATTAAGAAATAACGATAGTCTACAATTATTTTAATGATGATTGTAAGGGAGGTTTAGAAGCCAGTATCAACTAGGGGTATGCATCGGTTGGTGTCGGTTTTGAGAGAAAACCGACACCGCAAACCAATTAAAAAAAAGTGCGTGAAGTGCAACCGACTGTTGGTTTTAAATTTAAATCAATCATTTTTTTATAAAAAAATTTAAATCAATCATGTAGTGAACCTATTTAGGCAACATAAAAAAAAATAAATCAATACTAAAATAATAGGCTTGAACTTGGATTGATGATAGTGGACTTACTTTTATCCTTATTTTTTAGAAAATAAATAAATAAATATAATATTTTTATATCGATCAGTCGATCGATTTTTCAAACCTTTTTATATGAAAACCGACCGACTGAATCCTAGCTCCAAAGGATCGACCTCAATTCGGTCGATTTCGATCAGTCGGATCAGTTTTTGGTGCCTTTATACTCACCCCTAACTATCAACATCTAAAATTCAACAACCTGAAGGTGGTGGCAACTTTTCCACCGCAGACTTCACCCACTTCAGATTCACCCAATTTGAAGGCATCTAGATATTATATTAGTGTCACGTATCACCATATTCATCAACACACAAATACAATAAAATTAGAATACCAATGAGTCCAGTTCGAGCATAGGTGAATTGTTAAGGAGCCAATTATATTCACAAAAGTCGAAGGACTTTTGTGTGTATTGAATCCAACCCCGCAATAAGGGCTCTTAAAGCAGCGTCCAAATTACTACTTCCATTACATTTATTATATTTATAGGCCGTTTGGAAAGTTGAAATATAATCAGGATTATTGAAAATTTGGAAGTGTTGATATTTGTGAGGAATTGAGGACAAAATGGAAATGAAATCGTGAAGCGTGAAAATGGTAGAAAAGAGGGTTTGAGCTAAAACTGTCAGAGCGAAATGGGTTTAGTATTACAAATCGAGTCTAAAACGCTCAATCTAAACATGAATTTTAAATTACATTACATTAAAAACTCATTTTATTATGGTCCCCTAAACATCCCCAATGACCATGTCAAAGCATGGAGTGAGAATGTCCTATATTCTGTGCCATTATTGCTTGATATGAACACCCATGACTGAATTATAACCCCAACAAATTTCATGTGACAACTCTAGTAGTACAAATTCAACTATTTATTATCAGCCATTATAAAATACACTAGAAACCATAAAGCTGGGACATAAATAGGGAAGAAGATAAGCCATACCTTAGTTGGACCAAAACTCCACAGAAAGAAAGAGCAGAAAAATAACAAAAGTTGAGCGGCTATGGAGGGAAAAGAGCTGGAGATGTTTGAAGTTGGTCCATGCGAATCTGCATACAAGATGGGGTTCTTGATTGGCGAGAGGTTCTCTGATACAATAAAGAGTAGATTAGACACCGACCTTGTTCTTCGTAACCAGCTCCTTCCTTTTGCTCAATCCCCACAGTCACAGCCTCTAATTGAAACTCTCTGCAAGAATAACAAGACAAGGTTTCCAGCATATTGGGATGAACTTGTTGGAATGGCAGAAGGAAGTGGTGTGCCTATTCTTGAGGTAATAAAACCAACTGTAGAGGGAGAGGGAGATAAATACAAGTCCAAGTGAGAATTTTAGCATCCAAAATGTTTTGCTAACTTTAGGAAATGGGGTAAAAAGAGATAAAAAGTGTGGAAATAATACCTGGTCTTCTGGTTTGTCTGTGATGTCTTTGTTGAAAATCAATATGCAGATTATTTTAATCAACTTCAGGAAGGAGATTCTTCCATTTATTCAGAAGGAAGTCCCTTTGGCAGTTGATTGTTCGGATGATTGTTCGGATGATTGTTCTGATCTTCTTGTCGTTAGTGATAACATGGCCATTGCAGTACATAATGAAGATGCCAACGTTACCCTGGTTGGCCACACGTAAGTTCACAAACCTGAACTGCATCCTAATTTATAGAAGAGCTCAACAAACTAATAAACAAGTTCATTTTTTTCTTCACTTCTGTAGCTATTTGGTCAAAGGAAAACTGCAAAATGGGCTATCCTTTCTTGCTTACACGTATGCAGGAGAGCTTCCGAGCTGCGCTTTTGGTTTCAATGGTCATGGACTGGTAAAGTTTTCATATCATCATCATTCATTCGTTCATTCTGAAGGAATTAAGCACAGATAGATCTTACATAGGTAACAATTCGCTTGGCCAGTTGTTCAACAAGCATTCAAGGACTCCATCATTGTTTTTAAAATATTGAATACTGATACATAACATCCTTTCCAATGTTGACCAAATATTTTGATATAGAACGTTAAAAAATAACTTTTCAACTCGTTCAGGCATTTACCTTGAATTCAGTGCCTCCAACCAATGATGAGATTGCAGCTGGGGCAATTGGACGAAATTTTATCTCCCGGGACATCCTTGAATCTACAAGCCTTGAAAATGCAATATTTGTAATGCGCTGCCATAATGTCTTCTATTATAAATGTTCTAGCTCACCAGTGCAATTTTGATGACACATTGGGTTGGATTCTTTTTACAGAGAATTCGCTCAGCAGAAGTATCCGTTGGGCACAGTTATAATCTGATCGATGTTCAGACAAGAAGAATTGTGAATGTAGAAACAGCATCAAGGTTTAGATATTCAGTCAACGAGGTTGGGGGTACACCATTTTTCCATGCAAATATGTATACCCATCTTCAGGTTAACCAGGTAACAATATCAGAAAAACAATTTATAAAAGCGATGACAGCAACAGCACGTAATTAAGAATTGTCGGCCTTCTCATAAAATATAAATTGCATACTTTAGCATTCTCCATGACATTGAAATTTGAACTAGTAGCTACATAACATGCCAGAAATTAAGTAAAAGTGATCATATAAAATAAGGTTTTGAAGTCCAAATTAATTCTCTTGGAACACAGGTACAAGATGCAAACTCTACAAGCAGGCAGAAACGAGCTGATGACCTGCCAAAAGGATCAAAAAATGATTTCCTGTCGGTTCTAGGAGATATGGATAACAAGAAATATCCTATCTATATGATAGGTAAGGATAAGATAATTTAAATGTCCCTGTCCTTTCAATCCCATATTTGAAAATTTTCTTAATGTTTACAGGCCCTACGCTTTACACTCTGTGTACTGCTCTCATTGACCTTGATGAACAAACTCTATCAATTATTCGAGGAAATCCGAAGAAAAATGTGATATCCCATGTCTTCTCCATGCCTTTGGTGGAGTTGAAGAAACCATAAGCATACTGTTGCCAGTGGCCAAAATGAAGGCCATCATATGTTGCCAGTATTGAAGAAAGTTAAATTCCGAGCTCTTATGCCGGTTCATAAAGGCCCAACATATGGCCATCAATACATCGCACGGACGCAACCTGAAGTGAGCAATTGACACTTTAAAATCCTTGATTGTTTATGATCCAAGAGGAAGAGGATGGGGAGTTTGTACCTTTCCGTGTATTTCATACTTAATGGAACCATCTAGTTCAGCTCCCATTGCCATTAATTTGGTCACTGTGCTGTTAATATCTGTCACTGTGAATGACAGCAGCGAAGAATAACCCTTCTGCTGCACAATATGGTCACTGTGATCCCAAGTTAGCAACATACCAAAACATGTGAAATTAAAAACCTCAAATTTCTAAATCAAACTAGGAGAATAACAAATTAGTTTCAATACTAAACAGCTCAAGTTGCTTGCTTTGATAATTCACATTAAGGACATAACAAGTCCATGCCGCAATTTAAACATTCAAATCCCTCGCATTTCACCACTAACTCGAAAGGGAAACAATTTAACAAAAAGTACTTCATGAGAAATTTTTCTGACAAACACAAGAATTTTCATGAAATGTCCAGCAATCCACGTTCAAACCAAGTAAACAATGTAAACAATGTAAGTTATTCTTGTCTTAAAACCTAGTAAACAATGTAAGTTGTTCTCGTCTTAAAACCAAGTAAACAATGTAAGTTGTTCTTGTCTCAAAATTAATTCAGATATCCTCCAGAACAATAGAACCAACATAAAGCTTTCCTCATATCCCCATGGTCCATTCTTCCCTCACAGTAAACACCATATATCTTCTGATAAAAAGCAAAGAATTGATGCACTGTCAAGAATCACACACGTCAATCAAACTTCGCTTTACTCTTTCTTCTCTTTGCAACAGTACTTGCTCCCACTCTCAGAAATTAAAAGAGCCTGAAAGCCTCACATGCAAAAAAGAATGAAAGATCGAAGAAGGAACAGATCTTTGTACAATGGTGATTGCGAAGAAGATTACAAATTCCAGCATTTCACAAAGTAAAGAAGAGAGAAGAAAAATACTCAGGCGATTATAGTAGTTCGGCTTATCAGCCTACAACCACTTTTCAAGACTCCCAAGGACTTCATTGGTTATACTTTTCAGAGATGCAAGCTTTTACCGATAAGACTTCTTAAGTCCTTCTCAAAGTCAGGCTCATACAGATTACACACACTCTCCTCTATTGTTTTTATCAAGGAGCTTTTTATACATCAGATGTTTAGTCTTTCAAACAGTTTCATTTACAACTGATTTCTAACAGACTTCTAATAGAGGTGTCAAATTCTGTATTGATAACTTCAGGTGAGCAAAGGATTCAAGTGAATGTGCTTCACAAAATATAGCATCTTCTGTAATCAACATATGAAAATGAAGGATTGATATACCAAGCTCGTCACCCATTGGCCAGATGAACCTCAAGACGAATACAACCACATAAAAAACATTCTTGGCTGATGGTATTTGACAGATTTCATTCTAAATTTCTCTCAGGCAAAACATCAAACACAAACAAGGCACGTAACTATGGCACATTCATTTCCGTGTACACAGACCAACAGAACATATCAAGTCCATGGATTAATCAATTCGAGGAGAACCAAAAAATGCGGAATTACTTGGATTGCATGAGAGCGAGTTTGAGAGGCCCGGACTGAAGCTCCGCCCAACGAAGAGTGCAGACATTAACAGTGAAGTCCAAACCTTCGGAGTAGAATCTTGCCGCTTTAGGGACATCCTTGTGTAATTGAAGTATCCACCTAAAAGATGCTGCTGCCATCGCTCCCTTCCAAGTTTTCACAGCATCACAACCTTGGGTGGCATGAAGAGGACGAAAAATGTTACGCTTTGATTTGGAGTGGGACAAAAGAAACCAACATGACTACATATCCTCGAAGTCTGTGACGAAATGGCGTAAAAGAAGAAGATGATGATGAATGAAGAAAGAGCCCTCCCGTGGACCGGCGTTCGGCGACGGAGGCTGGAAATTGATGAAATTAAGATGTGATGGAAAGATCTCGGAGGAAAATCGTTCAGTTTTCTGTACAACCTTAGGTTCCAACCCAGGGTGTGTATGGTATGCTTCTGTCTGATATTTAACAAAAATTAAAGGGGTAAGTTTCAAAATAATGTATTTTTTAAAAGTAATGACAAAAATAGGAAATAAAAAAAAAATTACAAAAAGTAAGGGGAAGGGAAAAAATATTGACAAAAATAGGGGTACACGATTTTTATGTTTACCAATCTCCCGTCCACGAGTTCCATATTTTGATTATATTTTTTATTTTTTTTTATTTAAGTGGATACAGGATGAAACAAATCTATTTGAATTTCAAAGTAATCTTATGTGAAAAAAAATGGTAAAACAAATCTATGTGAAAAAAATAGATTTAGCTTTCTAGAAATTTGATTCAATTTTTATTTTACAGTAGGCCTTTAAGAATTTGAATTTGACGGTCTCCGAAAATGAAAAAAACACTACAAAAAATAAGAGAAGAAAATAGAAGTTGAGGGAAAATGTGGAAAAAAATAGATTTAGAATTAATTTGTGACTAGAAATTCGCTTCAATTTTTATTGGAGAAAATACAAAAAAGAAAAAGACAGAAGTTGGGGGAAATGTGAAAAAAATATATTTAATCTTAAATCGTGGCTAAAAATTTGATTCAATTTTTATTTCTTTGAAAATTTGAATTTTCCAATAAAAGATTGTATGAAGATGCAAAAACACGAAGTTGGGGTAATGTGGAAAAAAATAGATTTAAGTGGCTACAAATTTGATTCAACTTTTATTTTACCGTATGCTTTTAAAAATTTAAATTTCACATTAAAAGATTCTCCGAAGATGCAAAAATGCTAAAAAAATAATATGAAAAGAAAACAAAAGTGGGGAGAAAATGTGAAAAAAAAAGTAGCATGCCTTAAATCGTGGACGAATACACGATTTAGCCTTTAATCGTGGACCCGTCCACAATTTCACAATTCTATTTTTGTCAATAGTTTCAAACCAACCTTATTTTTGTCAATAAATATTAAAATAACATTATTTTAAAAAAAAAATCAAATTAAAGATTCAGAACTATTAAATAATAGATAAAATTAGAATTGCTTTTTAAAAATATTTAGAAAAATATTGTTGTTTCAAAAAAATTTAGAAAAATATAGTAGTTGTTTTTAATTTAGTAGGTCGAGTTTTTAAAACTCGACAAAGGAGGACGAATCTTTAAAACTCGACAAGGCTAAGTCGAGTTTTGAAACTCAACTTCCATCCCTATTTTTTTTTTAATTTTTAATTTTATTATTTTAATATTCCACCTCTCTTTTTAATTTTATTATTTATTATACTCCACCTCACTCACTTTGTTATTATTTTTTATCACCATCTTCTTAACTTAACTCTAAGAAATATCATAGAAAATAATATCTCATTCACATTTTTTTCCATAATTTAAAAATAATAAAGTGTAAATTAAAATATTCATATTAATACAACTATTATCTCATTTATATAAAAATAATTAAAAAAATCAAAGTATCCCACAAGGCGAATATCGTCGATTTCGAGCTGGTTGTCATCGTCGACTTCGAATTTAAGGTTGTTCTGGTTCCTCTTAATATTGCTCCGGTACCTCTGCTGGCACCTCATAATATAAATATTCATTATCACAACCGTGAACATGTCCATGGACGTATGAAGACGATGGACCTGTTGGGTTTTATGTCCTAAAACTCGCAGTTTGTAAAATGATAAACATTTTCTATAGTCAATAAACTTATTATTTATTTTATGAATTATATACATGAAAGTCTAAATCCAATAAACTAAGACCCATGACTATTACATGAGAACTTGAAATTTATGTGGAGACATAAAAGTGGATCAGTTTCAAGTAAATAGTCAAAATGATCTATAGTATATGAATAAGGTTGAGTGTCATATTCTAGTAACACTATTGGATGCGACCCACTCTGTAGTTGTTATATAAAGTTGTAAAGTGCTACATACGAAATGATCCTAATTCGTACATGTTATAACATGAGGAGTGAGGGCCCTATGCAATGAGTTTGCATAAGATCGGACCAAGAAATAAGTCACTCTTACTTTATAACGCTGTTTACCATATAAGACTGACTATTTCACTTAGATGACCTAAGTAACTCGATCTTAATCCTGAACTAACTATAAACTTCTATTTATTTTGGATTATCCTTAACTTTACATAGTTGAGGGTTGGCTCAATAGTGCCGACTCAATAAGTCTCCCATTCAAGGATAAGACCTAATAGATAGCTGGACACATAGGGTGCAAGATAGAGTTCATGCCTACCCGATTTAAGTATAGGAGAAAGGTTGTTCTCTCAAGTATTGAATCTAGGTCTTGAACAGGGGCCCCACCCTCTCACTGGGCTAAGAGAGTTTGGTTTAGTGACTGGATCACAAACCAGTTGTTCATTAAAAGATCAATAGGAACTTGAGGAATAAGATGTAATCTCCAGAGTAAAATAGATATTTGACCTAGCTGTTATTACGTACAACCTGTGAAGGGTCAACTTACTAATTATGGTTAAATCATGTAGACATAATATATCTAAGTGAGGGGAGTTCAACTATGGGCTATAGTGGAATGACTCATTAGTTAAGAATGGGTTAATTCGATCTAACGAGTTTAGTTGATTAATCTTGGATCATTGGAGCCCATAATCTGTAGGTTTGCAAGGTCCCCCTACTAGCTCGTAAATGGATAAGTTTTAGATTAGCTTGATAAGTTAATTTAAAACGTTCAAATTAAAATTAAATGGAATAGGAAAATCTATATTTGAATATGATTTAAATATATGAAGATGAATTTGTGTAAAAGTTAATTTAATATTTGATATTAAATTAATTAGAATTATTTAAATGATTATTTGAATAATTATTTATTAATTTTATTAGAAAATTAATTTATGAAATTAAGTTTATAAAATTAATAATATTTTAATTTTGAAATCAAAATTGATTTACTGAAATCATTTGATTTTTGGAAAAATAGAAAAAATGACAAAAATGACACAAAATGGAAAAATTTGTTTTTCTATTAGCCATCTTCAACTTGCTCACACAAATACCACTTACCTTCTCTTCAATTACTCCAAGCATGAGCTGCATCTCATATAGTGATCTTCTTTGCATGTTCACCTGCAATAAATAAAGAAGATTGGAGTGGAATTGAATGAGGCATTCAAAAGAAATTTTAGAGAGAATTTTGTGTTGGAAGAAAAAGTTCTTCAAGTAAGCTGGTGCAGTGAGATTCTCTTGGTTTTTCCGTTGATTCAAGCTATTCCTGAGTCCCACAACTTGTTCTAAAGCTCCAAAAGGATAGTGGGGAAGATCTTGAGGTGGTTCACGATGAGTTTTGAACAAGACAACTGCTGTTGATCAAGATCTTGAAGAGTTCTACAAAAGGTATGACTATAAACCATCTTATATTAGATGAGAGTACTTTAGTTTCTGCCAAAATTAATCAATTTGAATGCTTATTGATCCTTGTTGCTTCTGTTGCATATTGATATACTCTTACAGGACCAGCCTCTGAATCTCAATATCCTGAACTAAATGCTAGCATCATCATCATCGGACTAACATAATCTGTTTGGCTCTATCTGCATCATAGGGGAAATTCTTCCACATTATGGTCAACCTCATCGAACTCATTTTCTTCTTCTCAAATAGGTTCTCTACGTCTAGCAGTTGGTGGAGGAACAATAGGTATATCGTACATATAATGTATCTCCTTCATATAGCTCTGGTTATCACTTCATATAGCAAGAACTTGGTTTGGATCATTCGTAACATCATGGAGTCTACTGTTGTTCGATCTCTGTGAATTATAAAATAATTAAACAATATTTAAAATTAATTAAAATTAAAATTAATTAGATAATATTCATTTATTTACCGGATGACCCACAACTGCTCCTGAACGAGTAACGGAACGCCTTGTGATATTATTATACCAGTTGATGTAGTTTTGAGTGACATCCTTGTCAAACTGCTCAATAGAGACCCCCAGTGTAATAAACCTTGCACGATAATGTCATTGCACTACAAAATGTGTAACTTTTTTGGACCAATCTCTAGTTCTTAAGTCAATGTCATGTAGTAGGGTTCAGTATTACAAGGTGATAGGACATCCTGCTGAAAACTGAATTGTCTCATCACCTTGTCAAGAAGATGTCATTCACCAATATGAAAACATATGAGAGGACTTATCGTCCATCATATGTTTTGACCATTTGTATAGAATTGGGCAAAGTGTGCATAACAAGTTTGTAAGGCTCCCAAATAATCTGAAACACAAAATACTATATTGAAAAATATTAAAGAAAAATACGATAAAAATCTGTATAAAATAATCAATTTGGTTTGGTATTAATATACTTGATCAAGTTGAAGTAGATCAAACATGTATCTATCCTGGCTGACTATATGTGTGTTTCTACCTAAATTTTGAAATTAATAATTTAGATTTTGAATTAACTAAATCAGTCATATAAAAATTAAATGAATTAAAATAACATATCGAGAACCATAGGCTCGTCCAGCTAACTAAGCATCATTTACATATTGTAGCTATGGAGCCATTGTTGGAAATATATTACTCCCAAGCCCATAGTTGCAAAAATATCAGAGGCCCAACTATTTCACGAACTTCAGGTTTTATTACTTTGCACAGTTGTCTATACAACCATGCCAAACATGCTCCATCCCAATAATACCGTCCCGTATCATAGAGGTTAGCTAACAGTGGCAAGAACACCAAGTGAACAAAATGACTTGATTTATCGAAAAACAGACTTCCATCCATCATTTGCAGTATATATGCTCGTGCATATCTCATGAAGGTTCTCGTTTGCATCATCAGCGAGCTCACGGAATTGTATCCCTACCATATCAAACTTAACCTCAATCCTTTAATTTTATCGGCAGGTGGGGTCACATTGAAGTATCGTTGATAAATTTGTTACCAGGCATCATACATCACTCCAGAGACCGACTCATCGTCAATAGGTAATCTGAACAACACTTCTATGTCTTGTAGAGTGATAATGCACTCTCCAATGGACATATGAAATGTATGCGCCTGAGGTCTCCATCTCTCGACCAATACTGTGATGAGATGCCAATCTAATTGAATGAATCTCAATCTGACAACTCCATAAAATCCAGATGTACGAGGTAGCGGTAGTATTTGAGGGTGGAATGGGATAGTGCGCTAAACAACTGCCTCTCAACGTCTACAAGATATTTTACCAATGGTACGATCTTGCCATACAATGAATGATCGATGAATCGATTGGTCATATAAAACATCGGATCAATAGGTCCTAGGTTTAAAGCCATGATTTAAAAGAAGAAAAAAATATTTATTTCTCAATTAAATAATGTACAACTTAATTAAAAGAATAATGTACAACTTTATAAATTATAATAAAAAATTAAATATATAATAAAAGTATCATCTACACAATTGAAATAGTTTACAAGATAAAAAGTATTAATAATAAAAATCCCTAACTGTCTGGAGTTTGTCTCAGTAATGAAGAACACTTCCTTCGATTATGACCTAACTAATTACAAAACCCACATCATAGTCGAGTTCTTGGTTATGTCCAATCTAGCTCGGTAACGTGAACCCTTTGGTATACCAGGTTTTCTCAACAATGATGGGTCGGCATGTAAGACAGGCATATTAAGGTGCGTGATCCAGTAATCTTCACATGGTACAGGTTGAGATTGAGGAGAGTAACATCCAGCAGATCTTGATAATTTATAGTAGTCCTCAATAAAATTTTCGTAGTTCATGTTAAAATGTGAGCAAACTGCCATAAAATTTGAGCATGGAATGTCAAACGCTTGCCACTTGTTACATGAACAGTACCGCTCGGACCATTTAGCTTCAATATTTGAACATTTCCTCTTTTAGCATTGAGGTTGTAATGTCCGGTCTTCACATGAAACACACCTTCATATCGATCATATGACTGTACTTCATGTTTACCAGATCTTGCAGCCAATTTATTAATTTTTTTCGTGTACGTACCTGAAGTTTTACTCTACTTAATATTATAAATATGCTTGAAACAAATTGTTAATAACATATATATAAAAAATTAATATTATCGGGTGTATTTATCTTGACACTCCAAAGCAGCTCTTATTTCTTCTCTTCTTTTTTAAAATAATTTATGCACTTGAATAATGTTATTTGAGCAAGAGCAATATTGACAACATTCGAGCTTATTTGAGGACGCCATTATGCACTCTAATAGATTTTTCAACCTCCACCCGTATCTGAATCCTCCCTCACTCACGTGCTTGAGTCCATTGCTCTATATCAATGTTGTAAAAAAAACTCAGATAGCTCCAATTTATTCCTTTGATGTCCTCAATGGTTTTGTTAAACTTTCAAATTTAAAATTGACACCCGACACGACAAACACAATTTTTTAATATGTTAAATTTATATATTTTTTTTATTGAAGTTGCTGATGACGTAAGCAGAAATGATGGTAACATTTTAGTCCCATCCAACTATTTGCTGGATTTTTCACTGCTATGATGATGCAAAATGTCGATCTCAAATTAAAAACACCTCTTTGTGTGTTACAATTTCTCTCAAGTGTTTCAGGAACCATCTCCATGAGTCTGCAAACTCCTCATCTGCAATGATGAATGAAGTGGAAGAAGATGCCTGTTTGAATCCACTGATGTAGCAATCAGTAACTTTCCTCGATATTTGTCATACAAGTGGGTATCATCTATCTGGATTATCGGCCGACATTTATTAAAAGCTTCTGTACAAGAACCAAATGCCCAAAATATAGAAGTTAGGATAACATGGCCTTCAGCAAGCGTTTCTTTCACTCTCCACTCTACACGTGTTTCGAGATTGGTCTGCTTAACCATATACAGCCACCTGGGTAACAATTTGTATGACTCATCCCAGTCACCAAACACTTTAGCCAACACTTTTCTTTTGCCCTCTCACACACTATGGTAAGGAATATGATATCCAAATTTTGATTTTATGTCGGACTGCAGTTATGCTACACTGATAAATAGTTTTTCTTTTACGACATCACAAAACTCGTGCAATCATTGATGAATCCAACTGCACATGACTTTGACTCAGTTATAAATAAAAGCATGTATGTTGCTCAACATACTTAGCGATCTCGAACAAGCCATGCAATTTTTTCTTTATTGCACGAAATCTCCATTTGCAACCTTCTTCCCACTTCTTACACCGAATTGCCCAAATCGTCGATGTCGATTCCACAACCTCATATGGTGCATGAAATTTAATAGTAAAATATTTGATCACATGTTGTAGCATTTCTTTGTCTTGACAAATCATTCCCTTATAATTGAGTATTGTCAACATCCACAGGGGCTACAATTAGGTCGTGTTCTCGAATGTTATCTAGTACATTTATATCCAAATCATTGAATGTATGGTAACTCATGTTCATGACCATCAAAATCCAACTCTTCAAATTCATTGTCCATTTCTATTCTAAAATCTCGGTAGTGATTGTTACACCATATCTTCATCATCACATGGCGATGCAACTGATTCCGGATCAGGATCAATACATTGAGTTGGATCTTCAAACTGACTAAATGGTGCATTCAAGTTTATATCCAATCCTATCCTACTTACATTTACATACAAATGCACTAAATTTGGGAATGGCATCGCGATTAAGAGCATTAAGTTCATAGCTTGTTTATTCAGAATAGGAAATGACATAAACCTTACTAATCCTTATGGTTCTAGATTAGGATGTCTATATATTATTTCTAACTGATTTGTTTTCATATCTACACTAAGTGACATCCCTACCATTTCAATGAATTATTCAAATACAATTCCATTGTACCAATCATATTACCATTTGTAAACAACATAGATCCCAAACATTTGTCCGTCAATTTCTTAAAAAGAAAGACAAACAATATATTACTAATTGTTTTACTAATTATCAAACTTAAGCAAAAACAATAAACAATAAAAAAAATCAAATATCATAAAAAATATATTAAAAAATAACAATAAACTATAAACAAATTTTAAAAAAAGTTTTTAAACTATAAACATCAACTTTTTAAACATAACAATAAACTAAACTTTTTAAAACTATTTTTGTAAAATTAATAGTAAAAAATAAAATATTATAAGAAATATATTAAAAAAATCACAATAATTTTGTATTAAACTAAAAAACCTAAAGTTTTTAAACTATAAACATCAACTTTTTAAACATAACAATAAACTAAACTTTTTTAAACTATTTTTTTCAAAGTTAATACTAAAAAAAAAAAAATCAAATATAATGAGAAATATATTTTTAAAAAATCACAATAATTTTGTATTAAACTATAAAATACTAAAGTTTTTAAACTCTAAACATCAACTTTTTAAACATAACAATAAACTAAACTTTTTTAAACTATTTTTTTCAAAGTTAATAGAAAAAAAAATAAAATATCTAAGAAATATATTAAAAAAATCACAATAATTTTGTATTAAACTATAAAATACTAAAGTTTTTAAACTCTAAACATCAACTTTTTAAATATAACAATAAACTAAACTTTTTAAAACTATTTTTTCAAAGTTAATACTAAAAAAATAAAATATCATAAGAAATATATTTAAAAAATCACAATAATTTTGTATTAAACTAAAATACTAAAGTTTTTAAACTATAAACATCAATTTTTTAAACATAACAATAAATTAAACTTTTTAAAACTATTTTTCAAAGTTAATACTAAAAAAATCAAATATCATAAGAAATATATTTTTAAAAAAATCACAATAATTTTATATTAAACTAAAAATACTAAAGTATTTAAACTATAAACATAAACTTTTTAAACATAACAATAAACTAAACTTAAATACAAACAAAAACAAACAAAAATATAAACAAAATATTAAAAATATTAAAAACTAATAAAAAAAACTTTAAATATCAAACTTAAATACTAAAACAGTCAAATATTATAAAAATATATATTAAATAACAAAAAAGTGTATTAAATAACAAAAACAATTACTAAACTTTTTAAAATGCACTAATACTAAAAGAATAACACTAATACTAACAAAATTTAATATTATTTAAAATGCAGAAAAAAAAAACATTAACATAGTAAATCTAACATAATATAAATAAGATTAGTAAAATATATAGAGAAAAACTACTAACATCAATATGTAAATATATTTGAATTCAACAACTACTAAAAGATTAACATGATAGATTTACCGAATATAAAAAAACTAATAATAAATAAAAAGTAAACTTACAAATTTAATAGCGGTTTTACTTTTTTTTTCCTCAAAGTGAAATTGGTCCATCTTTTCTTTGTTATTTGTTATCCGGCAACAAAAACTATGAAAAAATAAATATTATGAGAATATAGATCTATAACTTATTTTTATTTTTTTTAAAAGAAAAACTAGGAATTTTGTTGAGTGAACGTTACCTCTTTTCTGTTCTTTGTTTCCCAAACAACAACAAAAACTATAAAAATAATATAGTAGTATGAGAATAGAAACAAAATTTACAATTATTTAAAAAAAAAATGAAATTTTATATAGTAAATGTACAAACCTCACAATTTGATGGACGAATGTGGGGAAGAAGAAGATTTAGAACCAAAAAGGGAGACTGGTTTTTTTATAAGTTTTCGAAAGAGAAGAGAAACAGGCAGAGAGCAAATTTTTTAGAAGTTTTGGTAGGAGAAGAAGACGGGCAGAGAGCAACGAAGGCAGAGGGAAATTGTGATTTGAGAAGCTGATGGTGGGGGTTTAAAAGGTTGTAGGTCAAGTTTTCAAAACTCGACCCACAGATTAATGTGCATGCAGGTGACGTTGGGAAGATTAAAAGCGATTAAAGGCAGTTGACGGATGGGACGGTTTGGGCAGTGTGTCGAGTTTTCAACACTCGACATGCAGAGGATGTCGAGGGTTCAACCCTCGACTTGTGCTTTAATTTCTTTTTAGGTCGAGGGTTCAACCCTCGACATCATTTTTTAATCTTTTTTTCTCATTGGAAATCCTAAAACAACCACAAATCTCTAAATAGTTTAAAAACTACCCTATTTCACTAATTAGTTTTTCAAACCACAATATTTAAATAAAACATCCTAAATAATATATAATTAAATTTATCTTCATTCATTGACTTGAGTTTTTACAGACGGTTCAGAAAGATCCTGTATTCAATCTCTTTATTAAACGAAGGTAAATTTAATTATATATCATTTAACATAACTGAAATAGATGGGTTTGTGAAAATAGAGACTGATTTTTGTTTCTTTTTCTTTTTATTCCAACAATTTTGATGTAAAAATGAATTGAAGTATAGCACCAAACGACAGATAAACGAAAAATGTCATACTGGAAGTGGTGAGTAGCATTTGTTTTGAGCTTCGGATAGCTAACGATGGCTACAACTGGCGTTTGAGCTTCGTCTTGTTTGGTCTAGAGGTGGAAGAGAGAATCGAAATGGTAGGTTGGGTTGAAAAATCATGAACTGATTGTAAGTTTTTATTTTTATTTTTTAAATTTGTATTTCTTTTACTTTTTGGAATTCAGCTTTTAAAAGTGGGTGGGCTCGAAATTAAAAGAAAGAGGTTTCTACATAGAAGGTCTAAACAAAGTTAAATTTTGAATTTTTTTTCCAAGATGAATTTTAGGTTAATTTTGAATAATTATCTCTCTTTTCATTTATTTATATTTGATTTTTATATATAATTCTCTATATTCGAAGGCAATTTAACGATGAAAGAGAAAATACATTTATTATAGAGAGAAAAAAATGTATTTAATATAATTTTTTTCTCATTTATCAATTGAAGAGAAAAAATGCATTTATTGTAATTTTTTCCATCTTTCAATTTGAAAAAAAATATATTTAATGAAATTTTATTTTCTTTTTATATTCGTTTTCATGTATCAACTTATTCAGTTTTTTTTTTTTTTTTTTTTTTTTTTTTTTTTTTTTTTACAGGTTAATGGTTATTTTAAATATACCTTAGAACATTTTGAAGGATTCATGGTTATTTTAAATATTCCTTAGGGCATTTTGTTAGGTATTTTAAAATATTCTAATCAATATATGAAATATACTATAATTTATAAATTAGAGATTGACTCAATGCTTGACATAAATCACAGTATAAACCAATATATAAAATATACTACAGTATATAAATCTTCATAAGTTCCATTTACACCACATAATTGAAGGAAATCGGAAGCGCGAGATTTCCATGAGCTGCGGAACAAGATTATTCCAAATTACAATCATGAATAAACAATGCATTTAAAGTCGACTTCAAACAAGCAGTTATGCAAATAATACAGAAATTACAGCATGAGAATCTCAAATGTATAGAGGGAAAAACTGTACGAACAAATGCAACAGTGTCTCCACGCTCCAATGCGCACGGACGCTCAAACAACAACAACCTCGAACATTCGATCTACACGACCGCAACACTGCATGAACACTTCGCACTCATCCTCAACGATCTCCTCGGTCACGAACTCCTCCGCAGCACCACAAATGGCCTCCAGAAAACCTCGACGGTGTCGAGTTGAGTCTGACACCACCAACAAGGTGACCTTGATATTATCGGTGTGAGAATCCAGAGGGTGGGCTCTGTTCAGACTTGGTATGAGGCAGACAAAGGGAGGAAATAATGATCGCGTACACAACTAGGTAAGTGGGAGATAGTGGAGACCTATCGTATAGGTCGATGCCCAATCGTTTAGATAAAGCTATGCGATCGTTTAGCTCATTGTTTAGCTTGGTCTGTCGCCTACAAACTCTACACGATCATTTACCTTGGGCCAACGATCGTCTAGCAAAACTATACGATCATTTAGTAAATACTGCATGATCGTTTAGCTCGCTCAGTCGTCGTTTAGTAAATCCGAATTTACTTGACAACTTCGTGAGTTTCTTTTTCGCGAGAGAAAACTCAAAAACCTTTTCAAATGTTTTAAAAAACTTATTTTCAAAATAGGAAACCACTTTCCTTTTAAACTCACGGTTACTATGATCCAATAACCACCCACTACTTTGGTTATTTAAAAGAAAAGGAATTAATTATCCAATAATTAATATAATTATAAATATAAATGATAACCAACTTATCATACTATATTTATAACCTATAGTTTTAATATTTCATCTCATGAAACATATAAACCATAGTTCCTTTTCTATTCCATGGTACTTAATGTAAATCTCATTTACATCAATCCTCCACTAGATGTATCTTATACATCATACCGATTATATCATATATAATCAAAATACCCAAGAACTGATCCTTAACTGAATCCAAGCTACCAAGGAGACCTCATGGACCTGTAGCTCGAAGCTCCAATGGTACGAGAATAACTGACTAAACTCTTTAGTCGGGGATCCACCATCCGTTAACTACCAGGCGCTCCACTAAAGACCGACAGATGAACTCTCCTTACCACGTATATATTATGTGTTCATCTTAACCAATCAGCAGTACGACAATCCTTTACAAATCGCTCGTAAGTACAGCTGGGCCAATAACCGTTATGCCCTTGTAGTTACATTTGTCTCCTTAAGTACCACTGATCCCTCTAATAAACATAAGTCATAGTCCTACTATGACTGAGTCTTCTCTTCCAAAGAGAAGTTGTAGCCATTATGTTCAAGCCCCAAAATCAGCCCTTAAGGGAGCAATCTCTCTACTTATCCCTATTTCGGAAAATGAGTGAATTCTATCTTGTGGATTGAGTTCCCAACTCCTAGATTAGAGAAATCCCTAAAAAGGTAGGCATGTTAAATTGGCAATCTGGCCACTCCCACCCATACTAATCAAAGAACAACCTTCAAAGGCAGGAGTTCCCAAAACACTCAGGATTGAGGTTGTGTCACCTATGGTCGTTTAGTTGAGATGTAAATCACTAGTATCAACAATATTATATACAGAGTCTAATCATCTCGTAGTCCAGATCTTATACAAACTCTTTGTATAGGACACCCCCGCTCCACGTCTCCACATGAATGGTCAGGATCTACCATATGTAGTAGTTTACAACACTTACAAACCTCTACAAAGCGGGTCATATTCGTAGTGTCACCAGGATCAGGTATCCCACCTTAATCCTTATATTACAGACCGATTTAGGTTATCACTTAAGGCATGATCCACTTGTATATCACATATACATGCTTAAGTTCACATAAGATAACCAAGGAGCTTTGTTTATTGGATATGAGTAAATGCCAGAATTAAATAACACTTATTTTATTCATTTAACAATGTGTATCTTTACAAAACAACGAGACTCCGAGAGAATTAGGACACTAATCCCAACAATAATATATATCATACATATCATTTAGCTAGTCATAAATCACAACAATCAAAATTTGTATATATCATAATACATGAAGTCTAAATAAATAAAATAAACACTACTGTTTATATCAAATAAACGAATACATATACCATAATATATATCAAATTTCATACAAAAGCTAAAAAAAATACATATATATCACAGTGTTTATATAAAATAGGGAAAAAATAAAACTAAAAGTTGAATTGGGTCCGTCGTCCATCTACTCCGAGTCCAACGTTGCCATTCATTTGCTCTGAGTCCTCCATTGTCGTTCATCCGCTCCGAATCTGCCATTGTCATTCTTATTGTCTCGTGTTTCTCCCGCATATGCAACTTGTTAGGTTTTATACCCTAAAACTCATAGATAGTAAATGTTATTAATTGACCGTCATCAATAAAAAGTTATAGATGTTAATTCAATAAATGTTATTGTTTGTATTGTTGTCTATTTTGTCTTAATAACCCTAAATCCAATAAACTAACATCTAAGACTACCTTATAAGTCTTGAAGTGTGTGTGGTAACATACAAGGATCAATGTTCAAGATATAACCTAAATGGTCTATAATATAGGGATAAGGTTGGGTACATTTTCCTAGTAACACTATGGATACGATCCACTTTGTATTTGATACAAACGTATGATCCAACGCGTTCGTGTAGGTGACACGGAGAAAGGGTATCCTATGTAATGAGTTTGCATAAGACTGGACCGCGAAATAGTAACCACTAGATGTAACACCATTGACTAGTTAGGTTTCTATTTCATTAGGATGACCTAGGTGACTTAGTCTTAATCTTGAGTAAATTATGAACTCATGTTCACGAGGGATTGTCCTTTGATTTGTATGAGTGAGGGTGGCCAAATCGCCGACCTAACAAACCTACCATTTTGGGAACAAGACTGACTGAAGAACTGGGAACATAATAATACAATATGAAATTCACTACTTCTCGCCTTAATGGTAAATAGATGAGTGTTCCCTTAAGTGGTGTCTCCGGGACTTGAAGAAAGGGTCCTACCCTCTTGTTGGCCTGAAAGGGGTTTCTGTTTATTGGTTGAACAATAAATAGGTTGTTCATTAGAGGAGCACTGATACTTAAGGAGTCAGAGATAACCCAAGGATAAAATGGTAATTTGAACCAGTTGGAGTTACAAACACTCGTGAATGACTAACTTGCTAGTATTGGTTTATATCCACGGACACAAAAATATATCTGTAATGAGAAGAGTGCAGTTTGAAGGAAATATAAATAGAGATCTCCATGAGCAGTGGAAGTGGATCGTTCCTAATTCCATTCAGAATGAACACAACAATCACAGTCCAACCGGAAATGAACAGATTCTGCATAAATAGAAATTATAGCATGCTATAAGAGGATATAAGGGATAGAGTATGTGTACCTTAACTATTCTTCAAGTATCCCTCGACCGGTTTCCAATGCGCCCAAAGCAGCACTCGAACACAACGAACAAAACACCACCTCCACGAACGTCTGAATGCACCTCAAACCCAATCGAGTCTCGAACTGAATTAGAACACCACCATAAGTGATAACTTGGTATTCTCGGTGTGAGAATCCAGGAGTTGTGAGCTCTGTATGATCTTGAATTGAAAAAGATGAGAGGTATACGATTAAGTAAGTGGGAGAGATGAACGTTGTCTATCGTACAGACGATGTACTCGATCGTTTAGAAAACGGAAGTCTATCGTATAGACTTTGCTACTCGATCATGTAGCAACGATCAATAAGTAACTATCGTATAGTCAACTCTCATCGATCGTGTATGCTTTCAATGGCTATCGCTTAGTGAAAACTCTTTTTACTTGATAGCCTTTTTTTGTGAGATTCTTCCGAGTGAATCAACTTCTAATTTTGGAAAATAATTTTTCTTTGTATCTCACGGTTACCATAAAACTTCCAATAACCTCCCACTCAAATCGTTTATTAGAGAAAAAGAATTAATTATCATATAATTAATATATTATAAATAAATATGTTAACCAACTTATTATATTATATTTATAACCGATAGTTTTAATATTTCATCATATGAAACATATAAATCATAGTTTTTTTTCTATTTTATGGTACTTAATATAAATCATATTTATATTAATTTCTCCAATTAATGTATCAAATACATCACATCAATTATATCGCATATAATTGAATTTCTTCTTGTTAATTTGAACACTTCAAACTAACCCAAAATCTAATTCTCAACTTGAACTCATTGAGCTACCAAGGGGACCTCATGGACATGTAGTTTGAAGCTCCAACGATACGTGAATAATTGACTAAACTCTTTAGTCACGAGATCCACCATCCATTAACTGTTGATCATTCCACTAAAGACCAACAACTGCACTCTTCTCACTACAGATATATTTCTGTGTCCATATAACCAATCAATAGTGCGATCACCCTTTACAAATTGCTCGTATGTACAATTGGACCAATTTACCGTTTTTCCTTTGTAGTTACATCTAACTTCTTAAGTATCACTGATTCCTCTAATGAACAATAAGTCATGGTTCTACTATGACCGAGTCCTCTCTTCCAAAGAGAGGGGGTGGCCACTATGTTCAAGACCCGGAATCAACCCTTAAGGGAGCAATTTATCTACTTACCCCTGCTTCGGGGAAGGAGTGAATTCCGTCTTGTGTAGCTGAGTTCCCAGCTCCCCAATCAGATGAATCCCCAAAAAGATAGGCTTGTTGAGTTGACAATCTGACCACTCTCATCCACACTAATCAAAGGATCGTCCTCATAGACAAGAGTTCCCAACTCACTCAAGATTAAGGTCATGTCACCTATAGTCATTTTAGTGAAATGTAAGTTTCAATTTTCAACGACGTTATATAAAAAGACTAATCATCTTGTGGTTCAGTCTTATACAAACTCTTTGTATAGGACACCCCCGCTCGCATGTCTCCACATGAATAGTCAGGATCAGACCATTTGTAGCACTTTATAACATTTGTAAATATCTACAAAGCAGATCGTATCCGTAGTGTCACCAGGATAAGGTATCCCTTCTTTATCCTTATACTACAGACCATTTAGATTATTATTTAAGGCATGATCCACTTGTATGTCTCACATACATGCTTAAGTTACATGAATTAACCACGAATCTTAGTTTGTTGGATTTGAGTAAATGTAAATAAAATAACACTTATTTTATTAATAATAATGTGTTTACAAAAATGTGTACAAACTACGAGACCACCAGAAGAATTAGGACACCAATCCCAACATAGTTATGGGTCCTTAGTGGAGTGTACTCACAGTTAACGAATATTGATTAATTTGATTAATGAGTTTAGACAATTAATCTCATATCGTTGGAGCCTTTGATCTACAGGTCCACCAGGCCTCCTCGCTGGCTCATTAGTGGATATTTAAGAGGGATAATTTGAATTGTTCAAATTAACTTGAGAAAACTATATATTAATATGATTAATATATAATTATGGATATAATCTATAATTAAATTGGAAAGTGATATTTAAATAAGATTCAAATTAATCAATTCAAGTGAATTAAGTGAATTAGATTCACAAAGAATTAATTAATAGGGATGTTTTGCACATATATGTGGGATGTATATGATAATTAAATATATAAATTAAATTGGGGTTAAAGTATAAATAGTTGTTTAATTATTGTGCAAATTAAAATTAAATAAGTGTTATTTAATTGGACTAATTAAAATAAGTGTTATTTAATTCAATGGGTAATTAATTAAATAAATGTTATTTAATTAATTATAGAAAAAGAAAATATTAGGAAAAAGGTTTGACCATTCTCTATATAAATACCTCCCTATGACCCTTTGGGAACACACAGAACACAATACACAACACTCTGGTGTTATTGTGTATAATTTTCATGAATCTTTTCTACTCTCCAAAACCCTTTTCTCCCCTCCCTCTCCCAATAGTTGGATACCACTTATTCCTCTATTGAAATCCCAAAGAATAACGAGGTTACTCTCGTTGTAGTGTTCAAGATTACTCAAGGAGTTTTTCATGATCAAGACCGTTTGGAGATTCGTTAGTTGGAATCTTGGAGAGACTTGTTCGTGACATTAGGGAATCTACAAAGGTAAGAATTGTTCTAATCCTTTCCCCAATAGCATGCTAGTTTACGTGTTTATTCATTCTATTTTGTACAATTATTTTGATTAATGTAAAATTGATTTGTCGGATGCAAGGCGTTCTAACACAATGCTTCCACTGTGGGATCTGATCCCTTCAATTGGTATCCGAGCCAATTCCTTGCATCTTTGTTCTTCATGTTTTTCGAAACAAAATCATTTAGAGGTGGGTTTTCATATTCTGCTTTATGAATATTTGAATGTGAAGGGAAAACCATTGAAGGTTTCCACAATAGAATATGGGATCGTACCAATTTCGTTATTTCACATAATTTACAGAATTACAGAATAAAGAAGAGAAAGATTATGCATTAAGAATAAAAATTACAGTATGCTATTCAAAAGGGAAGAGGGAGAAGAAAGACTTAACTTTGAAGAACAATTCTTCAAGCTTTCCCTCAAACGTATCACGATCTCTTCTTCTAATTGGGACATCACTACCAATGGAGCCTCCTATATTCTCTAGATTGAGAATTGGCAAGAGTTGTGGGCTCTACCTTTGATTTGGAATAAGGAATGAGAGGATTTTTCAGAGAACCTTTCTTTGTCAATTTTCTACAGAGAACACTTTGCACTGAGAGAATTATGGAAGAAGATGAATTCCCACCCCACATTCATCCATCTGCACTTAAAACTCCGAGAGATAATGGAGAGGGAGTATTCAACTAAAATTAATTAAATTTCAATTAAATTAATAAAAAAATAATATACATATAATAACTATTTTATTATATACATATATAGACTATATGTTATATCAAATATAACACATAGTTTATAGTTTTATATTGTATCAAATACAACATAACCTATAGTTTTATTTTCTCTCAATAATACATGGCATTTAATACAAATCAAATTTATACTAAATTCACTTATATGAATCTCATCCATATAATTTGAATCATATTCAAATTCATCTCATATTACCTTATATCATAATGTATCAAATACATATATTAATTATATCACATATATAATTAATATAATTAATTATATCATATATAATTAATTTCCTCAATTAATTTGAACACTTCAAATTAATCCAAAATTAATTCTCAATTAAAACCTTGTTGAGCTACATAGGGGACCTTATGAACTTGTAGATTGAAGTTTTAATAGTACTTGGATAATTAATTAAATTACCCAACTTCCATTAATTGTTGGTCATTCTACTAAAGAACGAGAGCTGCACTCTTCGCACTACAGATATATTTATGTATCCATTGGATATAACCAATTAACAGTGCGATGACCCTTCATAAATTGCTCGTAAGTACAGCTAGGCCAAAATTATTGTTTTGCCCCTGTAGTTATATCTAACTCCTTAAGTACCACTGATTCATCTAATGAACAATAAGTCATAGTCCAACTATGACCAAGTCCCTCTCAGGCCAGGAGAGGGTGTGGCCATTATGTTCAAGCCCCGGAATCAGCTCTTAAGAGACAATTTATCTACTTACCCCGTCATCGGGGAAGGAGTGAATTCCGTCTTGTGCAGTGTTTTAAAATGCCCAAGGCGCACAAAAAGGCACGGGCTTTTTTTCGTGAGGCGCACTAATATATATACATTATATACTATATACTATATACATGTTTATTTGCACAACCAAAACATAGATGGATAGAAATGTGACTTAAAGAAGAATATACAAAAAGCAAAAAAAAAAGAGATATATAAGATTTAAATACTAGTCATTGACTCATTGTCATTCAACAGCAAGTTAAGTGAAATGACACAAAAGCAATCACAAATACAATTCTAAAATCCTAAATATCGAACTCATCTTCACTAAATAGGTGTTCATCCTCATTCTCTCCATCATTCAACTTATAACCATCTATATCTTCTTGGTCGGTCTTAGAGTCATCCAAAGTAACTGGTGTGGGGGTGGGTTAGGACGGTGGTTGTGTGGAAGATGAAGATGAACACGAAGCATTAGTCTTAGACTTAGTTCTTAAGGTACCAACTCTAGAATAATAGGTAAGTTCTTTTGCTCCAGCAGTTCTTGAAACATCACCCCATGTTAAAGAATCGTCGTAAAAAATAAGATCATCATCCTCCTCTGAATCGTCATCCATTCTTCCAATAGATCACTCATTACTATCATCTATCTCTTTTATAAAGATAGGGTTGATGATGTCCTGAATATTATATCTACGCTTCAATGCTTTATTATATTTTATGAATACTAAGTCATTTAGACGACTTTGAGCAAGTCTATTCCTTTTCTTGCTATGAAGCTGCAAGTATACACAATAAAAATTCCATTGTCAACTTCAATTACATTCACATCTAGAGGCACTACAAATAACAGAAGATACCTAACTTGTTAAAAACCGCTTCAATTATGTTCACATCCAGATATGCTACAAGTGAGACCTAAAATTCTTATAGCGAACTTTTGCAAGTTTGGAGTTGATTGTCCGAAATCATCCGACCATTATACTATAGATTAAAACTTTATTAGTAGCTTTAAATTCGAAATGATATTCAATGTACTTTAATTAAAGACTTTAAGTTAAAGCTTGCCTGGAGATATTTTGTTTCCTTGTCTTATTGCTAAAGACTGTTTAAATAGCCCTTCAACTTTCTTGTATTTGGTTAGCTCTCTAAGTATCTTGTCTTGAATGTCCAAGGAAGCAACCATCTTTGTTATACATGAATACAACCCACTGACAATTTCATCATCAACTTGAATATTTGGATTTGAATAATAGAATTTTGGGTTTAGATAATATCCCGCACATGCAAAGGACGATGCAACTGAAGCTCCCATCGTCGATCAATTATTGTAAAAATATCTTTGTACATTCCTTCATTACCATGGAAGGATTTGACAATGGCCTCCTTAGCTCTATCCATATCCATAGCCTCATAAATGTATCCCATAGGAGGCTTCTTCTCGCCATCCACCAACCTAAGTACTTGTAATAATGGGTCGGATACTTTAAGAGCAAATACGATGGTATTCCAAAAAGTTGTCAACAAGATTGTTTGAACACCCCGTTTTCCTTGTTGTTCTTTGCTTCATTTGTTGTTTTCCCACTTGTCCAAAGTAAACATCTTTATAAAAAAAACTTTGTTCTGACGATGTAAACTTGATAATGTTATGCAAGTTGTAGCAAAGCGAGTCTTAGCTGGTCTAACTAACTTCTTTTGATTAGTAAACCGCTTCATCATGTTTAACAATCCGGGATGAACATAAATGAAATTGCTAACCTCCATGCCTCTTTTTAGTGTTTTATGAATATGTGTGATCTTGTATATATCCTCCAACATCAAATCCAAGCAATGGGCAACACATGGAGACCAAAATTATTTGTGGTCGTTTTGCTTCTAACAATCTCCCTATTAAGTATTAACAAAGTAAAATAAGAACATATTTAGGCTTCTTAAATGTGTAAGAACAAACGTATGATAAGACTAAAAAATTTAAGAAAGAGTTAACATTTGCTGAGGCACTATCGGTAACAACTTGTGTGACATTAGCTTCTCCAATGCTTTCTACAAAATCGTCAATCATGTAAATACCATGGAATAAGGTTTGATCCTATTCATAGGGATTCCGTAAATATTCCATTCCAAAAAGAGAAAGTTCGAAACAAGTGGGATTTTTTTGGAGATTGGATGCAGTTACTAATTCATGATCTGACATGTACAAAATGAAAACTTCATTCTCGATTCTACGAGAATTTTTATGAAAGCCTTTCATTTCCATCCTTCACATAAGATGAAGCATCGATAGACTCAATAAACATGGTGCCTTTAGGACTATTAACTAAAAAGTTAATTAATGTCTTATTTCTTCTATCTGTCCATCCATCAGCCATAATGATACCAATTGAAGGATCTCATATCTAAGAGTTTCATGAGCATGTTCGGATCGCTTCGATCTCACAGTGACCGAAATACAAATATATACACTCAACACATACAGTTATGCAAACAAATCTTAATTAACGGCATGCTACGAACAAGATAAACAATAAGGGAGAGACTTCCATACTAGTTGAACACAGTCTTCACACTTCGAAACTCTAACGCAGCGGAAAACCTCCACGAGATCTACTAATGCCTAGTAGTAGTGTCAATAATTGCAACACGAACGTCGTGGGGATGAGACCACCACTAAAGAGCCCCGACTATTCTCGGAGTGAAAACGCAAAGGGTGGGCTTTGATGAATTTGGTAGAGGAAGGAGGAAACACGAATCGTGTAGGCGATAAGCAAGTGGGAGGAAAAAAGCCGCTGTCGCACAACAGAATGCTTATCGTTTAGGAGGAGCTACACGATCGTGTAGTATTTGTTGAACGATTATTTAGGAAAAGGTATACGATCGTTTAGCTAAATTGGCACACTATACGATCGTTTAGAGAAGCTATGCGATCATGTAGGCAACAGTGTGCGATTGTTTAGGCGCGAGGTAGACTATCGTTTAGGCAGAGAAGACTATCGTATAGGCTCTCATTTTACGTAAGCGATCGTTTAGCAAAACACTAGTGCGCTCTCTCTTTTTCTCTTCGGGCGATTGAATGACGGGGATTCAAAATGAAAACATTTTTCATTTTAACTCATCGGTTACAATAACCGACGTTCCCCACTAACCCACATCCAAACGTGAAAATTGGCTTAATTATCATATAATTAACCAATTAATTAATTAATTAATATAATCATATTATATTTCTAACCTATAGTTTGATATCACATATCTATTATAGTATTTTCTCCTCTACTTGATAGAAATCATATTTATATCTAATTTCCTCCAAAATCACGTATCTCATACATTTAGCCAATTATATCATATATAATTAACCAGTCCAATTATATCATATATAATCGAACTTCCTCTTGTCAATTTGAATATTCCAAATTAACCCAAATGCTAGTATTGACTTTATCCAAGCTACCTAGGGGACCTAATGGACCTGTGGCTTGAAGCTCCAACGGTCCGTGAATAGCTGACTAAACTATTTAGACACGAGATCATCCATTAACTGTCAGGCATTCCACTAAAGACCAAAAGTTAAACTCTTCTTACCACAGATATATTTTTGTGTCCATCGATATAACCAATCATGAGTACGATGACCCTTTACAGATGCTCGTAAGTACAACTACACCAAATTACCATTATATCCCTGTAGTTACATCTCACTCCTTAAGTACCACTGATTCCTTTAATGAACAATACAACATAGTCCAACTATGTGTGAACACCTCTCGAGCCAAGAGAATGTGTGTGGTGCCACATCGTTCAAGCCCCAGAATCAGCCCTTAAGGGAGTTATCTATCTACTTACCCCTGCATCAGGGAAGGAGTGAATTCCTCTTGTGTAGCTGAGTTTTCAGCTCCAAAATCAGACGAATCCTCAAAATGGTAGGTTTGAATCGGCGACCTGGCCACTCGCACCCATACAAATCAAAGAACCGCCCTCAATGGTAGGAATTCCCAACTCACTCAGGATTGAGGTCATGTTACCTATGGTCATCCTAGTGAAATGACGTCTCTGTCATGAACGGTGTTATATAACGAGATATTAACACTTCGTGGTTAGGTCTTATACAAACTCTTTGTATATGACACCCTTACTCGCATGTCCCCAACACGAATGACCAGGATCAGACTATCTGTGACAAATCACAATACTTGTGATCATTCCACAAAGCGGGCCACATCTGTAGCGTTACCAAGATAAGGTTTCCCTCCTATATCCATATACTACAGACCATTTTGGTTATCTCTTAAGACATGATCCACTTATATCTTACCACATACATGTTTGAGTCACATACAGATAACCAGGGATTTTATGTTTATTGGTTTGTGGTAAAACAAATAAAAACAAGTAATTGAGTAAAATACAAGATGTGAAGTAAATATCATATATTAACAACACAAGCGTTCATACATACTGTTTACAAACTGCAGGACACGAGACTTTAGGGCATTAACCCCAACAATCTCCCACTTGTCCTAAAGCGAAGTGGGGTGTACAAGAAACTAGTACAAAACAATAAACTAGGGCATAAAAGCCCAGTACAAGAAAATATCCCACTTGTCCTAGTCCAGCCGCGGGCGATCTTGTAGACCCATGCTCTGTAGGTGACCCTCAAACACTGTAGCCGTGAGAACCTTCGTAAACGGGTTAGTAACATTAAAATGGCCTAGTTAGACCGAACCATCTCATCTCCTCAACCTCCTGAGGCATCTTAGGACACACTTCCTTAGACAAAGTGACTCCATGCCTGAACAGTAGTAGGCCCCTCATAGAGTCCTGCATCGAGTACTTGAGCAACATCTTGTCAATGTACGATGCCTGAGACAGTGCTAGCACTTTGTTCTTACGATTCCGAAAGATCTAACCTAGAACAAGCTGAGCCTCTCCCAATCCTTTCATTTGGAATTGGGTCGCTAACCAGTTCTTAACTGCAATCAGTAGACCTACATCATTCCCAATGAGTAGGATATTGTCTACATACAACACTAAGAAGACTATTGAAGTGTTGATGATTTTCTTGTAAACACAAGGTACATCAACGTTTTGGTCAAAGCCATATGACTTGATCTAGTATCAAACCGTATGGACTAAGACCGAGACACCTGTTTCAGTCCATAAATGGACCGATTCAGTTGGCTGATCTACATGATCCCATACTGAGTTGAAGTACATCAACTTCATCTCGAGATCCATGTCTTTGACCCACTCATCCGGTTAACATCCTCCATTGCCTTCTTATAAAACAACGGATCCTCAACGCCGCCATTAGCTACCATAGCAAGGATTTCCGTGAAACCTAGATAGCGAACGGGTGGGTTCGCAACCCTCTCACTACGTCGAGATTCCCTCCACTCTTGAGGTGGAGCTGACCTACTGTATGAACTCCCATTAACAACCCTTGCTGATGTAGTGGGATTTTCAACAACTATTGTTAAAGTTTTAGTAGTTTTATTGGAAAGCTCATGCAACACGACTTTGCTTCGTGGACTGTGCTCCCGTATATGATCCTCCTCTAGGAAAGTAGCATTTTTTGAAAAAAAACACCTTATTTTCTGCCGAATCATAAAATAACCCCTCGTGTAGCTTTGGGGTAACCTACAAAGAGGCATAACCTCGACTTGGTTCCAACTTCTTGGGATTAGCCTTAAGCACATGTGCAGGGCAACCCCAAATATGAAAGTGACGTAAACTAGCTTTATGCCCATTCCACAAATCCAGAGGTGTCCTTGCAACACTCTTGGAGGGAACACAGTTGAGTATATAAACCGTAGTCTCCACTACGAAATCCCAAAATGAATCCAGTAAGGAAGCATAACTTATCATCGAACGAACCATGTCTAACAAGGTCCTATTTCTCCTCTTCGTTACACGATTCTACAGAGGTATACCTGACGCTGAGAGTTAGGAAACGATTCCATGTTCTATCAAATAGTCTTGGAATGCTGAGTCCAAAAACTCTCCACTTCAATCCGATCGAAGTGTTTTAATCTGTCTATCTAATGCGTTTTTAACTTCAGCCTTGAACTCTTTGAACTTTTCAAAGGATTCAGACTTCTGTTGCATAAGATAAACATACTCGTACCTGGTGTAATCATCAGTGAAACTAATAAAATACTCATAGCCACCTCGAGCTCGTACATTCATAGGACCACAAAGGTCAGAATGTACTAAGTCAAGAGGCTCATTGGCTCTATAACCTTTTCCAGTAAAAGGTCGTTTAGTCATCTTACCCTCAAGGCAAGATTCGCACACAGGTAAAGAATTTTCTTCTAACTCACTTAGAAGTCCATTCTTCACCAATCTTTCAATCCTAGTGAGATTGATGTGCCCTAAATGTAGAATCCAAAGTTGGGCATTTTCTTTTGGAGAAATTCGTCGATGTTTTGATTGAGTTACGACAGTTCTAAACATTTCAGTAGTATGGAGGGAATTAATAGCTAACGACTTTAGCACATATAAATTCGATTCCAGATTTGCTGTGCAAATAAAAACACCATCTTTATGAATAAACGTTTTATTCACATTAAAGGAGATAGTATATTTACATTGCAATAAACACTTTACAAAAATGTGGTTCCTCTTTAGTTCAGAAACAATATATACATCATTTAAAACAAGAAACCTATTATGTAAAGCTAACTGGAGTCCTCCCACTACCACAGCTGAGACGACGTGCCCGGTGCCTACTCGCATCGTCATCTCACCAGCCTCCAATTGTCACCAAGATCTAATCCCCTGAAAAGAAGAACAAACATGATTAGTGGTGCCTGAATCAATTATCCAGGCATAATCATCATTCACCACTAAAGAAGTTTCAAGCACAAGTAAATCACATTTACCTTTATCCGCCTTGGGCTTAGCCTTAGTTGCTTTCTTCTCTTTCAGATACCAAGGACAGTTCCTCTTCTAGTGTCCATCTTGGTTGCAGTGGAAACACTTTCCCTTAGCAACTTGTGGACGCCTACTTGGGGCGACAGGCGATGGGTTAATAGGTGCCTTCCCTTTTCTCTTACCACCTTTCTTCTTCTTCCCCTTTGTAGAGTTAGAAGCAGAAGGTGCAGGCTTTGTTCCTGAGGTCAAACCTCTATGGAATGTCCTAGAGACTGAAGCAACATTTGCTTCAGTCTTCTGCCTCTCCTTACTTTTCAGTAAAGATTGGTATGCCTGCAACTCATTGAGGAGCATTGTAAGGTTATATTTCACTTTGTTAAGAATCACATTGCTAACAAAATGCAGGAAGCTCTCCAGAAAAGAATGCAGGATTATGCTAACCTGGCTGCCCTCATCGATGGTAGACCCATTCAACTCCGCCACATTAAAGTGGACCATCATGTTTAGCACATATTCACGAACAGAGGTGCCTTCTTCCATTTTGGAGTTGAATATGTATTTAAGAGCCTCATGCATAAGCTATTCAGACGGTTGTCCAAACATCCCTCACAGGGACTCCATGATCTCACACGCTGAGACCATAGGCTCATGTTTGTTGCCCAAGACTTCCAAAAGACTTGTCAAGATGTAGGCTCGGGCCTTCTCATTCGCCCTTGTCCATCGCTCGTATGCCTCCCAAACACTTTAAATGGCATTAGAAGCTGAAATAGGAGGACAAGCCTCCGTGAGAGCGAACATGAGATCCTCAATGATCAGGATCGTCGTGATCATGTGTTTCCATGTTGCGAAATTATCACCAGTAAGTTTTTCAACGCTTAGCAATGCTAACGTGGCTGTTGCCATTTTGAAAATGTTGCTGAAAATACGAACAAAACTTTATTATATTTTCTAAACCACTTTTAAACCAATCAGTTTACAAAACAGTTTCAAGTACCCTAAGTTATAGACTTTTATTTTGCAATGATGCCCCAGTGAGATAGGACAAATGCCACCGGTGGGATGATCAGTTGCCCCTTCACTGGGATGAGACATTCTCAACCATTAGGCAGAACTAACTCTTAGAACTGAACCTAACAACCAGTATTTTTCGGTCCAGAATCATTAACCTTTAGCTATTCCGCGTAAGTGTAACCCCTCGCTTTCGGTTCCAGAGTCTCACCCTAATGAGCCCACCGTAGGGAAGAAGCATATTAAGACAAGAGACTAAGTTACCTTATCCTCTTACAGGAGATCAAATAAAGACATACGCAAAATTTCATCCTTTAGTGAGATACTCCCAGGGTGCCTCGAGGCGATGCGCAGTAACTTTATTCAACCTAATGAGGGAGACCGAGGGATATGTTGTCGCACTTCCCGCTTCTACTTACTATGCACACTCTCTCCATCCACCTTGATATTGACCTACCCAAACACCATCCGTTGGGGGGACATGCCAAAGGTGCCATGAGGCCGAGGGTAGATCTCACAGTGTGGACTATTTAGGAGAAACGTGAAAGGTTTAAGTGAAGCATCATGCCCTAAATACCTCCCATTGAATGTTCTACCTAGAGATTCATTAACCTAGACAATCCAGCTACTGATTTTAGTCTAAGTCGTCTTTTTAAACTCTACTCATAAACAACGTTTGTCTATGAAATATGAACAAGTTCAAGTAGTCACATTTAAACACTTTAATGGACTGTCCTTAACTTGCATGCATGCATCAAATCTATCTAATTCACCTTTCCAGGTAAGTTCCCAGGTAGGAGTGTTACGTTTCCGTCAACTTAAATACCCCAACCTAGACAGAACCCGCCTTAGACAAAAGGTCCCTTATAGATAGATTTGCTACACTTTAACCTTTTATTAGCCAATTTAATCCTATTAAATTGATTAAAATATTAAAGCCTAGGGTTGCTAATCGTATTAGAACCGTGATCTTAGGTCTATGTTATCCAAGTTTTAAACTCTTTAAAACCATGAATTAAACCTAAGTGAGCATGCATGTCTTTCTTATTTCTTTTAGGTCTAATTTCTCTTTAATTTTAAAAAGAAACAACTAAAAACATTGCGCACAATGAGGTGTTTATAACATTTCTAAAATAATCTATGTGTCATGCTTCATGTAATGTCTGGTCATTACTATACGTAACTTTTATATAACGCATAATAACCAAGAAAACATGCTATCATTCACCCTTATACTATAACATTTATAATATAAAGATGATGCATGTCAATGCTTTTTATGCATGCATAAATATAACTTTTATATTATATGATGCATGAGCATGTTCTTACATAATTAAATCATGCTTCTCTGAATTACAACAATTACAATAAAGAGATGATGCATGACCATTGCATAACCTAAGGTGGGATTTACTATATGTGCATACCATATGACATATAAAAAAACGTACATCGCATGTAATAAATAAAGGATTAATGGATCGGGATGAGCTTTTACAAAAAAAAATGGGAATGAAAAAACCCTATCTATTACATTTTTCATCGAGCAAATCGATTCACAGAAGAACCGAGTCTTGAACCGCCAGGAGGTCTTCATCGTGTAGCAATCTCCAGTAGGTAGACGATCGTTCAACACTCTCTATACGATAGGAGCATAAGTAAACAATCGCGTAGATGATGACGAGGCTGCGAAGCATGATTGTCTATGTGATCGTGTAGCGCGACGACAGGTAAATGATTTACCTCACGTTACTAAGCGATCATTTAGTCAGTCACTAAGCAATGAAGCTTGCTGACCTAAGCGATCGTCTAGTGTGCTCGCTTTAAACGATACGCGAGTTTCTCATCATCTAACCGATGCGTGCAACCAAGTAAACGATTTACCTTGCGATGCTAAGTGATTGTTTAGTCAGTTACTAAGTGATGAAGCTTGCTGACCTAAACGATCGTTTAGCGCACGTGTGCATTAAACGATACTGAGCGAGTGTACCCGATCGTCAAAACGATACGATCAACTCTTGATCGCATACCTCAATGTTTAACCGATGTGTTCAACAGCGATCATGTACTCTTTCATCTTTACGATGTGATCAACAGCGATCGCATAGCACATCTTCTGCCCGATGCGATCAACCCTAGATCGCCTCCTTCCTCGAAGAGTCGCAACGCTTGCTCAGAACTTCGACGAACGACTCAAAACTTCAAACAAACTTTGAATACAGACTCGATAACGATTATTAATGCCCAAAAATGCAGGGGCCTTTACAAACAATCGCAAATGTAAAAGGATTTAAATCAAACCGAGGCTAATCATCCTGAAAACATCCATTAATCCCGCACATCCACAGCAGATTTAATAATTAAACAACATAGAAATGCACCCACCAAGAATGTAAATCTCATTTTGTTGAAACAGATGAAATTGGAGTATCAGAACCTGGCTCTGATACCAATTGAAGAATCTCATATCTAAGAGTTCCATGAGCGTGTTCGGATCGCTCTGATCTTACAGTAATCGAAATACAAATATGTACATTCAACACATACAGTTATGCAAACAAATCTTAATTAACGACATGCTACGAACAAGATAAACAACAAGAGAGAGAGTTCCTTACCAGTTGAAGACAGTCTTCACACTTCAGAACTCCAACGCAGCAGAAAACCTCCACGAGATCTACCTACGCCTGACAGCAGCGTCAACAATTGCAGCACGAAAGATCGTGAACACGAACACCGTAGGGACGACACCACCCCTAAAGAGCCCCAGGTATTCTCAGAGTGAAAACCCAAAGGGTGGGCTGTGGTGAATTTGGTAGAGGAAGGAGGAAACACGAATCGTGTAGGCGATAAGCAAGTGGGAGGGAAAAAGCCGCTATCGCATAGTAAAATGCTTATCGCTTAGAAGGAGCTACACGATCGTGTAGTATTTGCTGAACGATCGTTTAAGAAAAGGTATACGATTGTTTAGCTAAATCGACACACTATACGATCGTTTAGAGAAGGTATGCGATCGTGTAGGTGAAAGTGTGTGATCCTTTAGGTGCGAGGTAGACTATCGTTTAGGCGGAGAGGACTATCGTATAGGCTCTCGTTTTACGTAAGCGATCGTTTAGCAAAACACCAGCACGCTATCTCTTTTTCTCTTCGGGTGATTGAACGACGGGGATTCAAAATGAAAACATTTTTCATTTTAACTCATCGGTTACAATAACCGACGTTCCCCACTAACCCACGTCCAAACGTGAAAATTGGCTTAATTATCATATAATTAACCAATTAATTAATTAATAATTATAATCATAATATATTTTTAACCTATAGTTTGATATCACATATTTACTATAGTATTTTCTCCTCTACTTGATATAAATCATATTTATATCTAATTTCCTCCAAAATAATGTATCTCATAAATTTAGCCAATTATATCATATATAATTAACCAGTCAAATTATATCATATATAATCGAACTTCCTCTTGTCAATTTGAACATTTCAAATTAACCCAAATACTGGTTCTCAACTTTATCCAAGCTACCCAGGGGACCTAATAGACCTGTGGCTCGAAGCTCCATGAATAGCTGACTAAACTCTTTAGCCACGAGATCCACCATCCGTTAACTGTCAAGCATTCCACTAAAGACCAACAGTTAAACTCTTCTTATCACAGATATATTTCTATGTCCATCAGATATAACCAATCATAGTACGATGACCCTTTATAGATGTTCATAAGTACAGCTGGGCTAAATTACTGTTATGCCCCTGTAGTTACATCTCACTTCTTAAGTACCACTGATTCCTCTAATGAACAACACAACATAGTCCAACTATGTTTGAACATCTCTCGGGCCAAGAGAATGTGTGTGGCACCACATCGTTCAAGCCCCGGAATCATCCTTTAAGGGAGCTATCTATCTACTTACCCCTGCCTCGGAGAAATGGTGAATTCCATCTTGTGTAGCTGAGTTTCCGGCTCCTAAATTAGACGAATCCCCAAAATGGTAGGTTTGAATCGGCGACCTGGCCACTCGCACCCATACAAATCAAAGGACCGTCCTCAATAGCAGGAGTTCCCAACTCACTCAGGATTGAGGTTATGTTACCTATGGTCATTCTATTGAAGTGTAGTCTCTATCATGAATGGTGTTATATAATGAGACGTTAACACTTCGTGGTCAGGTCTTATACAAACTCTTTGTATAGGATGCCCCCGCTCGCATGTCCCCAACACGAATGATCAAAATCAGACAATCTTTGACAAATCACAACACTTGTGACCATTCCACAAAGCGAGCTGCATCCGTAGCGTTACCAGGATAAGGTTTCCCTCCTATATTCATATACTATAGACCATTTTGGTTATCTCTCCAGATATGATCCACTTGTATGTCACCACATACATGCTTGAGTCATATACAGTTAACCAGAGATTTTATGTTTATTGGTTTGTGGTAAAGAAAATAAAATAAGTAATTGAGCAAAATACAAGATGTGAAGTAAATATCATATATTAACAACACAAGCGTTCGTACATATTGTTTACAAACTACAGGATACGACACTTTAGGGCATCGACCCCAACAAATAATACATCCAACCTTATCCCACTATGCCTTATGGTTCTTCATCAACACATTTGTTGCTTCTAATTCCCTTTTCAAACACGACACTCTAAACTCATGATATGATGGTGGTTTCAATCCAGGACCAAATTGCCCAAGTACTTCAATCATAGGAGCAAAGCTTTCATAATCCTTTCTTATACCGTTCTCAACCATCTAACTATCAGAAACTTAACTTGATTAGTAACTACCTTAAGAAATTAATCATAAAAGTTAGGATTTGGGATTTGGGAGCAAAGACGTACCAGAATTTTGATAACAGCTGCTGTTTTGTAGAGTTTTCTTTTTTGTTTTTTGACGACAAAACAAAGATTCCAATGTGGTAGCAAAGTAATGGTGGCTGGCAAAAAAAAAAAAAAAAAGACTTTCTTTTCTTTTTTTTTTTTTGAAGAAAAATAGGGCTGAACACCGGCACGTATGTCACACTCTCTATTTTTCTGAAGAAAAAACAGAACTCCTTGTTTTTTTAAGAAAAAATAGAACTGGACACGTTACACTCTCTATTTTTTTGGAGACTTTAATTTGAAGAAGAAGAAGAAGAAAGTAACTAAAGTTTGGAAGAGAAGAGACAGTTCAATTTTTTTTTTTTTTTTTGAAGAGACCGTGAATGAAAGAAGAAGAAAAGATAGTCTGATTTTTTTTTTTTTTTGAAGAAATTATGAATGAAGAAGAGGAGAGAAGTATAGATAGTTCTGATTTTTTTAAAGAAATCGAGAATGAAGAGGAGAGAAGTTTTGATTTTTTTTTTTTTTATGAAGAAACCACCTTGAATGAGGAATGAAGAATCAAAGTAAAATAAGAAGAAGGAGAAGAGAAGAGGAGAAGTTCTAGTTTTTGTTTTTTTTTTTTTAAGAAATCGTGAATGGAGATGAAAAGAGGAAGATTCGGTGAAGAAAGAAGAAGAAGAGAAAGAATAAGAAGATATTATATATATACATAATATCTAAAACATTGTTTAAGTAGTATTTTTTTAAAAAAAGGCATAAGTGCGCCTTGATGCTTCGTGGAAGGCACTGGAAGGCGTGCCCCTCGCCTTTCTGAGACGAGGTGCCAGTGTTGCGTCTTGCACCTAGGCATGCACCCAGCCATGACTTTTTAAACACTGGTCTTGTGTAGTTGTGTTCCCAGCTCCCCAGTTAGAAAAATCCCCAAAATGGTAGGCTTATTGAGTTGGCAATCTGGCCACTCTTACCCATACAAATCAAAATACCATCTTCATGAGCAGGAATTCACAACTCATTTAGGATTCAGATCATGTCACCTATGGTCATCCTAGTGAAATGTAAGTCTCGATTATTAATGACGTTATGTAATGATACTAATCATTTCGTGGTCCGATTTTATACAAACTCTTTGTATAGGATACCTTCGCTCACATATCTCCACATGAATGATCAGGATCATATCATTTACAGCACTTTACAACACTTGTAATGTAACGACTTGACCCCCTAGGACTCAAGCTAGGCTGTTACTAAATACATGCATGCATGGAACTTAAAAAGACATTTTTTTTTAATGGTAAAGTAAATGCTAAATAAATAAGGTAAGTTCAAAAGCCCTTCATTAAATTCAAATATAAAAAAATAATAGAGTACTCATAAATCATAAATGTTAATAAATAAGCTTGAAAACAATTCTAAATAGTAACTAAAAGTTAAACAAGACATGAAAGAAATCTAAACACCATGAGCAGAAGCATAGAACTGATCCCAGTGGCTCGATACGGATTCCGCTTGTCACTCACCAGTACACCCTTATTCTTACCTGAAACATAAACATGAGAAAGGGTGAGTATAAAAATACTCAGTAAGTAACCCCACTACTGGGGTCAGGCTAGGCATCTATGTCCTCTAGATGCCTACCTCTAGTAAAACATATAAACTGCTCTAGTCCTCATGGGACACATACATACATGAAAAACTTATTTCTATCTTATTACAGTTAAGTATGCCCACTACTTCTAGTAAGTCCCGTAGGACCCACAACCTCTGGTGAATCCCGAAAGAAACACAATCCTTGGTGAATCCCGAAGGAAACACGATCTCTGGTAAATCCTGAAAGAAACACAATCTCTTACGTACGCATAGTTATGCATACACCTCTTTTGTATACACATAATCCACTTAATGTGTACCTCTTTCGTACACCTGGTTAAGTATACACCTCTTTCGTATACACATAACCCACTGAGTGTGTACCTCTTTCGTACACCTGGTTATGTGTACACCTTTTTCGTATGCACATAACCCACTGAGTGTGTACCTTTTTCGTACACCTGGTTATGTATACACCTCTTTTGTATACACATAACCCACTGAGTGTACCTCTTTCGTACACCTCAGATCCTCTCTATGAATGTAAGGATGCATATCTCTTTCGTACACATGGTTATGTATACACCTCTTTCGTATACACACAACCCACTGAGCGTGCACCTCTTATGTACACCCCAATACCCTCTAGGTATGTATCACTTTCATACCCATGTACTAGTGCCCTTGGACATGCATCACTTTCATATAGTCATATAGTCTGAAAAAGGAAAAGAGATTGCATCTAACATGAGTCCTTTAAAACCTCCTCATCAAGGTCATGTTAATTAACCTCAACGTACGTGTTTAATCTAGTATTAATGGATCAACTCTAGTACATCACTTTCATGCACTAACCCATGTAAACAATCAAACATTTGAATTTTCATAATACATCATATAGCTTACACACTTTCATAATAAATCACATAAATATGTACATCAACAAATGCCTCAACTTTCACCTAGCTTTAAGACATTCCAGTAGTAGTATCGCTTAACTCATTAATATGTCATGTTCATACATTAACATGCTTCAGACATATTATCACATGCTCATATATCTTTTCTAAACAGTCCATTAAATCTCAAAACAGTCAGAATTATCCTTGTAACTAGTCTTAAATTCCTCAAAATAAATCATAAATTTATCGCCCGACACAATGGCAGTTCCAATAGTAAGTTTACTTAATTTTAAAGTTTAAAAATTCTTGGCATTAACTAAAAATTAACTTTAAATTAAATTAATGCGACATAAATCCAATCTTTTCCTTTAAGCAAAATTGAATTTCGAAGTGAGCAAAATTACCCTCAAATTTTACGAAAATACAAAATTTGAATTAGGAAAACTTGGGGTGTTACATGTAACACCTACAAAGTGAGTTGTATATGTAGTATCGCCAGGATAAGATACCTAGCCTTATCCATCTACTACAGACTGTTTAGCTTATTATTTAAACATGATTCACATGTATGTCTCTACATACTTGTTTAAATTATATAAAATAACCTAGGATTTTTAGTTTATTGGATTGAGTGTATTCTTATAAAATAACAATTATTTTATTAATAACAACTTGTTTATACTATGTTTACAAACTACGAGAATACAAGAGATTTATGACACCAATCTCAACAGAATGTTGGTTTGTAAAATTGAATGTTTGTGATTTTGGACCTAGATTATTTTTAAATTTAATTAAATTGAAGGGCCCATTGTATTTTTGAGCAATTTAATTCATGCTTCGAATCTGTAAGTCCGTGTTGATCTATAGAGCAACGGTTGTTGAAGAGATCGGGATCAAATGGAGGTGTTCAGGGGAAGTTTGGACCTGAATTTGTGCAGAACGAGACTATTTTACCGATTAGGGTCACGATGCTGCTATCATAGTGTTGCAACGCTGAAAGGTAGTGTCGTTAAGCAATAGTCGTAGCGTTGCAATGCTCTGAATTCTTGAGGAGAGATTTTCATACAGAAAAATTATGAGCGTTACACTATTGATCTTGGGAAAGTGATACCCATGTAATGCTTAGACTTGAAAATTTCAAATTTTTCTAAGCATTACCGATTTTTTCTAAAATTGAGGATAAAAATTCGGATGAAAATCTAGATTTTGGGAAAGAACCCTCCCATTATCGATCGAACCCATGTAACGGTCAGACTGTTGAAAAGGATGTGATGGACCAGTATTATCAACAACTCTTGTTGAAGGACCAACGATCAACAATCTTTGTTGATCTATCTATAGTTTCTTTGGTTATTTCACTCAATACTAGCTTACTGCGAGGTTGATAATTTCTATTGTGGTCATTCTCTAAGAATGTTGTTATTGGACTAAGGACTAACTTGTTGTTATTGGTCTATATCTATTGATACAGAAATATATCTGTAGTAAAAAGAGTGCAACTATGGGTTATTAATGGAGTGCACCTACAGTTAACGAATATTGATTAATGCTAAATTTAGCCAATTAATCTCATATCTTAGAACTTTTGATCTGTAGGTCCATGAGGTCTCCTTCCTAGCTCGTGAAAGGATTGAAGTAATTATGTCTTGAATAGAGTTTGAAATGTTCAAATTCACTGAGGAAAATAGTATAATGTATAATTAAACATTACAATATAAAGTTTATATTAAACTTTTTAAAATAAATTTAATTTTGGGCATGATTCAAAATTAATTTATGAGAGAATTAAATATTTGAAGTAGTTCAAATATTAAAATAATATGAATTGGATTCATATTAAAACTATAGGTTAAAATTAATGCATATTAGATGCACATTAAAACTGTAGGTTATGATAGAAATACAATTGAATATGATTCATATGTAGGTTAAATTAAATATGTGATATTTAATTTCATAATTAATTAACTAATTATTAATTTGATTTGATTTGATGTGATGTGATTTTATTTAATTAAATTAATTGAATTAAAACTATAGGTTATGTGAGAGATGTTTCATCTAAATATGATTTAAATGAAAAAAATAATTAAATTAAATTAAATTAATTATTAATTATTTTAAATCAATTAATTAAATTAATTATTTGATTTTTGTTAAATCAAATAAATAATTCCTATGTAGGGGAGTTATAGAAACGTGAGATAACTCCCATGTTTTCTCTCTCTCCATTGGTTGAAATACCTACAAAAAATTGAAGAACATAAGTTTTGATGAACAAAAAACTTGCAGAAGGGTTATGTGAAAAAATTTCCCTTTTCTTTTCCCTATTTTTGAGATTGGATCCTACAAACCAATACCCAAATTCTTAGAGAATAGAGAGGTTTTCTAATTGGTGGTGAAATCCATCGTAAAGGAGAATTAGCGTTTTTCATTCGAGTCATCAACGAAAATAAGTGTTCTTTCTTTTCTCTGTAGGATTGAATTCCTAATTGTAATGCATGTTTAGCCTAAAATTTTTACCTAGGTTGAGGTTTTTAGGTCTCCCATTTTTATTTTATAATTTTTGCTAGTGTATTGGTATTTCAATTACTTAATTGATTTTTAATTAGGTCTTGATTATTCCGCTGCGTTAGGGCTTTTACTCCTACATTACCATGCGTCCAACCTAGCTGTCAGACATCCAACTTGGCTGATCAGGCATCCAACTCTTGTCCAAGTGTCCAAGAATCCTTGACCACCCGTTGGGAAGAGAAATCATGCGTTGAGGAATAGTGCCCTACATCCAACAAATTGTGCTAGGCATCCAAAAGCTGTCCTAAGCATCCATAAGGGAGATTTGGGCGTTCAATCGAGTATCTGTTGCTATGAAACCTAGCCTCGAGCTTGGGAGAAAAGGGCAAGCTAGGTTTTGGGAGGACAAATGAAATAGAACGAGATTGAAAGGACTTGGAAACCAAAGTCTTTAGTAAACTGTGAGTGGTATTTATATGTATGTTGTAAAATGTCATACAAGTGTTTATATGGAGTTATATGGTGGTGAGATTATACCACACAAGATGGTCAGAGGATGCGTCCAATCGAGTATCTGTTGCTCTGAAACCTAGCCTTAAGGCTCGGGAGAAAAGGGCAAACTAGGTTTTGGGAGGACAAATGAACTAGAACGAGATTGAAAGGACTTGGAAGCCAAAGTCTTTAGTAAACTGTGAGTGGTATTTAAATGTTTGTTGTAAAATCTCATACAAGTGTTTATATGGAGTTATATGGTGGTGAGATTATACCGTACAGGATGGTCAGAGGATCGGTGGATCTAGAATCTGAGCATGTGGCAGAACTTTGCAGGATAATCATAAGATCTCTGGATCTAGAATATGAGCCTATGGCAAACTTTCACATAATGGTCAGGAGGCCGTAAGATCTAGTTCCTGAGCCTGTGGGTGGAATCTCTTGTGGGATGGTCAGAGGATCGATGGGTCTAGGTTCTGAGCCTACAAGAGGTAGATCTATGTGAACATAGGGAGAGAAATATAAAAAGTTTAATTATCTATCGTGAGTGTAGGAACAACAGGAACGATTACAAACAAGGTCGAGGTCTGTAAAATAATCTCACTATGATTTATTGATGCACTAACGTCATTTTATTTGTTGTTAAGGGTTGCAAATAGAGATGTCTACAGGATTTCCCATCCCCGTTCCCATCCCCTTCCCCGCCTTCTATTTCATTCCTCATTCCCACAAAATTCCCCGCGAGGAAAAAGATTTCCGTTTTTTTAATTTATTATTTTTTTAAAAACTTTTAATTTCATTCTCAACCTTGATAAAAAAAAATTATATATTAAATTGGCCATTTTCAATATTTTTTTTTAATTTAAAATACTATAAAATTTCCTAATAAAAACAATAATATTTATATGCAAAGATATAATTTAAATATTCAATCTCGTAATTTTACAAATGAAAATTTAAATATTACAAGTCTAACCCTTCAACTTAAATATTATTAGACTATGATCTCACACACACAAAATCAGGGATTCCTCGCCTCTTTTGGAGCAAGTTCCCGTGGGGTCTGGTCCCATAGGATAAATGGACATCTCTAGTTGCAAAAGTCCCCGTAAGTTATTTACCACTCACTGGGCTTCTAGCTTATTACTTTCTTTTATGGTTTTCCTTCGCAGGTAGTAGAAAGAGTCCTAGTTGCTGTTTGAAGTCAAGGTCTGTCATAAGATGAACTTCTTAATTAATCGATGAGTTTGGGTTAAAAAGCAAATAGTTGTAAATTTATTAAGTTGTATGAACCTTGTTTTGATTTAATAAAATGAGAGTTTTTAATTATTTATCTCTGGCTAAGATTGAGATTAGGAAGTCAGACAATAAGTGCCACAAAAGGGTAGTACTTGCTATCGTCCTTCCTTCTAGGTGAAAGAGGTAAATTAGGGAGGGGTGTGACACCCACCCTTCACCCCTACCTTCCTCGAATTCACGCCGTATCTGATTTTTCTTCTCTAGCCCACGACAACACACCAACTTCAATCCATGACAATAATAGTCAACGACATGGCTTCACCTCCACCTCCTTCCTTCTTCAATCCATGCCCATGGCTTCACCTTCTACCTAGTTCCTTCAATAGCAGCTTCACACAACAAAAAAAAAAAAGGTAAAAATCTTTGCACTTTTTTTTTGTTCTTAACCTTCATATCATCATGATAGAAGGATTGACATCGTATTAGAAGTTTAATTTGAATTAGATTGGTTCTATATTGAGTTGGAATCAGATGGTTGTAGATTTTTTTATTAAAAAAAAAAAAAATCAGATTTTAACCGAATCAGACCGAACTAAACTAGGATGGTTTAATTCAAAAACCAAAATCGAGAATTTTCGAGTTTGATTGGTTCAATGTTGTTGAAAACCACTATATTTGGTTCGGTCACTGGTTTTATTCAAAACTGAATCAAATCGAACCGTGCACACCCCTACTGAAGATTGAAGGTCCCAAGTTCTCAAGCTTAAAAAGATTGAAGCTCTCAAGTTCTTAAGAGTTGAAGATCGAAGCTCGCAGGTCTCAAGCTCTAGAGACTGAAATACTCAAGTTCTTAGAAGTTGAAGATTGAAACTCCCAAGTTCTCGAGACTCAAACTTTCAAGTTCTCAAGCTATAAAGGATTGAAGCTTCCAAGTTCTTAATTTCTGAAGACTGAAGCTCCCAAACACTACAAATACCAAAGGAATGTATATTAGAAGATTGTATCTATATATACAACAAATCAATGAGAATACAAACTTCGAATTCAATGAATTAAATTTCTTCCAAAATCTTGTCGAACAATAACTTTAGGGGTGGGGGATCGAACCTCCGACCTATAAATATAAAGGTCATGTCAATACTACTCTAAGCTCACTTTATATATTAGGAATGTGATATTTTGTATAATTAGTTTTTCTTTTTGTCAAAAGTAGTGAGATTACAACTATTTTAACATTGTTTGGAATAAAAATGGATAAGAAATTTAGGGAATAAATTCTGTTTCGCCTTTTCTTCCCCCCCCCCCCCCTAGTTTTTTTGTTTGGATGTTATGGTGGTAGTAGAGCTGATTCAACACTGACGCGTCGTCCGATGAAGAAGAAGGATCTTCCCATTGCTGCACGTCGAATTTCCCTTCCTTTTCTTCCCAAATTAATATGCCCATTATCCAATATCCATAATAATAAATAACAATTAGTACCAATAATGATAAAGAAAGAAAAGGCCAAAAAAAGCAAAAATCCAAAGTCAAGGCTCCCTTCCTTTGGGTCCCCATCCTCTGTTTGAGTATCTTCCCGTACACTGCGCTCTGCTCCGCTCTGCTCTCGCCAACTCACAAACCTCCCGATCTCACAAACCCAAATGGACCCACCACCGCCACAATCCGCCACCACCGCCCCCACCACGAAACTCCGTTTGATGTGCAGCTACGGCGGCCACATAACCACACGCCCCCGCACCAAGACCTTCTCCTATTTAGGCGGCGAAACACGCATAATCTCCGTCGACCCAACCACCGTCAACACTCTCTCCGCCTTCATTTCTCATCTCCTCACAATCCTCCCCATTAAATCCCCCTTTTCCCTCAAATATCACCTCCCTCATTCCGCCCTCGACTCTCTCATCTCCCTCTCCTCCGATGACGACCTCCATTTCATGTTCTGCGAGCACCTCCGTCTTTCCTCTTCCTCTTCCTCTTCCTCTCGCATTAGGCTCTTCCTCTTTTCCCCCGAGCCCGAGAAGCCCCATAATGTTATTCATCATCCCAAGACTGAGGCCTGGTTCGTCGATGCGCTTAAGAGTGCGAAGATTTTGCAGAAGGGGCGCGATTGTTTGGTGGGTTTTGATGGGGAAGGGTTAATTGGAGAGAATGAAGTTAAGGGTGTTGTAGATTTGGGTAATGGGGGTTTTTCTTTGCCGGAGTCCATGGTTTTGGAGACCAGTTCTTCTTTTGGATCATCGTCTTCTTCGGCCTCTTTGGCTAATGTGTCTCCTCCCACTAAACCTCAGACTGAGGATTTTGGACTCAGTTCGCTGGATAATGCGGCTACGCTACAGACAGCTTCTGATTCCATCGCTACCCTCGCGAGGTAACTTTGACTTTTGTTTTTGCTTTCTTTCAATTTGGTTATAATCAAGCTTTGTTCTCGTTGTTTTTAGTTTTGGAAGTTTTAATATTGTCTCTAGTTTACTTCAATCTCTCTAAACATCCTTTACTATTTTTGGATGTGACAATGAGAAAGTATGAAGATGAACTAACATTTGTGTATAATGTATATGAGATTGTTAAATTGGTTAATTGTATTAAGGTTTGAGTGAAACCAAGTTGGAAGAAAATGAAGATTAAACCGTTTAATTATCATTGCTTTCTGAAGATGGGAATGATATGATTTTCAGTTGTACCTTTTTTTTTTTCCAGATTTGGGTTATCTGTATGCATTTCTTTGCCCTGGATTATCATAGTTTTTCCAATATATGGGTTAGATATGGAATTTAGACCCTAATTTCCCCAAAAATCATACAGATCAGTTTGAAGATCATATCATCTTTTTCTTCTTGAGCTTTGATACTGCAGTCTTCTAATAGCCAAAAGAATTTGTAATGTTTACAGTGAAATTGCCCCTACCAACTCATGTTCTTCAGTCGAGAATACGGTTATGTCTATTCCTGTTATATCAGAGAGTAATTTTCACAACCTCGCTGCCGGAGTTCGTCCCCAGAACCCCCATGATTTTTCAGGCTATGCACTAGCTTCCCGACCGAACCCTTTTCAGCAGCAGAAATTGCAGTTTGTTCAAGCAAGCGCGGCGGTAGAGAGCTGCCTTCCTGCTGTGTATCAAATGCCATCTTACTATCCAGTCCAGCAACCTCAGTTTGTGCATTACCAGCCGATGCCGAACCATGTGTATCCTGTGTACTTTTTGCCTGTTGGACAGACACAGCTTTCAGCCCCTTCCAATCTACCTGTGCAATGGGGCTTGCGCGATGCTGCGACTGCAAGTTCAACTCATACTTTGGTCCTGCCTGATGCTTCACCTGTTGTTCCTCTTCCGCATGTAGCTTACAAGGAGGTGATGCCAGAGCCACACTCACAGAATCTTGGAGCAATGCCATCTCTTGCTAATCCGATTTCTCTCGAGTCTGCTGACGAAGTTCAGCAGCAGCCGGTAATCATTCCTAATGATGCTGCCGCTGATACATCTGGTGAAGTTGCACATACTCGTAACGAATGCAACGAGGATGATCCTGCAAGGACCCTAATATACAAATCTCAGCCTCTGCCACCGCTGGTTCCTTCTCCGTTGCAAAGTAAACCTAAAGCCTCGACAAACCTTCTGTCGGACGCGATGGCACAACTGCATATGATAAAAATCGAGCAATGAATTGGAAGTCTGGAAGCAGAGTGAGTGAAAGATTTTGATCACCCAGTTTTGTGGGAATTTTTTTTTTTCTCTTTTTATGATTGGCCTTCATGATCAGCTTGTGTTATAGGTGTAAAGACTGAATGCTTGTTGTTGTTTTTATTCTTGTTCTTTTTCTGCTCGGGCTGTCATCTATTTCTTTCTTTGGTCATGTGAGAAATCTTCTATATATGTTAAACACAAATGTCATTTCTTTTTATATGGAAATCAGGTAAGAATAATGTTCTTTTTATATGGAAATCAGGTAAGAATAATGTTATAAACAATCCATTCAACTTGTGAGTTTAAGGTTGAATTGAAATCGAGAAACTAAAGTACAAGTTGGTTCTTCTATCTTCTTATCATTTAAGACTGTGTACTTAAACATTGAGTTTTTACAAGTGTATTAATTTGAAATTTTCTCTCGGTTTTGTTTAGATAAATATCGTAGGGGACTTATAGTTTCAAACGTTTATATGCGAATCGAATCTTAATAATGGATCTTAATTCATATAATATAAAATTGAATTTCATGTCTAATAAGAATCCTTAATTCATAGACGAATGATCTATTTGATCAAAAAATTGAAAATTGAATAATAAAATAAGACTAAAAGACCTATGGAACATAAAATCAAAAATTAAAAAACGTACGAGACACTAACACAGAAGAAGGGAAAAGAAAAAGAAAAAGCTAAAAGGCGAAAAGCATAATTAACCATGATTAATAAAGTGAAAATAAATAAATAAATAGATAGTAAAATCTTTATTTTCCAGTAGGTGTCACTTTTTTGGGTGTAAAGACAAAAAAAAGGGGGGCAGTTTGGTAATGCAGGTTTTGGGGAATTTGAAGGCATATAAACATATTTGCTCAAAAATAATAGGAGCACAAGGTTCCTAAATTCAAGGAGGCGTGGGACTTGTCTCACTTTAATGTCTCTATTATTGCGTTTGGTTGTTTTGTTGCCTCTCTTTAGTTTTTCTCTATTTTTTTTTAAGTAAAGTTTAAATTGAGTTTGTACTGTATGGGCATAGGGAATTTAAACTTGGGGTGTTTAGTAACCGATGACATGAATAATCCAGACTATCTAATCTAAAATGTAAGAGTTCAATTGGGTTAGTTTTGTTCTTATATTGGATTATGTTAAACTTTTTCTATTTTGTTAGATTTGGTTGAGTCGTGAGTTAGTTAAAAAAAAATTGAGTTGACCTAATCCAATCTGAATTTTATATATATTATATTTTTCTTTGTCTAAAATTTGATTACTTTATATGGATTACTTTGTGATTTTTAATACTTTTTCTTTTAAAATTGTTATGATATTTGTCTATATTTAAAGTTTGCAATAAATATAATAGATATTTGGTATTTAATATTTGAATTTTATAAGATTTTAGTTATTAGTCATGTGATGTATGTAAATTTACATATTTTTTAATTAAAAAGAAAAAAAAGTTATAATCCGATAACTCAACCGAACCCTAAATTAATAATTGTATTAATTTAAAATGTGGGGTGGAAAATCAAACCTTTGACCTCGAGGTCAATAGTACAAGCATTATGCCAACGCTCATGTTGGCAACAACTCTTTTTTTAAACGTGGGAAAATCACACATTAATTAATAGGTGTCTCATTTACCTAAATATTGATTATAATCAATTCCTTTGGCAAATAAATAATTAGATAAATATTGTTTAAAAAATATTAAAGTAGTAGGATATTTTTATTGAGCGACAATTTGAATATACTATTTTGTAGGTGTATCACCCATATTTGATATTTTACGAATATAGTAAAAACTTCAAATTTGGATTTCTCATTATTTTTTTATTCCATATTTGTGTGAAAAAAGATTGATAGAGAGAGAATAATAGCGATCCACGTTGCGGCGATCGAAAATCGAACGTGCAACAAGGTTGCGATGGTCGATGGAGGTAAGCGATGTGGGAAGCAAAGGGCCTGTTGTGTGTGAAGAAGAAGATGTTCAGTGATTTTTTTTTTTTAAAATTATCAATAATATTTCAATTAAGTGTTTCAGTGTAAATCAATCAAGTGTATCAGGAATATAAAAGAGTGCATCACTATCAAGTTTATCAGTATGTAGTATATTGATCAAGTGTATCATGACCAAGTATATCTGTCAAGTATATCAAGTATAATGAGTGTAAAAGATCCATCATTATCAAGTTTTTAAAAACATATTAGTCAAGTGCATCATTATCAAGTATATTAGTCAAGTGTATCAATTTTTTTAGCAGTATAAACAAATGCATGATTGACAAATTTGTTAGCAATATATTAGTTAAACGCATTATTGTCAAGTATATCGATCAAGTGTATCAAGTTTATCAATAGTATAAATGAGTGCATGATTGACAAGTATATCAACAAATATATCACTCAAATATATAAAGTGTATATCAATAATATATACATTTGCGATATTTTAGATCTTTTATATGTGGGTTAGATTTCGTTTTTGCCATTTTTACAAACAAAAAATATATGAGCCAAAATAGTAACTACCAATATAGATATAATTTAAATGTTATCATATCATCTTAAAAAAAAGAACAATATTCAAATTACTTACCACTTGCCGGTTGCTAGATTTGCGGTTACCCAAATTTCCCTACAAATTTAGTGCCAAACTTACCCTACATTTTAGTGCCTCCATCCAAGAGAGAGAGAAAAGTAGGTAGAGGTAATGGAATAGGATTTATTTCCAACAAAACTCTTTCTACTTTCCATTTATAATTTAATTACATGTTTAAGTTAATAAAATTTCGCATCTGTTTGGTCTTTTAATTTTTATACTATCTAACAAAGTTCTTTAAAAAAGTCATTTGAAATTTAAAACATGTTTAAGATATTTTATTTCTTTTAACAATATGTGAGATAATCATCATACTTAGAGATGATTTGACTCACTAATGAAGTTAGTAAATTCTGTATTTAAAGCATAGAGTGACAAAGAGAAAACTTATCGATAAATGTGAAAAATAAAAAAAGAAAAAAAAGTTAAAATTACACGATAAATATAAAATGTAGAGAGATTGAAAAATCAAGTTCCTTGCTAAATATAGAAAGTATATACTACTGATCAAAAGAACTACTCAACAAGAAATATACATATTTCAATAATAAATTCTATTTTTAATTTAAGTTAAAACAAAAGGGGTTGAACGGTGAAGAGAAAAAAAAAGATAGAGACAAACGTCATAAAAATTCGCCACGTGGTGGTTGTCTATATAATAATTGTGGGATGGTTAATGTCCCATCAATTAGAACAGTTTTATTACTGAGAGGAGACAGGCCTGAAAAAGGCCACAAAATATCTCCTCTCACACCAGATCCAATCCTCCGCCATCAAAAAGCTTCTCAATTTTGACAAACTTTTGACACCCATCACTTTTTACTGCTAAATTTTCATTTTTTTCCTTCTGGGTCTTTGTGAATCTTTATGCATATTCAATTCATCGTTTACTTTTCACCTGATTGTCGTCTTCCGAGGGGTCAGCGGATATTTTTCAAGCCTTCCATTCTCTGATAAGGCCACAGCCTTCTTCTCATGGTATAGAATATTGATATTTTTGCCTTCCTTTGCTTTGCTTTGTGACATCTTGTAATCAGCCCTTATTTTGGGGGTTTCCCCTGCTTTTTCCTTTGTTGTTTGTTATAATGCCGTGGAGGAATGTTGTTGGATCTCTTTGTGGTTTTAACATTTTCGGCGGCAACGCCTTTCAGGTTAGTGGATTTCTTGTAATCAGATTTCCCAGTTGCTAAATGCAAAGGAAATTCGAATTGCTAAGACTTTGTGAATGATTGGCCCGTCGGTTACAGTTAATTTGGAATTATATGTGTTGTTTTTGTTTGTAGAGGCGGGTTATGGATCTATGAAAACTGCAGGGCTTTTCTATGAGTTCTCATATTGATTTGATTTGGAAATGGAATGTGTTCTTCTTTTGAATTAGTTTTTTTTTCCCAATCTTTTCTTGAAAATTGTCCAGAAGTAGAGCCACTGTTTGAATAAATGTCTCTAAGAATTATAGGGGTTGCAGAGGCTTACATTTATGGTCCCATTCATTTGGCGGAACCTTTCATGGTTAAGCTCTTTTATAATTCTTTTGCATGAGGCATTGTCACGGTTTGATTAAACGACGGATAGACGGTGATAGGGTCTTTTTAGAGACTTGTTAAGTTCTCTTTTTAGGGACTCTTGCAAGATAACTTTGAGTTGAAGTAGGTATCTAGAGTTCTTAACAATACTTTTCCCCTGAAGGTTTTGTTGGGGTTATTTAGGTTGTATCACAAACGAGGCCACAGCTTTCCTCCATAACTCTCGATTGCTTTTCATCCATTAATTTCCCATTGATAGATCGCCAGAATCAAGAGGATCAAAAGGTATCGTTTTCTATGCTTTGTTTTTCTCTAGGCTTGTAAAGTCTGATTCTGAGCTTCTTTTTTCTTTTGTTTCTTTGCATTATTTAGCCTTTCTCCTATCTTTTGCATTAGAGAATCAGATATGATTAATACTAGTTCGGGAATATTTTTCTAATCCCCATTTATAGGAAGGGAATTTCCTTATTCACTTTTCGCCCCTCCTGTATAGCTTTTCTTATGAAAAGTTTCTTGTACATTTTTCTTTTTAGATAACCTAGACTGTAGAGGTGGTACGGGATTTTAAATCATTATTCCTAGTCCTTTTTTCTTTTTCTCCCTATTGAATTTGTGAGGGACAACGAACCCTCCAATTCCAATATGGTATGATATTATCCACCTTGGAAATAACCCTCATGGCTTTGTTTTTTGTTTCACTTGAAAGAACTCATATTGGGATAGTTTTCCTCATTTATATACCGAATCTTTTCCTTACCTAGCCAATGTGGGACTTTGGTTACACTCCAACAGAATTAGGATTATTCCTTCTATGTTGATCACTTCCATGATGCCGGCTGGGCAAGCGGGTGACTAGGGCATTCCTAAATGAAACCCCACAGACATCCATTCAAATCCATCTTGGTTGTGACAGTAATCCCTAGGGTGGGCACGCACCAACTTATGGCATGCGATGTTCATCAATACATCCTAATAGTTCTCTGCAATACATTATTTCTAAATCTTTTGGATAAATTAGAATGGCTAATAGCATATAATATTTGGGTTAAAACTCTACATTGATTCCACTAATGCTGTGTTGTACAACTTTATATATGATTTTTATACCCAAGGGGCTTAAGACAACAGCCATTTCAACCATCTATGGAAATTCATTCTATATGGGACTATCTACTTTGAGCGCTCTGGATGCTTTTGAATCATTATCCTCTTTCATTTATAAATAGTCTGGTTTATTTCTCTTATACCGTTATATGTATTTTTCATGTCATTATTTCTGTTAGAATGCTTGTACACAAATTCACGCGCATGTGTAGATGGCTGTGTGCTTGTAAAATTCTGTGGATTATTTTAATATGAAATATACAAAACTTTCTTTGATCTTCTTAACCTTTTTTGAGGGCCTGGGGGTAAACTCTATTCTTTTTCCATGTATTTGTTCTTTTCTGTTTTTCTAACATTTGTGCGATTAATACTGAGAAAAAAAGAATTCTGGTATTTTTCTCACTGTTCTTTTTTTTCCCCCTCTCTGTAAACATGTTTTACAGTGCAATGTACTGCCATCTTTTCTGGATTTATTTCTTCATAACTTGTACTTCAACCCATTGATAGAACAACTATTATTATCTTTTTCTTCAAATTATATTCATTACTCAAAGTTTCAGATCAAACCAACTTATTGACCTAAATAGTTTTAAATGGTAAATTGAAAGTTTTTATGCTTGTGCAGAACAGCAGAATGAGGGAAGTGCAGCTTGGTTCACACACTTTAAGATCCCATGGAGTCACCGTCGCGAGGATACACATGCACGATTGGTTTATATTTCTTTTTCTTGTGCTGATTGAGGTCATCCTATATTTGATACATCCATTTTATCGCTATGTTGGGAAGGACATGATGACTGATCTCAAATATCCCTTCAAAGATAATACTGTTCCTGTCTGGGCTGTACCCGTATGTTTGCTTGTCTTTCTTGTCTATGAAAACATTTAGACATAGGCTGGAATGGAAACTTATGTGAATGTGATTTTTTTTTTTTTTTTGGTGATGTGTGGATGATTAGATGTATGCAATGCTGTTGCCAATAGCAGTTTTTCTGTTTGTGTATTGGCGTAGAAGGGACGTCTATGATCTTCATCATGCCATACTAGGTGAGATACTTGATCATGATTTCCTTTTTCCATTGGTGATACTTGTATGCAACTAGCTGATGTAAATTGGAATATCCTGCAGGTCTCTTTTACTCTGTCTTAATAACAGCAGTCATTACTGATGCAATAAAAAATGCAGTGGGACGACCTCGACCGAACTTCTTTTGGCGTTGTTTTCCTGATGGGAAAGATGTACGTTGCTTAATGCGAGATTTGGCGGTTTTTATCTGTTTTGATACATATCTTGCTTGACTTCATGTTACATATTGGTTTTTTTGTTTCTCAGGTGTATGATCAATTAGGCAATGTTATATGTCATGGGGATGCGGATGTTATCAAGGAAGGGCATAAGAGCTTTCCAAGTGGGCATACTTCATGTAAGTTACAAAATGTCATTCTTTCCCTTCTAAGTTAGTACAATTCTAGTGTGATTTCGATGTTGAGATATGGTATTTAACTTCCTTTTTTTCTTTTTGTGAACTTTTGACCTGATGCAGGGTCTTTCTCTGGTCTCGGCTTCCTTTCGTTGTACTTATCAGGAAAAATACAAGTATTCGATCAGCGAGGTCACATTGCAAAACTCTGCATTGTTTTTCTTCCCCTGCTTTTCGCAGCTCTCGTCGGTGTTTCTCGAGTGGATGATTACTGGCACCATTGGCAAGATGTGTTTGCTGGAGGTCTGCTCGGTATGTGCATTTTCCTTCATCATCTTGTCGTTATTGCAACTTGTACATAAGAATAAATGATTTTTAAGAGCTCTACTATTGCAGGGCTTGTAATATCTACCTTCTGCTACTTGCAATTCTTTCCACCTCCATACCACTCTCAAGGTATAGTTTTGACCCCAAAACCATTGCTGATTCTTTTCTCTACTGAAGAACCAACTAGACAATGTTGTCGTTGCGCTCGATTGCTCGTTCATCGTAACTAAACAATTGGGTGTTTTCATTTCATTTTGGCTTGTAGGTTGGGGACCATATGCATACTTTAGAGTGTTGGAGACGCTTGCCAATCCTCCACCAGCGTCGAATGCGATAATTGTTGTGCAGAATGAGCAGGACATCGAAAGGCAGGTTGAGAACGAGGTGGATGAGCGAAACAACGATAGATTTCTGGGACTGTCGATTGATTCCAATTCTCGTTCGACAACACAGGAAACCGAAACTGAGACGAAATAAGTGGTTGCATATACGTTGCTTTGGAGGCTTGAAAATACTTTGCTGCACCTTCCATATGGCACAGCATTGCTTGTATGTTTGTGGTTCTTCTTAGGCTAATAATTATATGATACAACTTTTGTACAGCAGGTTTTTCTATGGTTTAATTATATAATCATGGTTCATTGTTACCCTGTAAACAACTCATTTTGGCTCTAATTTTGACCAAAGCTGATGCTAAAACCAACTTTATTTTTGTTTCTTTTTAATATTCAGATCTACTACCTAATTGTAATTGGACAAATTGATATGTTGGTCAGTTTCTTGAATTTAAGTTTTATGTAATTCTGCCGATGATTATATGCTACCACTCAAATTATTTTTTGTTTTTTATTTTTTATTTTTTCCCCAACAATGTCACTAGCAATCAATCAAAAAACAAAAGTTTAATGGCTTGGAACAAGAAAAGAAAAACTACAAATTAAGGAGAAATTTAGAAACAATTTTTTAAAATCTATTTCTTAATTTTAAATATTCTTTTTATGGGAAAAATTATCTTAAATGACTTAACCGTTGAAAATATTTTTAAATATACCAAAATGTTCATCTCTATCAGTGATAGACATTGATATGTCATAATTTATTAGTGATAGACATGGATAAATTGTCTATTAATATCATCACTGATAGATGATAGATGTCTATCCGTATGTATCACGGATAGAGATGGACATTTTGCTATATTTATAGATATTTTGGTTCATTTTTCTATATTTGAAAACAATTATTTTAGTGGTGGATATATAAAATTAGTGTCTATTGTTTTAACATAACGGTGTAATCAAGGTTTAAAATATTGACGTCAAAGGTCTTAATTTTACGAAAACTTCAATGAAATGTGATATCAACAGAAAGTTCTGAAAAAATTATAAAAAAAAAAAAATTCACCGATAGAAAAAATGTCAAACTATTTAAAGAAGTAGTAAAAAATACTAATAGACATTAATAGATTTTTATTGACCTCTATAAAAAAGATTAAAATTTTGCTAAAATAGTTTTTGTTATTTTTCTATTTTTAAAAATTCTAAAAAATAAATTTAAATTAGTAAATAAATATTTTATAATTCTTACCTAAATTAAGATATCTATTATTTATATTATATTTAGAATTTTTCTGCAAAATAATAAAAATATCGGTGTACTTTTAATGATAATATCCAACTCATTGAAATATGGAAATCATATCCATATGTGAACAGAAATTTGAGGTTGGGAGTGTAACAATAAGAGGACAAGAGATCCAATCTCTAATCTCTGAAAAAAGTTGTGGCAATTACTCTTAAGCTAACAAGTGATCGCAAATCAACAAATAACAAGAATATTTATGGATAAAGATCTTCAAACATTCTAAAATTTCTTAAAGGAAAAAAAGAAAAGAAAAAATACATAAAATCATCATCTTCCGTCGCAAGGTAAGAGATGGGTAAGATTGAAATTTTCAAAACTGAATCAATGGAGGCCTACGTTTAGGGTTGGATTTACGATGAGAGAAATAAGAATCGAGAGATTGGACGGAGAAGCCATAGCCAAAGCCTTGGCCAATTCCAAGCCCTAAGCCAACGCCACAGCCGAGACCGAGGCCGAAAACGAGGTGAAGGTGATTCCAGGGCGAGACGCCGCCGTGGCCCATCCCGCCAACGAGGCCGAAGCCGAATCCAAGGCCGCAGCCAACTCCAGCTCCTCCGCCGGCCTCCAAGACTAGGGCTGGCAATTCCTTTGGGTTGCGGCGATTGGGGTCGAAAATGTTAGTGTGGAAGTTGTCTGTGTTCCAGTTCCATGGCGAATTGGAGTCTGATTTCATAGTAAGATGAAGATGACGAAAAAGAGAGAGATCTGTAAATCGTATTGTTGGTTGGTTTGATTTGGAATCAGCTACTGCCTGAAGTGAAACTCAATTTTTGTTCTTCACATATTTCTTATCCCATCATCCATCTCACCTCGCCTTTCTTCCCGTTGGATGATTTTTCTGGCAAATCTAATCTAATAACATTTTAAATTTAGGAAAAAAAAAAGAAAGTAAAAATACTAATTTGTTTCAAGTTGAATTTTAGTTTCAAATGTATAATTTTAGTTCCATTACCTTCTTTAATTTAGTTCATAACGTTATTATTATTTTTGGACAAATTACAAAAAAAAAAAAAAAACTCTAAATTATGGTGGTAGCGCAATTATATCATCCTTAGAACTTTCAATTTTAAATATTGAGCTCTCAAACTCATATAATTATATAAATTGTAACATTTATATCAGTTTAAAAGGGACCTTTAATATTAATATTGTTGTTTTCAAAACTTATTAGAGAAATATTGTTGTTTTGAAACTTATTAGAGAAATATTGTTGTTTTGGGATTTCGAGACTAGAAGTCGAGGGTTGAGGATTCGACTAATGTAGAGGTCGAACGTTGAGAACTCGACAAACAAAAAAAACTTGGAAACAATACGTAAATTAGGGTTGTCGAGGGTTGAAGTTTCGACATACATAAGTCGAAACTTCAACCCTCGACAAGGAAAAGGAAATCTCACTAATTTTGTGATGAGGATCTCGCTCTAGAAGGGAATCTCACTAATTTTGTATATTAGGTTGTCGAAGGTTGAAGTTCTGGCATACATAAGTCGAAACTTAAACCCTCGACAAGGAAGATAAGTGGGTGAAGTAGATTGTAAGAGAGAGAGCGAGATTGTAGGAGAGAGCGAGATTGAAAGCGAGATTGTAGGAGAGAGTGAGATTGAGTCTGCCACATAGATTAAACGGTCAACCAATCAGCTGACGTGTTCTGTCACATGGAAATCGTCTTCACTTTATTTACTTTCCATAAGTCTGAAAAAAAGTGCATATATATCACCATGCTGCCCCTGCTCCGATTCTCTTGCACGATTCCCTGCATGCATTAACTGACTGATTCGATTCCCCTGCTCTGATTCCATGCATTCATTCATGCCCCCCTGCCATAGCCTTAATGCCTTTTCAACCACCCTAAACCCGTGGGTCGAGTGTTCAACACTCGACCTACATCCATTTCAACCACCATCCTCTTCATTTTTCCTCAATCACTCCCTCGATAATTTTTGAAGACTCACTGCCCTTGATTTTGCTCACTCCTTGATTTGCTCACTACCCCTTCATAGCTCACTGTCCCCTCACTGCCTTCGAAAATAAGTCTTCGAAATCATCTTCCTCTCCTCTCATTTCCATTTCCATTTCTCTTCTTGTATTTCGTTTAATACAAATTATTCTCACACAACTATACTGGTTTGTTACTCTACTAAATTTTTATTTTTAAGAATAATTATAAATTTTATTTTTGTTCTTATATTATTATTTTTTTTTATAGATTCTATTTTTATTTTTATTTTTTGTAATTGTTGTCAGATAACAAATAACAGGAAAAAAGGGTGAACATTGTCACTTTGAAGGAAAAAAGAGAACTACCGTCGAATCTGTGAGTTGAACATATTCAGTATAAAAAGTTTAATTTATTTTTATGATATTTGATTTATTTAGTATTAACTTTGATGTTTATAGTGTTAAACTGTTTAGTTTATTGTTATGTTTAAGAAGTTGATATTTATATTTTAATATAAAATTATTGTAATATAAAAAGTTTAATTTATTGTTATGTTTAAAAATAGTTATAAAAAGTTTAATTTATTGTTATGTTTAAAAAGTTGATGTTCATAAAACTTAAAAAGTTTATGTTTATAAACTAAAAAATTTAATATTTTTTAATATACTTCTTATAAAAAGTATAATACAAAAAATTGATATTTGTCTTTTTAACACTATATGGCAGGAAGAAAATGGCAGGAAAATGCTTGGGATTTCTGTTGTTTACAAATGGTAATATGATTGATGGTATTGATGAAGTTGAGTATGACCAACCACCAAGTGGGAGTTTTACCATAAATATGAACAATGGAATTGTATTTAAATAATTCATTCAAATGGTTGGGATGTTACTTAATGTAGATATGGGAGCAAATTAGATAGAAATAATATATAGACATCCCAATCTAGAACCATCAGGATCAATAAAATATATGTCATTCCCTATTTCAAATGCACAAGCCATGAATTTGATGTTCTCAATGGCAATGCCAGTGCCAAATGTAGTACATTTGTATGTAAATGTAAATATGATAGGGGTGGGTCCTGATACATCATTTAACTAGTTTGAAGATCCAACTCAATGTATCGATCCTGATCCGGAGTCAGTTGCATCGCCATGTGATAATGAAGATATGACGACTAACAACCTGTACAAAGACTTCAGAATAGAAACGAATGACGAATTTGAAGAGTTGGATTTCGATGGTTGTGAGCATGAGATGCTTTCAGATACATTCAATGATTTGGATATGAATGTATTGGATATCATTTGGGAACATGACCCAATTGTAGCTCCTGTGAACGTTGACAATATGCAATTGTATAAAAGGATGATTTGTTAAGACAAGAAAATGCTACAACACGCGGTTAAATATTTTGCAATAAAGTGTCACGCACCATACGAGGTTGATGAATCTACACCGATGATTTGGACAATTTGGTGTAAGAAGCGGGAGGAAGATTGCAAGTGGAAACTTTATGCAATAAAGAAAAAATCGCATGGCTTGTTCGAGATCACTAAATATGATGAGTAACATACATGTTTTTATTCAGAACTAAGTCAAAGTCACTTGCAATTGGATTCATCAATGATTGCACTGGAGTTCTGTGATGTCGTAAGAGAAAAACCATCTATCAGTGTGGCACAACTGCAGTCCGACATCAAATCAAAGTTTGGATATCATGTTCCTTACCATAGGGTATGGGAGGAAAAAAGAAAAGCATTGGCTAAAGTGTTCGGTGATTGGGATGAGTCTTACAAATTGTTGCCCAGGTGGTTATATTTGGTTAAGCAGACCAATCCCAGAACACGTGTAGAGTGGAGAGTTACAAAAACGCTTACTGAAGACCATGTTATCCTAACTTCTGTATTTTGGGCATTTGGTCCTTGTATAGAAGCTTTAATAAATGTCAGTCGATCATTCAGATAGATGGTACACACTTGTACGACAAATATAGAGGAAAACTGTTGATTGCTACATCAGTTGACTCGAACGACCATCTACTTCCACTTGCGTTTGCCGTTGCTGATGAAGAGTCCGCAAACTCATGGGGATGGTTCCTAAAACACCTGAGAGAAATTGTAACACACGAAGAGGTGTGTTTAATTTCAAATCGACATGCTGGTATAATTGCAGCAGTGAATAACCCAACAAATGGTTGGACGGGACTGAAATGTCACCATCGTATCTGCTTACGACATATCGTCAGCAACTTCAATAAAAAGTATAAATTTAATTCATTGAAAAATTATGTTTATCGTGCTGGGTGTCAGTTTCAAATTCGAAAGTTCAACAATGCAATTGAAGATATCAAAGGAATAAATCGAAGCTGTCTGAGTTTTTTTGACAACATTAGTTTAGAGTAATGGACACAAGCACATGATGGAGGATTCAGATATGGGTGGATGAAGACAAATCTATCAGAGTGCATAAATGGAGTCCTCAAAGGAGCTCGAATGTTGCCTATAAATGCTCTTGCTCAGATAACATTCTTCAAATGCGTGAACTATTTTGAGAAAAGAAGAGAAGAAATAAGGGATGCATTGGAGCGTCAAGATAAATACACCCAGTAATATTATATATATATATTATTAATAATTTATTTCAAACATATTTTATAGTACTAAGTGGAGTAAAATTCCAGGCACGCACACGACAAAATAAATAATGACGTGGGGTGGAGCATGCTTGGCATGGTTGTATAGACAACTATGCAAAGCAACAAGACCTGGGGTTCGAGAGATAGCTGGACCTCTCATACTTTTGCAACTATGGGCTTGGGAGCGATTTCCAACAATGGCTCCATAACTACAACATGTTAATGACGCTCAGTTAGTTGGACGTGCCTACGGTTCTCGGTATGTTGTTTTAATTCAATTTAATTTTTATATTACTGATCTAGTTAATTTAAATTCTAAATTATCAATTTAAAAATTTAGGTGGAGAGACAAATTTTGTGTGACTAGGACAGCCACATATGTAGTTAGCCAGTATAGATACATGTTTAATCTGCTTCAACCTGAACAGGTACATTACACTAAACCTAATTGATTATTTTATTCACATTTTATTGTATCTGTCTTTAATATTCTCTAATATAAGATTTTGTGTTTCAGGTTATTTGGGAACCGTACAAAATTATTATGCATACTTTGCCTAATTTTTGTACGAATGGTTAAAACATATGGCGGACGATGAGTCCTCTCATATGTTTTCACATTGGTGAGTGGCATCTTCCTGATAGGGTGATGAGACAATTCAGTTTTCAGTAGGATGTCCCATCGCCTTGTAATACTGAACTCGTACTGCATGATATTGACCTAAGGACTGGAGATTGGTCCGAAAAAGTTACACATTTGGTAGTGCGATGGCACTGTTGTGCAAGGTTTATTGCAGTAGGGGTTTCTCTTGAACAGTTTGACACAGATGTCACTCCAGAATATATTCATTGGTATAATAATATCACAAGGCGCTACGTCACTCGTTCGGGAGTAGCTGTGGGTCATCTGGTAAATGAATGAATATTATCTAATTATTTTTAATTTAAATTTATTTTAAATATTGTCTAATTGTTTTATAATTCACAGAGATCGAACAACAGTAGACACCATGAGGTTGCGAATGATCCGAAACAGGTTCTTGCTATATGTAGTGATAACCAAAACTATATGGAGGAAATTCATTATATGTACGATATACCTATTGTTCCTCCACCAGCTCCTAGACGTAGAGGACCTGTTCGGGAAGAGGATGAGTTTGATGAGGTTGCACATAATGTGGAAGAGTTGCCCCCTATGATGTAGACGTAGAGTCAAACTGATTATGTTAGTCCGATGATGATGATGCCAGTTTTTGGTTCAGGACATTATGACTCAGAGGCTGGTCCTTCGTCTTCATACGTGCATGGATATGGTCAGGGTCGTGGAGAGCATAATGAATATTTATATTATGAAGCGCTTGCAGAGGTACCAGAGCAACATCAAGAAAAACCCAAGCAACCTCAAGTTCGAAGTCGACGACGACAACCAGCTCGAAATCGACGACGTTCGCCTTGTGGGACACATTGATTTTTGTAATTATTTTTATATAAATGAGATACTTAATTTATTTTTTTTATTTTTATGAGTTATTATTTTTTTTAATTTATTCTTTTTAGAGTTTAAATAAAATAAAAAAATATTTTTAGAAATTATTTTTATAAAATGGAAAATTTAAAAAAAAGAAAGGAAGAAAGAAAGAAGAAGGTGAAATGTGTAATAATTAGAAAAGAAAAAAAAAGGGAAATTTGTATTGTATTCTCGCTCTCTATCAAAATCTCGCTCTCTCAAACTCTCGCTCTCGAATTTGATTGGGAAGTTCAGTGACAAAAAGAAGGAGATTCATTAGCTCGTTATTTAGTCAGACTTGTTGAGATGACAGAATCTGTAAAAATTATTCAACAAGCTTTGGAAGGAATTCCAGGGAAACCTTATGAAAATTTAGAAATACTATCTTTTGATAGAGGAAAGTCTCTGGAATGATAATTAAACAGACTTAATAATAATGTTAGGAAGGGTAAGGTCGATGGTTCAAAGTTCGACGTACAAATGGAAGGAAGGTCGAGGGTTCAAAATTCGACTTATCTAGGTCGAATTTTCAACCCTCGACTTATTTAAAAAAAAAAAAACAATATTTTTACAAATAGTTTGAAAACAACAATATTTTCCTAAATAGTTTCTAAAAGGACAATATCCTTTTAATTTTCCCGTTTGAAAGTCCTATTTCTATTTTTACAATTATCATAAGTTTGAGGTCTAATTTTAATACTTCGCTTGAGAGTCTAATTTTGACATTTGAAAATTTGATGGTGTAATTGTAACTAACGCCATACTTAAAAGGGTGGTTTTTACAATTTACCACTATTTTTTTCTTATCGAAATTAATCAAATAATATACTAATTTTCATGTAAGAGAATATGAATATAGATGTGTTCATTGTGTAGGACAAAGATAGAAATGGTTGCTTCCTTGTATTCGTCCCTGCCCTTATTAAATTCTTCCTTTAGTTTTGGAGAGATTTGGGTGAAGATTCCCATGAATAAAAATACTATTTATTATTTTTTTAATTTATTCTCAACCAAACACAATTTTTTAGTTTCTATGTAAATATATTTTTAAAATTTATAGTGATAGTTATGTTAATAAACAATACATTTTCTTTTTAGAAAACAATAATTAGTAGAGACTAAATTTAAGATTTATCAAAATTATAGTGACTAAAATTAGACGGTTGAAAGAACAAAGATTAGACAACTCTAAAAGTACAGAAATTAAAAAAAAGAAAGAAAGATATTTTAACATTTAGAAAAATTTATAGTAAAAATGTTGTAGTTTAGCTTGCATTTGAGTGTTGACATCTATTTTCATTATTAAAAGGTAAATTTCTAATTTTCTACTTATTAATCTAAAATATCTATTCATTTTATTTTTATTTTTCTCTTCTCTTTCTTTCTACCCTCCTTCCATCTTCTTCACTTTCCCAATTCATAGCATTGATTTTTCATAATTTACAAATATGGCAAAAGTAAATATAAACGTCGATTTTTGTTTCTATTATTCCAAATTTATCCTTATTGGTGTATCAATATGTATATTAATAATATATCTGGTATACTTTATATCAGATATATTTATTATTCCAAATTTATCCTTATTGGTGTATCAATATATATATCAATAGTATATCTAGTATACTTTCTATCGGGTATATTTATTATTCCAAATTTACCCTTATTGGTGTAGCATGCATGTGTATCAATAGTATATCTGATATAATTTACATCAGGTGTATTAGTCATCTGATATATTGACGGAGTTGACATTTAACCAACGGAAGCAATTAGGATCTTAAACACTTTAATTACATTAATTTTAGCAAAAAAAAAAAAAAAACATGCATGTTTATAACAACAACAGTAATAAGGTTTCAATAACAACTTTTGAAGAATCCTCTTGATTGCTCTAGATCTCTACGAATTTCTCCTTTAATTTTTGTAGTAGACTATCACAAGAGTATCTACTAGTCTTAGGTCTTAGAACCCAAATTGTGAGAGAATTTTAGGTGAATGTTAGAGAGTTTTGAGAGAAAAAATGGTAGAATTTTATTCTTCAAAATTCAATTTTGCATGAGTCTCTTTTCTGAAAATCAAACTCATATATATAGAAATAAATCATGCAAATTAATTTAATGAGAAATTGACACTCAATTTTTCATTAAATAATTTGGCTACATGTAAAGCAAATGGATTAAGTAGGATAATCCCATTATCCAATTTCCAATTTCCAATTTAATTTAATTTAATTTAAGTTTAATTGGAAATCTGATCATTTATTTATTTATTAAATTAATTTAATCAAATTAAATTAATTATCTATTTGAGTTTCATAAATTCAAAATTTTAAATAAATAAATAAATTATTAATTAATTAAAAAATTAATTTAATATCAAATATTAAACTATTAAAAACACCTAATTCAAACATGAATTACTATTCATGTATTAATATTTAAATTATATTTAAATAAATATTTAGAACTCTTAAAATCGTTTAATTCATTAATTAAACGCTTAATCATATCGAATACAAAAACAAACCCTAAATTTGGATTTGAACATTTCAAATCCTCTCAACATACTATTCTAAAGTTTGATCCTTCTACGAACTAGTAGAGGGACCAAATAGACTTACAAATTATGAACTCCAATGATTTAAGATCAATTGGTTAAACTCTTTAAACCGAATTAATCAATATTTGTTAACTATCGAGACATTCCACTATAGATCAATAGTTGCACTCTCCTTACTATAGATATATTTCTGTCCACTTGATTTAACCATAATCAGTAGTTCGATCATTCACAGGTTGTTCGTATTTATAGCTAGGTTAAAATTACCGTTTTACCTCTATAATACATTTTGCTCCTTAAGTCTTCATTGATCTCAAATGAACAATTGGTTTATAGTTCTACCAATAAATCAAGTCCCTCTCAATCATAGAGAGGGCGGGCCCCTTTGTTCAAGACTAGGAGTCAGTACTTAAGGGAACAACCTATCTGCTAACCATAAAATGGGTAGAAGTGGATTTCATCTTGTAGGACTATGTCCTCAATCATCTATCCGGTCTTATCCCTAAAATGGGAGGTTTATTGAGTGGCGATGTTGAGCCACTCTCACTCATGCAAATTAAAGGATAATCTCGAATAAACAAGAGTTCATAGTTAGCTCAAGATTGAGATCGAGTTACCTTAGATCATCAAACCGAAATAGTCAGTTTTAACAGTAAACGGTCGTTATAAAGAAAAATGACTATTTCATGGTCTGTCTTATGCAAACATCTTTTGCATAGGATACCCCCACTTGTAAGTCTCCACATGAACGACTTTGGGATGACATCGTTTGTATCAATATACAAAGCGAACCACATCCATAATGTCCTAAGGATAAGGTGCCCAACCCTATCCACATATTTATAGACCATTTTGGCTATATACTAAAACTTGATCCTCTTTATATGTCTGTACATGAAGTTTAAGTATTCCGTTATAGCCATGTGTTCATTAGTTTATTGGATTTAGGAATTTATAAATGCAATTTACAAATTCAAAAACAATTTTATTGAAAAAAACTTCAATAACATCTTTATTGTATGTTTACAAACTACGAGTTTTGAGACATTTTGCAATAAACTCCCACTTAGACTAAAACTCTAGTGGGTTTAACTATATACAAATATACAATATTGAGTATGAGAGAATAAATACAATGGACTAGGGCATCTATATACCCATGAATTCTCCCACTTGCCATAGATTTATGAAGCTCGTCGTCCTAGTCCGATTAGGTGATCCTCGAACACTTTAGTCGTGTGGACCTTTGTAAATGGATAAACTAAATTGTCCTTGTTCTCTGAAGATACTTGAGGATGTTCTTAATGACAATCCAATGACTATATCCAGGATTGGACTGAAACCTGCTGACTATTCCAACCGTAAAGCATATATTTGGACGTATACACAATATGACATACATCAAACTCTTGACTGCTGATGCATAAGAAATTTTGTTCATATCCTCAACTTCTTGAGGTGTCTTAGTGTTGGAGTTAGCAAGTAATTAGCGGAAGCAATTTGGATCTTAAGCACTCTAATTCCATCAATTTTAGTAAAGAAACATGCATGTTCAAAACATAAAAATAGAGTTTTAAAGATATACCTTTGAAGAACTCTTCAATCTTCAAATCCAGCTTGAATCTTCACACCAAATGCTTGTAGACCACCACTTGATCTTCCCCACTATTCTCTAGGATCTTAGATTGTAAGGTGGATTCCAAAATGAGTAGGAAATTGAGGGAATTTTATGGAGAGAGAGACTTGTTTTCTATTTTTGAGTTGAAGAACACCTATTCTTCAAAAACTAGCAAAAATTCACACTGCATGGAAAGTTTCCTCAGGTGATTAAGCATAGTTTTGTTCTCCTTCAGCATGCTATCTCTCTACACAAGAGATTGACACCCACCTACTCAAAGATTGAGTGGATGTTTAGGTGGGAAAAACCCACTATACAAATTCTTCTATTTTGTTTAAAATCAAATTTTAAAATTGAAATCCAAATTTCAATTTAATTGATCTTTTAACCAAAAAAATAATTTTGAAATCAAATTTCAAAATTTGAAAAATTTGTAAAATTAATTTTAACCAAAATTAATTCCAAATAATTATTTTTTGATAAAATTAATTCTAAATAATTAACTAAACTATTTAATTAATTAAATTAATTTAATATCAAATATTAAATTTATTAAACACCAATTCCTAATACATGAATCTCTATTCATGTAATTAATATTTAAATCAAATTTAAATATTGTCAAATTCTCCAATATCGTTTAGTTCGATAATTATATGTGTAGTTATAACGTATATAATTAATGATTCCCTTATTTTGAGTTTGAATACTTCAAATTTACTCATTTCTCTATTCTAGGGTTTAATCCGTTTGTGAGCTAGTAGGAGGACTTAATGGATCTATAGATCACGAGCTTCTTGTCAAATGTTTATACAGAAAAATGAATATATGATTAAGATAGAAATCAAATTATGAAGAGTTTTATTGATATCATTATCTAAATTGATTAAGATACTTAACACTTGACATAATTGAAAGAAGGGTTATCTAACACACAATAACTTGTTATACACAATGTTACAACAATTCATAGTAAATCACAGATAAAAATACTAAAAGACAAAACACAAGGTTTAGTATCACAGTTTGGTGCAATCCACCTATGTCTGGAGGCAATGTTCCCAAGAAATATAATTTCAATAATATAAAGTTAAGTGATTAAAACTTTGTACTTATCTGTAAATAAACGACAATTACAATGACATACGATTAGTCTAACTTAGTGACTGAGTACTTAGACTTCTCTTAAATGTGAGATCTCTCTCAATGAAACTTAGACTCTCCTTTGTATGAGACTCCCTTTCATTGAAACTTAGGCTCCTCCTAAGTGTGAGACTCTCACTCAATAAGAACTTCTATCTTTCAACCTTCAAATGAACACTACTTCACTTGGAAAAGTTAGGATTCTCCTAAATATGAGAATCCCTTATGAAGAAATAGTAGAACATTTCAATATGATATAGAGACCACCTCAAGAAGAAAGAACAACGTAAGCTTCATAATCATAAGGACTAATATACTTGTGGTTTATGACAAACACACAAGATAATAGACACAAATAATTCTTCAAAGCGACAACCCTAAAAAGAGTACAACAACCTCTTTAATATATGTTGGTATAAATATTATACGTTTTGGATTAATTTTTCCCTCTTGTGTGAATCTAATAGAATACTAATAAACTAGGATCAACAATAATAATCAAGTAAGGATATAGCAATTTTAATGTGTAAAAACCCTTCAATTTGAGGAGTAAAAAACCATGGGCTGAAGTCAAAATCTCTACTATAATCAACGATATGGGTACAACACTACAATAATACTTTTTTTTTTTTTTAATAGCTTGGGAAGATAACCTTTTCTAAATTAGGCTATTAAATATTACGGAAAAAAGGAGGAAAATGCTGAAAAATTTTTAGGGGAAAAGAAGCGGAGAAACCCTATAGTTCAAAAGTCACCCTCTCAATTTTCTATTACCATTTCTTCTTTCTCTCATTCTCTCTAAACCTAAAAATTCCTCACTCTTCTCCTTCTCTTGTTTCTTTCTTCTCTATGAATTTACACTGCACATCCTCCACCGTCGCCCTACTGAGAAGTCATGGATCACCAGAGAGATAAACCTTACCCTTCCTCCCACTTTCTACCTTCATCGCTAAGAGGCGAAACCTTCCACCGTCGACATCGTCGCCTACGGAGGACGAGGATATAGACAAACCCTTTTTAAAGCCTGTGCCACAGCTTGCCCTAGTTGTCATTGACCTACCTTCACACTGTTTGGTGCTTGACTCGAAGTTCAATTTGAGATCTATGAATCCATCGCCCGCATGCAAATCGATTGTGAATGTGTTGGCTACATCACTGATCGCACTAAAGACTCAGTTGATGTTGCCATGGTCGCCGCCCTTGATCCCTTTTTCGCCTTCACTATTGATTCAAAGAAGGTACCTTCTTCTCTCTGCCCATCTAATTCTTGGCGAAAAGTGAGAGCAAATTGAAGCTATTTGATTATTCTCGTTAAGTGAAGATTTATGTACCAAATTTAGTTTAATTTCTACTATTTGCTACATGAATCGACAACTTGGAGCGTTAATTTCTTCTGTTTTTTTGCTTCTAAAAAATAATCTCAATACCCATATGAATTTAGGTCTTGATTTTGCATGCAAAAATCTCTATAATTGTCTAGGGATTGAGAATTAATTGGATTTGCTACTCTGATATTTGTCATTATGAATTATCAGTTGCTTCTGATAGAACTCTTATAAGAGTATCTCTGAGTGGAAGCGGATCATTTCAATTCATTGCGACAGAATTTCCACATATACATTCAAATATACATATATGCATTCACAACGCTAAATGGCTGGCATGCTTAAAGGATAAACAAACAAGAGACTAAGAAAACATACCAGTTGAAGACTTTTCTTCACTTGAAATCTCGCTCTCTCCATGAACGACCAACTATCGTTCAACAATACTAAATCGTCTACCACGAACAATTTTCACACGAATAGATGAAGAAAAGGGACGACACCACCACTTGGAACCCTCAGTATTCTCGGAGTGAGAATCCAAAGAGTGGGCTCTGTTCGGATTTGGTAGAGGGGAGGAGGAAAAGAAATCATATACAACGATCAAGCAAGTGGGAGAAAGACACGTCTATCGTATAGATAAAATGCTTGATTGTTTAGGTGAAGTATACGATTGTGTAGGAAAAGCTAAGCGATCGTCTATATGATCGTGTAGGAAAAGCTAAGTGACTGTATACGATCGTTTAGTAAAGCTCGGGCGCTAAATGATCGTTTAGTAAAAGATAAACGATCATTTAATAAAAGGCGCGCACGGGTGTAAGCAATCATTTAGTAAGTAGCACTATCGTATAGGCTCTGATTTACTAAGCGATGACCTTCTCAAACACTATATAATCCAAGCTTAACACACTGTGAGCTATTTAAGCGTCTCAAAACGATTCTTCATCTTACTCATTGGTTACGAAAATAGAAGAGATGCTAGCCAGTTATCCCATAACTGTCCAATTAATAAATAATAAATATAATCACATTATATTCATAATCTATGGTTTAATATCATATATTAACCATAGTATCTTTCCTCCACTAAATATAAATCATATTTATATCTAATTTCTTCCAAATTAATGTATCTCATACATAAAGTCAATTATATCATATATAATCGAACTCCCTCTTATCAATTTGAACATTTCAAACTGACCCAAAAACTGATTCTCAACTTGTATCTAAGCTACCAAGGGGACCTTATGGACCTATGGCTCGAAGCTCCAATGGTATGTGAATAACTGACTAAACTCTTTAGCCACGATATCCACCATTCGTTAATTACCAGACATTCCACTAAAGATCGATAGCTGAACTCTTCTTACCACAGATATATTTCTATGTCCATCGGATATAACCAATCATCAGTACGATGACCTTTCATAGATGCTCATAAGTACAACTGGGCCAATTTATTGTTTTTCCCCTATAGTTACATCTTACTCCTTAAGTACCATTGATCCCTTTAATGAACAATACAACATAGTTCTACTATGTGTGAACACCTATCGAGCCATGAGAAGGTGTGTGGCGTCACATCGTTCAAGCCCCGGGATCAGCCCTTAAGGGAGAAATCTATCTACTTATTCTTATTTCGGGGAAGGAATGAACTCCATCTTGTGTAGTTGAGTTTCCAGCTCCTAAATCAGTCGAATCCCCAAAGTGGTAGGTTTGAGTCGGTGCTTTGGCCACTCGCACCCATACAAATCAAAGGACCGCTCTCAATTGCAGGAGTTCTCAACTCACTTAGGATTGAGGTCATGTTACCTATGGTCATCCTAGTGAAGTGAAGTCTGTATCATGAACGGGGTTGTATGACGAGACATTAGCACTTCGTGGTCAGGTCTTATACAAACTCTTTGTATAGGACACCCCCGCTCGTATGTCCCCTACACGAATGATCAGGATCAGACCATCTGTGACAAGTCACAACACTTGTAACTATTCAAAGCGGGCCGCGCCCCTAGCGTTAACAGGATAAAGTTTCCCTCCTATATCCATATACTACAGACCATTTTGGTTATTACTTAAGACATGATCCATTTGTATATCACCACATACATGCTTAACTTACATAAAGACAACCAAGGATTTTAAGTTTATTGGTTTGTGGTAAAGCAAATAAAACATCCAATGTGCAAAGTTAAAAAGTGAACAAAATATCATATATTATACATCACAAACGTTCGTACAAACTGTTTACAAACTACAGGACACGAGACTTTAGGACATCAACCACAACAATCTCCCACTTGTTCTAAAGCGAAGTGGGTGTACAGAAAAAAGTACAAAATAATAAACTAGGGCATAAAAACCCAATACAATAGAATCTCCCGCTTGCCCTAGTCCAGCCGCAGGCGATCCCGTAGACTTTTGGTCTGAAGGTGACCCTCAAACATGTAGCCGTGAGAGCCTTCATAAACGGGTCAGTAATGTTGTTCTCCAAGGCGATCTTCGTGACGATCACGTCTCCTCGATGCACTATCTCGCGGATCATATGATACTTTCGCTTTATGTGTTTGTTGTGCCTATGACTCCTGGGCTCCTTGGAGTTCACCACAACACTACTATTGTCACAATAGAGGGTGATGGGCTTAGACATATATGGAACAAATTCCAACTGTGCGAAGAACTTCCTGAGCCAGACGACCTCTTTCGTAGTTTCACAAGCTGCTACTTACTCGACCCCCATCGTGGAGTTAGTGATGCACCCCTGGTTAGTGCTCTACCACACTACAGCTCCTCCGTTAAGAGTAAAAACTAACCTTGAAGTGGACTTCCGAGAGTTCTTATTAGTCTGAAAGTCAGAATCTGTGTATTCAATAAGGATTAAATCCCTAGACCCATACACGAACATGTAGTCCCTCATTCTCCGAAGATACTTGAGGATGTTTTTAACTATGGTTCAGTGACCCTTGTCTAGGTTACATTGATACCTACTGACTATTCCCACAGTATAATAGATGTCTGGCCTAGTGTAGAGCATCGCATACATCAAACTACCAACGACAGATGCATATGGGACCTGTCTCATCTCCTCAACCTCTTGAGGCGTCTTAGGACATATGTCTTTAGACAAAGTGACTCCATGCCTTAATGGTAATATGCCCCTTTTAGAGTCCTACATCGAGTACTTGAGCAAGATCTTGTCAATATACGATGCATGAGACAACGCTAGCACTTTTTTCTTACGATCCTAAAAGATCTGTATACCCAGAACAAATTGAGTCTATCCCAAATATTTCATTTGAAATTGGGTTGCTAGCCAGTTCTTAACTGTAGTAAGTAAACCTACATCATTCCCAATGAGTAGTATATCGTCTACATTCAACACTAAGAAAACTACTGAACTGTTGACGATCTTCTTGTAAACACAAGATTCATCAACGTTTTAGTAAAAGTCATTTGATCCCAGTATCAAACTAAATATTCCAAGATCGAGACACCTTTTTCAGCCCATAAATGGACTGATTCAGTCTGCAAACTTTTTGCTCTTGACCTTGGGCAATGAATCCTTCGGGTTGTACCGCGTAAATGGTCTCCTCAAGATTACCATTCAAAAAAATCCGTCTTGACGTCCATTTTCCAGATCTTATAATTATAATAAAGCAGCAATGGACAAGAGGATGCAAATCGACTTTAACATGATAATAGGTGAGAAAGTCTCCTCATAGTCGACTCCCTCCACTTGGGTATAAACCTTTGCCATAAGTCGAGCCTTGAAGGTTTGCAGCTTCCCATCAGCACCTCGTTTGCGCTTGTAAATCCATTTACAACCTATAGGTCTTACCCCATCAGGCTGATCTATAAGATCCCATACTGAGTTGAAGTACATCGACTCCATCTCAAGATTCATGGCTTTGACCCATTCATCCCGGTCAACATCCTCCATTGCCTTTTGATAAGACAACGAATCGTCAACGTTGCCATCTGCTACCATAGCTAGGATTTCCGTGAAACCCAAATAGCGATCAGGCAGGTTTGTAACCTTCCCACTGAGTCGAGGTTCCTTCAACTCTTGAGGTGGAACCGATCTACCAGATGAACTATCATCAACAACTTTGGCTGATGAAACAGGTCCTTCAACAACTCTTGTTGAAGTTTCAGTAGTTTCGTTGGAAAGCTCATATAACATGACTTTACTACGTGGATTGTGCTCCCTGATATGATCCTCTTCCAGGAAAGTGGCGATCGTGGAAACAAACACCCTGCTTTTGGATGGATCATAAAAGTAACCTCCTCGTGTACCTTTGGAGTAGCCAACAAAGAGGCATAACCTCGATCGTGATTCCAACTTCTTGGAATTTGCCTCAAGCACATGTACTGGGCAACCCTATATGCAAAAGTGATGTAAACTAGCTTTACGCCCGTTCCACAACTCCAGAGGTGTTCTTGCAACACTCTTGGAAGGAACACAGTTGAGTATGTATACGACAGTTTCCACTGTAAAACCCCAAAACGAGTCCTTAAGGAAGTGTAACTCATCATCGAACGAACCATGTCCAACAAGGTTCTATTTCTCCTCTCCGCTACACCATTCTGCTGAGGTGTACCCGACATTGAGAGTTGGGAAACGATTCCATGTCCTAATAAATAGTCCTGGAACTCTGAATCCAAAAACTCTCCACCTCGATTTGATCGAAGTATTTTAATCCGTCTATCCAAAGCATTCTCAACTTCAGCCTTTAATACTTTGAACTTTTCAAAAGATTCAGACTTTCATTACATTAGATAAACATACCCATATCTAGAGTAATCATCAGTAAAACTGATAAAGTACTCATAGCCTCCTCGAGCTCGCACATTCATAGAACCTCAAAGGTCAGAATGTACTAATTCTAGAGGCTCTTTGGCTCGATAACCTTTTCTAGTAAAAGGTCTTTTAGTCATCTTACCCTCAAGGCAAGATTCACACACTGGTAAATAATTTTCTTCTAACTCGTTTAGAAGGCCATTCTTCACCAATCTCTCAATCCTATTGAGATTGATGTGCCCTAATCGAAGGTGTCAAAGTTGGGCATTTTCTTTTGGAGAAACTCATTGATATTTAGATTGAGTTATGACAGATTTAAATATCTCTATGTTATGGAGGGAACTTAAGGCTAACGATCTTAGCACGTACAAGTTATTTTCCAGTTTAGCTATACAAATTTCAACACCATCCTTATGAATAAACACTTTATTCAATTTAAAAGAAAGAGTGTATTTACATTGCAACAGACATTTTACAGAAATAAGGTTTCTTTTTAGTTCAGAAACTACAACGACCTCTTTTAATACAAGAAACCTATTATGTAAAGTTAACTGGATGCCTCCCACTGCCACAGCTGAGATGACGTGCCTGGTGCCTACTCGGAACGTCATCTCACTAGCCTCCAGCTGTTGTCAGGATCTAATCCCCTGAAAAAAAGAACAAACATGATTAGTGGTGCTCGAATCAATTATCCAGGCAGAATCATCATTCTCCATTAAACAAGTTTTTAATACAAGTAAATCATATTTACGTTTTTCTGCCTTGGCCTTAGCCTTGGCTGCCTTCCTTTCCTTTAGATAGCGAGAACAATTCCTCTTCCAGTATCCATCCTGGATGTAATGGAAACATGTTCCTTTTTCAACCGACGGTGGACGCTTCCTCTAGGTGACAAGTGGCGGGTTAGCAGGCACTTTCCTTTTCCTTTTACCACCCTTCTTCTTCTTCTCTTTCCAGAGTTAGAAGTTGGAGGTGCAGACTTTGTCCCTGAGGTCGAACCTCGATGGAACTTTTTAGAAGACGAGACAAAATTTTTCTCTCCTCCCCTCTACTAGTTACTTTTCAGCAAGGATTGGTAAGTCTGCAACTCGTTGAGAAGCATAGTAAGGGTATAATCCACTTTGTTAAGAATCGTATTGTTAACAAAGTAGAGGAAGATCTCCAGTAATGAATGCAAGATAATGCTAACCTAATTTCCCTCAACGATTTTAGACCCATTCATCTCCACGTTAAAGTGGACCATCATATTCAACACGTGTTCACGAATAGAGGTGCCTTCCTACATTTTGGAGGTGAAGATGTGTTTCAGAGCCTCGTGCTTGAGCTATCTAGACGGCTGTCCGAACATTCCCCGCGGGGACTCCATGATCTCACGTACTGAGACCATGGACTCATCTTTCTTGGCCAATTCATCACTAAGACTGGCCAAGATATAGGCTCAGGCCTTCTCGTTTTCCCGTATCCAACGCTCGTACGACCCTAGAACATTTCGAGTAGCGTCCTGAGGTGGAATAGGAGGACAATTGTAAACCCCAAATTCTACATTTCCCATATAAGTATGTTTAGCCATGAGGATGTTAATTAATTGATAAATGGAAATTTATGGTGTAATTATAGGGAGTTACAAATGAAGAAAAAAAAAAAAAAGATAAAGAGACTTATTAATTGAATTTGGCCAGATGCATTAAGTTAATGCTGGGTGAGGTGGCGGTTGAATATTCAACCATGGGAAGCGACTGGAAGTATAAAAAGAGGATGAAATTTAGAAGTTCGGTTTTGGCAAATGACTCAAGCAAATTAAGTGAGATTAATGCCATTTGAAAGCTGGGGGAATGTAGTTTTCAAGGTTGGTCTGTCGAAGATAGATCTCATAGGAAGAAGAATGAAAAGTAAAGAATTTTTAGAAGGGGCAGGTTCTCGGATTAATCAAGGCCAGGGGTGAAGATTGGAAGCTCCAAGAAAAGTTACAAGGAATCAGGGTTGAGATTTTACGTTAATAAAGTTATCAATTCTAAACAAGTTTGTAGAAGGAAGTTTCTTGAAAAGAGTTCTGGATTTTGAGTTATGAATTTTTGAAGTTGAAACAGGAAATTGGTGTGTAAACAGGCAGCTGCTTGGGAAGATCAAGTAAACAGCTCACCATAGAGTGCGAGAGCGAGATAAGAAAGGTGTGAATCTCGCTTAGGATGAAAATCTCACTAGTTTTGGGAAGAATCTCACTCAAGAAGAAAATCTTGCTGAATTTTTGGATTGAATCTCGTTGGTATAGATATAAATCTCGCTAGTATTGGTAAGTCTCGCTATGATGAAGTTTTACTAGTGAAATGCTTGATCTCGCTCATGAGGATCTTGCTCATGAGGACAATCTCACTCATGGAGAAGATCTTACTCATGATGACAATCTCGCTAGTAATGATGATCTTGTTGATTAAGGTTTCACTAGTGAATAAACTACTTGAAGCATCTTGATGGGAATTCTAAGGAATCTAATTAGGAATTATGTTATTTCAGGCCACGAGGAACTAGAAGAAGCTTATAACCCATTAAGAGCCCCGACGAGTAGTGAGTGACGGAAATGATCTTAATGCTTTCAATGTTTAGGTATAAAAGACCATGCAATTTACACTAATGTTGATGATGAGTTTATACTTAATCAAGCAACAATGTTTCATGAATTGCATAGCGTTTCTTCTCCAGCTTGTATATGTTTTAATTCATACTAAGGTATATTGTGAAGTCATTACAAAAGTTAAGTTCCTATAATGAAGCATGCGTTTATGGAGAAAGCTATGATAAAATGATTCTTTATGTAAATGGTATGCAATTAAAGCTTGATTTGATGGTAGAAAATAACTCGGTACTAAAAAACATAGAGAAGGTATCTGGGTAATAGTACTTAAGGTGTTGATGGTACTTAGAAAACTCCATGTGCACGTAGGTAGTTATAAACGAGAGGCCGAAGTATGGGTCTCCTAAACCATATACTAGCAAGAGAGGCCGAAATATGGGTCTCTTAGCCAAATACAGATGTTGGGGGCTAGAGCGATGTATGCTCATTCCCAACTAAGGTTTAATGATGTTTAATGATGGTGATTGATGCTTTGTTTAAAGGAAGTTGCTTGAAATGTTTCTCAATATATTTATATGTATATAATAATGTAAATCATGGTATAATATGATTTTTATAGTCACTCACTGGGCTACAAGCTCACAGATTTTCTATGTTCTCATTTTTCAGGTAGTGGTCAGATTCCTCAAGGTTGATCCTGCTGCTGCTTGCCATTGAAAGGCTCGACTAGTTGAAAAGAACTTAGGTTGATAGTCTATATCTATGTACACATGTTTTGAGGGGGATCAGGGCTTTGTTAATGAAGTTTGGGTCCAACTGTAAATATTTACTTGTAGATATTATGTCATGACTGTTTGCATATGTTTATATAATGTATATGGAGCCTTCTGCAGGCGAGCTGTTTGTATGCATTAATAATATTTATCAGGTTGGCACTCAGGTTAGAGGGTTAGAGTGGTAAGTGCTTGTAATAGAGCTAGTAATTGCTACCATCACATCTTCTTCCAGGTTTTGAGGGTAATCTGGGAGGGGATGTGACAAGTTGGTATCAGAGCCTAGGGTTTTGGGAATGAGAGGGAAAGTTCATGCATAAGTCTAAGTCCCTAAGTGTGAGTCCCAAACATGTGTACATTTTAATAGGTGGAATGCCGAGGCAAAGTGGCAGATAGAGTAAGCATACAAGAGACAGGAATATTGACCCTACTGCTAGAGGCTCGGAGGTTAGAAAGAACCCATCAGGAAGAAAGAGGAAGGTAAACAATCAAGTGAGTCAGGAAATGATGTATGAGGGAGAGTCTAGTACTCCCCAGGCATGGGCAGATTCCCAGCTAGAAGATATAGTTTTTGACAGGATAGAGCAGAGGTTGGCAGCTAGTGTAGGCTTAGTATAGGCTAACCCAGAGAAGAAATATGGCATTGAAAGGTTAGATCCTGACGATAAAGGTAAATATAATTTACCTGTACTTGAAACTTGTTTAGTGGAGAATGATGATTCTGCCTGGATAATTGATTCGGTGCCACTAATCACGTCTGTTCTTCTTTTCAGGGGATTAGATCCTGCCGACAATTAGAGGTGGTGAGATAATGATGCGAGTAGGCACTGGGTATGTCGTCTCAGTTGTGGAAGTGAGAGGGATCTAGTTATCTTTACCGAATAGGTTTCTAATTTTGAATGATGTATATATTGTTCCTAAACTTAAGAGGAACCTTATTTCTGTAAAGTGGTTGCTACAATGTAAATACACTATTTCATTTAATGTGGATAAAGCATTTATCATAAAGATGGTTTTAATATTTGTACAACATATCTGAAAAGTAACTTGTATGTGTTAAGACCGTTAGCCATTAGTTCCCTCCATAACACAAAATTGTTTAAATGTTCTTCAACTTAATATGGGATCTTGTAGATTAGCCTGATGGGGTAAGACCTATAGGTTGTAAATGGATCTACAAGCACAAACAGGGCGCTGATGGGAAGGTGCAAACCTTCAAGGCTCGACTTATGGCAAAGGGTTATACCCAGGTAGAGGGAGTCGACTATGAGGAGACTTTCTCACCTGTTGTCATGTTAAAGTCGATCTGCATCCTCCTGTCCATTGCAACTTATTATAATTATGAGAGCTGGCAAATGGATGTCAAGACGGCCTTTCTGAATGGCAATCTTGAGAAGACCATTTACATGGTGCAACCTGATGGATTCATAGTCCAAGGTCAAGAGAAAAAGGTTTACAAGCTGAATTGGTCCATTTATAGGCTGAAACAAGCGTCTCGATCTTGGAACATACGGTTTGATACTGCGATCAAGTCATATAGCTTTGACCAGAACGTTGATGAACCTTGTGTCTACAAGAAGATCATAATGCTTCAGTAGTATTCTTAGTGTTGTATGTAGACGATATACTACTCATTGGGAATGTGTAGGTCTACTGACTGTAGTTAACAACTGACTAGCGACCCAATTCCAAATGAAAGATTTGGGAGAGTCTCAATTTTTTTTGGGTATACAGATCTTTCAGGGTCATAAGAACAAAGCCTAGCACTGTCTCAGGCATTGTACATTGACAAGATATTGCTCAAGTACTCGATGTAGGACTCCAAAAGGGTGCTACTACCGTTCAGGCATGGAGTCACTTTGTCTATGGACGTGTGTCCTAAAACACCTCAAGAGGTTGAGGAGATGAGACGGGTCCCATATGCGTCATCCGTTGGCAGTTTGATGTACGCGATGCTCCATACTAGATCAGACATCTGCTACGCTGTGGGTAGAGTCAGTAGGTATTAGTCTAACCCAGGCCAGGATCACTGGACCACAGTAAAAAACATCCTCAAGTATCTTTGGAACGAGGGACTACATGCTCATGTATGGATCTAGGGATTTGATCCTTACTGGATACATGGATTCTGACTTTCAGACTGATAGAGACTTTTAAAAGTCCACTTCAGGGTTAGTCTTTACTCTTAACGGAGGAGTTGTAGTATGGTGAAGCACTAAGCAGGGGTGCATCACCGACTCCACTATGAAGGCGGAGTACGTAGGGGCTTGCGAAGCTGCTAAGGAAGCTGTCTGGCTCAGGAAATTCTTGATAGAATTGGAAGTTGTTCCAAATATGTCTAGGCCTATTACCCTTTATTGTGATAATAGTGGGGCAGTGGTGAACTCCAAGGAGCCTAGGAGTCACAGCCGCGACAAACACATAGAGCGAAAATATCATCTGATCCGCGAGATAGTGCATCGAGGGGACATGATCGTCACGAAGATCACTTCGGAACACAATGTTGCTGACCTGTTTACGAAGGTTCTCAGGGCTACAGTGTTTGAGGGTCACCTTCAGAGCATGGGTCTACAGGATCGTCCGTGACTAGACTAGGGAAAGTGGGAGATTTTATTGTACTGGGCTTTTATGCCCTAGTTTATTGTTTTGTACTAGTTTTTGTACACCCCACTTCGCTTTAGTATAAGTGAGAGATTGTTGGGTTTGATGCCCTAAAGTCTAGTTTCTTGTAGTTTGTAAACAGATTGTACAAATGCTTGTGATGTATAATATATCATATTTTACTTCACTTCTTGATTTTGCTCAGTTGTTTGTTTTATTTGCTTTACCACAAACCAATAAACATAAAATCCCTAGTTATATGTATGTAACTTAAGCATGTATGTGGTGACATACAAGTGGATCATGTCTTATCTGTAGTATATGGATATAGGAGGGAAACCTTATCCTGGTAACGCTACGGATGCGGCCCGTTTTGTGGAATGGTCACAAGTGTTATGACTTGTCTCAAATGGTTTGATCCGATCATTCGTGTAGGGGACATGCGGGCGGGGGTGTCCTATACAAATAGTTTTTATAATACCTGACCATGAAGTGTTAACGTCTCGTTATATAACACCATTCATGACAAAGACTTCACTTCAATAGGATGACCATAGGTAACATGACCTCAATCCTGAGTGAGTTGGGAACTCCTGCCATTGAGGGCAGTTCTTTGATTTGTATGGGTGCGAGTGGCCAGGTCGCTGACTCAAACCTACCATTTTGGAGATTCGTTTGATTTGGGAGCTAGGAACTCAGCTACACAAGAAGGAATTCACTCCTTCCTCGAAGTAGGGGCAAGTAGATAGATAGCTCCCTTAAAGGTTGATTCTAGGGCTTGAACGATATGGCGCCATACACCTTCTCCTGGCAGTTAACGGATGGTGGATCTCGTGGCTAAAGAGTTTAGTCAGCTATTCATGTACCATTGGAGCTTCGAGCCATAGGTTCTTAAGGTCCCCTTGGTAGCTTGGATAAAGTCGAGAATTAATTTTTGGGTCAGTTTGAAATGTTCAAATTGACAAGAGGAAGTTCGATTATATATGATATAATTGAACTGGTTAATTATATATGATATAATTGACTAAATGAATGAGATACATTATTTTGGAGAAAAATAGATATAAATATGATTTATATCAAGTAGAGGAGAAATTACTATAGTAGATATATGATATCAAACTGTAGGATAAGAATATAATATGGTGATATTCATTAATTAATTCATTAGTTGGTTTATGTGGTAATTGACTGGGAATCTCTCCTAAATTGTGTGTAAGTGGGAGGATCAATTTCGGTTATTTTAACTGAAGAATAAAATAAAATTGGTTTTATTTTGTAAGGAATTCGGAAAAAATCGCTCATGGTGTTGAAACTTCACGATCGCTTAGTTGAGAGCCTATACGATAGTGGCCATCGCCTAAACGATCGCACACCCACACACTAAATGATCGCACACGTTTTCTAAATGATCATTCACCTTCTCTAAACGATCATTTAGTGCATCAAGCTTTTCTAAACAATCACTTACTATTTACTAAACGATTGCTTAGTAAAACCTACACGGTCATGTACCTTTCTCTAAGCGACAAGCACCCGATTATACGATAGTCACCTACTATCTCCCACTTGCTTGTCATTCTACACGATCGTCCTTTCCTTCTCCCTCTACCAATTCCATCAAAGTCCACTCTTTGGATTCTCTCTCTGAGAATACCAAGGGATTCGAGTGGTGGTGTTGTCGCCAGTTGTTGCTTGTTCGTGTAGACGATCGTGGTGCATGCTAGGCGACTATTTGCTGTGCGATAAGAACTATAGAGGAGTCGCTTCCTCTGGATTGAGTTTGAGCACAAATATTCTTCAACTGGTACATTTACTCGATCTATTGTATTTTAATTGTGAAAGCATGTCTATAATTAGTGTTACAATGCATATCTGTTTGTTAGAATGTGTGTATAGTAATTCGGTCACAATGAAATTAGAAAGATCCAAACCCACTCATGGATACTCTTGTTTAAGAGTTCCTTCAGGTACAATGTCAGTGGCAAAATATGAGCAGAAATTTACAAAATTATCACAGTATGCTCTACCGATTATTTGAAAGAGATAGATGCAGGAAGTTTGAGCAAGGATTGAGGAAAGAGATTAGAAGTCCGAGACATCTACGGCTAATTGGTTAGACTTTAACTTGTTAGTGGAAACAGCGACACAAATCGAGTGGAGTTTAGTAAATGATGAGTAGTTGCAAAGAGGCGGTGAGGCTGCAGTAGGGTTGGGAGATAGGGGATCCCGACCTCAGTTACGAGTCAGACTAGTGGAAGCCAATTTAGGGGTACGAGTTGGCAGGGATCCAAAAAGAGGAAATTGAGACACTCGACCAGTGCAGTCAGCCGACCAGAGATGCCATGAGTTGGTGAGTCGATAGCCAGTACAGACAGGAAACCTATGTGCCCTAGTTGTGGCAAGAGGCATCTTGGAGTATGCTATAGTGGCAGAGGGGTTTGTTTCCAATGCGGTCAAGCAGGGCATTTCAAGAGAGATTGTCCCCAAGTGAATAGGGAAGCCCTAACAGCATAGCAGACAATCTCTCGGACAGTTAACCAACCGAAGGGCACTGGAATCGAGGTGAAGGGTCAAGTGGTGCCAAGTAGAAGGTTGCCGTAGCTCGACTCTAGCAACAGGGGCGGGTGTATGCCATGACACACCAGGAGGCAGCAGAGTCTCCAGATGTTGTGACCGATAATGTGATATTATGTGGATAGTCTGCTTATGTTTTATTTGACCCTGGTGCCACACATTCATTTATATCCAGCATGTTTACATCTAGTATAGATAAGTTGTTTGAGCCCATGCCTGAAGAGTTATATATCTCTACCCCTATGCGAGATGTGATAATAGTAGGGGAATGTTATAAACATTATGAGATGCTGATCAATGATTAGGATTTTTATGTTGATTTACTTCCCTTGGATTTGTTAGAGTTTGATGCTATCCTAGGGATGGATTTCCTAAGTAAGTATCATGTCTCAGTGGACTGCTAAAAGAAAGAGGTAGTGTTAAGAAAATCAAATGGCCAGGATGTAATCTTGGTAGGGAGCAAAAGATTGACTGTGGGAAGTCTAATATCAGCAATGAAGGCTAGGAAGCTGCTGAGTAAGGGACGTAAGGCCTATTTGGCTCTGTTGTGATTGCTCAAGGGAAAGAGCTGAACCCAAAAGACGTCTTAGTGGTAAATGAGTTTCGAGATGTATTTCCTGAGGAATTATTAGGATTTTCACCCGGTAGAGAATTGGAGTTCACTATTGACTTAATTCTAAGAACAACTCCTATATGACAGGCACCGTACAGAATGACGCCAGCTGAGTTAAAGGAATTAAAGGTTCAACTACAAGAATTAATTGACAAGGGATACATTCGACTAGTGTATCGCCTTGGGGAGCTCCGATGTTATTCTTAAGAAAGAAAGATGGTACGCTTAGATTGTGTATTGACTATAGGCAGCTGAATAAGGTAACGATTAAGAATAAATATCCGTTACCACGCATTGATGATTTATTTGATCAGCTGAAGGTGAAAGAGGCTGACATTTCTAAAACCGCATTTAGAACAAGATATGGACATTATGAATTCCTAGTAATGCCATTTAGATTGAAAAATGCCCTTGTGGTACATGGATCTTATGAACAGGATATTTCATCCTTACTTGGACCAGTTCGTGATAGTATTCATTAATGATATATTGGTATATTTTGGCAATAGGGAGGATCATATGACCCACCCGAGGATAGTATTGCAGACGCTGCGAGATAGGTAGTTGTATACTAAGTGTAACAAGTGTGATTTTTGGTTAGATCAGGTTGTATTTCTTGGGTATGTTTTTTCAGCAGATGGTATTAGTGTAGATCCCTAGAAGACGAAAGCAATAGTTAATTGGAAATGACCCATGACTGTTTCAGAGATACGCAGTTTCCTAGGTCTGACAGGTTATTACAGAAGATTTGTGGAGGATTTTTCTAAGATAGCCCTTCCATCGACGAACCTGACCAGGATAGGAGTGAGGTTTGAGTGGTCATCGAAGTGTGAGCATGGTTTTCAAGAGCTGAAACAGAGATTAATATCGGCGCCAGTGCTTACCTTGCCTACTCCAGGCAAGGAATTTGAGATTTATTGTGATGCATCCCGACAAGGACTGAGATGTGTATTGATGCAGGATGGGAAAGTGATTGTAAATGCATCTCATCAGCTTAAGAAGCACAAGAACATTTATCCTACGCATGATCTGGAGCTAGCAACAGTTTTTTTGGCTCTAAAGCTGTGGAGACATTATTTATTTGGAGAACGTTGCTGAATATTCACAGATCGCAAGAGCCTGAAGTATATTTTTTTATAAAAAAATAGTTGAATTTGAGACAGATAAGATGGATTGAGCTAATCAAAGATTATGACTGCTCTATTGAGTATCACCCTGGTAAGGCAAATGTTGTAGCAGGTGCACTAAGTAGAAAATCCTCGGGATCCAGGGCCATTATTGGATCAATGAGGGGAATGTTATTTTAGGTGTTTAGGAATTCTAGAACAGCCTTATCAGTGGGACAGTCAGGGGGATTGATAGCTACATTCCAGGTAAGACCTACCTTAATAGAGGACCATAAACAGGATCAGTTGGAAGACCCTGATCTTCAGAAGATTGCTGATGATGTAAGTAAGGGAATCAACGTTGACTTCCAATTGAGAGCAGATAATATATTGAAAAAGGAGGGAAGAATGTGTGTGCCTAATAAGCTGCCACTTAAGCAAGCCATTCTGGAAGAAGTGCATAGCTCTGCTTACGCTATGCATCCAGGAAGCACCAAGATGTATAGAACCTTAAAGAGATCTTACTGGTGGCCTAGAATGAAGAGAGACATAGCAGAATATGTAGACCGGTGTTTAGTCTATCAACAGGTGAAATCTGAGAGGCAAAGACCAATAAGATTACTAAACCCACTCCCTGTGCCTGAGTGGAAGTGGAAATATGTGACAATGGACTTTTTGTTTGGATTGTCTAGGACGCCCTCAGGATATGATGGCATTTGGGTGATAGTCGATAGACTAACCAAGACGTCTAAGTTTATACCAGTAAAAGTTACTTTTACACTAGATCTTCTAGCTAAGATTTATGTGGACAGGATAATCAGTCAGTATGGAGCCCAGTGTCGATAGTGCCAGATCGAGACTCAAGGTTTACTTCAAAATTCTAGCCTAGCCAGCAGAAGGCTATGGGCACTAAATTACATTTCAGTACGACTTTTCATCCACAAGCAGATGAACAGTCGGAAAGAATTATACAGACACTAGAAGATATGTTAAGAGCTTACGTGTTACAATTCAAAGGAAGTTGGGATACGCAATTGTCGTTGGTCGAATTTGCTTACAATAACAGTTACCATTCTATATCGAAATGGCTCCCTATGAAGCATTGTACGGTCGACCTTGCAGGACCCCAGTATGTTGGAACGTAATCGGAGAACAAAAATGACTGGGTCCAGAATTAATTCAACAGACAACTGAGAATGTGAAGCTTATCAGAGATAATCTTAAGATAGCTCGCGACAGACAGAAGAACTATGCGAATAAGCGAAGAAGACAACTAGAATTTAAAGTCGAAGATCAGGTATTTCTTCGATTGTCCCCATGGAAAGTTAAGTCCGCAATACATCATACCATATGAGATTGTAGAACGAGTTGGTCCAGACGCGTATAGGTTGCAGTTACCTATGGAGCTCACTCGTGTTCACGACGTATTTCATATATAAATGTTAAGGAAGTATATGCTTGATCCTATGCACATACTAGCAGTATAACCAGTACAACTTAAAGGAGATTTATCTTACGAGGAAGAGGCCGTCAAAATTTTAGACAGGAAAGACCAAGTACTCAGGAATAAGATGATTCCTTCGGTGAAAGTATTATGGCGTAATCATGGAATCGAGGAAGCAACCTGGGAACCTAAAGAGCAAATGAGAAGGAGATATCCTCAACTTTTCTTATGATATATCAGGTAAATTTTGAAGACGGAATTTCTTTTAGGGGGAGGTAATTGTAAACCCCGAATTCTACATTTCCCATATAAGTATGTTTAGCCATAAGGATATTATGTTAATTAATTGATAAGTGGAAATTTATGGTGTAATTACAGAGAATTATAAATGAAGAAAAAAAAAGAAGTTAAAGAGACTTATTAATTGAATTTGGCTAGAAGCATTAAGTTAATGCTGAGTGAGGTGGCGGTTGGATATTCAACCATGGGAAGCGGTCAGAAGTATAAAAGAAGGATGAACTTTAGAAGCTCGGTTTTGGAAAATGACTCAAGCGAATTTAGTGAGATTGGTGCCATTTGAAAGCTGAGGGAATCTAGTTTTCGAGGTTGGTCTTCTGAAGATAGATCTCACAGGAAGAAGAACAAAAAGTAAAGAATTTGCAAAAGGCGCAGGTTCTCGGATTAATCAAGGCCAGGGGTGAGGATTGGAAGCTCCAAGCCAAATTACAAGGAATTTAGGGCTGAGATTTTAAGGTAAGAAATTTAACTCAATATAAATAAGTTTCTTGAAAAGTGTTTTGGATTTCGAGTTATAAATTTTTTAAGTTGAAATAGGAAATTGGTGCGTAAACAAGCAGATGTTTGGGAAGATCAAGGAAACAGCTCACCATAGAGAGCAATAACGAGATAAGAAAGATGTGAATCTCGCTTAGGATGAAAATCTGTCTAGTCTTGGAAAGAATCTCGCTCAAGAAGAGAATCTTGCTGAATTTTTGGATTGAATCTCGTTGGTATAGATATAAATCTCGCTGGCATTGGTAAGTCTCGCTTGATGAAGTTTTTCCAGTGAAATGCTTGATCTCGCTCACGAGGATGATATTTTCGATGCGTGCAACCAGGTAAACAATTTATCATGCGATACTAAGCGATCGTTTAGTCAGTTACTAAGCGATGAAGCTTGCTGACCTAAACGATCGTCTAGCGTGCGCGCTTTAAACGATACTTGAGCATCTCATCGTGTAACACCCCGCATTTTTTTAGTATTAATGAAATTTTAGTAATTTTATTGTTTGAGGGCATTTTTGGAATTTTGGAGTTCAAGTGTGAGTGTGGGAATTTAATTTTTGACCTTACAAAATTGTTCAATTTAGAAATTAATGGCAGGTTTTATTTTCACTTTTTGGGAAAGGAATGCAGTTAATAAAATAAAGTGGAATAAGGAAAGAAAAAAATAAAGTTTCTTTTATTTCCTTTTTAAGTTTTAAGTTTTATTATTATTATTATTATTTTTTTTTTATAAAAAAAATTTCTTCTTCTTCTTCTTACACATCGTGTGCCCACATTGACGAGCTGTTAGCGATTCGAAGCCTCCTCAGCGTGCCATCGGTCAGACGTGAAGCCCAGTCGCACGCCGGCTTCGCTAGACATCATCGATTAGACCTGTTGGAACCGTGCTGGCCTTCACGCGCGAGCAAGCCAACCCTAGCTTCGCGCCACCACCTTTCCATTGATAGATTTGAAGCCCTAGCTGTTGCTCGCCTTCAGTTCTCCGGCCACCTCTCCTCCGTCCATCTTGCTCGTCGTCAAGCCCAACTGTCTTCCATTAGACCGTGCGCTATGCCCATCGTTGTAAGAGCCACTGTCGCGCAAGAAAGGCATTCTTCGAGCAGTCGCAGGTATTGGATCTGGTAGTCGTAGTTGTTGCCGTGCACAGGTCCGCCATTCACCGATTGCTTGTGTGCCGCCCTTCTCACGTCGTCGGCTTCCTTCTCCATCATCGATGTGACTTTAGCCATCTACTAGATCTGAGGTCGCCGTTCAACCACCCGTCATTGCTTGTTGCCTTGGACTGCTGTTTTATGCCAGAACATTGGAGTTAGTGTGTGATCGAAGTTTGGATTGGAGTTTGGGTGTATGAAAGTGATACATACCTAGAGGGTACTGAGGTGTACGTAAGAGGTGCACACTCAGTGAGTTATGTGTATACGAAAGAGGTGTATGCCTAACCATGTGTATAAAAGAGGTACGCATCCCTACATTTATAGAGAGGATCTAGGGTGTACGAAAGAGGTACATACTCAGTGGGTTATGTGTATACGAAAGAGGTGTATACATAACCAGATGTACGAAAGAGGTACATACTCAGTGGGTTAGGTGTATACGAAAGAGGTGTATACTTAACCAGGTGTACGAAAGAGGTACACATTCAGTGGGTTATGTGTATACAAAAGAGGTGTATACGTGACCATGTGTACAAAAGAGGTACACATTAAGTGGGTTATATGTATATGAAAGAGGTGTATGCATAACCATGCATACATAAGAGATTGTGTTTCCTTCGGGATTCACCAGAGGTTGTGGGTCCTACGGGACTTACTAGAGGTAGTGGGCATATTTAGCTACAGTAGGATAGCAATCTGTTTTCCATGTATGTATGAGTCCCAGGAGTACTAGGACAGTTTATATGTTCCACCAGAGGTTGGCATCTAGAAGACATAGATGCCTAACCTGACCCTAGTAGTGGGGTTACTTACTGAGTATTTTTATACTCACCCTTTCTCATGTTTATGTTTCAGGTAAGAGTAGGGACGCACTGGCGAGTGATAAGCGGAATCCGTGATCAAACCACTGGGACCAGTTTTATTCTTCCGCTCATGATGTTTAGATTTCTTTAACGTTTTTCCACTTTCAGTCTTCATGTTTGAAACTTACTGATTATTATTCGTTTCCAAACTTTTATAGTTTTCTAGACTCATTAAATTTATAATTATGATTTATGGGTACCCTGTTATTTGACTTTTATTTAGTTTTAATGAAAATATTTTATTTGACTTTATTTATTTAGCATTTATTTCGCTATGAAAATGTATCATTTTAAATTCTATGCATGCATGTGTATAGTAACGACCTAGCTCGAGTCCTAGGGAGTCGGGTCGTTACACATCGTCTACACGTGCAACCAGGTAAACAATTTACCTTGCATTACTAAGCGATCGTTTAGTCAGTTACTAAGTTATGAAGCTTGCTGACCTAAACGATCGTCTAGCGTGCGTTCTTTAAACGATATGCGAGCATCTAATCGTTTACATGATGCGTGCAACCAGGTAAATGATTTACCTTGCGTTACTAAGCGATCGTTTAGTCAGTTACTAAGCGATGAAGCTTGCTGACCTAAACGATCGTCTAGCGGTGCGCTTTAAACGATACGCGAGCATCTTATCGTCTACACGATGTGTGCAACCTGGTAAACGATTTACCTTGCATTACTAAGCGATTGTTTAGTCAGTTACTAAGCGATGAAGCTTATTGACTTAAACGATCGTCTAGTGCGCGCACATTAAACGATACTCAGTGATCGCGTACCCGATCGTCTAAGTGATACGATCAACTCTTGATCGTATACCCCATCGTTTAACCAATGCGTTCAACAACGATCGCGTACTCCTTCATCTTTACGATGCGATCAACAGCCATCGCGTAGAAAATCTTCTGCACGATGCGATCAACCCTAAATCACCTCCTTCCTCGAAGAATTGCAACACTTGCCTAGATCGCGTACGACTCTTATGCAACGCTTGCACAGATCTTCTTCTTCAACGAACGACTCAAAACTTCAAACAAACTTTGAATACAGACTCGATAACGATTATTAATGTCAAAAAACGTAGGGGCCGTTACAAACAATCGAAAATGTAAAAGGATTTAAATCAAACCGAGGCTAATCATCCCGAAAACATCTATTAGTCTGCACATCCATAACAAGTTTAACCATTAAACAACGTAGAAATGCACCCACCATGAATGTAAATATCATTTCGTTGCAACAGATGAAATCAGAGTATCAGAACCTGTCTCTGATACCAATTGAAGGATCTCATTTCTATCAATTCCATGAGCGTGTTCGGATCGCTCTGATCTCACAGTGACCGAAATACAACATTGTATATTCATACAAACAGTTATGCAGACAAATCTTAATTAACAGCATGCTAAGAACAAGATAAATAACAAGGGAGAGAGTTCCATACCAGTTGAAGACAGTCTTCACACTTCAGAACTCCAACACAGGGAATAACCTCCACGCGATCTACCAACGCCCAGCGGAAACGTCGACTGCAGCAACATGAACAATGCGAACTCACGACCGCAATGGGGACGACACCACCACTAAAGAGCTCTGAGTATTCTCGGAGTGAAAACCCAAAGGGTGGCCTTTGGTGAATTTGGTAGAGGAAGGAGGAAACATGAATCGTTTAGGAAAAGGTACACGATCGTTTAGTAAAACTGGCACACTATACGATCATTTAGATAAGCTATGCGATCGTGTAGGAAGCAGTGTGTGATCGTTTAGACTTGAGGAAGACGATCGTCTAGGCGGAGAGTGCTATCGTATAGGCTCTCGAAAAAACTTAAGCGATCGTTTTCTATTCTTCAGCGCACGCTCTCTCGAATTCTTTGGATGATTGAACTCTCGGGCGATCGATCGAACGTTCAAAAATGAATTTTTTTTTCATTTTAACTCATCGGTTACAATAAATGACGTTACCCACTAACCCATGTCCGAACGTGAATTTTGGATTAATTATCATATAATTAATCAACTAATTAATTAATGAATATAATCATATTATATTTTTGTCCTATAGTTTGATATCACATATCTACTATAGTATTTTCTCCTCTACTTGATATAAATCATCTTTATATCTAATTTTCTCCAAAATAATGTATCTCATACATTTGCCAATTATATCATATATAATCGAACCTCCTCTTGTCAATTTGAACATTTCAAATTAACCCAAATACTGGTTCTCAACTTTATCCAAGCTAGCTAGGGAACCTAATGGACCTGTGGCTCAAAGCTCCAACGTTCCGTGAATAGCTGATTAAACTCTTTAGCCACGAGATCCACCATCCTTTAACTGTCAGGCATTCCACTAAAGACCAACAGCTGAACTCTTTTTACCATAGATATATTTCTGTGTCCATCGGATATAACCAGTCATAAGTATGATGACCCTTCACAGATGCTCGTAAGTACAACTGGACTAAAATATCGTTATGCCCCTGTAGTTATATCTCACTCCATAAGTACCACTGATTCCTCTAATGAACAATACAACATAGTCCAGCTATGTGCGAACACCTTTCGAGCCAAGAGAAGGTATGTGACGCTACATCGTTCAAGCCCCGGAATCAGCTCTTAAGGGAGTTATCTATCTACTTACCCCTGCCTCGAGGAAGGAATGAATTCCATCTTTTATAGTTGAGTTCCCAGCTCCCAAATCAGACGAATCCCAAAATGGTAGGTTTGAATCGGCGAACTGGCCACTCACACCCATACAAATCAAAGAACCGCCTTCAATGGCAGGAGTTCCCAACTCACTCAGGATTGAGGTTATGTTACTTATGGTCATCCTAGTGAAGTGAAGTCTCTGTGATGAATGGTGTTATATAACGAGACGTTCACACTTCATGGTTAGGTCTTATACAAACTCTTTGTATAGGACGCCTCCACTTGTATGTCCTCAACAGGAATGATAAGGATCAGACCATTTGTGACAAGTCACAACACTTGTGACCATTCCACAAAGTGGGCCGCATCCGTAGCATTACCAGGATAAGGTTTCCCTTTTATATCCATATACTTCAGACCATTTTGGTTATCATTCAAGACATGATCCACTTGTATGTCACCACATACATGCTTGACTCATATATAGATAACCAAGAATTTTATGTTTTATGGTTTGTGGTAAAGCAAATAAAACAAGCAACTGAGCAAAATACAAGATATGAAGTAAAATATCATATATTATACAATACAAGTGTTCGTACAAACTGTTTACAAACTACAGAACACGAGACTTTAGGGCATTAACCCCAACACTTTCCACGAGCTCAAACTATTCTCTTTGTTTGTCTGATTGTATATCCTTCGACGACAACATCTCTACAATCGAAACTCCACTATCTTTGCATCAGATAACATTCTTCTCCTTGTTTGTCGTTTAGCATCATTCATTGAAAACTCGACTATCATCAGGTAACATTCTTCTTTTTTTTTGTATTTTGGCATCATTCGCTCAAAACTCGACTATCTCTGCATCATGTTCCTCGATATGCACTTCCATGTTACTCGATACTCAACCGACATGGTTTCCATATTTGCATGTTCGGCTGGACTTCGAGTTTGTTTCGTTTCAATTTTCATGTTTTTATTATTTTGGACTATTTAGAGTTTAGGGTTTGAGTTGGATAATTTATAAAGGTAGAAAACAAATCGAATGCTCAAAAATCGACCATCTAGGCACTTGTAATGTAGCGAGTAAGGGACATCATGTAGTATATATTGGGTATCGAGAAATTGAGTATCTTATATCGTGTATCGGGTATAGGACACGAGACTTTAGGGCACCAACCCCAATAATACAAGCTCACAGATTTTCTATGTTCTCCTTTTTTAGGTAGTGGTTAGATTCCTCAAGGTTGATCCTGCTACTGCTTGCCACTGAAAGGCCCGACTAGTTAAAAAGAACTAACATTGATGGTCTATATCTATGTACACATGTTTCGAGGGGGATCAGGGCTTTGTTAGTGAAGTTTGGGTCCAACTGTAAATATTTACTTGTAGATATTATGTCATGATTGTTTGCATATGTTTATATAATGTATATGGAGCCTTCTGCAGGCGAGCTGTTTGTATGCATTAATAATATTTGCTTGTAGATATGATGTCATGACTGTTTACAAGTGCTGGCAACAAAGCTAGTAATTGCTACCATCACATCTTCTTCCAGCTTATGAGGGTAATCTGGGAGGGGATGTGACAACAGTCCTCCATAAGGATAAACTTCAGATCCTCGATGATGAGTATCGTTGTGATCATATGCCACTCTAATAGTTTTGGCCATTCAGTTTTTTGGCGCTAAGTAAACTAATAGTGGCTGTAGCCATTTTTAAAACTGTTGCTAAAAAATGAATAAACTTTTATAAGACTTTGCAAAACCACATTTTAACCAATTAATTTTAGCAAAACAGTTTCCACGTACCCTAAGTGAGAAGACTTCTATTTTGCAATGATACCCCAGCGAGGCAGGACAAAGGTCACCGGTGGGGTGATCAGATGTCTCTTCACTGGGATGAGACATTCTCAACCATTAAGCAGAACTAACTCTTGGAACTAAACCTAACAACCACCATTTGTTCGGTCTAGAAGTGTTAAACCTTAACAATTCTGCGTAAGTGTAACCCCTTGTTTTCGGTCCCGGAGTCCCGCCCTAATGCGCCCATCGTAGGGAAAAAGTAGATTAGGACAAGGGACTAAGTAACCTTATCCTCTTATAGAAGATTAAATAAAGAAATGCGCAAAACAGCCATCCTATAGGGGGACACTCCCAGGGTGCCTTGAGATGCTGCGTAGAAACTTTATTTAATCCAACGAGAGAGACTGTGGGATATGCTGTCGCACCTCCCGCTCTCACTTACTATGAACATTCTCTCCATCCACCTTGATATTGACCTACCCACACACCATCCTTTAGGGGGACACTCCCAGGGTGCCACAAGGCCGAGGATAGATCACACAATGTGGACAATAGGGCAGAAACGCGAGAGGTTTAAATGAAGCATCAAATGCTCGAAGTAGCTCCCACTGAATGTACTACCTAGGGGTTCATTAACCTAGACAATTCAGCTATTGATTATAATCTAAGTCATTTATTAAGTCTACTAAAAAAAAAAACTTTTGTCTTTGAAATAAAACAAGTTCAAGTAGTCACATTTAAACTTTTTAATGGATTGTCCTTAACTTGCATACATGTATCAAATCTAACTAATTCACCTTTCCAGGTACGTTCCCATGTAGGGGTGTTTCGTTGCCGTCACCTTAAATACCCTAGCCTAAACAAAACCCGCCTTAGACAAAATATCCCTTATAGATAGATTTGCTACACTTTAACCTTTTATTATTGATTTTAGTTCTAATTTCATTTTATAACCTTTATAAAAGAAATAACTAAAACATACATTACCACATAGCGAGGTATTTATAACGCTTATAAATATAACACGAGCATGCATAAATATAACTAATGCGCTCCCTGACGGGAGAGGTCCTTTTTTGAGGAGAAACTATGCGCTTTTCAAAAATGGTCGGAAGAACGGGTTTCCAAATTCATTAATATTCATATATATATTATATAATATATATTACCGGTGGTTTTTATGCAAAAAAGACAAAACGGAATTGGATTTCCACTCATAAGGAAGGAAGGTTAGATACCTTTGACAGGGTTGTCTTTTTGGTTGAAATGGGATGGTGTTCAAACTCCCGAAATGCAGTCGAAAGAAGAAGAGGAAATAAGACTCGAGTTTCTGGAAATCTTTCAAGAGGGAGTTCCATACCGAAAACGAAGAAGAGCTTATTCAACTTTTGGTTGAAATGGGATGGTGTTCAAACTCCCGAAATGCAGTCGAAAGAAGAAGAGGAAATAAGACTCGAGTTTCTGGAAATCTTTCAAGAGGGAGTTCCATACCGAAAACGAAGAAGAGCTTATTCAACTCGAGTTCGCCATAGAACCCATCTCTGGAACGAATCGACCTCCAACACTTATTCCGGATATCGGAACACTATTGCATCAAATGACAAAGACATTGTTGAGAAAAAGATGGCTTTTCCCGGATGAAATGCAAATTGGATTCATGTAACAAGAGAAAGGTTTCCCATTCCTTAGCCGGAAAAATATGTGGCCATGAAATAGGGATTGCCTTTTCTTGCTGCCATGGGGTCGACCTGTTATGATGCACGAGCATGATACACTTACATAATTTAAATCATGCTTCTCTAAATCATAAGACTTATAATAAAGAGAAGATGCATGACCAGTGCATAACCTAATGTGGGATTTTTCTATATGTGCATACCATATGACATAAAAAAAAAAGCATACATCGCATGTATAAAACCATAGATTAATGGACCGGGATGAACCAACATAAAACCGGAATGAAAATTCTATCTATTATATTTTTCCACCGAGAAAATCGGTTCACAGAAGAATCGAGTCTTGAACCGCCGGACGAAGCTCCATCATTTAGTAAATGTCTCTAGGTCAATGATCGTGTAGTGTATACTAGATGATAGCGCGAAAGCTAAACGATCGCATCGACGACAACGAGGTCGCGAAGCCTGATCGTCTAGATGATCGCTTAACACGCGAAAGGTAAAAGATTTACCACACATTTACTCCACGATTGTATAGTCAGTAACTAAACGATGAGGCTTGCTGAGCTATACGATCGTCTAGTGTGCGCGCACGATAAACAACACCCGAGCATCCGATACTTAGCAATCATCTACCCCATCGTCTATACGACCAGAACAACATTTGATCATCTTCTTCCTCAAAGAACAACAACCCTTGCTCCGAACTTCTTCACGAACGACTCCAGACTCAAACTAACTTTGAAATTACAGACTCGATAGTAATTAATTATGCCGAAAAACGCAGGGATCTTTACAATTAACTGGAAATGTAAAAGAATTTAACAAACTGAGGTTTTATCCCAGAAAACTCCATTAATCCACACATCCACAAACAATTTAACAATTAAAACAGAGAGTAGACATGCTGCACCCACCGAGAATGTAAATGCAATTTTTTGCAGCAATGAAATTGGAATATTAGAAACCGAGGGCTCTGATAACAATTGAAGGAACTCTTATACAAGAGTACCTCTGAGCGGAAGCGGATCATTCCAATTCATTGTGATAGAATTTCCACATATACATTTAAATATACAGATATGCATTCACAATGCTAAATTATTGGCATGCTTAAAGGATAAACAAACATGAGACTGAGAAACACACCAGTTGAAGACTTTTCTTCACTTGAAATGTCGCTCTCTCCATGAACGACCAGCTATCGTTCAGCAACACCTAATCATCTACCACAAACAGTTTCCACACGAATAGATGAAGTAAAAGGACATCACCACCACTTGAAACCCTCAGTATTCTCAGAGTGAGAATCCAAGGAGTGGGCTCTGTTCAGATTTGTTAGAGGAGAGGAGGAAAAGAAATCGTATACAACAATTTAGCAAGTGGGAGAAAGACTCGTCTATCGTAGAGACAAAATGCTTGATCGTTTAAGTGAAGTATATGTTCGTGTAGGAAAAGCTAAGCTATTGTCTAGACGATCGTTTAGTAAAGCTTGGGCGTTAAATGATCGTTTAGTAAAAGATAAGCAATCATTTAGTAAAAGACGTGCGTGGGTGTAAGCGATCGTTTAGTAAAAAGCGCACGCGAGGTAAGCGATCGTTTAGTAAGTAGCACTATCATATAGGCTCTGATTTAGAAGGCGATGACCTTCTAAAACACTATACAATCCAATGTTTAACACACCGTGAGCTATTTAAGTGTCTCAAAATCATTCTTCATCTTACTCATCCATTACGAAAACAGAAGAGATGTCGGCCAATTATCCCATAACTGTCCAATTAATAAATAATAAATATAATCACACTATATTCATAACCTATCATTTAATATCATAATATTAACCATAGTATTTTTCCTTCACTAGATATAAATCATATTTATATCCAATTTTCTCCAAATTAATGTATCTCATACATAAAGTCAATTATATCATATATAATTAACTAGTTCAATTATATCATATATAATCGAACCCCCTCTTATCAATTTGAACATTTTAAACTGACCCAAAAACTGATTCTCAACTTGTATCCAAGCTACCAAGGGGACCTTATCGACCTATGGCTCGAAGCTCCAATGGTATGTGAATAACTGACTAAACTCTTTAGCCACGATATTTACCATCTGTTAACTACCAGACATTCCACTAAAGATTTCATGCTGAACTCTTCTTACCACATATATATTTCTATGTCCATCGGATATAACCAATCATCAGTACGATGACCCTTCATAGATGCTCGTAAGTACAACTAGGCCAATTTACCGTTTTGCCCCTGTAGTTACATCTTACTCCTTAAGTACCACTACACAACATAGTCCTACTATGTGTGAACACCTCTTGAGCCATGAGAAGGTGTATGGTGCCACATCGTTCAAGCCCCAGGATTAGCCCTTAAGGGATCAATCTATCTACTTACCCCTACTTCGGGGAAAGAGTGAACTTCATCTTATGTAGCTGAGTTCCCAGCTCCCAAATCAGACGAATCTTTAAAGTGGTTGGTTTGAGTCGACGCTCTGGCCACTCGCACCCATGCAAATCAAAGAACCGCCCTCAATGGCAAGAGTTCCCAACTCACTCAGGATTGAGGTTATGTTACCTATGGTCATCCTAGTGAAGTGAAGTCTCCGTCATGAACAGGGTTATATGACGAGACGTTAACACTTCATGGCCAGGTCTTATACAAACTCTTTGTATAGGACGCCTCCACTCGCATGTCCTCTACACGAATGATCAGGATCAGACCATCTGTGACGAGTCACAACACTTGTAACTATTCTACGAAGTGGGTCACATTCGTAACGTTACTAGGATAAGGTTTCCCTCTTATATCCATATACTACAGACCATTTTGGTTATTACTTAAGACATGATCCACTTGTATGTCATCACATACATGCTTAAGTTACATAAAGACAACCATGGATTTTAAGTTTATTGGTTTGTGGTAAAGTAAATAAAACATCAAATGTGCAAAGTCAAGAAGTGAAGTAAATCTTATTTATTATACATCACAAACGTTCGTACAAACTGTTTACAAACTACAGGACACGAGACTTTAGGGCATCAACCTCAATAGCTTCGTCCTTAATAACATCTATTTAAAATATGGCATGAGACATTAACATATTATTTGGGTTGAAGACGAGTTGAAAATAATTTGATTTTATATTTCTTTTCATAATTTTATATGGTTTTGTCTAAAAAATGGTAGAAATGATGATAAATGTCGTAAAGTTTAATGTAGTACTTGTTGTGGAGGAGAGGAACCTAAATTCTATGAGATTTAAGAACAATATTAAGGCAAGAAAAGATTCATGTACAAAACAATCAATTCTTTTTCCTTTTTCTTTTTCTTCACTGGAGTTTCTTCCTTCTCTCCAGTTTTGCTCTCACATTCTCATCTTTGCAACCGAGAGAGGTTATGCCTGAAAACAAGAGTAGTTAGTTGATTTCCTTAATTGGCTCTTCCTTTTTATTCTCTTCTTCATTTCTTCACTTCCCAAGGTACCATCCTCTTTCATTCCTTCTTCATTTTTGATTTTAAACATTAATATCCATTTTTATTATGTTTTCAATTTAGATTTGGATTTGTTTTTGTTGCCATCTCTATTTTTTTTATCATTCATTTTAGATTTGGATTTGCTTTTTTTGCCATCTCTAATTTGTATCATTCAATTTTGATTTTGATTTTCTTTTCTTGCCATCTCTGTTTTGTACCATTCATTATCTGAGTTGTTGAGTTATCTTTCCTATTGTCTTAAGAACATAAACTACATTTTTCTTACTGATTCTACAGCTGCTGGAAGAGGTTAAAAGGTCGATAAATAAAAATTAAGAATGAAGCGATTGAATGAACAAATTGTTGAGAGCTGGTAATATATTTTAGATGAAATGAAAAGAATTTCATATGCTCACACATTGCTGCTTTTATACTTATACCATCACTTATTGCTATTTTTTTTAACTTCTACTATCAATCATGCCTTTTAATTTGATTTTCTCCGTGGAACTTAACACCTCGTATCTACTTTATTAGTCTTATCAAAGGAAGGGATAGGTGTAAGTCATTTAATTTCTATTCTCTCTTTGATCTATGTTATTTTTTATCCTGTTGGAATTGATGTCCTAATTCTCCTGGAGTCTTGTTGTTTTGTAAAGATGCACATTGTTCATGAATAAAATAAGTGTTATTTAATTCTGGCCTTTACTCATATTCAATAAACAAAGCTCCTTGGTTATCTTATGTGAACTTAAACATGTATATATGATATACAAGTGGATCATGCCTTAAGTGATAACCTAAATCGGTCTGTAGTATAAGGATTAAGGTGGGATACCTAATCCTTGTGACACTACGGATATGACTCGCTTTGTAGAGGTTTGCAAGTGTTGTAAACTACTACAGGTGGTAGATCCTGACCATTCGTGTGGAGACGTGGAGCGGGGGTGTCCTATACAAAGAGTTTGTATAAGACCTGGACCACGAGATGACTAGACTTTGTATATAACGCCGTTGATACTAGAGAATTGCATCTCACCTAAACGACCATAGGTGACACGACCTTAATCTTGAGTGTTTTGGGAACTCTTGCCTTTAAGGGCTGTCCTTTGATTGGTATGGGTGATAGTGGTTAGATTGCCAACTCAACATGCCTACCTTTTTTGGGACTTGTCAGATCTGGGAGTTGGGAACTCAATCCACAAGATGGAATTCACTCCTTTCTCAAAGTAGGGATAAGTAGAGAGATTTCTCCCTTAAGGGTTGATTCCGGGGTTTGAAAATAGTGGCCACATCTTCTCTTTAGAAGAGAAGACTCAGTCATAGTAGGACTATGACTTATGTTCATTAGAGGGATCCGTGGTACTTAAGGAGACAGATGTAACTATAGGGGCATAACGGTTATTGGCCCAGCTATACTTACGAGCGATCTGTGAAGGGTTGTCACACTGCTCATTGGTTAAGATGGACACATAATATGTAATGACCCGACCCCCTAGGACTTAAGTTAGGTCGTTACTAAATACATGCATGAATGAAACTCAAAACGACACTCGGTTATGGCGAAATAAATGCTAATTAAATAAGGTAAGTTCAAAAGACTTTCATTAAATTCAAATACTAAAACAATAGTAGGATACCCATAAATCATAAAGGACAATAAATAAGTCTGAAAAAAATTCTTAAATGTAAGTTTTAAAGATCAAAACTAAAAGTTAAGAGAAACATGAAAAGAACTTAAATCTCATGATGCGGAAGCGTAAAAACTAGTCCCAGTGGCTCGATCACGAATTCCACTTGTCCATCGCCGGTGTATCTCTACCCTTACCTGAAACAACAACATGAGAAAGAATGAGTATAAAATACTCAGTAAGTAACCCCACTATTGGGGTCAGGCTGGGCATCTATGTCCTCTAGATACCCACCTCTGGTGAAATATATAAATTGCTCTAGTCCTCATGGGACACATATGCACATGAAACAAGAAAGAGACTGAGTCCTATCCTACTGTAGTTAAGTATGCCCACTACCTCTGGTGAATCCCGAAGGAGACACAAACTGGTGAATCCCGAAGGAAACACAGACTGGTGAATCCTGAAGGAAACATAGACTGGTGAATCCCGAAGGAAACACAAACTGGTGAATCCCGAAGGAAACACAAATTGGTGAATCCTGAAGGAAATACAAACTAGTGAATCTCGAAGGAAACACAAACTAGTGAATCCCGAAGGAAACACAAAATCTATTGTGCATCTAACTAATCAATAAGGATATTTGCATAGTCTCAACATCATAATCATCATTGTACGAATTTCTGACATATATATAAACCTCAACATCATGGTTCTACAACATACATGTATACCTCAATATCATGGTTCTACAACATACATGTATATCTCAACATCATCAGATCAAATACAACCATATGGAAGCACATACTATCTCATACTGGCATTCAAGTGTCTATGTGCATAAATAAATAATTTAGATCTCGTTTCAGAACATACTTTGATCATATTATGCTATCAGTCTACCATGCTAACATTCTGCCATAACATACATTTATCATGCTAGCATACATCTAATGCCTAGCCTATGGGTAGTTCTAATAGTAAGATTACTTACCTCTAATCGCAAACTCTAGAAACTAGAAGCTCAACCTCTTCTTTGCCCAATGGAACCTTGAATCAAACAAACATACAAAACAACTTTAATCCATGTTGGTTGTTGTTCGACATTTGGAGCCATTAAGAAGTGGGTAACTCAAATCTAAGTCGCAAGGGTTGTGGTCGTTGAAGTTGTATGCTGCAGCGTTAGAGAACATTGGTTGGAGATCGTGGGCATTGCCGTTGTTCATTGGAAGGAGAAAACGAATAGATGGAAGGTGGGGTTTGATTTTTTATAAAAAGAACAACAATAATAATAATAATAAATCAAAAAAAGGAAATAAGTATAATTACATTTAATTCCTTTCCGTTTTACTATTAAATTCCATCACATTTAATTCCTTTCCGTTTTACTATTAACTTCCTTTCCGTTTCAAAAGAAAATTAATTCCTGCCATTGATTCCAATTTGAATAATTTCACTCTAACAATTAAATTCCCGCACTTACACTTGAAGTCCAAAATTCCAAAAATGCCCTCCAACTAATAACAATTACTGAAATTCCAAATAATAAAGTTACTAAAATTACATTATTACTAAAAAAAATATGCGGGGTATTACATAATATATCTGTAGTAAGGAGAGTTCAGCTGTCGGTCTTTAGTGGAGTGCCTGAAAGTTAACGGATGGTGGATCACGTGGCTAAAGAGTTTAGTCAGTTATTCACGTACCGTTGGAGCTTCGAAGCTACGGGTCCATGAGGTCCCCTTGGTAGCTTGGATTCTGTTGAGGATCAGTTCTTGGTGTTGATTTGAAATGTTCAAATTGAAAAGAGGTATTTTGATGATATATGATATAATCGGTATGATGTATGAGATACATCTAGTGGAGGATTGATGTAAATGAGATTTACATTAAGTACCATGGAATAGAAAAATAACTATGGTTTATATGTTTTATGATATGAAATATTAAAACTATAGGTTATAAATATAGTATGATAAGTTGGTTATCATTTATGTTTATAATAATATTAATTATTAGATAATTAATTCTTTTTCTTTTAAATAACCAAAGTAGTGGGTGGTTATTGGATCATGGTAACTGTGAGTTTAAAAGGAAAATTGGTTTTCTTATTTGAAAATGAAGTTTTACAAAAGCTTGAAAAGGTTTTTTGAGTTTTCTCTCGCGCAAAAGAAACTCACGTTAGACGTCAAGTAAATATAGATTTACTAAACAACGACTGGGCAAGCTAAACGATCGTGCAGTATTTACTAAACGATCGTATAGTTTTGCTAGACGATCACTGGCCTAAGGTAAATGATCGTGTAGAGTCTGTAGGCGACAGACTGAGCTAAACGATAGAGCTAAACGACCACATAGCTTTTACTAGACAATCACATAACTTTATCTAAACGATTGGGCATCGACCTATACGATAGGTCTCCGCCATCTCCCACTTACCTAATCGTGTACACGATCGTTATTTCCTCCGTTTGTCTGCCTCATACCAAGTCCGAATAGAGCCCACCCTCTGGATTCTCACACCGAGAATACCATGGTCGCCTTGTTGGTGGTGTCAGACTCAACTTGAAATCGTCGAGGTTTTCTGGAGGCCGTTCGTGGTGCTGTGGAGGAGTTCGTTTGTGTTGCGGAAGAGTTCATGGCCGAGGAGATCGTTCAGGACGAGCGCGAAGTGTTCGTGCGGTGTTGCGGTCATGTAGATCAGGCGTTCAAGGTTGCTGTTGTTCGATAAGAGTCGCGATCGGGGCCAGGTTTCCTTCAATTGGTATCAGAGCCAGGTTCTCTGATATTCCAAATTATAGATCTGAATTGAACGCTTTTTACAGTCGCGGTGGGTTTCTGCATTTGTAGTTAACCGTTTTCTACATTTGTGGATGAAATTGATTAACGTTTCGGGTTTAAAATTGCCTTGTTGTTAAAGCTTTCAGTATTACAATGTGTTATTTGTAAAGGCCCCTGTGTTTTTGGGCGAAATTAACATTGCAATCGAGTCTGTAATTCGAAAAGTTCGAGTTCGTCGAGTCGTTTGTGATGAAGCTTCGGTGCATGGCGATGCAATTCTCAACGAAGAAGAAGATCAAGCATTGGTCGGATCGTGTAGCCTCAGGTAAAAAATCGTTGGGATTTAACTAAGCGATCGTTTAGATATTTTTTTCCAGACGATCGTGTAGTATTTTCTAATCGATCGTTTAACTAATGCTAAGTGATGGGGTAAATTGTTTACCATATCAAGTAGCGTTGGTTGCGCGATCGCGTAGGCGCTGGAGGTAGATGATCGTAGTGGGAGCATGCAATGCTCGTCGTTTAGCAGAAGGCACGCGCTAGACGATCGTGTAGTTAGCAAGCATCATCGCTTAGTTACTACCTATGCGATCGCGCGTATGCGATACAGAGACGCTAGCTAAGCGATCGCTTAGGCGATGGTGCTTCGCGACATCACTTAGATGATCGCGGAAGGCAGGCGCTGTGTGGAGCGTGCTAAGCGATCGTGTACTTCAGTCTTCATAGCTTAGTAAAGGTACACGATCGTGTAGTAAAAGCTCAATGATCATTTGAATTTTCTAGACGATCGTATAGTAAATGCTAAATGATCGTTTAACTCTAGGAGTGCTGGTAAGCGATAGAACGAAGTGTTTGTTTTATCGTGTAAACGATCACAGGGTGCTTAGTACACGATGGTTGGAGAAGCGTTGCTTTGCTGAGCTGTTCAAGACTCAGTTCGCCTATTTGAACCAGAGACTCGTTGTCTTTGTAATAGTTAGCTTTCCTTTTTGTGTTTTATGGCAATTTTTCCTGGTTCATCAACTTTTATTGCTTATACATGTGATGTATGGTACTTATATGCCAAAGTGTTTGTCATATAGTTAGAAACCCATCTTAGGTTGTGCAATTATTCATGCATCATGTACTATAAATGTTATAATCTTGCATGAAGAAATTACTTGAAATCATGCGCATGCATCATGAAATATAAGAGTTATATTCTGCATGCATTGAGCATTATCATGCATCATCCATTTATTATAAATGTTACAGTCTAAGGGTGAATGGAAGCATGTTTTGCTTGTTTCATTGCTGTTTTGTATAAGTGTTATATAAAAGAAGTAGCAATGAATGGACCATGCATTGAGCATGACACTTAGGCTGTTTATAATTGTTATGAATGCCTTGAATGTGTTAGCTTAGCATTGTGGTTGTTTCCGTTTATAAGTGTTATAAAGGAAATTAGACCTAAAATCAATAATATAGAGTTGCATGCGGACTTAGGGTGAACTCAAGTTTTTTTAAAAGGGTTTTAAAATTGGATTAAGATAGACCTAAGTTCAAATGGTTCTAAAGAGTTTAGTAACCTAGATTAATCTTTTAAAATCGGTTTAATATGATTAAATTGGTTGGAATAAAAGAACAAATTTGTTGTAAACCTATCTATAAGGGACCTTTTGTCTAAGGCGGGTTCTAGCTAGGCTGGGGTTCTTAAGTTGATGGAAACGTAACACCCCTACCTGGAAAGGTGAATTAGATAGATTTTTAACAAGCATGCGACATTTTGGTCAAAGACTCCGTTAAAGAGTTTAATGTATAATGATCAAAAGTTGTTCAACTATCCAAGGTAAAAGTTACTATTGGGAAAACCTAAAAGTCACTTAGTTAAAATCCTTAGCCGTGTTTTTTCTAAGTAAGCTAAACCCTAGGTTATAAAATACTCAGTGGGAGGAGGAGGCATATCAGATATGTCTATGATTCCAATCACGTTTCTCCCTGTATGTTCACACCGTGAGATTATGCTTGGCCTCAAGATGCCCTGGATACATCCCCCTTCGGATGGTGTTTGCATGAGTCAATATCAAGGTGGACAGAGAGAGTATTTATAGTAAGTGGGTGAAGGATGTGTGTCAACACATTCTATGGTCTCTGTAATTGGTTCACACCGTGAGATCATTCTGTACGCCCTCGTGTCGCCTTCGGAGCGGCCCCCTTCGGATGAGTTTTATGTAGTTGGTCAATATCAAGGTGAACTAAAAAAATGGATAGGGTCGCTTTAGGTTTTACCCCAATCGGATTTTTCCCTTCGGATTGGCCTTTTGGGATGGACCTTTAAGGCTTAAAATGGCGGGTCACACTTATGGGAGATTGTTAAGTAAGTTAATGATCTCTTGGTCAAATCAATGATGGCTAGTCGTTATAGGAGCAAGAGTTGTTATGGTATTAATGACTGGTTGAGATCTTCTCAATTCAGAGGAGGGATAACTGACCTCCGTTAGGTGGCTTTTGTTCTAAACCTTTGAAGCGTCATTGCGAAACTAGATGTCACACAGGGTTCATGTTAGTTTTGCTAAAACCTTATTGGATGTTGTTTTGTTTTACAATGGGTATTTGCTTAAAACCTAACGTAGGTAAATGTGTTTTTCTTTTCAGCAACTCGTTAGTATTTTCGTTTAAAGGATTTTAAAATGATCGATTACTTATAGTGGAAAGAATCGTGTGAAACAAATTTCGTGGCAAACGACCTCCATCCCACTACTCTCTAAAAAGGGAGACAAGACATTAAATATGATTTATTGGTCTTGGAGACATGTCTGGTAAAGAATGATGATTCTGCCTGGATCCTCGATTCAGGTGCTACCAATCATGTCAGTTCTTCTTACCAAGGATTCAGTTCCTAGAAAACGTTGCCACAGGGAGAGATGACTCTTCGAGTCGGTATTGGTGAGGTTGTTTCAGTTGTTGCTATAGGCAGGCTGAAGTTATTTGTTAACAAAAAACGTTATCTGTTACTGGATAATGTTTTTGTAGTTCCTCATATTACAAGGAACTTAATCTCGGTTTCTTGTCTCATTGAACAAGGCTATACCATCTCATTTTCTGAGAATAAAATGTTTATTTTCAAGAATGGAATGGAGATTGGTTATGGTTCAATGGAAAATAACTTATATGTACTAAGGCCGTTAGTCATAAAAGCCTTGTTTAACATTGAAAGACCAAAGGTTTCTCTAAAGGAAAACGCCCATCTTTGGCATCTAAGGTTAGGTCACATCAATCTCAATAGGATCGAGAAGTTGGTGAAAAGTGGACTTCTAAAGAGTTTAGAAGAAAACTCCTTGTCGGTATGTGAATCATGCCTCGAAGGCAAGATGACCAAACGACCTTTTACTGAAATAGGTTACAGAGCCAAGGAAGCCTTGGAGCTTGTACATTCAGACCTCTGTGGTCCGATGAATATTAGAGCTTGAGGTGGATATGAATATTTCATCTCTTTCATAGATGATTATTCAAGGTTTGGGTATCTCTTCCTAATGCAACGTAAATCTGAAGCCCTTGTCAAGTTCAAGGAGTATAAGGCTGAAGTTGAAAACTTCTTAGGTAAGAAGATAAAAACACTACGATCTGATCGTGGTGGAGAGTATATGGACCTCAAATTCCAGAATTATATGATAAAACATGGGATTACGTCCCAACTCTCAGCCCCTGGTACACCTCTACAGAATGGTGTATCAGAAAGGAGAAACAAGACCTTGTTAGACATAGTTCGGTCTATGATGAGTTATACTCATCTTTCAGACTCGTTTTGGGGTTATGTAGTTACTACATGTTATATCCTGAACAACGTTTCCTCGAAAAGTGTTTCTGAAACACCTTTTGAGTTATGAAGAGGCCGTAAAGGTATTTTACGCCACTTCAGGATTTGAAGCTGTCCGTCACATTTGCTAGTGACTAACCCAAAGAAGTTGGAACCGTGTTCGAAGGTTTTCTTCTTTGTGGGCTACTCTAAGGAAACGAGAGGAGGATACTTCTATGATCCAAGTGAGAAAAAAGTGTTTGTTTCCACTAATGATATCTTCTTGAAAGAAGATCACATGAGGGATCATAAGCCACGAAGTATGCTCGTTTTATGTGAGATCTTAAGTGAGACTGAGACTACTGAGGGTTCAACAAGAGTTTTTGAACAGGCCGACAGATCAACAAGAGTTGTTAAGGTCGGGACGTCTAATCAACCAGCTCAAGAGTTGAGATTGCCTTGACGTAGTGGGAGGGTTATGAACCCACCAGATCGCTACATGGGTTTGACTGAAGCCTAAATCTTCATTACGAATGATGGTGTCGGGGATCCATTGTCTTTTAAGAAAGCAATGGAAGATTTGATCACTGGACGACGGTCAAGACATTCCTCAAGTATCTTCGAAGAACGAGGGACTACATGCTTGTGTATAGAGCTAAGGATCTGATCCTTACGGGATACAATGTTGCTGATCCCTTTACAAAGGCCCTCATGGCTAATGTGTTTGAAGGTCACTTGGATAGTTTGGGTATGTGGGACATGCGACATCTTGTCTGGGGCAAGTGGGAGATGATACTGGGGTATGCCCTAGTTTATTGTGTATTGTACAGTTTTATATTGTATTGAACATTAGTCTCCTGAGTCATTAGAACAAGTGGGAGATTGTTGGGATTGATGTCCTAATTCTCCCGGAGTCTCGTTGTTTTGTAAAGATACACATTGTCCAATGAATAAAATAAGTGTTATTTAATTCTGGCATTTACTCATATCTAATAAACAAAGCTCCTTGGTTATCTTATGTGAACTTAAGCATGTATATGTGATATACAAGTGGATCATGCCTTAAGTGATAACCTAAATTGGTCTGTAGTATAAGGATTAAGGTGGGATACCTGATCCTGGTGACACTACGGATACGACTCGCTTTGTAGAGGTTTGCAAGTGCTGTAAACTACTACAGATGGTAGATCCTGACCATTCATGTGGAGACGTGGAGTGGGGGTGTCCTATACAAAGAGTTTGTATAAGACCTGGACCACGAGAGGACTAGACTTTGTATATAACGCCGTTGATACTAAAAACTTGCATCTCACCTAAACGACCATAGGTGACACGACCTCAATCCTGAGTGTTTTGGGAACTTCTGCCTTTGAGGGCGGTCCTTTGACTAGTATGGGTAAGAGTGGCCAGATTGCCAACTCAACATGCCTACCTTTTTTGGGACTTTTCTGATTTGGGAGCTGAGAACTCAATCCACAAGATGGAATTCACTTCTTTCCTGAAGCAGGGATAAGTAGAGAGATTGCTCTCTTAAAGGTTGATTCTGGGGCTTGAACATAATGGCCACAACTTCTCTTTGGAAGAGAAGACTCAGTCATAGTAGGACTATGACTTATGTTCATTAGAGGGATTAGTGGTACTTAAGGAGACAGATGTAACTACAGGGGCATAACGGTTATTGGCCCAGCTGTACTTACGAGCGATCTATGAAGGGTTGTCGTACTGGTCATTGGTTAATATAGACACATAATATATCTGTAGTAAGAAGAGTTCAGCTATCGGTCTTTAGTGAAGTGCCTGGTAGGTAACGGATGGTGGATCACGTGACTAAAGAGTTTAGTCAGTTATTCACGTACCATTGGAGCTTCGGAGCTATAGGTCCATGAGCTATAGGTCAGTTCTTGGTGTTGATTTGAAATGTTCAAATTGACAAGAAATATTTTGATTATATATGATATAATTGGTATGATGTATGAGATACATCTAGTGGAGGATTGATGTAAATGAGATTTACATTAAGTACCATGGAATAGAAAAAGAATTATGGTTTATATGTTTCATGAGATGAAATATTAAAACTATAGGTTATAAATATAGTATGATAAAATGGTTATCATTTATGTTTATAATAATATTAATTATTAGATAATTAATTCTTTTTCTTTTAAATAACCAAAGTAGTGGGTGGTTATTGAAACATGGTAACCGTGAGTTTAAAAGGAAAATTGGTTTTCCTATTTGAAAACAAAGTTTTACAAAAGATTTAAAAGACTTTTTGAGTTTTCTCTCGCATAAAAGAAACTCATGTAAGTCGTCAACTAAATACATATTTACTAAACGATGGCTGGGCAAGCTAAATTATCGTACAGGTGCAAGCTAAATGATCGTGGAGTATTTACTAAACAATCGGATAGTTTTGCTATATGATCGCTGGCCCAAGGTAAACAATTGTGTAGAGACGGTAGGCGATCGACCGAGCGATCACATAGCTTTTGCTAGACAATCGCATAAATTTATGTAAACGATTGGGCATCGACCTATACGATAGGTCTCTACCATTTCTCACTTGCCCAGTCGTGTACGCGATCGTTATTTCCTCTGTTTGTCTACCTCATACCAAGTTCGAACAGAGCCCACCCTCTGGATTCTCACACTGAGAATACCAAGGTTTCCTTGTTGGTGGTGTCAGACTCAACTCGTCACCATCGAGGTTTTCTGGAGGCCATTCTTGGTGCTGTGGAGGAGTCCGTTTGTGTTGTGGAAGAGTTCATGGCCGAGGAGATCGTTGAGGACGAGCGCAAAGTGTTCGTGCGGTATTGCGGTCGTGTAGATCGGGCGTTCGAGGTTGTTGTTGTTCGATCAGAGTCGCGCATCGGAGCGTGGAGACGTACCCTCCTATGTGCATAGAGTTTTTATCATTATACATTCGTATTGTTCATGTTGTAATTTCTGGAATTATTTGTATAACCACTTGTTTAGAAGTTGACTGTAAATATTTGTTCATTCATGATTGTAATTTGGAATAGTCTTGTTCCGCTACTCATGGAAATCTCGAGTTCCGATTTCCTTCACATCCATGATTTAGATAAATGATGACTCAATTATCAAGTCAGCTTTTGTTTTATAGTTCTTTTCTTTATTTATTATCTCCTTCATACGAGATAAAGCAACCTAGATAGTGAATGGAGCATATCTAGGTTTCTTTATCTACACTACTTTTTTTTGTACTCGAAATTTTGCCAACTCCCTATTTGAGCTTCACTTTTGTTTTTCCAATTTACAATCTCTCGTCTTTTTTCTTGCTTATGAGGTAATTTTCTTCAGCTTTTTCTATGGTTCCTCAAGTTTATGTGTTATTTGAGGATGATTTTGAAATGGGGGTTTCTTTTTTTGAGTTTATTTTAGTTAGAAAGCAATTTATTGATTTTTGAGTATTTTCGTGTTGGGATAATCTTTCAATTTCTGAGAATTATTCATTTTTGTTATTTTTTCTTCCTTTCTTTTGTTGTTTTACCAATAATCATACATGAGTTGTTTTTATTATGTCGTTTTGTTGGTTTAGTGTTGTAATTTTTGTTCTCTTTCCATTTCTACTTGACTTTTATTTGCTCTTCCAGTCTGAGTATGGTGTGATGGCTAAATATTTGGATAATTTTTTTTTCACCAATCTATACTAACATGTCTTCTTTTGGGTTTTAGATTTTTTGGTTTCTTTCATGCTCTGACTTTTCCCCTTTTGCAACCCCTTGAAACTTCCTTTTAGTGACAACAACTCATGATTATGTTTCTGGATATCTTTTTACAAATTATTATTTATGTAAAAAATGGGAGGTCTTAGGACAGATTAGGTTATGATGTGCAATGGTTTCCATAGGGAATTTGCAAGCCCTAACTTCGTGATGGACACAATAGATTTAAATGTGGAGGATTAGTTTTTTTTTTTTTATCTCTTTTGTGCTTGAATTTTTAGCTACAGATGATGCGTTGTAAATTGTGATGCGATTATGGTATGAGTTTGCGGTGATGTGTTATACGTTGCACATGTAAGTTTTCCTAATAAGACCCAAGTATAAGCCTCACTAGGTTTTCTGGTAAGTCCAGGGTCGAACACAGGGACTACTGAGTAAATATGCGACAGTTAATATGATTCTCTTGCGGCGGTAAAAACAAATAAGTTGGATGGTGTTTTGATTAAGAATATTTCCTATGCGACGGAGTTCAAACGAAGAGTTGATGAAACCGAGAGTTACAATGAGTATGCGATGAACGGATTGAGAAGGGGTTTAACTAACACTTCCTAAGATTACGTAAAAGTTATGCAATCATGCTACACACAAACAATAGCACGTCATCTCTCAATGCAAATGCCATAATTCCTATTTCTAGGATGCATGCGATGTATACGAAAAAGTCGATAGGACTTATGTCAAAGCCTCTATTCTTGCCTATGTGATGATGAATGATGCACAAATAAATAAGGTGACCGCATACTATCATATCCTATTTCTAGAGTGCATGCGATGTGTTAATAACAGTAGAACTTATGTCTAAGTTTCTATCTCTTGCTTATGCAGTTCTAATCTGACTCTCTTAAGCCTAGATTCTAATCTGACTCTCTCAAGTCTAGATTTTATGTTTAGACTACTCTCTCGAGTATCTCTAAAGGGTGAATGACGCATACATAAGACAAGATAATCGCATAAAATGTAAAGTACTTCTCAACCCATTCGGAGATTTAGCTACTCATACGAAATGTGGAGAGATTGAACATAGATTGAACTGAGTATTCCATTTTCTATAAATAAAGTGCTGAATAACAAATAACAATGGAATTTAGATATAAGAAGCCTAGTAAGCAATGTCTTGCTTCCCTTGGCCTTTTACACTGTCTTTTTCACTCCAACTCTGTCCAGATGAATATCCTTGCTCTCGCAAGTGCTGGCCCTCTCTCCCTTTGTAGCGCTTGCCGGCAATCTCTCGATTTGATCGGGAATGATCTCTCGGCTTCTTCGTCTTCTAGCTCGTCTCCGTCTTCTAAGTATAAGTATGTACGTGAATAGACTAACGACTCTCTAACTTGTATATGATGTCACTTGTTTTTTTTTGTTACAATGGTGGCCTTTGGTATTTAAATCTCTTGCTCTGATGCACCGATTAAAGGTCACCGAAAGTTGAGTGTACTTGCTACAGTGTGGCTTTAACAGCTTGTCAACTAAATTCGGATTCGACCGTCATCAGCTTTTCGTCCCATCATGATTTATAATGTTGTCACCTTGATGCGCAGTCTTTATGCAGCCACCGTCTTGAGCAACTTCTCATGATCGCATACGATCACATGACTTTGTGATCGCAATCTTTCAGTGAGCAGACGCCTAATTCCTTTGATCGCAATTTTACTTGCGCCAACACATTTTTCCTGCACAAAATAAGTGAATTAGCTCTTTTTATGCAATCGCAATTTTCTTAGTTTAACACTTTTGGACATGATACTATTTATGTTTAACGTCACATTCTCTCACTATTTTACTTATTTGAGTTGTAATAATGTGTATTTCTACCCCTTATCACACCCACAAATTTAAAACAATGCTTGTTCTCAAGCATAAACTAAAGATTTTCTTTAAAGAGTCAACTGCCTTTTCCCTTCCTAGACTTCTCAAGGTGCCTTATTCAAATTTCATGGACCAACGCCTTCTTAATTTCTATCCTGGTCTCTTCCTAAAATATTTCTAATTTTTAGGGACCCAAGTTTAACCTTAAAAAAGACTTTACTTGTTTCTAGGACACTGCATGATTTATTTCTAAACTTTCTCCAACTGGGGTGTTTCTAAGTGAATTTTACCTTTGCGTGACTTAGATATTCTTTTTGTGAACTTGCGCTGATCCAAGTACCTAGCTTTCGTTTTGACTTGCCCCCACGGGTGTCATGTGAGCATCCAACTACGAGCAAGGTGCTCTTTCTCAGTCTAAACTCATGCCCATTTTACTTGGCAGCGGAGTTGCGATCACTTGATTTATGCGTTGATCATGATTTCTACCATTGTTTTGGCCTGCCCCCACAGGTGTCATACAGACATCTAACTATGAGTAGGATTCAATCTCAACGTTATGTTTTTTTTTTCATCTCTAAAAGTAGCAAGGTTGAAAACAAATACTAGCACCCCCAAATTTATACACAGCAATGTCCTCGTTGCTGATAGACTGAGATAACTCATGCGATGCTTTTAGGAAATTTCGTAAAAATCGTTTTGAACGAAAGCTGGTGGACCGCTAACTTCTAGAAATGTTTCATGAATTGATTGTCCGGGAATTAAGTGGACTCTAGTGCATGCGGTCAGAAATAAAGGCATAAGTTTCATTATTGAAATCATAATTGGTACGAGGAAGAATACGGTGACTAAATAAAGTAATCGAAATTCAATGATTGCGTAAAACTAAAGAGGATGCGATAATAAAATTTAGTAATATTAAAGTGGGATGTGATGAAGTGCAGAATTGGAATAAAAGAGTCAAAGAAAGATACAACCCCCAAATTTGCTTTGTTGCCCGCATCATTTGTGATCGCATCCTTGCTTGTGGTAGGTCGATTCCTCGATTGCGATGGGCTCGTTGAGCTGGTCGCGTGTTTTTAGGCTATCATGTGGCTCCACCGCGATCGTTGCTAAATATTAAGAGGGTAAAAAGTATGAAAGACAAAGTTGGAAATTCTAAAGAGTAGTGGTTATACAAAAAGGTAAAGTGAGTTCATGAAATAAAGATATCAAAAGGATACTTCAAAAAATTGCATCCCTGATCAGTTTGTATCACATATTAGCATAGGGACTACTCATTTCTTCTTTAGTTAGGATTCCTCAGGTCTACTGAGGTTTTTTTGCCATGAAAGTCTCATCCGTGATACATCTTGACTCTTTGCCCGTTGACCATGAATGCGCTGGTCCCTTCTTCATTTGTTAACTGACCGCACCGTTCAAGAATACTTCTTTAATTATAAATGGTCCAGACCAGCGTGACTTTAATTTTTCGGGAAAGAGTCGTAGCCTAGAGTTGAATAACAAGGCCTTCTGTCCAACCTAGAGATTATTTTCGCATAATCGTCTGTCATGCCAACGTTTTGCACGTTCCTTGTAGATCTTGGCATTTTTATATGCTTGAATTCTCCATTCATCTAGCTCGAGCAACTGAAGTTTTCTCTTATCCCCTGCAGTCTTCAAATAAAAATTTAGCTTCTTCACTGCCCACAGTGCCTTGTGCTCTAATTCCAGTGGTAAGTGACATGCCTTCTTAAACACCAACGCATATGAGGACATGCCTATAGGTGTTTTATAGGCGGTTCTATATGCCCACAAGGCATTGTCAAGCTTCATGGCCAAATCTTTGCGTAAAGGATTCACCACCTTTTCTAGGATCAGTTTGATTTCGCAATTAGACACTTATGCTTGGCCGTTTGTCTATGGATAATACGCGGTGGTGACCTTATGGTGGATATTGTACTTCAGTAGTAGTTTTTTGATGACGCCATTAACAAAGTGGGAGCCTTCATCACTTATTATGGCATGTAGGGTGCCAAAATGAGTAAAGATGTTTCTTCGCAAGAATCTGGAGACTGTTGTCGCATCGTTTGTGACGCATGATACCACTTCAACCCACCTGGAGACATAATCGATTGCCAGCAAAATGTACTTGTGACCATTTGATGGTGGAAATAGTCCCATGAAGTCTATGCCCTACACATCGAAGAGTTCCAATTCTAATATAATGTTCATCGGTATCGCATTCTTCCATGAAATGTTTCCCGTGCATTGACACTTGTCGCATTTCATAGAATAGTCTTGTGTATCCTTGAATAAAGTCGGCCAATAATACCCGCTTTATAACACTTTTGCTGTTGTACGTTGACCTCCAAAGTGTCCACCATAAGGTGAGTCATGGCATTGTGAAAGTATGCACTGATAAGCAGTCTCTGGTACTCATAGTCGCAAGATCTGGTCTGACCCCCTTTGTAAAGATTTGGCTCATCCCAATAGTAAGATTTACATTCATGCATAAGCCGCTTCTTTTGGTGGGTTATGTAATTTTCCGAAAATTGCTCAGAGACCAGGTAATTGACAACATCTGCGTACCATGGTAATTCTTTAAGTTTGAATAGCTGCTCATCTGGAAAGGATGCGTTCACCTCCGACTGAATGCAGTCTACTTCCGGATTCTCTAATCTTGATAGGTGGTTCGCAACCTGGTTCTCCGTCCTCTTGTAGTCAATTATTTTCATGTTGAATTCTTGGAGGAGGAGAACCCATCAGATTAGCCTCGGTTTTTCATCCTTTTTTGTCATTAAGTATTTGATTACCGAATGGTCGGTGTGAACTATCACTTTGGATCCCATTAAATAAGCTCTGAATTTTCCAACGCAAAGATCACCGCAAGAAGCTCCTTCTCAGTGGTAGTGTAGTTTTCTTGGGCAGGGTTCAATGTTCTACTCGCATATGCGATGGGGTGTGACAATATTTTTTTCTTCTGTGCTAACACTGCCCCCATCGCATAACTGCTAGCAGCGCACATTAGCTCGAATGGCTTCGTCCAGTCAGGTGCGATCAAAATAGGCGCGATAATTAATGCGTTCTTTAGTATTTCGAATGCATTAAGGCATTGTGAATCAAAGTTAAACGTTCTGTCAGCCTCTAGCAATGCACTCAATAGTCGAGCTATCTTCAAAAAGTCCTTCACAAAACGATGGTAGAATCCTGCATGTCCCAGGAAACTCCTGATAGCCTTCACATTTGTTGGAGGTGGAAGCTTTTCAATGGCCTCAATTTTTTATTTATCCACCTCTAGCCCTTCCTTGGAAACCTTGTGCCTGAGAAAAATTCCTTCAATCACCATGAAATGGAATTTATCCCAATTCAGCACAAGATTTGTCTCTTCGCATCTTCTTAATATCTTCTCCAAGTTATTCAGATAGAATTCATACGTTCGCCCGTAAACTGAGAAGTCGTTTATAAAAATTTCCACTGAATCCTCGAGATACTTGAAGAAGATAGCCATCATGTACCTCTGAAACGTGCTCAACGCACTACATAATTTGAATGGCATGCGGCGAAAAACAAATGTTTCGTATGGGCAGGTGAATGTGGTCTTTTCTTGGTCTTCAGAAGCAATCATTATTTGGTTGTAGCCCGCATACCCGTCAAGAAAACAGAAGTAATCATTTCTTGCTAGGCGGTCTAACATCTAGTCAATAAAAGGCAAAGGGAAATGGTCCTTTTTTGTCACCGCATTGAGCTTGCAGTAGTCCATACAAATCCGCCAGCCAATGACGGTCCTCATTGGTATTAACTCATTGTTTGCATTTGAGACTACCGTCATTCCTCCCTTCTTGGGCACACATTGCACGGGACTGACCCATGCACTATCGGCGATTGGGTAAATGATGCCTGCATCCAACCATATAATGATCTCCTTTTTCACAACCTCCTCAAGGTTCAGTCTGCGCTGAGGTTCGATAGACCCTTTTTGGTTTTCTTCGAGATGTATTTTGTGCATGCAGTATGTTGGGCTAATTCCTCTTATATCTACTAGCATCCACCCGATTGCTTTTATGTACTTCTTCAGGATGCTAAGCAATGCATTTTCTTGTTCTTCTTGTAGTGCAGATGAAATTATCACTGGTAAGGTTTCATTTTGCATAAGGAAAACATACTTCAGATGACTTGACATAGTTTTCATTTCCACGATAGGTGGTTGTTCTAAGGAAGGTTTTTGTGTTTTTCTCTCTTCATTCAAATTCAATTTTTCTTCTTTGTTTGTTGTTTCCGTGATCACATTGCAGGTTTCTACGGATGCGGTCGCATCCTCTCTTTCATCTTGTTCTTCGAACTCCACTTCTTCATTACAACTGTGTTCATTGTCAGAATCAGATAGGTCTTCCTCTTCTGGATACTTCATGGTTTTGATGATGTTAAACCTGAGTTTCTTCCCATTTATACTCATCGTGGTGTCTCCCTTGTACACATCAATTTGAGCACGACCAGTAGATAAAAATGGTCGCCCCAATATGATGGGCACATCTTTGTCCACCTCATAGTCAAAAATGATGAAGTCTGCCGGTAGAATGAATTTATCAATTGTGACCAGGACATCCTTCAACTTTCCATTAGGGTGTACTAGGGACCTGCCCGCAAGTTGGAGAATCGCCATCGTGAGTGTCAGTTGCCCCACATTTAACTGTTTGAAGATTGAAAGGGGCATTAAATTTATATTGGCCCAAGGGTCACATAGCGCTTGACTGATATAGATCCCGCCTATTGAGCAGGGTATCGTGAAACTTTCTGGGTCACGCATCTTCGGTGGAATTATGGTGTTTTGCTTTTGCGTTAACGCCAACGTTGCGAACTTTCCCGTGCTTATTTTCTTTGACACCATGTTCTTAAAAAACTTAGCATATTTTGGCATTTGTTCTATCGCTTCTGTAAAAGGGGTGTTAATGTGTAACTGTTTTAACATTTCCATGAAGCGATGATACTACACTTCATCATTTTGCTTCTTCTTAATTCTTTGCGGGAATGGTGGTAGTTGTAACTTCACAGTTCCGTATTCTATAGGCTTAGAGGTGGACACAACTTCTGGTTCCAGTCTCAGGCTCTTCTGGTTCTTGTGTCAATGGGTTTTTGGATTCCATCGCAATTAGATTGGTCCTACTTGGTTCCTTCTTTTCTTCCGCTATCGTCTTTCCACTTCGCAAGGTCACTATTTGACTGGTCCTTTCCTGTGTTCGCCAGGTTGCGAAGGAGCTCAGTTGAGCTCGGCAGCGTCCCTTGCGGTCTATTTTTCAACTCTCCCACAATCTGTCCTATTTGGATCTCTAGATTACGGATGGAAGTCGCCTGATTGTGGAGTACCGTCTCATTCTTATCAATGTACTGCTTTAATAGGCTCTTCAGAGAGGAAGATGGGGGTGCTTGCGAGCTGCTGGCTTGATGTTGCGGTTGACCGTTCGTTCGCTGGAAAAATCTTGGCGGTCTTTCTTTTTGCGCCATAGGTTGATAACTCTGTTGTTGATTATTTTTCCAAGCGAAATTGGGGTGGTTTCTCCACCCATGGTTGTATGTGTTAGAGAAAGGTTGTTCTTTACGAAGTATACTGATTGTGGGTTCCTTGGACATTCTTCAATCAGATGCAATTTTCTGCAAGTAGCACAACTCGTGCTCGTCTGTTCAATTGCGTTGACCTGCCCTCTTTGCATTCAAGGGTTGTTAATTGCGATTCCTTGTAACATATTTATCATCACATTCATTTGATTCTGTAGAGATGTGATGACCCCATTGTTTACGTTATCGTCTCGAATTTTTAGTCGTTGATTGCTTTTATGCCAATCTTCGTGATTCTTTGATATGTGATCAAGGATATTCTTTGCCTCATCATAAGTATTATCAAGTAGACCACCAGCTGCTGCTGCATTGGCAGCTGTCTGCGATGCAGGGTTCAAACTGTGATAAAATATCTCTATCTGGAGACAGTCTGGTAATCCGTTGTGCGGACAATCTCGCATCAATCTCTTAAACCTCGTCCACGCATCGTTGAGCAATTCGTCTATTTCCTGTTCAAAATTCGTGATTAACTTCCTCATTCTTGCATTCTCTATAGGAGGGAAGTATTTCTTCATGAACTTCTCTACAACTTGTTCCCACGACGTTATCTCCCCTGGTTCGAGAGAATATGCCCATTTCCTTGCTTGATCGCATAACAAAAATGGGAACAACATTAGTCGAACTTCTTCAGCTGAGATATTTGGGAACACAAAAGTGTTACAGATTTCAATGAAACTCCAACGATGGGCATGCAGATCCTCGCCACGCCTTCCACCAAACTGTCCGGCTATCTGGATCATCTGTAACATAACCGGCTTCATTTCAAACCTCGATCCGTCCAAAGCTGACCTCATGATTCTTGGGGAGAAATCATATAGGTTAGTGACGTATAGTCTCGGATGGGTCTATTTCGGTCGTTCGCTAGAAGAATGGGGTTTGCCATGATGTTTTTTGCGTTTGCGACTCTTTCTTCTGGTTGTTCTGCCATTCTGGGGTTTCGCTCTTGTTATTGTTGGTGGTTGTTTCTCTGTCTTCTTCGGAACGTTCTTTCGATCTCTGGGTCGTAGTTGGGCTTAGGAACATATCCTTCACTCATGCGACACCTGCTTCTTCCCTTACCGAAGGAATGGCAGTGCACAGAGGTCAAAAGCTGCAAAGAAAATCAAAAGGTTTGCTGTTAGTGCAATATGTACTACCGTAGTCCTCGACAACCACGCCAAAAACTTGATGCGTTGTAAATTGTGATGCGATTATGGTATAAGTTTGCGGTGATGTGTTATGCGTTGCACATGCGGTGATGTGTTATTCATTACATAAGACAAGATGATCGCATAAAATGTAAATCTTAGGTCATGTTAGCTAAGTACTTCTCAACCCATTCGGAGATTTAGCTATTCATGCAAAATGTGGAGAGATTGAACGTAGATTGAATTGAGAATTCCATTTTCTATAAATAAAGTGATAAATACAAAATAACAATGGAATTTAGAGATAAGAAGCCCAATAAGCAATGTCTTGCTTCTCGTGGCCTTTTACACTGTCTTTTTCACTCCAACTCTGTCCAGATGAATATCCTTGCTCTCGCAACTGCTGGCCCTTTCTCCCTTTGTAGCGCTTGCCGGAAGTCTCTAGATCTGACCGGGAATGATCTCTCGGCTTCTTCGTCTCTTAGCTCGTCTCTATCTTCTAAGTATAAGTATGTACGTGAACAGACTAACGGCTCTCTAACTTGTATATGACCTCACTTGTTTTTTTTCTTTTTTTGTTACAATGGTGACCTTCGATATTTATAGAGCTCAAGGTGAAGCAGCCTTTCTCTCTAATAATTGCAATGATGGGTGGTCATTAAATCTCCTGCTCTGATGCGCCGATTAATGGTCATCGAAAGTTGAGTGTACTTGCTATAGTGTGGCTTTAACGGCTTGTCAACTAAATTCGGATTCGACTATCATCAGCTTTTTGTCCCATCATGATTTATTATGCTGTCACCTTGATGCGCAGTCTTTATGCGACCACCGTCTTGAGTAACTTTTTACGATCGCAATCTTTCAAGTGCGAGGACGCCTAATTCCTTTTATCGTAATTTTACTTGCGCCAACGCATTTTACCTGCACAAAATAAGTGAATTAGCTGCTTTTATGCGATGGGCGCATGCGATTGCAATTTTCTTAGTTTAACACTTTTGGACATGATATTGTTTATTTTTACCATTGCATTCTCTCATTGTTTTACTTATTTGAGCTGTAATAATATGTATTTCTACCCATTATCAACAGATGACCTGAATTCACGATGCTTTATCCTCCTCTCTTCATTGTCTTCATTATTTTATAATACAAAGCCTTGTCTTCTTCTTCTTCTTTTTTGATTATGATATTTACTTTGGAATGCCTGTGAGAAAATTTCAGAATGTAAATTATTTTCTCACTAGAATGTGAAGATTTGATTTTCTATTTGTGATTAGCAAGGCATGTCAGTTATGGTTTTCAATACCATCCTAGTAAGTTCAATCGTCTATCTTCTTTCCATGATTGCTTCTCTAGCCTTTGCAGGTATTTATTTGTATAATATTGTTGAATTAGTCTTGGAGATTTTTTTGTTTTTTTGTTTTTTTTTTTTTTATGGTCTATTATGTGATTTATTGAAGTGTCTGGTTATTTATGAAAGAATTGGGTTGGAGTTTGTTTGGAATCTTGAGTTATGTGTAAATGAGAACTTTTTTTTGTTCTTTAAAAACTTTTGTTTTTTTTTTTTCCTAATTTGTGTAATTAATTGATTAATCTGTTTATGTTAATTTTATATGCTTTAATTACTGAACCCATTTGTGATTATTGCCTAGAATTTGTTTGATAAAATGTCTATGTGAATTTGTTGCGTGTTTGTCTATAGTGAAGTGGTTAATCTTGATATGCGGTTTTGTTCTTAATGCGTGATTCCATTAGTCCACTTTATGTGTTTGATGAAATGCTTGAATGAGGAACGAACTTATGTGGTTTGTATGTGGTTTGAAAGTACATATGAAATGCTTTGTATATGATTTGAACAACAAAATTAGATATCTTGTTTCTCAATGTACGTGTCCTTCTAATCATATTTGGCCTTCTTTTCTACAATTGGTGTCTTTTAGTCCAGCAACCACATGAAATAATTTATCAATTATTTTGTTGATCGAGCTTGATTCAATTATTACCGTCAATTTTTAATTTTGTTTGTTCACTGTTTGAGTTAGTTTCCCCAAGTTTACTGTGAATTACGTATTATATAGTTTTATAGGTGTTGAAGATAAAAGCTAAATAATGATGTGAAAGCTCTCTGTAAGATGCTAAAAATTTAATAGATTTGTAACTAACTACATGCTCACATCTATATATAAAGCTCCATAAATCAAATTAAGAGCTAAGAGTGTGTAGGAATTAAAAGAGAGTTGATGCAATTAGCTTTTTTTCTGTTGTTCCTTGAAGATTTCTGAATAAATTTGTTCCCTCTTCACAGTGGATGTAGGCTTTAAAGCCAAACCATTATAAATCTGCTTCCCCTTCATTTCCTTCTTCATCTTCTCCTACATGCAAAGCATCTTCAGATTAAAACCCTAAGCTATCTGAAAAATAATTGAAGAACACACAAAGAGAAAGAGAGGAACATAGGGTTTTGAGATATACCTGGGAGGACAGAATGAAAATCTGATTTCTAAATCACTTCTCAACCCATTAACGTGCTTTCTGATCTGTGCTACATGGCCTCATATGCATCACAATTTTCTCAGCTTTTAATTTGGATCAAGTTTCAACTTGGGCCGTTCCTGAAACATCAAAGGAAAGCCTATTAAATTGGAACCAGAGCTCAAGAATTTCAAGAAATCAATTCTTGAAGGATCAAGATTCAGGTTGTTGATTGAAAATGGTTATTGCAAGATTCGATATTGACAAATTTGATGGTAAATGAGACTTTGAGCTTTGGAAAGCTAAAATCAAAGCCCTTCTTGGATAGCAAAAGGCATCTAAAGCAATTCTTGACCCAGAAACATTACCACCAAAAATCTCAGATGGTCAGAAGGAGACCATGAATGAAGTAGCCTATGAAACAATCATTCTAAATCTAAGTGATAATGTGTTTAGACAAGTTCTTGATGAAGGATCTCCCTATGCCATTTGGATGAAGTTAGAATCTTTGTATCAGTTCAAAGATTTACCTAATACAACCTTTTTGAAAGAACGTTTTTTCACATACAAGATGGATGCATCAAAAACTTTTTCTGAAAATCTAGATGAATTAAGAAAAATCTCCTTAAAATTCAAGAATATTGGAGATAGAATTGGGGAAGAAAATGAGGCATTCATACTCTTGAATTCCATTGCCAGATAACTACAAAGATGTGAAAGTTGCTATCAAATATGGCAGGGAAAATGTTACCACTGGTTTCATCATTTCTGTTCTAAGAACCAGGGAACTCGAAATCAGTGTTCAGAAGAAAGAAAATGTCAATGGTGAAGGATTATTTTCTAAAGGGAAACCCGAGAACAGTGGGAAGGATAAAAAATCTTCACCTAATGATAAAGGGAAACAGAAATTGAAGTGTGGTTACTGCAAGAAAGTAGGGCATATAAAAAAGTACTGTTGGTTTCTGAAAAAGAAACAAAATCAGAAAGATAAAACATATCAGCAAGGAGAAGCAGTTGTTGGAGAGAATAATTTGACTTTTAGAGATGCTCTAGCAACCTCAAATGAGAAAGTAACTCAGAATACTGATGAAAGAGTTCAAGATTGGGTTCTAGACTTAGAATGTTCATTCCATATGACACCCTCTAAAGGCTGGTTCACAATCATGAAGGAGGATCTGTCCATATGGGTAATAACAATGCCTGTAAAATTATTGGCATTAGATCAATCTGTCTTAAAATGGAAGATGGATTAGAAAAGCTCATTAGAAGACATGTTCTTGCTCCAAAAAGGTGTTGGGGTTTACCCTAAATCTCATTGGGTCCAGTAGTTTGTAAACACCTGTATGAACAAAGATTATGTGATGTAATAATATTAGACATTTTCTTCATTACAGTATTTGATATATGAGATATTTTGTTGCATTAACCACAAACCAATAAATTAAGATCCCTGGTTATCGTTGTAACTTAAGCATGTATGTGATGACATACAAGTGGATCGTGCTTTAAGTGATAACCTAAATTGTTTGTAGTAGATGGATAAAGGAGGGAAACCTTATCCTGTTGATGCTACCCCACTTTGTAGATGTTACTGAAGGAACTCTTATCAGAGAGTACCTCTGAGCGGAAGCAAGATCGTTCCAAATTCATTGTGACAGAAACACCGCATTCACAATCAAACATATAAGTTATGCATTTAACAACAAATTACAACATGCTTTGAACTATTAAACAACAAAGGGACGAGAGACATACTAGTTGAAGAACTTTTCTTCTTTGAACTCTCGCTCTTATCAATCCAGCAAATCTCGTTGTCGCTGAGATCGTCAAGTCTATCTTCCACCAAATCTTGTTGTCGTCTACACCGAACGGACTTCTCACAAACAAGCAGCAAGGAGGATACAACCACTCGAAAAACCTCGATATTCTCATAGTGAAAACCCATAAGGTGTGGGCTCTGTTGGATTTGGTAGAGAGTAGGAAGGAACGAGCGTTTACCACAACCAAGCAAGTGGGAGAAATCTGAAGTCTATTATATAGACGGGTGCTTGATCGTTTAGCAAAAGGTGCACAATTGTGTAGTAAATGAGGTTGATCGTTTAGACGATCGTTTAGGTAAATCGTTCACCGCCTGCGATCGTTTAGCAAATATTATGCAATCGTTTAGGTAAAAAGTGCGTGTACACGATCATTTAGTAAATTTTGAGCTACCGTGTATGCTCTCATTTGCTAGGCGATGGACATGTACTAATTTGTGTAGTGATTAACCAATCTCTTGTAAAAGGAAAACTATTTTCATTTTATCCTTCAGTTACGAAAACTGAATGCAACCTCCCACTATCTCATTCGGTTACGGAGAAAAAACCGCCAACAATTATCTTATAATTGTTTAATCAAATAAATATAATCATATTGTATTTATAACCTATGGTTTAATATCACATCATATGCAACATATGAACCATATGAATTATAGTCTTTTTCTCCTCCACTAGATATAAATCATATTTATATCATTTTCCTCCAATTAATGTATCTCATACATCATGTCAACCATATCATATATAATTGACTAGTTCAATCATATCATATATAATCGAACTCCCTCTTGTCAATTTGAACACTTCAAACTGACCCAAAAATTGATTATCAACTAAAATCCATTGAGCTACCAATGGGACCTTATGGACCTATGCCTCAAAGCAACAATGGTACGTGAATAGCTGACTAAACTTTTTAGCCACAAGATCCACCATTCGTTAACTGTAAGGCATTCCACTAAAGACCGACAACTGCATTCTTCTCACCACATATATATTTCTGTGTCCATCAGATATAACCAATCAACAGTACAATAACCCTTCACAGATGCTCGTGAGTACGGCTAGGCCAATTTACCATTTTGCTCCTGTAGTTACATTTAACTCTTTAAGTACCACTAATCCCTCTAATGAACAATACAACATAGTCCTACTATATGTGGATACCTCTTAGGCAATGAGAAAGTGTGTGGCACCACATCATTCAAGCCCCGAAATTAGCCCTTAAGGGAGCAATCTATCTACTTACCCCTGCTTCGGAGAAAGAGTGAATTCCTTCTTGTGTAGCTGAGTTCCCAGCTCCCAAATCAGACGAATCCCCAAAATGGTAGGTTTGAGTTGACAATCTGGCCACTCGCTCCCATGCAAATCAAAGGACTACCGTCAAAGGCAGGAGTTCCCAACTCACTCAGGATTAAGGTCATGTTACCTATGGTTATCCTAGTGAAGTGAACTCTCTGTCATGAACAACGTTATATAACGAGACTATAACACTTCGTGGTTCGGTCTTATACAAACTCTTTGTATAAGACGCCCCTGCTCGCATGTCTCCAAATGAATGAATAGGATCAGACCATCTGTAGCAAGTCACAATACTTGTAACTATTCTACAAAATGGGTCGCATCCATAGCGTTACTAGGATAAGGTTTCCCTTCTATTTTCATATACTACAGACCATTTTAGTTATCAATTAAGAAATGATCCACCTATATATCTCTACATACATGCTTAACTTACAACGAAAACGAGGGATCTTAGTTTATTAGTTTGTGGTAAAGCAAATCAAACATCCAATGTTTCATAGACAATAGTGAAGAAAATATCATATATTATTACATTACAAGCGTTTGTTCAATACAATGTTTACAAACTACATGACCCAACGAGAGTTTAGGGCATCACCCCCAACAGTTACAAGTGTTGTAAAATACTACAAATGGTCTAATCGTGACCATTCATGTATTAGGCATGCGAGCGGAGATGCTATATACAAACGAGTTTATATAACGCCGTTCATGATAGAGACTTTCATTTCACCAGGATGACCATAGGTGATATGACTTTAATCCGTGTAGATTGGTTCTTGTTCAAGAAGATTGCTGAGGAGATTAGTGTTCGAGTGTAGATTCGTTCGTGTTGGTGAATGATCATGTAGTGAGTTCAAGGGAATGAGAAGAATAGTTCTTCAAGGGTAAGTTCTCTTAAACATTAGTATTTTCCTTTTGAAAGCATGTTGTAATTTAGAGTTTTGCATAACTATTAATGTTTGGTTGTAAATGTGTATGTTATGTCACAATGGGGTTTGCAACGATCTCATTTCCACTCATAGGTCTCTTTGCTAAGAGTTCTTTCAATCGGTATTAGAGCCAAGTTGTTCTGATAGTCCAAATTCCATTGATGAATCGAATTACATTTATGTCTTGGTGGGTTTTATGTAGTCTATAATACGTTTAAATGTTAAATGTTGGTGTGGATTTGAATCGATAGATGTTTTGGGATGGTTGCCTCTGTTGTTTAAAGCTTTCTTTACATTTCAAGTTCATTTGTAGGGCCCGTGCGTTTTTGGGCATAATGTAATGGCACCGAGTCTGTATTCAAAGAGTTTGAGTTTGTAAGAGTAGTTCATGAAGAAGCTTCAACGCATCAAGATACCCTTCTTATCGTGGAAGAAGGCCAAGAGTTGGTTGCGTCGTGTAGCCCGAGATAAACGATTGCTTAGCTTTAGCTACGCGATCGTGTAGAAAAGTTCTACACGATTGTGTAGTATTTGCTAAATAATCGCATGGCTGATGAATGATCGGGAAAAGTGTTTACTCGGTCGTGTTGCATTGGCAACCCGATCATGTAGAAATGAGGTAATCGATCGTTGAGGTTTTAATTCTCATCGCATGGTAGACACGCACATTAAATGATTGAGTTAGCCAACATGCTTCATCGTATAGTCCCTGGCTACTCGATCACTTGGTATACGATACTTGATGCTTGATTCGCAATCATTTAGATTATCATGTTTCACTGCATAGTTGTCGTCTACTCGATCATCTAGGCATGTGTTACTCGATGGGTGTTGCACGATTGTGTGACCTTCATACTTTATCGCATTGTCATAGGCACACGATCCATGCTATACGATTATTTATTCTCGTTTAACGTCACTAGAAGATCACACAGAGCTGCTATACGATCACTGAAATGAAGCTTCACCTGGTCGGTTCAAGACCTAGTTCACCTGTTTGAACCAGTTGGCTCGTTAAATTTGTAATAGATAGCTTTGGTTCTTTTCCCTTTTTTTAGACAAATCATCCTGGTCCATTGATTCTTGATGAATGTACATGTGATGTATGTTTATTTTTTTTATATGTCATAAAGTATTCTATATAGATTTTAAAGCCCACCATAGGTTATGCATTTGTCATGCATCATCTCTATATTGTAAGAGTTATAATATAGTAACTTGCATGACTAAATTACTTTAAAGCATGCTCATGAATCATATAATATAAGAGTTATATTTATGCATGCATTAAGCATATCCATGCATTATCTTTATATTATAAGTGTTATAGTATAAGGGTGTATGAAACAATGTATGCTTGGTTCATTATAGATTATATAAGAGTTATATATTAATGAATAACCATTGCATGAAGCATGACATATAGGTTAATTTATAAACGTTATAAATACCTAGTCTAGCTTAGCAATGTGAATGATTTTGGTTGTTTCTTTTATAAGAGTTATATTAGAAACTAGAACTAAAATTCATGCATGCAAACTTAGGTTTTATCAGGTTTTAAAAGAGTTTTAAAATTTGATGGAGATAGACCTACGATCACAATTCTAATGAGATTATAAATGTAAGTTTAATCTTTTAATCAGTTTAATAGGATTAAATTGACTAATAAAAGATTAAGTATGTACCAAATCTATTTATAAGGGACCTTTTATCTAAGGCGGGTTCTGTCTAGGCTGGGGTATTTAAGGTGACGAAAACAGAACACCCTTACCTGGGAATCTACTTGGAAAGGTGAATTAGATAGATTTGATACATGCATGCAAATTCAATGATAGTCTATTAAAGTGTTTAATGGGACTTGATTCGATCTTGTTTGATTATCAAAAGCAATAGTTGTTTTTGAGCAAATTAAACTCAAACTTAGATAAAATCAGTAACGAGTTGTCTAAGTTAATGAATCCCTAGGTAGAACATTCAGTGGGATATATGATACTTCACTTAAACCTCTACATGTTTCTTCCTAAAGCTCACAAATTAACTAGCAACAATTACAATTAAATGGCAAGTTTGGCCCGCTTTGTAAATGTTACAAGTGTTGTAAATGTTAAAGTTCACAATTATGATTAAATGGTATATGATACTTCATTTAAACTGCTACGAGTGTGGCCCGCTTTGTAAATGTTACAAGTGTTGTAAAGTACTACAAATGGTCTGATCCTGACCATTCATGTATTAGTCATGCGAGCAGGGATACTCTGCACAAAAGAGTTTGTATAAGACAGAACCATGAAATGTTTAGTCTCGTTATATAACGACATTCATGACAGAGACTTTCATTTCACTAAGATGACCATAGGCAACATGACCTTAATCCTGAGTAGGTTGGGAACTCCTGCCTATAAGAGCGGTTCTTTTATTTGTATAGGTGCGAGTGGCCAGATCACCGACTCAAACCTACCACTTTGGGGATTCGTCTAATTGAGGAGTTGGGAACTCAACTACACAAGACGGAATTCACTCATTCCTCGATTTAGAGGTAAGTAGATAAATTGCTCACTTAAGGGCTGATTCTGGGACTAGAATAATGTGATGCCACACCTTCTCTTGGCCCGAGAAGGATTTAATCATAGTAGGACTATGATGTATTGTTCATTAGAGAAATCAGTGGTACTTAAGGGGTTAGATGTAATTATAGGGGCAAAACGGTAAATTGGTCCGACTGTACTTACAAGCGATTTGTGAAGGGTCATCGTATTGTTGATTGGTTATATCTAATGGACATAGAAATATATCTGTAGCGCGAAGAGTGCAGCTGTTAGTCTTTAGTAGAATACCGACAGTTAACGGATGGTGGATATCTTGATTAAAGAGTTTAATCGTTTATTCACATACTGTTGGAGCTTCAAGCTACAGGTCCATAAGGTCCCCTTGGTAGCTTAATGAATTCATGTTGAAAATCAGTTTTTGGGTTAGTTTGAAGTGTTCAAATTAACAAGAGAAAATTTGATTATATATGATATAATTAAATTGTATCAATTATATGAGATATTTAATGTATTAGATACATTAATTGGAGGAATTATTATTAAATGTTATAAGGGAGAAAAAGAACTATGGTTTCTACATTGCATGAGATGTGATATTAAAACTATAGGTTATGAATATATTGATTATATTTGTAATTAATTCAATTGTGGGATAATTGGTTAGAGTTTTTTCTTCCATAACCAACTTAGTGGGAAGTTGTGATCAGTTATGGTTACCGATGGATAAAATGAAAATTGTTTTCATTTTTACACAATGCGATCATTACGAATTTGTGAATCGTGCGATCAAAATATATAGCTATACGATAGCTTGAGAGCATACACGATCATGTAACAATTTTTCTATACGATAGTCAATTATCTATAAACGATCGAGTAAACTGTCTATACGATAGACTAAAACTATTTCCCACTTATTCAATCGTCTACACGATCTGGAAAATTCCTCTTACCTTCTACTAAATCCTACAGAGTCTACAACTCCTGGATTCTCACACCGAGAATACCAAGGTAGCCTTCTGGTGGTGTCTTCTTTCTGTTCGAGGAACGAGTGTAGATTGGTTCTTGTTTGAGGAGATTGCTGAGGAGATTATTGTTCGAGTGTAGATTCGTTTGTGTTGGTGAACGATCGTGCAGTGAGTTCGAGGGAACGAGAAGAATAGTTCTTCAAGGGTAAGTTTGCTTGAACCTTAGTATTTCCCTTTTGAAAGCATGCTGTAATTTAGAGTTTTGCATAACTATTTCTGTTTGGTTGTAAATGTGTATATTTTGTCACAATAGGGTTTGAAACGATCTTGCTTCCGCTCACGGGTCTCTTTGTTAAGAGTTCATTCAAAAGGAACCTACTCTCATTAGGTATGTTGGATGCTATAGGGTGTGAATGTAAAGGCACAAAGGGCACTCTACAAATTCTAAAAGACTCCAAGGTTGTCTTGACTGGAAAGAAGAGAAATGATGTTTACATCATTAGCAATGTGGAGATGCCATACATTACCCTTGTGGCTACCTATGCAAGTCCTACAGAAGGAGAACTATAACATGAAAGGCTATCGCATATCAGTCAAAAGAGGCTACAAGTACTGTCTAAACAAGGCATACTATCTAAAAATGTTTATGAAGAATTAAAACTTTGTAAGCACTGCATTTTATACAAGGCTGTAAGACAGAGCTTCACTAAAGCCCAACATACAACTAAGGGAATACTTTACTACATACACTCTGATCTGTGGGGGCCTTCTCCAACTCCATCCTTGAGTGGATCAAGATATTTCTTAATCTTTACTGATGATTTTTTTATGAAAAGCTGGATATTTTTCTTAAAAACTAAAAATCTAGTCCTAGAAAAATTTAAAAAGTAGAAACTCATGATTGAAAAGCAATCTTCAAAAGAAATTAAATTCCTTAGAATTGATAATTGTTTGGAATTTTGCGGAGCAGAGTTTAACAAATTTTGTATAGAAAATGGTATCACTAGACACCAAATTGTGAGATACACCCGATAGTAAAATGGTGTTGTTGAAAGGTTAAACAGAACCATTATGGAACGTGTCAGATGCATTGTATTAGATGCTTTGTTATCTGAGAAATGGTGGGCAGAAGCAACCTCCTATATTGTCTTCACTTTAAATAAGTGTTCACATTTCTCTCTAAATTTCCTAACTCCAAAAGAGAAGTGGTCTAACCACCCTCCAAACCTAAATATGTTAAAGGTTTTTAGCAGTGTTGGTTATGTACACCAGTCCAAAGGGAAATTAAAGGCAATGGTTGTAAAATGTATGTTTGTTGGCTTTATTGAAGGAATCAAAGGCTACAGATTGTGGCACCCGGTTGAAAAGAGATATGTTCATAGTAGGAATGTAATCTTCAAGGAAGATGAAATGTTCATGCTCAAAGAAATCGGTTCAGAACAGGTCCCACAAGGTCAAAATACTACTAGTTTTGAGGTAGAGCTACTCTTAGAGAAAGAAGGTCTAGTGACTCAGGAAGATATTGAATATGAGTCATCTTCTCAAACATATGAGAAGAATGTATCAGAGGAAATCTCGGATACTAACAACCTACAAAACTATCAGCTGGCCAAAGACAGACAGAGAAGAACTATAACACCTCCCATGAGGTTTAATGAAGCTGTCTTTTCATATGGGAAGGCAGACTTTGCTTGTATAGCTGATGATAATGACATAGAACCTAGCACCTTTGAGGAAGCAATTAATGAGCCTAATGCTCATAGTTGGATTGAAGCTATGAAAGATGAAATGCGTTCACTAAATGTGAATGATACATGGACACTTAAATCTATTCCTAAAGGCTTCACATCTATACCCTCCAAGTGGATTTACAGATACAAGGAAAGGATACTAGGGGTTGAACAACCTAGGTTTAAAGCAAGGTTAGTGGCAAAGGGGTTTTCTCAAAAAGAGGGAATAGACTACACTGAGATTTTTTCTTCAGTAGTCAAATAAACTTCTATAAGAATGCTTCTATCCTTGGTGGTACAGAACAACCTAGAACTTGACCAGCTAGAAGTTAAAACAGATTTTCTACATGGTCAATTAACAGAAAAGAACTATATGAAATAGCCCCTTGGCTATATCAAATAGGGTGAAGAAGATCTAGTCTGTCAGCTAAAAAAATCCATATATGGATTAAAACAAGCTCCAAAATGCTGGTATTGGAGGTTTGATGAGTTTATATTGAGAATTGGATTCTTAAGAAGCAACTATGACAGTTGTGTTTACATCAATTCAAGTTCCTACAAAGAAAAAGTCTACTTACTTCTATATGTAGATGATAAGCTCCTTGTAGGGGGCTCTAAAAATGACTTGAATAAGGTCAAATCTATGTTGAAAAAGGAATTTGAAATGAAAGATTTGGGGGAATCAAAAAAGATTCTTGGAGTAGAAATTGTTAGAAACATAAAAGGGGATGAATTGTCCATTAGCTAGAACAATTACTGTGAGAAAATCCTAAAGAAATTCTATAAGGAAGGAACCAAATCAGTTACTACTTCAATAGCTCATCACTTCAAATTGTCATCAACTAATTCTCCTAAAGAAGATGATACAGAACATATAGACTATATGTCTAAAGTTCCTTATTCCCAAGCAGTGGGAAGCTTAATGTATCTAATGATTTCAATTGGACCTGACATAGCCTATGGAGTAAGCTTAGTTAGCCGTTATATGTCTAATCCTAGGAAAAGACATTGGGAAGCCACTAATTGGATTGTCAGATATCTAAATGGCACTAAAAAGGCTAGACTCATATACAAAAAGCATGATTCTTCTAATCTTACTCTTATTGGTTATGTGGATGCAGAGTATGCAGGTAATTTGGACAAGAGAATGTCCTTATCAGGTTACTTCTTCCTGTTGGGGCACAATTTATTAAGCTGGAAAGCCAATTTACAATCTGTTGTTGCACTTTCAACAATAGAAATTGAATTCATAGCCCTATCTAAAGCTGTTAAAGAAGCCCTATGGTTAAAAGGTCTTTTACACGATTTTGGCATAGAACAATATAGTATTTCTATCCTATGTGACAGCCAAGGCACTATTATCTATCAAAGAACTTACAATTCCACAATAGAACAAAACATATAGATATCAAATATCATTTTGTAAGAAGTCAAATTGAAGAGGGAAATATAAGAGTAGAGAAAGTCCATACCGAAGACAATGCTGCTGACATTCTGACGAAGCCAACATCTCAGCTCAAGCTCTTGAAATGTTTGGAGCTCATAGGCTTTATTGTATCTTAAAAAGGATAACAATCGTAAGAAGGGAGCAAATCAACTCTTACAGAAACTTTTAAGGTGGAAATTGTTGAAGACGGAAGCTAAATAATAATGTGAAGGCTCTATGTAAGCTGCTAAAAAATTAACAGATTTGTAACTAACTACATGCTCACATCTATATATAAAGCTCCATAAATCAAATCAAGAGCTAAGATTGTATATGAATTAAAAGAGAGTTGATGTATTTAGCTTTTTTTCTGTTGTTCCTTGAAGATTTCTGAAGAAATTTGTTCTCTCTTCACAGTGGATGTAGGCTTTAAAGCCAAACCACTATAAATCCATTTTCCCTTCATTTCCTTCTTCATCTTCTCCTACATGCAAAACATCTTCAGGTTTTCGTAAGCTATCTGAAAAATAATTAAAGAACACATAGATAGAAAGAGAGGAACAAAGGGTTTCAAGACATAATTGAGAAGACAGAATGAAAATCTGATTTCTGAATCACTTCTCAGCTCATTAACGTGCTTTCTGATTAATGCTACGTGGCCTCATATGCATCACAATTTTCTCAACTTTTAATTTGGATCAAGTTTAACTTGGGCCATTCTTGAAACATCAAAGGAAAGCCCATTAGTAGGGGACATCATTCTAAATTGGCTAAAAGGTAAGGATTGAAAGAGGTTTATGGTAAGAATTGGAAGTGTTTTGGTGGGTAGCAAGTTCCACTTGGGTCATCCAAGATAAATATTTTGAGTTGCTCCAACAAACTGAATTTGAGGGAAAAAGAATATTAAATTTTATTCTTATCCAACTTCTGTCGTAACCCTGTTTTTACTTAGATTTACTTTGAAAATTTTAATATTAAGTTTTGATTTATAAAAACTTTTATCTATCATTTTATAAGTAAATATTATCTTGTTGATAGTGGATATCCACGATTGAAAGGATATTTAGGCCGTTATAAAGACAAAAGATATGAACTTCTTGATTACTTTTCATTATATCAAATTTCCTTGATTATTAGTGAAAAACGCTACTTGATCTTTTGTCATCAAAATTTTTGTTGCATATTTTGGGTATATAGAACTTTGGTAGTGATTTATACTTGTTGAGTTCTAACAAAGGTTGTTATGACTACTATAAGTTGTTTGTGGCTTTTTGGGATATGGAGGAAAAGCTTATTATCTATGTTGGTTTCAGGAGCCAAATTGATGTTAACTCGTTTTTTTATGTAGGTGGATGAAATGATACATTCAATTGCAAAAAGATAAAAAAATAAAAGCTCAATTCCATGATGCTATAATTCTTAACACTTGATAAATTTGGTATTTTAAGACCGTTATATAGTTGCAAATTACATTTGATGTATTTCTTGTATTAATGGATATTAGTTTTAGTTTCTAATGTGAATTGATCACTAAATTTCAATAATAAAAGGAAGTTGTATTTAATGCATACATTATGAAATATTTCATGTGTCTATTTAGCTAAATACAAATGCTTGTAATGTAAATGGGTATAAGTTCGATGTTGTTTGGTATAACATAAGTTTAAACTATATATATATATATGATATAATAGCCTTCCTTTACAAAAAGATATATGATACAATAGTTTAAAAAAAGGTTATCATATGTCAAAGAAAACATTAAGAAAAGATTATTATATATTAAAGATAACATTGAGAGCAAGCTATTATATGTTAAAGATAATTTTAATGACTAATGCTATCGAATTTTTTCGTAGCCATATATATATGCTATATCTTCATACTCCATATTATCATCCATTATAGCTTTACCAAAGGCTATACAAAATTTCAGACTTTTAATAACATGGGTTGTCAGAATCTTTAAAAAATGCTATAAAAGGTCTTTTATAGTCTTTTTCATTAGCTATCGTAATTGTTATTTCTTGTAGTGCAAATAAGTTCTCTCTAGTCACAACTAGAAGCATACACAATATATATATATATATATATATATATATATATATATATATATATATCAAGGTTCACAATCTCGACAACAAACAAGAATAAACAAGAAGAAATTAGAAAGATCTCACTATAAATGGCAAACAACTTTTCATTGGAATTTGACTGCAAATAGCTCTAAACAAAATCTTCACCATCGAGATTGAAGACTCTCGTATCAAGGATATGCTACCAAAATTTGATTAAACTACGTACGATTGATCCCCAAATACCTGAAAACACTGATTGGATGAAGCTTTCTCCAAACTTTTCTCTTGTCGTTTCTTTTGAATTCTCTCAGTTTGCGTGCTTTTCACAAAAGTTAGCAGCTACAAGGTTATTTTAAAATAACCTACTTTTGCTAATGCCCATGTAATGGGCTGTATTTGTGGGCTTTCTCCATATTTGGGAAAACAACACAACAATATGCACAGAATCAGTCCCATACCATAATTTGCCAAGCTCAGATAAAGAAAAAATCCTTAAGAATAAACAACAAAAACAAAAAAAAAAAAAATCCAATAGGGAAAGGATAATGCATGGGACAACTCGTAAAACATGTCGAAAGACAAACTATAGATCATCTCAAAGGACAAGATGAGATAGGACGACTACCAGAACTTTCATGTCTAAGGCAAGCCACCACAACTTTATCAATTTATTTATTTATTATTGTGGGAGAAGATCAACTTTGTTATCTAAGCTATTTTAAAAATAATCGAGGGACAACCTTAAAAAGCATTGTCGAACAAGCCACTTTGAGTTTTGACTCAAACATCTCACACCCTTACCCTCTTCCTCGAGGAAAGGGAATTTAGACAATGCTTTATTAGCTAGGCAATTTTGAAAAACTAAGCCAAGGGTCCAACAAATGTTTCTAATTTTCTTTCGTTCCAATCATTGTAGTAGTGGAAAAAGATCAAATTATCGGCCTTTATGGAGTTAATAAGTACTTTATAATTATTCACTAAGCATTATTCCAATTCACCCATAAATTTTAAGTTACGAAAGAAAAAGCATTGTTAAATAATACATGGCCAACATGGGTCAATGTTGTCCATGACGTATTATACCGTATATGCATACATAAAGATTGGCTTTGTTTGGTGGTTTAGTTGGGTGAAATAACACATTGGGTCGATATATATTTAGAAATTAGTTATGTTGGTTATTTTTTGAAGGATCTCAAACTAAGAGTTAATTTCCCAGTGATTGGAACATAAATGATATACATTCTATACTAACAGTTATGCATATTAAACTCATCAACGGCATACTCAGAATACAATAAAACATAGAGAAAGGGGTTCATACCAGAGGAAGACGGTCTTCACATCCACAGCAGCGAAAAACTCCCACCGATCTACCAGCACCCGGTGGGTCTATCTATTGTTACTGCACGATCCGAACGTACACAAACAAGATCGTGGGGACAACACCACCACAAGGGAAATCAAGTATCCTCGGTGTCAAAAACCCAAAGAGTGGGCTCTGATGAGTTTGGTAGAGGACGGAGGAAAAGACTTCGTGTAGACGATAAGCGCACGCGAGAAGAACTCTGCTATCGTATAGTGGAGACGCTTATTGTATAGTAGAACTACACGATCGTTTAGGAAAAACTAGATGATCGTTTAGGAAAGTGGTATACGATCGTTTATGGAACACGTGAACTAGACGACCGTTTAGACGAATGAGATTCTATCGTATAGGCTTCCGCGATTACTCTTTCACGGTTTCTTTTTGGGCATGGGATATCAAATGCACGAACGAATTAATTCTCAAAATGAAAACGATTTTCATACTTTAACCCGCCGGTTACCTTAACCTTCGTAGCCCCATGTTCCCACGTTCAAACATGAATTAATTGGTTAATTATTAAATAATTAATCAATTAATTTAATTAATAAATATAATCATATTATATTTATATCCTATAGTTTGATATCATATATCTACTATAGTATTTTTTTTTCTCTACTTGATATAAATCATATTTATATCTAATTTCCTTCAAAATAATGTATCTCATACATTTAGCCAATTATATCATATATAATTAACCAGTCCAATTATATCATATATAATTGAACTTCCCCTTATCAATTTCATTTCAAATTAACCCAAACACTGGTTCTCGACTTTATCCAAGCTATCCAGATGACCTAATGGACCTATGACTCGAAGTTTCAATGGTACGTGAATAGCTGACTAAACTCTTTAGCCTCGAGATTCATCATCCGTTAACTGTTAGTGATTCCACTAAAGACCAACAGCTGAACTCTTCTTACCACAGATATATTTCTGTGTCCAATGGATATAACTAATCATGAGTACGATGACCCTTCACAAATGCTCATAAGTACAGCTAGGCCAATTTACCATTTTGCCCCTGGAGTTACATCTCACTCCTTAAGTACCAATGATTCCTCTAATGAACAATACAACATAGTCCAACTATGTGTGAACACCTCTCGGGCCAAGAGAAGGTGTGTGGCGCCACATCATTCAAGCCCCGGAATCAACCCTTAAGGGAGTCATCTATCTACTTACCCCTACCTCGAAGAATGAGTAAATTTCATCTTGTGTAGTTGAGTTCCTAGTTTCCAAATCAGACATATCCCCAAAATGGTAGGTTTGAATCGGCGACTTGGCCAGTCGCACCCATACAAATAAAAGAACCTCCCTCAATGGCAGGAGTTTTCAACTCACTCAGGATTGAAGTCATGTTACCTATGGTCATCCTAGTGAAGTGAAGTCTCTGTCATGAACGGTGTTATATAACGAGACATTAAAACTTTGTGGTCAGGTCTTATACAAACTCTTTGTATAGGACGCCCCCGCTCGCATGTCCCCAACACGAATGATCAAAATCAAACCATCTGTGGTAAGTCACAACACTTGTGACCATTCCACAAAGCGGGTCGCGTCCATAGCATTACCAGGATAAGGTGTCCCCCCTATATCCATATACTACAGCCCATTTTGGTTATCATTCAAAACATGATCCACTTATATGTCATCACATACATGCTTGAGTCACATACAAATAATCAGGGATTTTATGTTTATTGGTTTGTGGTAAAGCAAATAAAACAAGTAAATGAGCAAAACAACAAGAGGTGAAGTAAATATAATATATTAACAATCACAGGTGTTCATATATACTGTTTACAAACTACAGGACACAAGACTTTAGGGCATCAACCCCAACATATTTAGGACACATTTACCAATCCATAATGATAATTGGTATAATCGTAATGGAATTTCAATGATGGATCAATTGTAATGGACCAAAATTGCAAATGTAATTAGATTACTTTTTATCACATTTACTCAAAATTATGAATTTGTCACATTTATTATTATCATTACTGTTTAGGGTCAAACGTTAACGATAACAATAAAGGTGGCAGATTCATAATTCTCATGTTGTAACTGTTGGGAATGTCCTAAAACTCGCAGTTCGTAATCATGGAAACATATTCTATTTATGAATAAAGTATTGTTGAAGCATTTATTCAATGAAAGTTTTGTTGAAATTTCATTATGTAATAAAAAACCAATAAATGAATCCATGGCTATAGTATGAATACTAAAACTTTATATAGAGACATAAAAGATGATCAAGTTATAGTATATAGCCAAAAAGGTCTATAAGTATATGGATGAGATTGGGTACCTTGTTTTGGGAACACTATGGTTGCGGCCTACTTTGTATACTGATACAAACGACGTGATCCTGAAATCATTCATGTGGAGACATGCAAGTTGGGGCATCCTATGCAAAAAGAGTTTTGCATAAGACCGAACCACGAAATAGTCACTTTTTTCTTTTTAACAACCATTTACTATTAAAACTAATTATTTCAATTTGATAACCTAGAGTAACTTGATCTTAATCCTAAGTTAACTATGAACTCCTGTATATTCGGGACTATCCTTTGATTTGCATAGGTGAGAATAGTTCAAAAACACTACTCAACAACCTCCCATTTTGGGGATAAGACCAGATAGATAGCTAGGGATATAGTCTTGCAAGATGGAACTTGCGCCTACCCATTTTAGGGTTAGCAGATAGTTTATTCCCTTAAGTACTAATTCTTGGACTTGAACAAAGGGGCCCCACTGTCTCATGGCCGAGAGGAATGTGGTTTATTAGTTGGACTATAAATCATTTGTTCAATAGAGGATCAGTGGGAGTTTAAGGAGCAAGATGTATTTATAGGGGTAAAACGATAATTTTGACCCAGCTGTAAATATAAATGACCTGTGAAGGATCAACTTAATAATTATGGTCAAATCAAGTGGACAAAAACATAACTATAGTGGGGAGAATGCAACCATCGAGCTATAGTGGTATGTTTCGGTGGTTAACCATTGATTAATTTGGTTCAAAGAGTTTAGCCAATTAATCTCAAATCGTTGGACTCATGATCTGTAGGTCCATAAGCTCCCTCTACTAGCTCGTAAAATATTACACTTTGGATTAGAAAATTGAACAATTTTGAAGTGTTCAAATTTGGAATCAGGATTTGAATTTGAAATGTTTAAATTCAATTTAGGGTTTGGATAATTATATTCGATATAATTAAATGTTTTAATTTATTGAAATTAAACGTAAATTGGAGAGTTTAAAATATTTAAATATTGATCTAAATATAATTTACATGAATGAGGATTCATGTTTAAATTAGGTGTTTTATTAATTAATATGTGATATTAAATTATTAATTAATTAATTTTATTTAATGAATTAAATTAAAATTAATTTTTTTAAGAAATTAATTTTTTTTTTTTTTTGGAAAATTGAATTTCAAATTATATTTAATTTAATTTTAAATTAAATATAATAAAATTTGAGAAATTGGTTTTGAGTGGAAAAATCCCATATTAAGGGTTTTAGTGGGTTTTAGTGGAGTTTTCCACATTTTGACACCTTGCCCACTCCCTGCGGTGTTAATTGGCTGAATGTATGAGGACTTACATGTTTAAACTTGATAAATACTTCATTATTTAGATTTTTGAAGACCATGCATGCTGAAATTTGAAAATTTTCTGTAGAAAACTATAAACTCTCAAACTCTCTCCAATCCTTTATCCAATCTATCTCAATCTTGATTTTCCACCATTCAATCCAAGGTTGGGATAGTAGAGAAGACTCTCTTGGTAGTCTACTAGAGTTTTTGAGATCTAATTCGTGGAATTTAGCAAAGAGGAGAAGTGATTTTGTAAAGGTATGCTTTCATGAAACTGTCCTTTTGTAAAACTGTTTTTAGCATGTTTTTGTAACTCAAATTAAGTGTAATTAGAGTGATTAATGATTCTGTTTGCTCCCACTTTATGCTTATTTATCCTATCAATAACAGTAACAATAACGGTAACCATAATGATAAGGGTAAGGATATCAGTTAATGGGTCCCACATAATTTTGCAAACCAATCATCCTCTACTCCTCAATTGGATTACGTTCTTCGATTACAAACTTGAAAGTGGGCCCCACATTTTATTATGATTATGAAACACAAGTAAATAACAACATATGTAATCAAATAGAGCCTACTTTTTAAATTATCAATGATTTATTACATTTTCCATAGAATAAAAACATGACCTTAGTTCAACATGGAGTAGGGAATTGATGAAATCTTTGTCATCTTAGTCGAAGAAGTATATTTTAACCAGTTGAACTATATTCAAGTTGACATAGGTAAATGAATTTGTTGCGTGCTAATATATACATCAAATTGGAATTAGGAAAAAGGTGGAGGTTGGTTTTTATAAATCAAAAGGATATATATTAGAGTGGGAGGAACATGCACCAACATATGAGGGCCATCCAAGTTAGTTAAAGTTGTGACAAATAAGCAAACCATATAGTTTCTCCCCAACTTTAATTTGTATGATTGATTATCACTACGCATCCAACACCCCCCTTTTTCTATCTATAACCTAATAAACCCAATTATAGATTTAGATATTGAAACCAACACCACAATCATTAATCATTTACTTAATCAAAAAAAAAAAAACCCCCCAAAAAACAATATATATATATTATATACATTGAAATTACCAATCTTCTTATTAACAACTCCCATCTTCTCCAACTTCTCACATGCTTCAACGCCACGCCAAATTTTATTATAAAAAAAAAAAAAAAAGAAAAATCCCTTTTCCCTAACAACTTCCCCTTAAGAAACTTCATGTACACATATATATACACATACATAAATATTTTTATATATATACATACACACGTGTGCATGGTTTAGCTATAAAACATGGCCTTTCTTGTGTTAGGGTTTATGTAACTTCCTTTGCGATTCAAATATCAGAACTCAGAATTCATGGCGGATTGAAATTTGAAGAAGAAGAAGTTCTTTGGGTATAATTCTATTTATTTATTTTAATTTTTGTTTCCTTTTTGTTTACGTTTCTATGAGGGTAATGCGTCGGAAAGAAGGGTGTTTTTGTGATGCCAAAATGATTTGTGTGTTTTTTTTTCCTTTCAAAAGCATTTATCATTATTATATTTATATATTAAGTTTGATTTGTTTGATTAATTTGATTATGTGTTTTAATAGTTTCTTTTAAAAATAATATAATAAATTCATGTTATGAATTAATTGAAGTTCACATGGGTGATCTGGGTTAGTAAAGTTCTTTTTTAGTTTTCTTTTAATTAATGAATTTTCAATATGTATTTTCAAAAAAAGGAGATCGAGTCATTCCATCTTACTAATTGACATATTCTATATTTTGTTTCCATTACGCGAATTTTTTAATAGTTGTTTATTTCATTTCTCCATATAATTTATGAATAGTTAAAATTTCTTGTTTTTTCAAAGTTTAAATTTAGTCAATATCATATATTACATTTTTCTTTTTAGTTAACGTGAAAATTTCAACCTCTAAAGTCTTATTGTTTAATAATTATTTGATTTTTAGTTTTTAGATTTTTTTAAATTAATTTTATTTTTTTAAAAAAAAATTAATAATTTTTTATTTTTTTTTTTAAATTTAACTTGATTTTTGAAAATATCAATAAAAATAAATAACAAAATAAAAAATTTAGAGGTGAAAAAATATTTTTAAACTTAAATTTTAAAAATTAAAAATAAAAATTCAAATGGTTAGGGGTTACATTATTGTTACCATTTCTTCTATATTTGTACTTTTACTAATAGTGTTAATTGATTAGGATTTTCACGTGAGTAGAAGAGGTTAACCATATTTAATTAAATAATAAAAACCAAAGTTATTAAGTTAAAATTAGAGGACAAATATTTTCTTTTGAATGGAAGTACAATATTATTAAAATAAAAAAATTTAAGAGTAATTATTTTAAATGATAAAACTATAGAAACAGTAAAATATCATATTAATATTTTTTTTTTTTTGTTATATTTATAAATAAGTTATATACATTTTTTTTTTATTTGGAACTCAAAATTTAAATTCTAATTGAAGTTAAAAGAACTAAATTGAATTTAGAATTATAGAAAGCAGATTGAAATTAAGAACGGAATGATTTATTATTAATATAATTTTTGGGTATTAATTTAGTGTGAATAGAAGAAAGAAAGAGAGTTGCAATGGAAGAAGAGATGTGTCCGCCATTGCCGTTGAGTCTATCTTCAACAACCGAAGTGGAAGATTTCAGCCTAAATTTCGCTTCAATGTATCATTCAATTTTCCCTCCATTATTATCATCCTCCTCTGTTCCATCTTCTCTGTCATTCACTCCCTCCCCCTCCTCCGCCGACGACGACCACAACCACCACTCCACCACCGTCGCCACTTCCACCACTGACGACCTCCTTTTTCAGGCCCGCCTCATACTCCAACACCGTCACCTCCGTCACCGCCACGATCTCTGCCTCCGCCGCCTCCATCAAGTCGCTGAAGATGCTGATTATCTCCGGCGGGAGAATGCCCAGCTCCGGTTGGCCAATGCCGAGCTCGTTAAGGTTATTTCGTCGAAGTCGGTCGTTGACGATCTCATTTCAATTCCGAATTCCCATCTCCGGTCTCTGATTGGAGGCGACCAAAGTGGGGAAGAAATTGGTTATGATATAATCAGTCCGACGAGTGTGATTGGAAAATACAATGACCAGTTCGACGGAAGGAATAATCTCGGCCGGATCTCTCTTCCGAAGAGCATTTCCGTCCGCTCTCCTGCCGCCGCTTCAGTCAGCATCCAATCGGTAGGCTTCCTCAGCTTCTTCTTCTTCTTATTATTATTATTTTATTAATTGTTTTCCGTTGTTGGGACAATGAATTACTTGGAAAAAAGATAGGGATGTTTGGACCAACACTATTCTAATACTATACAAATATTATTCTATAGTCCCATTAGTTACAATCAACACTATTTTAAAATCTTCATGGCTAAAATATTTATTATTTGCTATCGTTTTTACTATTTTATATTTATTATTTTATTTATTTTAATTTTTACTATTTTACATTTATCATTTTTTTTTGTTCTTTGTTACACTATTTATTATTTCATTCTCAAACTAAAATAGTTTACACTTCAAATACATATTATTATAACCCAAACTATAATAATCTATACCCCAAACACAAATTATTATAACCAAAACTATAATAACCTAAGACTATAATAACCAATTCATTACCCCAAATGCCCCCTACAATGTCAATGTTCATGTTCCAATTTTACAAAAGTGACGAAGATATTTTTGAAAAACAATATTTTATTTTTTAAAAAAATTAAATTATAAATAAAAATGTTATACTTAAATTAAAATGTTTATTATTTATATTATATGTTCATGTCGGTAACATTTTGTTGTTCTTTTTTCTTACGTTTTGTTGGTTTTTATGATATTAATTTCAATGTCGATTCGTCATCATGTTTAAGGGTATCTGTGGTTTAAGCTGGGTTGAAACATTTTTTAGACTTAACCTAATTGTTTGAGTGGGAAATTTCTTCAGCCTAGATAATTCTTATTAAATAATGAATCCAATACAACCCAACCATTAAACATTTGAATTGAATTGGTTTGGATTACTCGTATCATTTATTTAAACTTTTGTTTTAAAAATAAGTAAAAGTTTTATTTAATTATTTTCATATATTTAATTAGGTTTAATAACTCAATTTCAATTTATATTATAAAATTTTTCTTTCCAAAGTATTAAAAAGTTATTTTTAGGAGTTGTTGGATAATAAATTAACCAAAAAAATGAAATAAAATAAAATAAAGGACTATTTTCAAATAAAGAAAAAATGAGCCAACTTATTTACAAATATAGCAAAATGTAACTATCAACCGCAATAGACATTTTTCGCAGTCTACCAACCTTTATCAGTGTTAGTAATAGATATCTATTGTAATCCACCGTGATCTATTACTGATAGATAGTGACATTTTACTATCTTTGAAAATATTTTCAACAGTTTTACCATTTATAATAATTACCCTAAAATAAAAATAAATATATGTAAAAATAATCCTATCCTAAGTAAAAACAACATAGTTTTTAAAATTAATAATAAGTTTGGATTGGTTCAATGAACCCATGAACCAATCTAATCTATAAAATTTTTATTTATTTGAACTCATTCCAACTCAATCGGTTGAATTGGATTGGATTGATTGGGTTTTTTCGGTTCATCAAGTTTTTTTTAACACCCCCACTTATGTGGTTGTGGAGCTCATAGACATTTTCTTCAATTATTTTTATTTTCGTCTTAAGATTTTATAACCCTCATAAGTACTAATCAATTTGATACATCTTGAGTCAACTTTTTCGACACTCACTTCTTAGTTTCAAATTAGCTCTAAAATTATTTAATCTAGTGTGTGTATATATATATATATATATATATATATTTGGAAAGAAGTTTAGATAAGTATTATTCTAGCTAGCAATTTAAATTCAAGGTTAGATGTGTCTCAATTTTATAATAGTATCAATGTAAAAATATCAATAAAAAGGTTAATATTAATCAGTTCTATTATAAAAAAGAAAAATTATTAAAATATTTAAATTAATAGATAAGTATTTCAAACTTAAAATATTCCAAGGGCTGCCGCTCGAAATTACAACCTGTATTCTTTTAAACCTGTATCTAAACACATTCTTTAAGCTTTGTAAAAAAAGCACTTAATAGGTATATATCTAAAATTTCAACTGGTGATTAATGCATACGCTTCTAATAGATTTGAAAACTCTTAGTTTTGTTAGGAGAATGAAGTAATTAAGATACCCTTTGGTAACCATTTTGTTTTTTGTTTTTTATTTTTAAAAATTAAATCTATTTTTTTCCTATTTTTTAGAATGATTTATATTTTTAAGTAAAATGGTTGAATTGTTAGTCAAATTCTAAAAACAAAAACAAATTTTTGGAAGTTACTTTTTTTAGGTTTTAAATTTTGGCTTAATTTTTTAAATCAGTGGTAAAAAAATCTATTGATAAAACATTAAATTTTTAATTTTGGTAAAAAGAAGTAGTTTTGAGGTGTAAGTAGTGTGAATAAACTTAATTTTCAAATATAAAAACAAAACAACAAATGATTACCAAAATAGGTATAAGTAACCAAAATTAAAATTTCAAAAACCATGGAAAGTTATAAGTAAAGTTAGATTTGATTATGGCAGCGTCCGGCAAGGACTCCAGTGAGCGATGGTGGGAGCAGAAAGAGAGAAGTGGAGGCGACAGAATGGGAGGTGTACAACCAAGGTATGACCAAGACGGAGCTTTGCAACAAATGGCAAGAAACCGGCGGCTGTCCTTACGGCGACCGTTGTCGATTTGCTCATGGACCTGAAGAGCTCCGACCGGTCATGAGACACCCACGTTACAAGACACAAATGTGTAGGATGGTCCTCGCCAGAGAGAAGTGTCCTTATGGTCATCGGTGTCATTTTCGCCATTCTCTTAGCGAACAATAAAAGACGATGGCGACTGACAACAACCACAACAACACAGACAGAAATCTACTTGAAGAAACGTAATAAAAGATCAGAATTCAATGATATTAGTACAAATAAAAGGGAAAAAAATTTACTTGCCTTTGCCTTTGTGTAGTGTATATAATAATGGCCTTATATATATATATTTGTTGTTGTTATTATTATTATTATTTTGATTTATTTGTGTAATGATTTAAATATTTTTTTCCCTCTTTGGAAATGAATATTATATATGATTCAAGTATTGAATTTGTACTGATATAGCAGAAATAACAAAAAGAATTATGTATGTAAAACTTCCGAATTTGTTATGAATAAGCTTTTGAATAATGGCTACGTGATGCTAATTTCTTATTTAAATTTCTTTTTATTTATGATAATGGATGAATTAACAATAATTAATTAAAAAGGTAAACACAAACTCATGATGAATAGGTCGAAGAGTAGACCAATCTCTTTTGATTAATATAACGAAGAGCAAATCAGGTAATAGGCTAATTTATGATTTTTTTTAAAAAAATACTTAGATGAATTCCCAGTATCACCTATCTTTGTGCGTTCCACAAAATTATCCAATCACAATTTGACATATGACAAATTCCTTTTATTTATATTTTTTGAATATTTTATTTATTTTTTTTATATGAGTGATGATAAATGATGCATAGAAATGTATGCATCTTGGGATACACTCAAATACTACCGATTCTTTTTTTTTATTAAGAAATTTAAAGTTCTTAATTTACAATATTACTTTATTTCTTTTGTTTTTCCCTTTGTATTTCAAGGAAACAATCTACTTGATGTTAGGTAAAATTTTTAATATTATATGAGCCGTTTGTTCAAGATTTTATAGATATCCGAGAATATAGTATATCTAAGAATAAGACGTTTGAGAATCAAAGATAACCGTGTTTGGTTAGGTATGGAAATGGAAATAAGATGTCTGATAATGTATTATCTTTTATGCGATTATAAAATATAAAATTAATCGAAATTAATTCCAATAATTAATTTTTGTTTGTTAATTTATTTTTATTACATTAAGTTATTAAATTAATTTTAAGTCATTAAAATTTAATTAAATTTACCCACTCACTCTCTAGTTTAATACATTTATACCAATTAAATTTTTTATATTGCATATTTATATTATCAATTTTTTATTTATAATATTGGTAATTAATTTAAATAATATATTTTCTTTCTTTTTCTTTTATGTAGTTTTGTTAATGGAAGAATTAATTAGCTAATTGTTTAATGTCAATTAAGGCTCTTATATATACAAAAGAAATTGATATAAACTAATTGATTTTAAATCATCAAATAATATTTTTAATTCTAAAAAATAACTATAATTATGATCAAAACTAGAAGCAGAAGCGTACAAGATTGTTTAATTGAAAAATTAACTTATTTTATTATTAGTTAATTAATTAAAAAATTATTAAATACTAATTAATAATTCTAATAAATAATTTATGATGACAAGATATATTACCAATAAAAAGAGATTTAAGGAAATATAATTATGGTTATTCATATTTTTCTAAAAAGATTATGATTTTCCATATTAATTCATAATAACAATTCTTGCCTTAGCATATCATTAATAAAATTAATTATATATTTCAATTATAAATCTAATTTAAACACATTTAAAAAAATTAATAAATTAAATAATATCGAGAAAGAAATAAAACAAATAAAATGAAAAGATAAAAAGTAACCAAAAGAGAAAAACCATTGGAAATTGAGAAAATTCACCTATTTGGGTGATTATGAAAAACCTCCATAGATGAGAATATGAAATGACTAGGAATAAGATATTCTCATCGTCGATGTTGAAAACTTGTAACAAACATGATGATAAAAAATATAATTTCTCATTTCCACCTCTCATTCTCATCAACTAAATGGGCCATTAAGGTTTTTAAAGAATTGTCTTACAGTTTCTTGGTAATAGTACTCCAAGGTAATATATTGAATCAAATAAAATACCCAGATGTTAAAAAATAACAACCATCTTAATCTTATTATTTTAATTTATATATCTTTTGAAACAATTAATTCAAGGTTAATTAACAGGTACTTTTTAGAATCAAATTTCAAAGTTAAAGGATAAAAAATAGCTTTTCAAACTTTAACGAGAAATAATTCGAACATTTCCTCTAAGTTAACGAGTATTTTGTATATATAATTTGACCTATAGCTAGGTTTAAATAATTTTATTTATTTATTTATTTGAAAGGAAAATTACCTTGTCAAGCTGCATTTTCCTTCTCTATATAAGGGTTTTGGCTCCAAATTCTAAAATTTCTGAATTCAGATTGTGTGCCAAATAAATTCAAATACACAAAGAAATTTGGAAATAATATATTAGTATAAAATTAAACGTTTTTGAAAAATTTACTAAATATGACTCCACAACCAACATTTAGAAGACAAAAAATTTACAATTAGCTCTAAAATTAGGACAATTTTGTAATGTTTAATTGAGCTTCCAACACATGTTTTTTTTTTTTTTTAACTAACAAAGTCTTAGAGTATGAGAATTCGAACCTCTCCCTACAACAGAAGGAGTACACGTCAAATACTGCATGCAGAGTTAGTTCACTTTTATCGAGTCTTAGACATCTTTTAAACATTTGTTTGATAATGTCTATTGTTGATACATAATTCTAACTCAAAGCGATTTAGTTTACGAGTGTGCACATGTGCCTATAAAACAAAATCCAAACAATGGTGTGGTGCTCGATCCAATGTAACATACTTCTATGCTTAAAGTTAGTACTGAGTAGGGATTGATATCGAGCAAAGTATATTATGGTGATATTGCATTCATCTTGTGATTTGGAGTGTCCTTTTATTTACACCTTCGAAGAGTTGATATTACCTTGATGTCGGTACATAGTCTATTTGCTTGTGTCAACGGGGAGAATAATGCCAAAGTCAATTGCTTGACTTGACTTACAACAGGAGTTTATTACCTCTTTTGGGGGGTCAGAGCGCTTCTCAACTTAGCCATCGAATCTTGGGAACTATTCTTTTCTCTTTTAACACATGAACTTGTCAAGCCTCGCATGGACTTGCAATAAAGGGACTTTTCTTTATTTATTATTCTTTGGCCTAATTTAACTCATAACATATGTAGTAAAAACCTATGGCTTCAATTTAATATCAATATCAATGTTGAAATATATATCTAAAGAATAAAAGAAACCCAACATTTCACCTCTTTCTAGGTAAATTATTATTGCACACAAACCGAACCAACTTTCTCTGCTACATCAAGCCTTTACATTGATGTATGTTTGTGTTCTTTGTTTCTCCTAATAATTATTGTTTGTTATTTGTAAGATTGATTCATACATAATGAGCCATCGTCGGGTATTATTTTAAGATTGTCTTTCTATAAACTTGTTGGCAAGATGTTGCTTCGTTTTAATATTATTATTATTATTATTAAATTTGAAGTTAATAGCACAGTTCAAAATTGATTTATTAAAATTGAAACCAATTCAACTCAATTCCAAACAACTTGAATAAAATAATGAGGGAAGACGATAAAACTTTACCTCTTCAACCATTTCAGGCTCAAACCACCAACCCAAATAGACAAAAGAAAGAAGAATTGGTACATCCATAATCTATATATATATATATATATATATATATATATAATATCAACAATTAAGAGAAAACATACTTAGAAAGGAAGAGAAAGATTCAAAAGTTGGAAAGAAAGAATGGGTGTTCACCTGGTTTTCATCTTTCTATAGGAAAGACTTTAAATTCATTACTATATTTCAAAAGCAAAAAGTAAGACCCGTTTGGTAATGATTTAGTTTTTAGTTTTGTTTTTTAAAAATTAAGTTTATAGATACTACTTCCACTTCTATATTTCTTCATTTGTTATATACTTTTTATCTATGGTTTAAAAAGCTAAGCCAAATTTTGAAAACTAAAAAAATAGCTTTTAATTTTTTTTTGAAATTTGAGTAAGAATTCAACCATTATACTAAAAAAATATGTAAATTATTGTAATAAATAGGAAGGAAATAGGCTTAATTTTGAAAAACAAAAAACAAAATGGTTACTAAACAGAGAATAAGTTTTCAAAACTATTTTTGAATACTTTTTAAAAATAAATAGTTATAAAACAAAACTTAAAATGAGACGAAAGGCGACGACAGAAGTATAGAGAGCACAAAGAGTGAGATGCGAATAGCGATATGCATTTCATCATCTGTGCTCTCTATCTTCTGTCAGCAGCATAGCTATCACTGTATTACCTTTATGTTTTTTATTTCCCAATCGTAGAGGAGATAGAGAAAGATAAGAAGATGGTTTAATTTGTAAAGATGAATGGCATGGAGGGATGGTTTACCAAAGTTGAATAATGTCTCAATTTATAGGGAAGTCTGTGGCTTTGGGGTCTTCCATTCGTAGCCGTAAAAACCTTTTGAATTGAATGAATAAAGTGTGGAATACCCACTTTTTAAATCATGATATTCTCCTCACATTTTTTCCTCCCTCTTTTTTATGCCCTTTCCAACCACTTCTTGGTTAATTCACAAATATTTCAAGACATTCGAATTAATTTTGATTGGAAAAGTTCTCATTAAGTTTACGATTCTCTTCTTTATTCTTTTTCCTTTTTTTTTTTTTTTTTTTTTTTTTTTTTTTTTTTTTTTACGTTTAAGTTCCTCTCACTTTTCGATTCATAATAATCTTTATTTTTGTAGACATATCGGTTCGATATTTCATCCTATTTGATTATGTGAAAGATATACAAACCTTTTGATTGTTGGATGATATCAAATCTGTGACTTTAACCTTTACTTTTACAGATGTGTATCAATTCAATATTTCATTTTATTTGATTGATTTGCACCACAAATAGTATATGTGTTGATGTCGAAATTTGGATAGGGAAAATGCACTAGGTAATTTTGTAAGTTAGAGAGGACAGAACTTATAAAACAACGAAAAAGGGCTCCAAGCCAAAGTAGAGGATGAAGAGCCATAGAATGAAAAAAAAAGGTTTGAAATTCAAATTTTAGATTAAGATGAAGTTCAAGTTTCAATTATGGTTAAAGTTATAATAATGTATCTATAAGAAGAATAACTTGGAGTTTACGACCTTTTCTTCTTAAAATTAGGATGAGATGAATTTTCCTTATCCTACCCAAGTTAGGATTAAATCTGCCTAGATCAATGATCAGTTGGTCTTAGACTTTTGAGTCTAAGTCCAACTTTTTTCTTCCAACTTTTAGCATATTTGATCAAGTCCAATTTCGTCTACAACAACTCGTTTTAGATGGTGTGTCATACAAAATTAGTGATTTTAACCATGTTTGATTATATGTTTGGTTACATAGAGATTAAATTAACAAATTTGGTATGTGATAGTGATATGAAATGGATGAAAGTGGTAAAGAGGATGGATGGGGTTTATGATTAAGAGGAATGGGTAGCCCAAGTTGAGAAGAAGCATGGAGAAGGGAACAACAATTGAAAATCCCCCACCAAAAGAAGTAAAAAGATTGGCCAAAATGGCCAATACTGGGTGATACTTGCTTTAAGTGTGCTCTTCATTTCAAGTGTCAACAATGCGGGAACCAAAAAAAGCTGAATTAAGAGTGCAAACATCTTATGCCACACGGTCAAACATAAAAGTTTTATATTCCAAATTTAATCTTGTGACAATGTTTCAAATTATATTTCAAGTTTGTATATTTCAACCTGCTTTATAACTATTTTATTCTTTTTATCTAATTAACATCCTTTTAACTTTTCAAAAGTTACTTAGTCCTTAAATTCATTCAATATATTATTAAATATATTAATGATGTATTGAATAGATAGACCTAAAACCTATGAAACATTGATACAGATATGGCTACACGATACGGATACGATTGAATACAACGATTCCTCAATTTCTAAAAAACTAAGATACGGATACGTTGAAGGATACGTCATTTTTTATATATTATTTTAATATATATTTCTAAAAAATGAAAATATTGATACATTGAAGATACATTTTCTCTTGTTTAAAAAAATAGGTTGCCTAGTTTTAGATTGAAAAAAATTAGATGAGTTGTTTGTCTTTTTTCTTTAAAAAAAATAAGCATAAAAATAGATATATCAAATTGCTAGTCGATACGTATCTGAGAAGTATCTGGATTCTTTGTCTCACATGAAGTATTTGTGTTTCATACCCAAAAACCCAATCATTTGTGTAGGCCCATAATAAATTTGAGTCCCCACTTAGCCTTTCATTTTGAATAATTGCAATGGATAAGATTTTTAGACATTTTATTAAGTATATAATAATATTTAAAAAATATTGTAAATATAGTCAAATTGTTCCATTATCCTAATTAAAATTTTTTGGGATTATTCCTCTTATACCCTTGGGTACAAAGCAAATCTTCAAGCACATTTTTCTCTCACTCTCGAATTTTCCAATTTGATTCTGCCCTCCGTACCTCTCGATTTCTTCATCATCGATCTTCCATCTTGATTTCTCAATATTGATTTCATCATCGCCAATAAATGTACAAGAGAGAGAAAGGAAAATGAAATACCTTAATAAAAATATAAATACTTATGGAATTGAGTTATTAAACACTAAATTATAAATACTATTAAAGTCCGTAGGCCAAATATGGATAAAAGAAAAAATATGGTTGTATAGAAAATATTTAGAAAAATACGGTATTTTGCAGTATATCACCATTCCTAACGTAACTTCTTTGTTTAAGATAAAAAATATTGAAAAAATTTAAATAAAAAATGGAAATTATTTCATATGGTAAAACTATTGAAATATTTACAAGATATAGTAAAATTTTAGAATTATCAATGATAGACACTGATAGAAGTCAATCAATATCTATCAATGTCTATCATTAATTGTTCTAAAATTTTGCTATATTTTGTAAATATTTTAATTTATTTTTCTATGTTTGAAAATAGTCCAAAGTACATCTCTCTTTTTTTTTCAAAAAAAAAAAAAAAACCACCTTCCTTAATTATCCGCCGCCTCCCTTAATTTCTTTTTATTAGTTTTTTTTTTAAAAAAAAAAATCTTATATATATTTATGTTCCATTAGGTTTATGCGTGGGTCAATTAGATAAATAAGGTTCTTTTAGGATTTTTTTTTTTAGGAAAACAATTTAGGGAAATATAGTGGTTTTGAAACTATTTAAAAATCTATGGTTGTTTTAGAGATTTCGAGGCGGGGATTTTGTTCAAAATATTTTGTCGAGGGTTCAACCCTCGACCTGTCGAAAATTAAAGAAGAGATCGAGAGTTTGACCCTCGACCTAAAGGAAATTGAGAAGAGGACGAGGGTTCAACCCTCGACCTATCAAAAATTAAAGAAAAGATCGAGGGTTTGACCCTTGACCTAAAGAAAATTGAGAAGAGGACGAGGGTTCAACCCTCGACCTGTCGAAAACTAAAGAAGATCTATAAGGGAAGAGGAGAAATTTTCCTCGACCTCTAGAAAATTATAGAACAAACCCTCGACCTAAAGAAAATTAAAGAATCGTTTAGTAATTATATACACGATCGCACACGATTGTTTAGTAAAATTACTATGCGATTGTTTAGTAATTCTTTATTAATGTAACAATAGGTGCAAACTTCCAGAAAGAACAAGTGAACGATGAACAACTTCTTTATTAGACGCTAAACGATCGTTTACAATCTCTCCACGATCGCTCAGTACGACTAAACGATCGCTTACTAAATCCTCTGCGATCGGCCACAAACTCCTACATGATCGCTTAACTATTACTATTACACGATCGCCTTCTCAGAACCTATACGATCGCATACCTTTTACTATACGATCGTATACCACATGCTACATGATCGCCAAGCTTTACTACACGATCGCCTAGTGGAAGTAGACGATGAGCGGCACGCTGCGATGCCCTCTCTGCAACAGTGTCTTCCGAACTCCCACTCTCGAGAGCTCTCTTTCCTCACTACACAATCGCCCACAAACTCCTAAACGATCGCTTAGTTATTACAATTAGACGATCGTCTTCTTAAAACCTATACGATCGTGTACCTTTTACTATACGATCGTGTACCAAGTGATATACGATTGCTAAGCTTTACTACACGATGCTGAGCTACTACACGCTCGCCTAGTGGAAGTACACGATGAGCGGCACGCTGCAATGGCCTCTAGAGAGCTCTCTTTCCTCACTACAGAATCGCCTACAAACTCCTACACGATCGCTTAGCTATTACAATTAGACGATCGCCTTCTTAAAACCTATACGATCGCCTACCTTTTACTATATGATCGTGTACCAAGTGCTACACAATCGCTAAGCTTTACTACACGATCGCTGAGCTATACTACACGATCGCCTAGTGAAAATACACGATGAGTGGTACGCAACGATGGTCTCTCGAGAGCTCTCTTTTCCTACTACACGATCGCTCACAAACTCCTACACGATCGTTTAGCTATTACAATTAGACGATCGCCTTCTCAAAACCTATACGATCGCCTACCTTTTACTATACCTTCATGTATCAAGTGCTACACGATAGCTAAGCTTTACTACACGATCGCTGAGCTACACTAAACGCTCGCATAGTGAAGTACACGATGAGCGGCATGCTGCGATGGCCTCTCGAAAGCTCTCTTTCTTCACTAACAATCGCCTACAAACTCCTACATGTTCACTTAGGTATTACAATTAGACAATCGCCTTCTCAAAACCTATACGATCGCATACCTTTTACTATACGATCGTATACCAAATGCTACAAGATCGCTAAACTTTACTACAAGATCGCATAGTGGAAGTACACGATGAGCAACACGCTGCGATGGTCTCTTAAGAGCTCTCTTTCCTCACTACACGATCACCCACAAACTTCTATACGATCGTTTAGCTATTACAAATAGATGATGGCCTTCTCAAAACCTATACGATCGCCTACCTTTTACTATACGATCGTGTACCAAGTACTACAGGATCACTAAGCTTTACTACACGATCGTTGAGCTATACTACACGCTCGCCTAGTGGAAGTACACAATGAGCAGCACGCTGCGATGGCCTCTCGAGAGCTCTCTTTCCTCACTATACGATCGCCCACAAACTCCTTCATGATCACTTAGCTATTACAATTGGACGATCGTCTTCTAAAAACCTATATGATCGCCTACCTTTTACTATACGATCGTATACCAAATGCTACATGCTCCCTAAGCTTTACTACATGATCACATAGTGGAAGTACACGATGAGCGGCACGCTGCGATGGCCTTTCGAGAGCTTTCTTTCCCTACTACACGATCGCCCACAAACTTCTACACGATCGCTTAACTATTATAATTAGACGATCGCCTTCTCAAAACCTATACGTTCGCCTACCTTTTACTATATGATCATATACCAAATACTACACGATCGCTAAGCTTTACTACACGATCGCATAATTGAAGTACACGATGAGCGACACACTGCGATGGCCTCTCGAGAGCTCTCTTTCCTTACTACACGATCAACCACAAACTCCTACATGATCGATTAGCTATTACAATTAAACAATCACCTTCTCAAAACCCATACGATCGCCTACCTTTATACGATCGTATACCAAATGCTACACGATTGCTAAGCTTTACTACATGATCGCATAGTTGAAGTACACAATGAGTGGTACGCTGCGATGACTTCTCGAGAGCTCTCTTTCCTCACTATATGATCGTCAACAAACTCCTACACCATCGCTTAGCTAAGAATCTGAATCTCTGCAGCTGTCAGCGTCTCGTCCCATCCCATCCATATTATTTTCCCAACACCGGACCCATGGGTTGAGTTTTGAAAACTCGACCTTTTAGCTTATAACCCCTACCGTCTTTTCTCATTTTCTCATACTGCTTTCTCATTTTCTCACACTGTTTTCGTTCCCTCATTCTCCTCACTGCCTTCGACCTTTAAGATCAGCCTCTCATTTTCTCCCCACTGCCTTCGTTCTCTCATTCTCACTGTTTTCAGCCTCTCATTTTCTCACATTTTCTCACTGCCTTCAGCAAATCTTCTTCTTCTCCCACATTCGTCCATTAAATTTTGAGGTTTGTACCTTTTACTATACAAAATTTCATTTTTTTTTAAAGAACTATACATTTTGTTCCTATTCTCATACTATTATATTTTTTTTATAGTTTTTGTTGCTATTTGGAAAACAAAGAACAAAAAAGGTAAGTTAAATTTGTGAGTTTATTATTTATTTATTACTAGTTTTATTATATTTAGTAGATCTATCATGTTGAATTCAATAATATTTACATATTGATGTTAATAGTTCTTTCTCTATTAGTGTTTATCTTAGTAGTTGTTATTAGTGTTAATCTTATAGTTGGGATGTTATACCAACATGTTAATCTTATTTATATTTTGTTTGTTTTTGTTTATATTTAAATATAGTTTATTGTTATGTTTCTTATGATAACATTCGTCCATTAAATTGTGAAGTTCGTATCTTTAGTATTTTTAGTTTAATACAAAATTATTATGATTTTTTGAAATATATTTCTTATGATATTTGATTTTTCTAGTATTGACTTTGAAAATATAGTTTAAAATAGTTTGTAAAAGTTTAATTTAATTTAATTTTTTATTTTGTATTAAATTTGAAAAAATAGTTTTAAAAAGTTTACCTCATTGTAATGTTTAAAAAGTTGATGTTTATAGCTTAAAAACTTTAATATTTTTAGTTTAATACAAAATTATTGTGATTTTTTTGTATAAATTTCTTATGATATTTGAAAAGTTTAATGTGTTGTTATGTTTAAAAATAGTTATAAAAAGTTTAATTTATTGTTATGTTTAAAAAGTTGATGTTCATAAAACTTAAAAAGTTGATGTTTATAAATAAAAAAGTTTAATATTTTTAGTTTAATACAAAGTTTAATATTTTTTACCCACAAACTTCTTATATTTCCTATATATATTTCTTATTGTGATTTTTTATTATGGTATGTTTTTATTTAAGTTTGATAATTAGTAGAATAATTAGTAATGTATTGTTTATCTTTTTTTTTTTTAGAAAATGGCAGGCAAATGCTTGGAATTTTTGTTGTTTACAAATGATAATATGATTGATGGTATTGATGGAGTTGACTATGACCAACTATCAAGTGGGAGTTTTAGCATAAATGTGAACAATGAAATTGTATTTGAACAATTCATTGAAATGGTTGGGATGTCACTTAGTGTAGATATGGGAACAAATCAGATAGAAATAATATATAGACATTCTAACCTACAACCATGTGGATCAATAAGGTTTATGTCATTCCCTATTTCAATTTTTTTTTATTGTATATTCAATTTTTTTTAATTATAATTTATAAATTTGTACATTATTCTTTTAATTAAGTTGTACATTGTTCTTTTAATTAAGTTGTACATTATTTAATTAAGTTAATTAAGTTGTACATTATTCTTCTAATTGAGAAATAAATATTTTTTTCTTTCAGATCATGGCTTTAAACCTAGGACCAGTTGATTCCGATGTTTTGTACGACCAGTCCATTCATCGATCATCTGTTGTATGGCGAGATCGTACGGAGAAATATCTTGCAGGCATCGAGAGGCAGTTCTCCAGCGCACTATCCCCACTCCACCCTCGAATACTATTGCTATTGCGCATATCTGGATTCTATGGGGTTACCAGATTGAGATTTATTCAGTTGGACTGACAACTGATCATAGCCTTGGTCGAGAGATGGAGGCATGAGACGCATACATTTCATATGTCTGTTGGAGAGTGCACTATCACTCTACAAGACATAGAAGTGTTGTTGGGTTACCTGTTGACGGTGAGCCAGTCACCAGAGTGATGTACGATGACTGATCACAAGTTTGTCAACTGTACCTCAGTATAACCCCACCTGCTGACAAAATTAAAGGATCGAGGTTAAGTTTGATATAGTTAGAAACACAATTCCGTGAGCTCGCAAATGATGCATACGAGGAAATCATCATAAGATATGTGCGAGCATATATACTATAAATGATGGGTGGAAGTCTGTTTTCCAACAAATCATGTCATTCTGTTGACTTGATGTTCCTGCCATTAGTAGCTAACCTCTATGATGCGGTGCGGTATTCGTGGGGTGGAGCATGTTTGGCATGGTTGTATAGACAACTATGCAAAACAACAAGACCTGAGGTTTATGAGATAGCTGGACCTCTCATACTTTTGCAACTATGGGCTTGGGAGCGATTTCCAACAATGGCTCCACAGCTACAATATGTTAATGACGCTCAGTTAGTTGAACGAGCCTACGGTTCTCGGTATGTTATTTTAATTCAATTTAATTTTTATATCACTGATCTAGTTAATTTAGATTATAAATTATCAATTAAAAAATTTAGGTGGGGAGACAAATTTTGTATGACTAGAACGACCACACATGTAGTTAACCAGTACAGATACATGTTTGATCTGCTTCAACTTGATCAGGTACATTACACTGAACTTAATTGATTATTTTATACAGATTTTTATTGTATTTGTCTTTAATGTTCTCCAATATAATATTTTGTGTTTCAGGTTATTTGGGAGCCATACAAAATTATTATGCATACTTTGCCCAATTTCTGTACGAATGGTCAAAACATATGGCGGACGATGAGTCCTCTCATATGTTTTCACATTGGTGAGTGGCATCTTCCTGACAAGGTGATGAGACAATTCAGTTTTCAGCAGGATATCCCATCGCCTTGTAATACTGAACCCTTACTGCATGATATCGACTTAAGAACTGTAAATTGGTTCGAAAAAGTTGCACATTTGATAGTAAGATGGCACTATCGTGCAAGGTTTATTGCAGTGGGGGTTTCTGTTGAACAGTTTGACAGGGATGTCACTCAAGACTACATTCATTGGTATAATAATATCACAAGGCGCTACGTCACTCGTCTGGGAGCAGCTGTGGGTCATCTGGTATATGAATGAATATTATCCAATTATTTTTAATTTAAATTTATTTCATAATTCATAGAGATCGAACAACAGTAGACTCCGTGATGTTGCAAATGATCCAAACCAGGTTCTTGCTAAATATAGTGACAACCGAAGCTATATGGAGGAGATACATTATATGTACGATATACATATTATTCCTCCACCAACTCCTAGACGTAGAGGACCTGTACGGGAAGAGGATAAATTTGATGAGGTTGCCCATAATGTGGAAGAGTTGCCCCATGTGATGTCAACGTAGAGTCAAACTGATTATGTTAGTCCGATGATGATGATGCCAGCATTTGCTTCAAGACATTATGACTCAGAAGCTGGTCCTTCGTCTTCATACGTGCATGGACATGGTCGGGGTCGTGGAGAGCATAATGAATATTTATATCATGAAGCGCCTGCAAAGGTACCAGAGCAACATCAAGAAGAACCAGAGCAACCTCAAATTTGAAGTCGACGACGACAACCAGCTCGAAATCGACGACATCCGTCTTGTGGGACACAATGATTTTTGTAATTATTTTTATATAAATGAGATATTTTAATTTACATATTTTTATTTTTATGAGATATTATTTTTTTTAATTTGTTCTTTTTAGAGTTTAAATAAAATAATAAAATAATAAATTTTTTTTATAAAATGGAATTTTTTTTTTTAAAAAAAAACAAAGGTCGAATGTTGAAAATTCGACCTAGGTGGATTGAATTTTCAACACTCAATGTTTAAATTATTAAAAAAAAAAAAAAAGTAAAGGTCAAGTGTTGAAAATTCAACCTAGGTAGGTTGAATTTTCAACCCTCGACCTATTAAAAAAAAAAAACAACAACAATATTTTTCTAAATAGTTTCAAAAGTACAATATTTTTATAAATTATTTTCAAAACTACCATATTATTTTAATTTTTTCCTTTTAGAAAAGTATTAAAAAAAAAAAGATTGTTTTGAGTAAACTTAGAAAAAGAGATTGAAATTTTGTCTTTATTGGAATGTGTTTTTTTAGGAACGCATTTCACTTTTTTTATTATTAATTTAATAATTTTCTATTGTCATTATGTTGCCATGATGTCACTTTTCTTCTTGGTCTTCTTTCATTTGATGTGGGCGTCCATGCCTCTCTCTTCCTTTCTTTCATTTTTTTTTTTAATATTCCAATGCTATGCTCAATAAACAATTTTAGTTATAAGTTTTTGTATTTTTTTTAATTAAAAAATCATGTAAATTTGTTTACAATGTTTTTTATGAAAATACATCAATAGTTGTGTTCAAGTGTTATTAATTTTTAATTTTTAAAATTCATCAATACTTTTAATTTAATTTTTTTAAAAAAAAACTTTATTGACAGTTTTTTTGTCAAAATATTATTTTTAAATAAAAAACTCATTAGCAATTATTAATATTTAAACAATTATTTTAAATGAATTTTTGGTATAAAAACTACTATAACCTTACCACTATGTTATTTTCTAAAATATATATATATAATTTATATAAATTATGGTTAACATTAAAAACTAAAATTAGTAATAAGGTTTCTAACTTTTTATGATGAAAGCACATGATGTCATGTTTCGTTGTTTAGATATTAAAGAATTTGAATTGGATGCTTAGTGTGGAAAAAGGTTGAGTTTAAGAGAAGGGACATGGAATTTGGATTTATAGGTTAGAGATGTCCAATTTTTCTACGGGGATGGGCTCCGCGGGAATCCCCAATTAGGCGGGGAATGGGAGAGGGAGTGGGAGAAAAAAATTGTCCGCCCCGATTAGCTTCTACATATTTATTTATTATAGTTAACTAATGTTATGTTATTATTATATAAATATTACATTTAAATTTTAAATTTGATTATTTATTGGCAAAAATAATGAATATGTTTAAATTGAATATTTAAAAAATTATATATATATATATATATATAAATAAATAATTTGATTTATATTTATTTCTTTTTACTAAAAAAAATTAATTAACTTTTTTAGGCCAAAGTAATTTATCTTTAAATTCAAATTGTCATGTAAAACTAACCAAATAAATAATTTAGTAATAAATTTAATTATTTGATTAAAATTTTCTCGATTTAAATTAATTGGCTTTTTACAAAAAAAAAAAAAGTAATGAAGAAAAATTCCCCTCGAGAAACCCGATCCCCACTAATTCCGACGGGAATCTTCACTCTGATCCTCGTGGGAAGCGGAGATGGGGATGGGGAATGAAATGGGGAGCGAGGATGAGGATGGGGGATGGCTGATGACGGGTAGAAATGCACATCATTATATGCCTTTTATTTAAAATTATGAGGGCTGTTAAGTAAAAAATGCAGCGATTATACTTAGAATTCATGAGAAAATGAGTTTGCGTCTATCGGCATTAAGAATCTCGGCTAATTCACTATTATATGTTATTATGCGTTCAATTATTTATTTTTGTAGCAACTACAGAAATCGATCGCATACGCGGGAGCCAGGCTATTGCGGAGACGATCGCATATGCCAGTCGTATGGGTGTTACGGCTATCAAGCGAATGCGGTCATTGCAGGGAGATTGCGGTTACAAAGTAATAACCATAATAGAGGGATGAACGAAAGATTGGTGGAATGCAAGCATGAACGCATACATTGGGATTATAAAAAAGATGATGTTGACATTTCACCTACCACGCCGTTAGCAGCAGAGATTCAGAAAAGGACCATCACGTCGCGAGTGTCAGATCCAGAGCAGGTCCTTAATGATGTCGATGATCAAGCTCTATAAATAGAAGTTGTTGAGCAGAACTTCAAATTATCCGGGGTTTTCTACCTGAGGGCAGATCCTTGTGATCCAGACCAAAGTGTTAGAAGATAGTCTTGAGAGTTCTTCATCCCTTAATCATTCCAAGTGACGACCGGAGTCTTCGTCGGAGTTAGAGCTCGAGAGAGTCTACTCCACCATCCATCCATGGCACCACCGGCAGCCTTGACACATATCTGCTGGAAGCAAGACATTGCTTCCAACTAGCTCTCCATTTCTCTTCTTTCCTTGTATTATATTATATTATGCTTTAAGAGATTAATACATTTTGTGATCAATGCATTTCTATATTTTCCTTCGATTCCATCTCCATCTTTATTTGCTCAGCATCCTTTACTTTCATTGCATCACTAAGTAAGACTGCTAGAGTATCACATACTTAATCATGCAGCATAGGAATATGAAGCAGGTAGCAAACCACCGGGAGGTGTGCGTTGTGCGAGTGTTGTGAGAAAACCTTATTTGTTTAGTGTGAAGTTGTAGCAACGCTTGTCTATAAATGGACGCAATACTTGTCTATGAGTAGAATCAGCAGCAACCAACTGTCCGAGAGGGTAAGTAGTTGATCGCATTAAGCAATGAAAGCAAGTGTTCACTAGAGATAGGAATAATCTTATGTCAACCAAGTTTATGTGATTACCTTGTCTTATGAGCGCATCATTTATCATTTAGGCATATTTGGGAGTGTAGTCTAAAAACCAAATCTAAGACTCAAGAGAGCAGACTGGATCGCATAAGCAAGAATGGGGAACTTAGAAATAAGCTCCGTTTGCTACTACACAGCGTATGCACCTTTTAAGTAGGATATGGTGGTATGCGATCATCTCGCTTATGTGTGGGAGCACGTGAGCGGGAATATAGAGGCTTAGAAATAGGCTTCTCGACACTATCGCATATACATCGCATGCGTCTACGTCAAGTGTGTATAGCATGATTGCATAGCTTGCGTTGGCTGGGGTTACCCTTGCGGTCAAGCTTAGTGTTACAGTGAAGACATCCTCGCCTTTTCATATATTTTTCTATGCATTGTACTACGCATTAACAGTTGTCGCGTCTCTACCTCTCAATCATACTTCTACCGCTTAATCTAATAGCTAGGAGTAGGAGTAGTACATAGCTTATAACCCTCAACATTCTTTTATTCTTCACCGCAAACACATTACCGATAACATTTAGCTACAAATCCCTGAGTTCGACCTTGGATCATCCGAGAAACTTACGATCTCGTTATACTTGGCGAGAGCGTAAGAAAACTTGTGTTAGGAACGCATGGTCATTGCATAAGAGATTAACTCATACTTTCCATCCCAACGCATGACCACCGACACATGAGAACCAACGCATAATCTAAGACATGCATCGCACAATAATACGTACCAAATTTACGTCATCAATGGCATCCCCGATCCCGTCCCCGTCCCATGGACTTCTCTATTCTAGGTTCATAAAATTGGTAGTAATTTGGACCCTTTTGGTCAATTAATTACTTATTCATCCATTAATCGAGTCCATAATGTGAAATTTTCTATCAACCGAAGTTCATTGCAATTAGTTTGTTAAACTAATTTTAGGAATCCTTGCATGAAATTGCATTCGATAAATAAAATTGCAAAAATCTCTATAATAACTAAGAGAAGTAATAACCTATATAGTTTAAATGTACTTAAAAAAAGTTTCAAATTTTATCATAAAAAATACATTAACAATTTTTGTTTTAGATATTATATAAAAAAATCGTTAAAATAATTAAAATTAATTTAGTTTCATTACTTTTAAAATAAAATTTAAAATTTTACTTTATAATTATTTTATTAATTGAAAGTAAGGACAATGATTGAAAATAAGTATTTAGTGAAAAATTAGGATTAAAAATATAAAATCTTGAATTTTAGGGATCAAATTGAAACAAAACTCAAATCTTAAGGATAAAATTGTAACATTTTAAAAATTGGAAACTAAATTGAAACAAAATTCAAAATATAAAGACTAAATGTGGAACATTCTAAAATCTAGGAATTAAATAGAAATTAAAGCTAAAATCTAAGAACCAAAAAGCATTATTTCTTTTATTTTATTTAAAAGAAACCGGATCATGCCAGAAAAATTTATTAAAATAATAACTAAAAAAAAGTGGAGAGGAGTGAGTTGTAGTGAAGAGGAGTGAGTTGTTTTATGATGTACATTTTTGATGTTTGTATAAATAAGAGTGAGAGAAGTTACAAAACAACAGAACTCTGTCAAGAACACAGTCTCACAAACTCATAATATTTGATGAAAAAGAGAAAGGGAAAGAAGAAAGAGAGAAAACTATGAGTGAGGATATTTATGTAGATATTTTGAAATGTAGGGTTGAATACTTTAAGAAACTACAATATAATATAATTTCAATTTGAAGGCCAAAAATAAAAGGTTAGGGTAATGAAAAGAAAGGGGGGTTGGGTTGATGAAAAAGAGAGTGATTGAAAAGACAAGAAGAAGGAAGGGTTAGGTTTGCATGCCATTAGTGGCAAATGATGTGACCCCAATTGGGTAGGGAAGGGTATCCTTAGATTTATCCTCTTTCAGTGCACAACAACCTTTCATCCAAACATCAAAACTATTCCCCATTTGGGTAGGGAGCCCCACAATGTCACATTTGCTTTTGCCAAAGTTGAACGTCAGAGCTAGATGTTGGAGATGATTGTTGGAGGTAATCTTTGTTAGAGGCAATTTTCGGACTTTGGTCAATGGAAATCGTCGTCAAAGCAGTAAAAATTAAAATAATATTGTAATTTTAAAAACAATTTATAAAAATATTGTAGTTCTAAAATTATTTACAAAAATATTTTTGTTTTTTTTTTTAATATGTCGAGTGTTGAAAATTCGACCAACCATTCGACCTTTACCTTTTTTTTTCCATTTTATAAAAATAATTTTTAAAAATATTTTATTATTTTATTTAACTTAACTCTAAAAAGAACAAATAAAAAAAATCTCATAAAAATAAAAAAAGTAAATTAAAATATCTCATTTATATAAAAATAATTACAAAAATCAATGTGTCCCACAAGGCGGACGTCATCGATATCGAGCTGGTTGTCGTCGTCGACTTCGAACTTGAGGTTGCTCTGGTTCTTCTTGATGTTGCTCTGGTACCTCTGCAGGCGCTTCATAATATAAATATTCATTATGCTCTCCACGACCCCGACTATGTCCATGCACATATGAAGATGAAGGACCAGCCTCTGAGTCCTGAACCAAATGCTGGCATCATCATCATTGGACTAACATAATCAGTTTGACTCTGCGTCTGTATCACAGGGGCAACTCTTCCACATTATGGGCAACCTCATCAAACTCATCCTCTTTCCGAACAGGTCCTCTATGTCTAGGAGCTTGTTGAGGAACAATAGGTATATTGTACATATATGTACCTCCTCCATATAGCTTTGGTTGTCACTACATATAGCAAAAACCTGGTTCGGATCATTCGCAACATCACGGAGTCTACTATTGTTCGATCGATGTGAATTATAAAACAATTAGATAATATTCATTCATTTACCAGATGACCCACAACTGCTCTTGGACGAGTGACGTAACGCCTTATGATATTATTATACTAATGAATGTAGTCTTGAGTGATATCCCTGTCAAACTGTTCAATAGAAACCCCCAATAAACCTTGCACGATAGTGTCATCACATTACCAAATGTGCAACTTTTTCAAACCAATTTACAGTCCTTAAGTCGATATCATGTAGTAGCGGTTCAGTATTATAAGGCGATGGGACATCCTGTTGAAAACCGAATTGTCTCATCACCCTGTCAGGAAGATGCCACTCTCCAATATGAAAACATATAGGGCTCAGCGTCTACCATATGTTTTGACCATTCGTATAGAAATTGGGCAAAGTATGCATAATAATTTTGACCTGAAACACAAAATATTATATTGGAGAACATTAAAGATAAATACAATAAAAATGTGTATAAAATAATCAATTTGGTTCAGTGTAATGTACCTGATCAGGTTGAAGTAGATCAAACATGTATCTGTACTGGCTGACTACATGTGTGGCTGTCCTAGTCATTCAAAGTTTGTCTTTCCACTTAAATTTTTAAATTGATAATTTAGATTCTAAATTAACTAGATCAATGATATAAAAATTAAATTGAATTAAAATAATATACTGAGAACCGTAGGCTCGTCCAGCTAACTGAGCATCATTGACATGTTGTAGCTATGGAGTAATTGCTGGAAATCGTTCCCAAGCCCATAGTTGCAAAAGTATGAGAGGTCCAGCTATCTCACAAACATCAGGTGTTGCTTTGCATAGTTGTCTATACAACCATGCCAAACATGCTCCACCCCACGAATATCGTCCCGCATCATAGAGGTTGGCTAATAGTGGCAAGAACATCAAGTAAACAAAATGACTTGATTTTTCGGAAAACAGACTTCCACCCATCATTTGTAGTATATATGCTCGAGCATATCTTATGACGGTTTCCTCGTCTGCATCATCTACGTGCTCACGGAATTGTGTTCCTAATCATATCAAACTTAACCTCAATCCTTTAATTTTGTTGGTAAGTCGCATATCTTATGACGGTTTCCTCGTCTGTATCATTCGCGTGCTCACGGAATTGTGTTCCTAATCATATCAAACTTAACCTCAATCCTTTAATTTTGTTGGTAGGTGGGGTCACACAAACTTGTGACCAGTCATCATACATCACTCCGATGATTGGCTCACCATCAACAGGTAACCCCAACAATACTCTTATGTCTTGTAGAGTGATAGTGCATTCTCCAACAGACATATAAAATGTATGCGTCTCAGGCCTCCATTTTTCGACCAAGGTTGTGATCAGATACTAGTCCAACTGAATAAATCCCAATCTGGCAACCCATAGAATCTAGATGTGTGGAGTAGTGGTAATATTCGAAGGTGGAGGGGGATAGTGTACTAGAGAACTGAGACGCCTGCAAGATATTCCTCCAGTAGTACGATCTCGTCATACAACAGATAATCGATGAATGGACTGGTAGTACAAAACATTGGGATCAACAGGTCCTGGGTTTAAAGCCATGATCTGAAAGAAAAAAAAAATATTTCTCAATTAAAAAATATTTATTTCTCAATTAGAAGAATAATGTACAACTTAATTAACTAAATTAAATATACATGATAAAAAAATTATTTATTTCTCAAGTAAATAATGTACAACTTAATTAAAAGAATAATGTTCAACTTTATAAATTATAATAAAAAATTGAATATACAATAAAAGTATCTACACTTAATTAAATATACATGATAAAAGAAGTATTTATTTCTCAATTAAAAGAATAATGTACAACTTTATAGATTACAATAAAAAATTGAATATACAATAAATTATAATAAAAAAATTGAATATACCATAAATTATAATAAAAAATTTGTAATAAAAAAATTGAATATACAATAAAATGAATATGTAACAAAAAAAATATATTTATTTCCCAATCCCTAACTATTTGGAGTCCGTTTTAGTAACGAATGACACTTCCTTTGATTATGGTCTAACTGATTACAAAATCCACATCGTTGTCGAGTGACTGGTTCTGTCCAATTCATCTCGTTGTGATAACGTGAACTTTTTGGTCTACCAGGTTTTCTCAACAACGATGGATCATGATGTAAGACGGGCATATTAGGGTGCGTGATCCAGTAATCTTCATGCGGTACAGGTTGAAATTGAGGAGAGTAACATTCAGCATGCGTTCACAATTTATAGTAGTCCTTAATAAAGACTTCGTAGTTCATGTTAAAATGTGAACAAACGGCCATAAAATGCGAGCATGGAATGTCGAACGCTTGCCACTTGTTACGTGAACAGTACAGCTCGAACTTGTTTAGCCTCAATATTTGAACATTTCCTCCTTTGGCATTGGGACTATGACGTCCGGTCTTCACATGAAACACACCTTCATACCGATCGTATGATTGTACTTCATGTTTACTAGATCTTGCATCCCATTTATTTATTTTCTCGTGTGCGTATCTAAATTTTTACTCCACTTAGTATTATAAAATATGTTTGAAATAAATTGTTAATAACATATAAGTTGCAACCTTCCTCCCACTTCTTACACTAAATTGTCCAAATCGTCGGTGTCGATTCCGCAACCTCATATGGTGCGTGACATTTAATAGCAAAACATTTGACTGCGTGTTGTAGCATTTCTTTGTCTTGACAAATCATTTCTTTATACAATTGAGTATTGTCAACGTCCACAGGGGCTACAATTGGTTCATGTTCTCGAATGTTATCCAGTACATTCATATCCAAATCATTGAAAGTATTGAAAATAACTCATGTTCACGACCATTGAAATCCAACTCTTCAAATTCATCGTCCGTTTCAGTTCTGAAATCTTTATACTGGTTGTTAGCCGCCATATCTTCATTATCACATGGCGATGCAACTGACTCCGGATCAGGATAAATACATTCAGTTAGATCTTCAAACTGGCTAAATGGTGTATTCAAGTTTATATCCACCCCTATCCTATTTATATTTACATACAAATGCACTAAATTTAGCAGTGACATCGCGATTGAGAACATCAAGTTCATAGCTTGTGCATTCAGAATAGGGAATAGCATAAACCGTATTGATCCTAAAGGTTCTAGGTTAGGATGTCTATATATATTATTTCTAACTGATTTGTTTCCATATCTACATTAAGTGACATCCCAACCATTTCAATGAATTGTTCAAATGCAATTCCACTGTTCACATTTATGCTAAAACTCCCATTGGTGGTTGGTTATAGTCAACCCCATCAATACCATCAATCATATTACCATTTGTAAACAACAAAAATCCCAAGCATTGTCTGTCATTTTCTAAAAAAAAAAAAAAAGACAAACAATACATTACTAATTGTTCTATTAATTATCAAACTTAAACAAAAACAAACCACAATAAAAATCACAATAAGAAATATAAGAAATATATTTAAAAAATCACAATAAGGTAAACTTTTTAAAACTATTTTTAAACATAATAATAAATTAAACTTTTTATAACTATTTTTAAACATAACAACAAATTACACTTTTCAAATATCATAAGAAATTTAATACAAAAATATATATTATAAGAAGTATATTAAAAAATCACAATAATTTTGTATTAAACTAAAAATATTAAACTTTTTAATTTATAAACATCAACTTTTTTAGGTTTATGAACATCAACTTTTTAAACATAACAATAAATTAAACTTTTTATAACTATTTTTAAACATAACAACAAATTAAACTTTTCAAATATCATAAGAAATTTATACAAAAAAATCACAATAATTTTGTATTAAATAAAGTTATTAAAGTTTTTAAACTATAAACATCAACTTTTTAAACATTACAATGAGGTAAACTTTTTAAAACTATTTTTTCAAATTTAATATAAAAAGAAATAAAATAAAATATTATAAGAAGTATATTAAAAAAAATCATGATAATTTTGTATTAAACTAAAAATATTAAAATTTTTAATTTATAAACATCAACTTTTTAAGGTTTATGAACATCAACTTTTTAAACATAACAATAAATTAAACTTTTTATAATCATTTTTAAACATAACAACAAATTAAACTTTTTCAAACTATTTTAAACTATATTTTCAAAGTTAATACTAAAAAAATCAAATATCATAAGAAATATATTTCAAAAAATCATAATAATTTTGTATTAAACTAAAAATATTAAAGCATAAACATCAACTTTATAACATAACAATAAACTATACTTAAACACAAACAAAAACAAACAAAATATAAATAAGATTAACATGTTGGTATAACATCCCAACCATAAGATTAATACTAATAACAACTACTAAGATTAACACTAATAGAGAAAGAACTACTAACATCAATATGTAAATATTATTGAATTCAACATGATAGATCTACTAAATATAATAAAACTAGTAATAAATAAATAGTAAACTCACAAATTTAACGTTGCCTTTTTGTTCTTTGTTTTCCAAACAGCAACAAAAACTATAATGGAACAAAATGTATAGTTCTTTAAAAAAAAAATGAACTTTGTATAGTAAAGGTACAAACCTCACAATTTAATGGACGAATGTGGAAGAAGAAGAAGATTTGCTAAAGGCAGTGAGAATGAGAGAACGAAGGCCGAAGGTAGTGAGAATGAGAGAATAAAGGCAGTGAGAAAATGTGAGAAAATGAGAGGCTGAAGACAGTGAGAATGAGAGAATGAAGGTAGTGAGAAAATGTGAGAAAATGAAAGGTTGAAGGCAGTGAGAATGAGAGAAAGAAGGCAGTGAGAAAATATGAGAAAATGAGAGGCTGAAGGCAGTGAGAATGAGAGAACGAAGGCAGTGAGAAAATGTGAGAAAATGAGAGGAGAGGAGGGGGGTTATAAGCTTAAAGGTCAAGTTTCCAAACTTGACCCACGGGTTCGGCGTTGGGAAAATAATATGGATGGGACGGGATGGGACGCTGACACGCTGCAGAGATTTAGATTCGTTTTAAAGGAGGTCGACGGTTCAAATCACTCTGACGCGCACTGCAGAGATTCGGATTCGTTTTAAAGCTATCGCAGAGTCTAATTATAATAGCTAAGCGATCGTGTAGGAGTTTGTGGGCGATTGTGTAGTGAGGAAAGAGAGCTCTCGAGAGTGGGATTTCGGAAGGCAATGTCGTGGAAAGGCCATCGCAGTGTGCCGCTCATCGTGTACTTCCATTAGGCGATCGTGTAGTAAAGCTCAGCGATCGTGTAGTACTTGGTAGACAATCGTATAGTAAAAGGTAGGCGATCATATAGGTTTTGAGAAGGCGATCGTCTAATTGTAATAGCTAAGTGATCATGTAGGAGTTTGTGGGCGATCATGTAGTGAGGAAAGAGAGCTCTCGAGAGTGGGAGTTCGGAAGACGCTGTCCTGGAGAGGTCATCACAGTGTGCTGCTCATCGTGTACTTCTACTAGGCGATCGTGTAGCACTTGGTATACGATCGTATAGTAAAAGGTAGGCGATCGTATAGGTTTTGAGAAGGCGATCGTTTAACTATAATAGCTAAACGATTGTGTAGGAGTTTGTGGGAGATCGTGTAGTGAGGAAAGAGAGCTCTCGAGAGTGGGAGTTTGGAAGACGCTGTCCTGGAGAGGCCATCACAGCATGCCGCTCAACGTCTACTTCCACTAGGCGATCGTGTAGTAAAGCTCAGCGATCTTGTAGTACTTGGTATCGATCGTATAGTAAAAGGTAGACGACCGTATAGGTTTTTAGAAGGCAATCATCTAATTGTAATAACTAAGCGATCATATAGGAGTTTGTGGACGATCATGTAATGAGGAAAGATAGCTCTCAAGAGTGAGAGTTCGGAAGACACTGTCGTGGAGAGGCCATCATAGTGTGCTACTCATTGTCTACTTCCACTAGCGATCGTGTAATAAAGCTCAGCAATCATGTAGCACTTGATATACGATCGTATAGTAAAAGGTAGGCGATTGTATAGGTTTTGAGAAGGCGATCATCTAATTGTAATAGCTAAGCGATTGTATAGGAGAGTGTGGGCTATCTTGTAGTGAGGAAAGAGAGCTCTCGAGAGTGGGAGTTCGGAAGACGCTGTCGTGGAGAGGCCATCGCATTGTGCCACTCATCGTCTACTTCCACTAGGCAATCGTGTAGTAAAGCTCAGTGATCGTGTAGCACTTGGTAGACTCTCGTATAGTAAAAGGTAGATGATCGTATAGGTTTTGAGAATGCGATCGTTTAATTGTAATAGCTAAACGATCGTGTAGGAGTTTGTGGGCGATCGTATAGTAAGGAAAGAGAGCTCTCGAGAGTGGGAGTTCGGCAGATGCTGTCGTAGAGAAGCCATCGCAGTGTGCCGCTCATCGTCTACTTCCACTAGGTGATCGTGTAGTAAAGCTCAGCGATCGTGTAGCACTTGGTAGATGATCGTATAGTAAAAGGTATGCAATCGTATAGGTTCTGAGAAGGCAATCGTGTAATAGTAATAGTTAAGCGATCGTGTAGGAGTTTGTGGCCGATCGCCGAGGATTTAGTAAGCGATCGTTTAGTCATACTGAGTGATCGTGGAGAGATTGTAAACGATAGTTTAGCATCTCGTAAGCAACCGATTAATCTTGTTTGATTCCTATCGTTTAATAAAGAAGTTATTCATCGTTTACTTGTTCTTTCCGGAAGTTTGCACCTATTGTCGTTAATAAAGAATTACTAAACGATCGCATAGTAATTTTACTAAATTATTGTGTGTGATCGTGTATAATTACTAAACGATCACATTGTAATTTACTAAACGATTGTATGCAATCGTGTATAATTACTAAACGATTCTTTAATTTCCTTTAGGTCGAGGGTTTCTTCTTTAATTTTCGACAGGTCGAGGGTCTCTTCTTCAAGGTTTGTCCTCTTCCTTTAATTTTCTTTAGGTCGAGGTATTCCTTAATCTTCGACAGGTCGAGGGTTAAACCTTCGTCCTCTTCTCAATTTCCTTTAGGTCGAGGGTCAAACCCTCGACCTCTTCTTTAATTTTCGACATGTCGAGTGTTGAATCTCCGACAAAATATTTTACACAAAATCCCCGCCTCGAAAACTCCAAAACAACCATAGATTTTTAAATAGTTTCAGCATCACTATATTTCCCTAAATTATTTTCCAAATCACAATATTAAAAAAAATTAAAAAAACTCCGTCAAAGTATGTCACCAGAGTAAGACAAGGAGTAGTAGCCAACGGTAGTTGTTGCTAGAAGTTAGGCGTTGGAAGAGGTTGCCACTATTTGTCACCAGAGGTGGTTTTTGGAGCATGTTGTTAGCGATGATTATCATTGAGGTTGTTTGTCGACGATGGGAGGTGGGTGGAGTCATTGAAAAGATTGGAGGGAGTGAGAGAGAAAGTAAGGATGGAGTTTTTCAATAAATATACAAACTTCGATAATGAATATTGTTGAAGTTGTTGGAGTTGAGTTATTTAACACTGATTTATATGAAGTTGGTGGAACATTAAAAACAAAACACAACTCAAAGTCAATACCACAAACACCACCTAAATAATTTGTTAGATCTTTAAAAGCTGCCAAGTCTTGATGCAATTGTTTGGTGTACTTTGTTGAAAAGGGCAGTATAGAACAGAAAAGCATCATTCTGAGTGCTGAATTGAGTGTTTTTATTCTCATCCTTTTGAATTTATATATATATTTCTTAAAGTAAGGACTAGGTAGTCCCCATTTCGTCTTCTCCATGGATTTTTAAGTTTCTTTTGGATGCAATTTTTGTAATAATTTGATATAATTAAGGGGGATCTATCCTTTCCTCTCCCTTTGTCACCACCATAAACAGAACAAGGGGCAAGAGTACAAACATGAGAATGGAAACATCATCTCATTCATATCACAGATAACTTAATTGGCTTCCACTCAATAAAAGAATGTGATTCTCAATCTTTTCTCTTTTTTGACCATTTTTCTAAAAAAAAAAAAAAAAAGAAGAAGAAGAAAAAAAAAGCAAATATACTACAAACTTTAGTAATTAAAAATGCGACTAAAGTTGAAAAATATCTAAAATCGATCTGATGAACGTATTCAACCATATAATAGAAATATTGTGTGGATGCATGTATTTTGCAAACATCATAAAATATTGGGTGAGCCTAATGTATATAATTCTGTCAGAATTGAAAGATGGAAATTTAGATGTTCGGCTCCCAACAAGGGAGCAGTATTAGACATATGCACAAGGGTGCAATTGCTGTCCATTTATTTGGAACTCTAGGGAAGGTTTTGTTAACACCATATTAAAAAATTGATTCTATACAAATATCTCAAGTATACACCACACTAGTTTTTTTGGAAATATCTTAGTTAACTCAAGCTACAAGTCATTTTTATGTTGTTTTCAATTAGTCCAAATTTCTAAAGGAGTTGTTAATAGATATATAGTTAGTTTAAAGTTTCTGTATTTAGAGTTAGTTTTGTGGAGTTGGGTTAGTAGAGTTTGTTGTTGCTTTTATGTTATCAACTAAACTATTTTTAGCATCTACAATTGATGTTTATAGTGAGAAGTGATTGAATAAAATATGCACTTCTCCGATTCTTCTCTCTCTTCAATAAGAAGAGAGCAGTCGTAAATGTATGATCCGGTATTATCTCAACTTTTAATAATCTCTTGAAAAGTGGTTGATCAGTGCTTAGTTCTTCCTTGCCCATGAGTTGTCTGGGTATGAACTTCAAATTCTCTCCTTTGGTTTCTTGCTTAATTTGCTATTGAAATTTTGGGTCATATGTATTTGATCTCTGAAGTAAGGATTAAGGAAGTCTGTCTAGAGAGGTTGTTTTGAAATGGCTCAAGACAGACAACCCACTACACTAAATGTTGTTTGTGGACAAATTTGCCATTTGTTTATCAAGATTTCTTAGCTTGGCCAACCTTTGTTAATTTCTCAGTCATTCAAGAACTAACTTTGTTAAAGTTTAAAAACTATATGAATAAGAATCTCAAAAGTTTAATGGCTGAATTTATAATTTCACTTTCTCAAGTTAGACATCACACAACTATAAAATAAAGAGTTTTAAATATTAGAAGAGTACATATACCTAAAATGACAATGACAATTTGTTCTTGTCTTTGATCTCAAAGAGTGGCAAGCAACACAAAACTCTGACTAATCATAGAAGACTTTCCGTCATTACAAATTTGCATTTCATATAAGATTCGGAAAGTCACTTCTATATGAAAGTAAGATTCTCACTTTCCTCTCTAGAGCTTATCCATCAAAGACAAAGACTTCTTTAAAGTAGGATGAACAAGATCAGGTGAGAATGGTGTCTTGATCCTTTTTCAAATTGGTTGATAGAACATAATTTACGCTTCACAATAACCATAAGCGTTACAAATTCAACTAAAATGAGGATCCAACGTAGCATAAGCGTGAAAGAGTTTGAAAATCATTAATAATTGCTCAAAATGAGAAGCAAAAATGTTTGAAGACGTTCTTCAATCGTGTCAATGTGACTTTCAAAGGCTATACACGATGGCTCATCCATGCTTTACAAGGTATTAGCACAATTGAGTTCAAACTAGGGCAATATAACAAATATAACACAATGCAACAAAATTTGCAAATATAGCAAATTCAGTATTGAATCTCTGAGCTATCGAAAGCCATATGAAGCTTTAAAAACTTTTAATATATTGTGCAAGGCCAAGATTGTTTTACTATACTAAGTCCGCAATTTTACATTTGAATTTTAAGCCAAAGAAATCGCAATCTATGCAACAAAATAACATTGTAGATTTGTTTTTCAGTTCAACATATTAACAAACTCCTATCCTAACAGTTGTTCAAAACCATTTTAACGGCCGAGACTTGCATCCCCCACATATAGTTTGTTTATCTGCCAACATCAGACCCCTGATTTTAACAAAAAGTACAAAAAGTTCTGTAGATATCAAACAAGGCCTTCAACATAATGAATTTGTACTATCTTTGTACAAGTACAAACCATGGGGCTACAAGTCAACAAGCAAACGAAATTAGTTGCAAATTCAGCAGCTGAAGACATGTAGTACACTGCATTCCAACCATCATATTCTCAAAAATATCTGAGCTTTTGGAGCCAAAAACAATCATGATTCCAGCAATGATGATCTCTGAGAACAAGTGATGACCGTGACACAGAAGTTGCCATGACTTGGTTGGGATGGAAGTTCCTTTAACAAAGCTAAATCTAAGGATTTTGTTCGTCTGAAGGATGTTCAGGCGAAGCAGGTAGTTGTTCGTCACCGTCGGTTTCAGCTGATACAGGATCGTTAGAAGGAGGTTCCTCTCCACTATCATTAGTCTCGGGGTAAAAATTAATGGGAAACTTTGTCACCCTGGGTTTATCGGATAGAATGTTTCTCTGAACCCTATCGATCAAGACTTTGGCTGGAGGTTCTTCTCTGAGCTGCTCATCATCATAATCATTGTTTACATAGTAACCGACACGAACAAACTCCTGACCCATATATGAGCAGGTCAACAGAAGTACAGTTACACCAATGATATCTTCTTCAGGGATTTTGGACGGGTCTGGAGGGTCGGCCTGGGAATGATCCATGTAGGAGTGATAGCAAGGTTAACTCCATAAACAAGATAATGTATGATAACCAAATACAGAAATTTGTCATGGAAGTTTACCTGCAATACAAAACGATAGTTACCGACATTGACAGGTCCCACAAGAACACACTCCAAGAGTTGATCATAAGTCTCAACCTCAGCCGATCCCACGTAAATTAGTTTCCATTCCAAATCTGAAACAGAATGAGAAAACAGTAGAAACTTTCAGCCAAGAGGATACTACTATTAACTGTAAGTGCAATGATAGATCAATGCAATTGGCTAGATATCTAAAAAAGGAAAAACAGACAGAGGTTCTTCACAATATGATATACTTCTAATCCAATAAAATAGATATTTCAATTAAAAAAATCATTCTTTATGAACCAACTACTAAGTGCTCATCACCTTAAAAAATACTCCATACTTTCACTCAAATTTCCTTCTAAATAACAGAGTTAACAACATTTCCAATCATCAAATGGGTACTCTTCTTAGGGGTGTTATAGAAAAAACTGCATATTCACACCTCTACAAGTAACATGCAAGATACAATATAATCTAGTTGCTTAATCATACTTCATTTTTTTCCCCTGAGCGAAACAATGACATTCAGGCACAATAGATTCTATGGGGCCTTACAGCACAATACAATAGAAAACGATATAGTAATATGAACCATACAACGAGAAAAAAAATAGGAAATTAGAGCTTCTGTAAGAGACTGTTTACAGAAACAAGTATTTATAAAAGAAAAAATAAGAATAAAATAAAATAGAAAAGAAAAAAGGCTGAGGTACACTAATGACTAATGACGCCTTGCTTTGCTTCTATGAAGCTTCTTGGAAAGTGCACCAGATCCATCATTACCAAAATTATAGAGCGAAAATATCAAGAAGAGCTTTATTTTACCCCCTATCGAAGGGGAAAATAAGAAAGGCCAAGGCATGTACCCCACTAAGGAGGCCTTGCTTCTATTAAGCCTCTTGGAAAGTGCACCAGATCCATACATTACCAAAACCATACAGAGCAGGAATATCAAGAAGACCTTTATTTGCCCCCTATCCAAGGGCTTCGGTTGTGTCCTAACTCCATGGGGACTGTCTAAGAAATATGAAACAACAGATGAATAAGAGCATCTGAAGGCCAATTGTACCCACTTCTTTGGATGATACAAAGTGGACCAGAATAGCAAGAAGTAAAATTTTCATATCTGCGGCCTAATACAAACTGTTGACCGTATGGCTGAAGTTTCAAATGAACTAATACACCATTGCAAATTCCACGTCTTTAAGATGGAAGTTAGCTAACTGTATCATTTGATTTCTGCTTAAGCGAATTCAATTATAACCATCCAAAACTGCATTTTATTCCATCAAGGGCTAATCCGCACTGCTGACTGCTGAGATTAAGTCGCAGAGACAGAGAGATAGAAGAATGGGCTATAGACTTACTTCTTTGGTACAAGAGGCAAGATCAAACCAAGCCAGTGACACAATACATTGCATTCCTGGAAGTTAAGGGTTATTTTTGGTACATTCTGCTAACGGAGTTCTGCATTCAGCTCTAGTCACTTAAATCTAGGTAACTGTAATCTAGTTTAGAAGGGGCAATGACCCAAGGTCCAAAAAGAACCAGATTCTCTATCTAGAACGATGCACACAACATCTTAAACACTTGAGACATAGTTCCATGAAGGAAACCCAGTCCTCAAATTTGTTTTAATGTGCAGCCATAAAGATGAATCTCATAACCATCTTCATTTTGCAGTGCAATTTTACCTCAAGGGACTACAACTTCATTGGACACCATTTTCATCTTTCTTTGTGCTTACCGAAAAGGGTGAAGAAAAAACTTCAAAAATGCTATCTGAAGGGTGTTTTAAAGATAAGCTAGAATTTTGTGGACAAATGATTGAAGAGCTCCTCCTTGTCTGCTTTAGAAAGAAAGAAACTAAAAATTATTTGACACAACCATCAACCCATACCTAGAAGCATCCATTTCAATTACAAACTGCTTTATGAAATACAGAAAAACTGATGTGGGTACTCGTGTCATGGCCAACTTGAGCTAATTGAAAGCAAATTCAGCACTGCCATTCCATCTAAACTAGTCCCTCTCTAGTTACTGTTCTAATGATCGTGCTAAAGAACTATACCTAGCCACAAGTTTTCCTATAGTAGCCCGTGAGACGACTACGGAAAACTTTAAGCTCCTGGATTAAAAAAGGCATTGGGTGTTGACGTATCCAACATTGATTGGACTTTCTTTTGGTCTGTGTGGACCTAATGTTCTGATGATGATATGGCCTAAATATACTAGTTAGCTTTGCCTAAATGCACTCTCCTTTCATACATACAACTTGTGTTTCTAACAAGTTCCTCAAAAATAAATAATTAAAAAAATCTAAATTTCTGTAAGAACATCTTCAATACATCATTCATTGAAGCCTTTAAAAACAGAGTATCTGTTGGAAGTTAAAAATAGATTAATTCAATGACCTACAGCCATTATTCCATAAATCATACCAGACAAAGTAATTCAGATTCTGTTCCCTGCCTTCCTGTTGACATATAACACCTAGGTACTAAACTACACAAGAATGTTCTTTAAATATGTACCACAAATACCTCAAACAGCCTAATCAAATATAGACCTCGCTCCTGGAGAATGGACTAAACAAAGAACATAGTCTCTTTTGAGATATCCTAAAGTTGGACGCAAAGTAAAATGTTGAAGAACTAAAATTGTGCCCTTTCAATAACCAATATCAAAACCGTAACACATCCAACCACATTTTAAGTTTCATCATAAACCTCTATCAAAATAAAATTTTAACTCAATACCCTAATTAAGCCACTGCAGCCTATTTAATGTAGCTATCATCACAAAATCTGGAAATGCCAAAATGCTTTGCACAATATGCTCATAGAATAATCCCATTGACCAAGATACATAAATAAACTAAGATAAATATTCTGCTTGCATCCATGATCCCGTTACAGATCCAATAAATTGAAAACTACCAATATCCTACCCATCAACATATATAGGGTTAACAGCATCAATTATTTACCTACGATCTTAGATGAAGTAATGAATGCAGCGGGAAAACATTAGGAATCTTGATATGATAATCATTGGCATACTGAATAACATACAATACAACATAAAGAACAAGGTATCTCCAGCCTCATGTTCAGAAAGCATGCAGAGGATTTTGCAACCTTACAGAGACTGGTTAATAAAAACTTGGACCAAGATGACAATATATAAAGTCTAAGACAAAAAAGAAGATCAACTGAGTTAACTAGCCATTTTGCCGAAACCAAGTATTCAGTTCTAGAAATAATTACATCACCTCCCACGGTCACTAGCCACAACTCACAAAATGATATAAACTAGAGCGCCCATGAAGAGGTACCAGAAACTATAATATCCCAAACATCTTAGACAATCCGGATAAAGAGATTAAGTGGAAATCTTTTACAATCAAACCACATTTTTTGTTCCATCGAGTAATTCGGCCATTGTAAGCAGAAGTTCCTCGTGCTCATGATGCAATATTGAGATCCTTATATATAGTCAAGCAATATTAGATACAGGATTCAAAGTCAAAAGACTAAAGGACTTCGAGTACGGAGATGCTCCCAACTACCACAAACTTGTTCATAAGTTCCCCAACCGAATAATCATCAATAAAACTATCTAACATTAGTTGAACTTGTACGAGCATGCATTTCACAGTCAATTATGGAAAAAGCTCCGAAAGATTAACCCGGAAAAAGTAAACCCTAATAGAACTTAACTGAAACGATATCATCATTGAACACATATAGAAAATGAAAAAAAGCGACAAAAAGTAGATCGATGGAATAATACCGTATTTGAGAGAAGACAAACACTCGTAGGAGATCTCAAACTGAAGGGGAGTAGAGAAGGGAGATGGGTTATCAAGAACTGCAACGTTGGTGATATTGACAGCGCTCATTGTGTTCGAATTCGAGAGAAACAGTCGGCTCGCATGGAATTAATGGAGAAATGAAATAGCTGAAAACCCTACAGTCCAATTCGAAGCGTCAATCGGACTTCAAACATGACGGAATCGGAAAAATGTTGAAGAAGAACGAAGTCGGAAGTTCCATAGCAGAGTTTTTTGCTTTTGTTTGAGGGGTCGACGAAGAAGAGAGATTAAAAAATAGAGAAAAGAAAAAAAGAAAAAGAAAAAGAGAAAGAAGAATACCGGAAATGTGAGGTGGTCACCGGCGATAACCGGTTACGGGATTTGGCGGGAATTGTGAGGGCACGAAAATCATCGGTCGGCTGTGGTGGCGTGTGGCGGGCAGAGTCGATGACGAATTTCATTTTTCAGGCGGATTTACGTCATCGTTCATTACAAATCTAACGGCTAAGAATGTTGCATGTTCAAGTTAATGGATGGTAGAGATTAGATTAAGTTAGTTTATCAAGGTCTCATTAGATAATTATTTTGTTTTAAAAAATTAAACCTACAGATATTATTTTTATCTCTAAATTTTTTCTTTATTATATACTTTTTATTAAAACCAAGTCAAATCTTGAAAATTTTAAAAAGTAATATTTAAAATCTTATTTTTATTTTTAGAATTTAACTAAAAATTTAATAATTGTACTTAAGAGAAATACAAATCATTGGGAGACATAGGAAGAAATAAGCTTAATTTTTTTTAAAAAAATAATAAATGAAATGATTATCAAACGAAACCTAAAATAATAAATTACGACTTTGGTCATCAATCGTTAGTTAATTTATAGATTTAGTTTTGAAAATGGAAGTGAGTTTTGAAGTTTTAATTGTTTCTTATCAATTTTCAATATAGCTCAACCGATATTAAGTAGGTACTATGTAAGATTTGATTTTTCATCCTGTATATTATCAAAAAGGAAAAAAAATTGGGTACAGATTCAGGGTTCTAATCTTTTTTTTTTTTTTTTGTCAAACAAATATTTGGAGTTTTAATTTTATGTTTAATATAAAATTGAAAAATTAGATAACTACTTAGGGTTTTCCCAAAAAAAAAATTAAGTTCCATTACTTCTTCTATTTATTTGTTTAATTTTCTTGATGTTTCAAAGTTGTAATGGATCAATTTGTTTGTTTCTGAGTACAATAGAATTTTAACCTTTGATCTTAAGAGACGGGTTGCATGTCAATTACTGTAGAATTAAAAATTGTGTCAAATAAATTTTTTAGAAAATTTTAGTAGGCCCTCTGAAAGGAACCAGTGAAGGTCCTGAACGAAAGCGGGGATCGATCCCAAATCTCAATTTTTACAAAACAAGAATTTTACAAAAATAAACACAAAAAAGTATATATTCAACTTTAAATTTATAGCATGCCAATAAGAATAAAGAAAAGAGATAAAGAACTCACCCTTGAAGATCCGTTCTTCTTCATGTAATTCCTTCTCCAAAATGTCACATACTCGAAACCCTAATTGGCCACCACCAATAAAGTTAAGTTTCATATGTATTCTCTAGGATGAGAATCTAAGGAGTTATGTGGGCTCTTAGTATTTTGGAAGAGAGGAAAATTGAGGGGAGAATTGAGAAGGTGAGAGTTCTTTACTGGAAAACCAAATTTTGCGATCACTCTTTAGATCTCAACCTCTAAATTTGTGAAGAAGAGAACAACCCATAACCACTACCACCACTCACGTAGTGAGTTAAGACAAATTAGGGAAGGAAAGTTCCCTCCCATTAATTCAAATTAAAAATTAAAATTAAAAATATTAAATTTAATTTAAATAAAAACTATTATATATATATATAACTATAGGTTGTATGACATTAAACATATAACCTATGGTTTAATATTGTATCACGTACAATATAACCTATAGTTCTACTTCTCTTATCAATGGTATTTAATATAAATCTCATTTATATTAAATTTAATTATATGAATCCAATTCACATAATTAATATTTGAATCATATTTAAATATTTATTTCCTCCCAAACAAACTTTATATTGTTATGTATCACATACATTAAAGTAATTATATCATATATATTTAAATTAAATTAATTATATCATATATAACTAATTTCCTCAATTAATTTGAACAATTCAAATTAATCCAAGATTGATTCTCATTTAATCCCTATTGAGTTACAAAAGGGGCCTCATGGACCTGTAGCTTGAAGCTCCAATGGTACTTAAATAATTAATTAAACTTCTTTAATTATATCATTCAACATCTGTTAACTATCGGACACTTCATTAAAGATTGATAGTTGCACTTCCCACTACAAATATATTTATGCATCCATTGGATAACCGGTCAATAGCGCAATGACCCTTCACAAATTGCTCGTAAGAACAACTAGGTCAAAATTACCGTTTTGCCCATGTATACATCCATTGATCTCTCTAATGAATAATAAGTCATAGTCCAACTATGACCAAACCCCTCTTGGGCCAGGGTGTAACCCTAAACCTCACCACATTGTTTAAGCCCCAGAATCAGCCTTAAGGGAGCAATTTATCTACTTTCCCCGACGTTGGGAATGAGTGAATTCTGTCTTGTGTTTCCAGCTCCCTAATTAGATGAATCCCAAAATGGTAGGCTTGTTGAGTCAGCGATCTGGCCACTCTCACCCATACAAATCAAAGGACCGCCTTCATAAGCAGGAGTTTACAACTCACTCAGGATGAATTCAAGTCATGTCACCTATGGTCATCTTAGTGAAATGTAAGTCTTAATTATGAACGACGTTATCTAATGAGACTAGTCATTTCGTGATCTGGTCTTATACAAACTTCTTTGTATAGAATATCCCCGCTCATATTTCTCCATATGAATGATCATAATCAGATCATTTGTGGCATTTTACAACAATTGTAATATCTACAAAGCGAGTCATACTAGTAGTGTCATCAGAATAAGGTATCAAGTCTTATCCATCTATTATAGTATCACTTAAAACATGATCCACCTCTGCATACATGTTTAGATAACCTTAGATGTTAGTTTATTGGGCTGTGGGTTTAATGCAACTAAATGTCAAATAAATCATCACATATTTTATTAAATAAATAAGATGTTAGTACAATACAATTATAAACTGACCCTACAAGATTTAGGCATCAATCCCAACAATGGAAAAGAAAAAAAAAATTAGAGAACTTTTTTAAACACTAAATTATCTTGATGTAGTTATATTAGCTAAAATTGACCTATTACTAAAAACTTTTCCTTTCCTAAAATATAATTTTAAATAATTATTTAGAATGATATATTTTATTTACTCTAAATTAATTTTTAAATATTAAAGAAAATAATTTTATTTAAAAAATCAATATAGTATAATTGTTTTAAAATCAAAAGATATAGATTTGATTAGATGAGAAAGATATAAATGTATGAAATAAATCTCAATTATAAAGAATAAAATTAAAAATTAAAAATTAATTAAACACCTTTAGGAGAATCCAAAACGGATAGAAAATGGATCTAAAACAGGCGTGTAATGGACGTATCTTTTTAATTGATTTTAACAGTCGTAATCCTAATCTTTATCAAACACAAAAATGGTTGAGATTTACTTTTAGTCATTTTATTTCTCCAAACTGCAATCCCAAAATCATGCATTTAATAGGACTTTGAACAATATGGCCACGTTTATCCAATTGTGATAAAAATTAGTGTAATCAGAATGAAATTTTGTTGATAGATGAATTGTTTGAATAACAAATACAATTAGATTACTTTTGATCGCATTTACCTAGAATTATGAATCTATCACATTTTACTGTTATCGTTACTGTTACCATTATTGTTTGGCTCTAACGGTAACTGTTACATAGTAACGATAGGTAACATTAATGGTTACAATAAACGTGACAAATTGATAATTTTCATACCATTGTAATAACAATATATGTAATGATAACGATAATGGTAATAATAAAAGTAGTGAGTCTCACTTAGTTTTCAAACAAACACCTTTTTATTTCTCAATTAGATTACATGATTTGATTACAAATTTCAAGGTGAGCCCCACATCTCATTACTATGGGAATTGGAGCGTATGGCAAAATTTAAGGTTTCGTTCTAAAAAATGGCAAAACCGTCCAACTCATGTGACGTACACATGGCCACAAATTCTTAAATCCCTGATTTACCCTTGTCTGATTCATAGTTGTTGTTGATGAAACTACAAACACTAGGTAATTGTAGGTCGAGTAATTGTTGATATTTCTCAAGAACAATTGTCCTCCTAATTTTGCTCATGTAGTTAACGTAATCTTTATATTTTATTACTGTTTTAGAAATAGAATTCTCGCTACCATGATTTTCGAAATTTTGAGACACATATTCCATCAAATTCTCGTTCCAACAATTTATGGAATATATCGAAGGTAAATTTTTCTCTCCGCTGAGTTAACTATATTTTGTTTGACAATGTACTGGATTGGTTCTACCAATTCAAATATTGTTGAAAATAAAAACATTTTGTGGTTGATGTCAGTTTTATCAGAGCATCCAAATTGATGAAATTACAAATACCAGGTAATATAGGGTCGAGTTATGTATATAGGGTAATTGTTGATATTTTATAGTTAACATAATCTCCATATTTTAATATTAGCTTAGATTCTGTTAGACAATTTTTCAAATTAATTTCACCTTAATTAAATATCCATATTTTTCTACCAAATTTATATTTTAAATATCCATATATTATTATATTTTATTTTATCCATATATTTTATTCAAATTTTTGAATGGTTTTTCATTACTTTATACGTATTCAATTTTATTCAAATCTTTGAATTGTTTTTCATAATTTTATATATACATTCTTAATAAATTAGTTGTACATTCTTATATTCTTAATAAATTATTTGACAGAAGAGTTATGCGGATAAGCGAAGAAAAGAACTAGAATTTACAGTCGGAGATTAGGTATTTCTTCGATTGTCCCCATGGAAAGGAATTCTCCGGTTTGGGAGAAAAGGAATGTTAAGTCCTTGATACATCGGACCATATGAGATTGTGGAACAAGTTGGCCTAGTAGCTTATAGATTGCAGTTACCTCCGGAGCTAACTTCTATTCATGACGTGTTCCATGTGTCAATGTTGAGGAAGTATGTGTTTGATCCTATGCATATACTAGCAGCACAACTAGTACAAATTAAGGAAGATTTATCATACGAGAAAGAGCCCATCGAGATTTTAGATAGGAAAGACCAAGTACTCAGGAACAAGGCGATACCTTTGGTAAATGTATTATGGCATAATCATGGAATTGAAGAAGCAACCTGGGAACCCGAAAAGCAAATGAGAAAGAGATATCCTTAACTTCTCAAATGATATTTCAGGTAAATTTCGAGGACGACATTCCTTTTAGGGGAGATAATTGTAAACCCCGAATTCTACATTCCTATATAAGTATGTTTAGCCATGAGGATATTATGTTAAATAAATGATAAGTGAAATTTATGGTTTAATACAGAGAATTATGAAGAAAATAAGAGAAAAAGAAGAAAAAAATATTAATTGATTAAATTTGGCCGAAATGCACTAAATCATTAGTGGGTGAGGTGGCAATTTGATAATTCATACATGGGAGGCAACCAGAAGTATAAAAAAGAAGATGAACTTCAGAAGCTCAGTTTTGGCAATTGACTCGAGCAAATTAGGTGAGATTAGTGCCATTTGAAAGCTGAGAGAGTCTAATTTTTATGGTAGAGTTGCCGGAGAAAGATCACATAGGAAGAAGATCGAAAAGTGAAGAAATTGCAGAAGGGCCAGATTCTAAAATTAATCAGGGCCAGTAGTAAAAATTGGATGATCCAGGCCAAATCAAAAAACATTTAGAGCTGCAATTTTAAGGTAAGAAAGCTAACTAAATTCTAAACAAGTTTGTAGAAGAAAGTTTCTTGAAAAGAATTATGAATTTTAAGTTATAAATTTTTTTAATTTGAAATAAGAATTCGGTACGTAAGCAGGTAGCTACTTGGGAAGATCAAGCACAGCTCACCCGAGGGAGCGAGAGTGAGACAAGGATTGTGTGAATCTCGCTAGTTTTTGTGCTAAATCTCACTTAGGAGGAGAATTTTGTTGAATTTTTATGCTAAATCTCGCTGATGAAGTTAAATCTTGCTAATGATAAAGTCTCGCTAGTGTGGTGCTTGATCTTGCTCATGAGGATCTTGCTCATGAGGATGATCTCGCTCATGAGGAAGGTCTCGATCATGATGACAATCTCGTTAGTATTGATGTTCTCGTTGATGAAGGTTTCACTAGTAAACAAACAATTCGAAGCATCTTGATGGGAATTCTAAGGAATCTAACAAGGAATTATGTTGTTTCAGGCCAAAAGGAACTAGGAGAAACCTACAAACCATAAATAGCCCAGACGAGTAGTGAGTGACCAAAATAGACTTAATATTTTCAATGTTTTGTGTATAAAAGACCATGCAATTTTAATGATGTTTGATGATAAGTTTATACGTTCTCAAGTAACAAATGTTTTATGAATTGCATGACATTTCTTCTCCAGCATGTATATGTCTTATCGCATGCCAAGGTTATATGTAAATTCATTACAAAAGTTAAGTTTCTAAGATGAAGCATGTGTTTCCATATATAGGCTATAATTGAATGATTCTTAATGTAAATGTTTTACTTTTAAAGCTTGATTTGATTCTAGAGAAGAACCCGGTACTGAAGGACTCGGAGAAGGTACCTGGGTAATAGTATCTAAGGTGTTGACGGTACTTAGTAAACTCCACGTGCATGTAGGTAGATTTGAATGAGAGGCCGAAGTATGGGTCTCTTAGGCCATATACTAGCAAGAGAGGCCGAAGTATGGGTCTCTTGGCTGGATACAGACTTTGGGAGCTAGAGCGATGTATGCTCGTTCTTAATTAAGGTTTAATGATGTTTATTGATGTTTAATGAGTTTTCTTCTCAGAAGCTTGATGTTATGACTATGTTCATGTTTTAAAGGAAGTTGCTTGAAATGTTTTCCAGTATGTTTACATGTTTTATAATAATGTGAAGCATGGCATAATATGATTTCTGTAGTCACTCACTGGGCAACTAGCTCATAGTTTTGCTATGTTTTTCTTTCCCAAGTAGCGGTCAAATTCCTCAAGGTTGATCCTACTGCTGCTTGCCACTGAAAGGCCCGGCTAGTTAAAATAATTTAGGTTAATGATCTATATCGATGTACACATGTTTTGAGGGGAATCAAGATTTTGTTAGTAAAGTTTGGGCCCAACTGTAAATACTTTATCTATAGATATTGTGTCATGGTTTGTTAAGCATGTGATCATATGAAAATTATGTTGAGCCTTCCGGATGTGAGCTAATTGTATAAGTTAATAATGTTTATCAGGTTGGCACTTCAGGAGTGAAGTAGGAAGGTAAATGTGGTAAGTGCTGGCGATAGGGCTAGTGAGTGCTACCGTCACATCTTCTTCCAGTTTAAAAGGGTAATTTGGGAGGGGTGTGACATTAACTTTTATTTTATCCATATATTTTATTCATCTTTGAATGGTTTTTCATTACTTTATACGAATTCAATTTTATTCAAATCTTTGAATTGTTTTTCATAATTTTATACATACATTCTTAATAAATTAGTTGTACATACATTCTTAATAAATTAGCTGTACATTCTCATATTCTTGATAAATTAGTTGTATATATCGTTTTTGCTATTGTTTGAACAAATTGGAAAAAGAAATATCACTTCGTAAAAAAATGACCATAATTTTTGTTGCTCACAAAAAGTGTTCATCGATTTAGGTTTTGTTATGGTTTTTTCAACAAGCTACTGTTTTTGCTATGACTTTACCACGGATTAGACTCCTCTTTGATGGTCGATGGAAAGAGAATTCTCACTACCATGATTTTCAAAATTTTGAGACGCATATTCCATCAAATTCATCATTCCAACAATTTGTGGAATATATCGAAGGTAAATTTTTCCCTCCGCTGAGTTACTTATATTTCGTTTTACAATGTACCGGATTGGTTCCGCCAATTCGAATACAAATTACAATGACACTACAAATACCAGGTAATACAGGGTCGAGATACATAATTTTGCTCATGTAGTTAACCTAATCTCCATATTTTACTATTATTTTAGATTCTGTTTAACCATTTTTCGAATTAATCTCACTTTAATTAAATATCCAAATTTTTCTACCAAATTTATATTTTAAATATCCATATATTATTAAATTTTATTTTATCCATATATTTTATTCAAATCTTTGAATGGTTTTTCATTATTCAATTTTATTCATATCTTTGAAATATGTTTCATAATTTTATATATACATTCTTAATAAATTAGTTGTACATTCTTATATTCTTAATAAATTAGTTTTATATACCGTTTTTTCTATTATTTTAACTATTTGGAAAAAAAAAATATCACGTCGTAAAAGAATGGTCATAACTTGTGTTACTCACACAAAGTGTTGCTATGACTTTATAACGGATTAGACTCCTCTTTGATGGTCGATGAGATGAGAATTCTCACTACCATGATCTTCGAAATTTTGAGGTGCATATTCCAGCAACGTCATCATTCCAACAATTTGTGGAATATATCAAAGGTAAAAAAAAATTTTGTCAAATGAATTAACTATATTTCGTTTGATGATGAACCAGATTGGTTCTGCCAATTCGAATATTATTGAAGATAAAGATATTTTGTGATGGTAATTGTAGAATAAAAAATACGGTCAAGTTATGTATACAAGTTAATTGTTAATATTCTTTAACAACAACTGCCATCCTAATTTTGCTCATGTAATTAACATAATCTCCATATTTTATTATTATTTTAGATTCTGTTTAACCATTTTTCAAATTAATCTCACATTAATTAAATATCCAGATTTTTCTACCAAATTTATATTTTAAATATCTATATAATATTAAATTTTATTTTATCTATATATTTTATTCAAATCTTTGAATGGTTTTTCATTACTTTATACGTATTCAATTTTATTCAAATCTTTGATTTTTTTTCATAATTTTATACCTACATTCTTAATAAATTAACTGTACATTCTCATATTCTTGATAAATTAGTTTTATATATTATTTTTGCTATTATTTTAACGATTTGGAAAAAAGAAATATCACGTAAAAAAATGGTCATAACTTTTGTTACTCACATTCATCAATTTAAGTTTTTTTTTGTGGTTTCTTTAACAAGCTACTGTTTTTGCTATAACTTTACAATGGATTAGACTCCTCTTTCATGGTCAATGAGATGAGAATTCTCACAACCATGATTTTCAAAATTTTGAGGCGCGTATTCCATCAAATTCATGGTTCCAACAATTTTTGGAATATATCCCAGGTAAAATTTTTTCGTGAGTTAACTTTATCTCGTTTGACAATGTACCGGATCGGTTCTGCCAATTTGAATCTTATTAGGATTGTTAAAAATAAAGATATTTTGTAGTTGATGTCACTTTTATCAGATTCTCCCAAATTAATTTATGTGTAGTGGTTGATCATGTCTCATCGGTTGCCCCGAACATGTATTTGAATAATGAATTAGCAGACATTGATCATTCTTCTCAAGCTCCCGAGGGTAACTGTAAGCCCTTAATCTTGAATTGTTCCTAAAGGAAAGAATTAAAATAATTAAAGTTAAAAGTTGGTTTGGAAAAAAGGGGAATTAATTTAAAAGAAAAGAAAGAACCGGAAGAAAATGGAATTTTGGAAAAAGAAAAGAAATTTGAAGAGGAATTATTATTTTTTTTAAGAAAAAGGGAAATCAATAAATAAGTAATTAAATAATAATAATAATAATAGTTAATTAACAAATAAATAAAATAAAGACAAAGGGATAAGAAGAAAAGAAAAGCGGTGACAAGCCTTAAAAAATAGAGGGATATTTTTTTCTAAGTCGGTGCAAGAGATTCGCTCGATCAAACTCCAATTCTCTTTGATGAAATTGTAGGGGGATGAGAGGAAGAGAAGTTGAAGGATTACTGGATTGATTGGAGTTGTGGAGGTTGAAGAGTTTGAATGAAAAGTCAAGTTAAGACGGAATTTCAGATAGTCTGAGCAGGCTTTAGTGTTTTCAAGTTTTCGAGCTATAGAAAATAGAATTATGATGGATAGTAGTTGTCATATGAGGGTTGGTAATTACTTTCTTCACATCCCTTTTGGGTAGAGGGAAATCTGGGGAGGAGTGTGACAGCAACACTGAAAATCGTTAATTTCCAAGATTTCGATTCCTTTTAGTCTTATATTCCCACTAGAGTAGGTTTATTTTTTAGGAGCAAGTCTGTATTAAAGAAAATAGTTTATTTCTTGTACACATGGATTAGACACTTTGTCAGAGTGTATTTCTTATTTTCAAACTGTTTTGAAACTCCCACACCTTTAGAATTCTATGTGGGGTAGTTTTGACAATAGTTAATGATTATTTTCTAATTTTATAATCCATTTTGTTATTTCTACAATTTTAAAATTTTTTTGCTATTTATCCAAATAAAAACTTAAATTTTACTATTTATCTAATCAGCCCAATAAACAACAAGAAAAATAATTAATTGGGATCCACTTTTTACCTTACATGATTACTTTTCACCCCGTACACATGTGGCCTAAAAGGAGCTGGCCAAAATTACAAATTTAAAATGGTAGTTTTCAGATTGGTCAGTTCCTTGATTATAAGGAGAATTTCTCATTTCTCCCTTTTCAAATTCATTATTTATTTTAGATATAAAATTAATCATTAAACATTAAATACACATACCAACCAAGCATACTAAATACATATGTCGGTGCATATGACTCATCTCATGTATCACGAATAGTCCATGTGAGTAGTTGAATATGTTTTTCATATAAACCATGACCGGAGCATATATAACATACTGGGAAATATATATATATATATATATATATATATTTGTGAATTTGAGGAACATGATGGAGAAAATATAATATAATAATATTAAATATATAAAATGAAATAATTAAAAACATAAAATAATTAAAATTATAAATTTGGATAATATAAAAATGAGTGGAAGTGAAATTCTCACCAATCTATGTGTGATTTTAAGATCCTCCAAATGTCACTATTTATAGACAAAGTAACAAGTAGGATGTGGACTTATATAGACACCAAACATGAATAATTATAAGGTACATGGACAATATGAAAGGGGACATGGCTTTGTGATACTAAGCAATGGGCATCTACTATTAAGTATTATAATATTCATAATATTTTTTTTTCGTATATGAATTTTTAGTAGTAGGTACATTTAATCCAAGAATTTTAAAATAATCATTTTAGAATAGGTTTAAAAGGTTATTCTACAGATAAAATAATTAAATTTGGTGGTTTAAATGCTGACATGGCAAGTGACTTGGAAAAAATGCACTTTTAATTTTTTTTTTCTCTCTCTCTTTCTTGGCCTCACCGCGGTCACCGCTACCCTCAGTTTCTTTGTTGGTCTCTTTGCTCTCACCACCATCATCACCCCTCTCTTTCCCACTTTCTTCATTTGCTTTCTTTCATTCTCTGGCCTCACTGCATCCACCCTTGCAACCAGAATTTAAAAACAGAATTTTAGAATTAAATTTTAGTCCACAAGCTTTGGTGGGTCGAATGGCTCCACTGCATCCACCCCTCCAATCAAAATTGAAAAACAAAGTTTCTAAATTAGATCCCCTCACCATATATTATATATGATAATATGTGGTTACAATCCATATTAAAATATTTGAATATGACTAAACTTTTTTTCAATATTTGCAAGTCAATCTCAATTTCATTATCGGCCCTAAAAGTTCGAGGTTTGAAACTAAAAGTTTTTTTTTATCAAACTAAGGCTACATATTTTACCAGAGTTAAAACTATGTTCATGTTGGCACCAAAAACTCACCACAACACTAGAAAAAAAGGCTTTAATTTCAATATTAGATAAATTATCCTTTCAATTAATAGATACGTTGAGAGAAATGATTGATTATAGGCTATCTTTTGAGCCAATTTGGTAACATACATTACATGTATTATGGGTAATTTTATTCGAAAAGAAAACCGAATTGAGGCTAAGACAAGACATAGTAGGAAATGGGAAGGAAGTTGAGTCAATCTTTCCTTGGTCGATGAGCTTAATCTACATATAGCGGTGTTCGACACACCCTCAGTCCAATAAACCTGTTGGGCTTGAAGAGCCTAAATTAGGCACAAGATTGAGCTCGGTTCTGAAGTGGGATTTCTTGTAAGTGGAAATGTGGCTGACAGAAGAGCAATGTAGCTAATGTAAATTCACCAAAGGAAGCTTCGTCCTCTTTTCCTCAACACTCAGTTCATGAAGACATGCATTCATCTAAAGGTAGAACGAAAAACTCTTTGTCTCTCTTTCGATTTCCTCACTGATTCTCTCTAACCTATCGTTCTTTGATGGTTGTGCAAACAATTGAGAAAATGAAGCATGGATAATCGAAGAAGTAGAAGAAGAAGGGGATGAGAGAAAGATGCAAGCAGATACTACAGACCATGATAACTTAAGCAGATACTCCTTTGCCTATACTTGTAGTGTCACCAGGATAAGGTACCTTACCTTATCCATATACTACAGACTATTTAGGTTATCACTTAGACATGATCCACCTGTATGTCTCCACATACATGTTTAAGTTACAATGATAACCGTGGATATTAGTTTATTGGTTTGTGTTTAATGCAACTAAAATATCATATATTTCATAGACAAAGTGAAGAAAATATCAATTATTATTAATCACAGATATGTTTGTTCATACAAGATTTACAAACTATAGGACCCTACGAGATTTAGGGCATCAACCCAACAGGAGAAGAACCCATAGGTCTGAGTGTATGTAGTCTATAATGCCTTTGGTTTTGTGTTGAGCTTTGGTGAAGCTCTGTCTTGTAGCCTTTCCAACAATACAATGTTCACAGAAAGCAACATCTTCATCAACTCCCTTTGGAAGAATTCCTTGCTTAGCAAGTGCTTGTAAACCGTTGACACTTATATGAGCTAGTCTTTTGTGTCATGGTTCTCCTTGTGAAATTGATTTATAAGAAACTACCAAGGCATTTATCATTTTCTATACATTTTGGAAAACATAAACTCCATTCACCTTCACCCCTTTTAAAACTAGTTTGGTGTCTTTCCAAACCTCAAAGTGACCTTCTCTGCCTCTATATTCACACCCAATTGAGTCAAGCATTCCTAAAGAGATTAAATTCTTATTTAGTTTAGGTATATGTCTGACATTTATTAGCAACTTTACTGATCCATCTTTAAGTTTTAGGGAGACAGATCCAATGCCAATGACAGGACAGGCGTTGTTATTGCCCATGTAAACCGATCCTCTATTTACTGCCTTATAAGTATTAAACCTCTCCATGTTGGTTGTCATATGAAAGGAGCAACCTGAATCCAACATCCAATCACGATCTTTTGTTGGATTCTTAAGGGCAGCAACTTTACTAGAGGTTGATAAAGCATCAGAGTAAAATAGTGTCTTCTTCAACTGATGCTTCAGGGGAAGGAGTTTCTAATATCTGATTTTTCTATTTTTGATTCTCTTGTTCATTTTTCCACTTGAGAGTTTGGAAATCTTTGATTAAATTTCCTTCCTTTATACAGTATTTACATATGATCTTAGATTTATCTTTATTTTCTTTTGATGACTGTTGCTTTCCTTTGTTCTTCCACTGTTTCTTGTTTTTGCCCTTCACAAAGAGACCTTCTGTATTCTACGATTCTTGCTTGCAGTTTTGTAGTTTAATTTATCTAGTTTTTAGTGCAGAAATGATGGCATCTACTAATATAGGCTCCTTGCCATATTTTAATGTGTTTTTCACTTCTTTACATGCCTTTGGAAGCAAATTTAATAAAACAATCGCTTCATTATCAGCACCATTAAATTCACCATGATTTTTAAATTCAGTGGTAATTTTTCTGAAATCAAGATTTTCATTTAAAGTTTTTGAAGAATTCATCTTGAATGTGAAAAATCCTTCCCTCAAGAACATCTTGTTGGGAAGATCCACTATTGCATATAGTTCATTCAACTTATTCCATAGTTTAAATGAAGTATCTTAATCTACTACCTATCTTAGAACATTATCACTTAGATTTAGGATGATGGTACCATAAGCTGTTAGCTCAATGGTTTCTAGTTCATCTTCTGTAAGTTCTTTAGGTAGTTTGAAGGATCTTGAATTGCTTTATGTGCTCTTTGTTGTCCAAGAATTGCTCTCACCTTCGTTTTCTACAAGTTGAAATCTCCTTTGCCATCAAACTTTTCTATTTAATACTTTGCGAATGCCATAGAATGTTGTTAGTTCTTCAAGATTTACTTTCTTTGAAGTCTCTTGAAGTTCTTGCCTTCTTCTTGCAGGCTCTGATACCAATATGTTAGGCTTGAAGAGCCCAAATTAAGCCCAAGGTTAAGCTCGATTCTGAAGTGGGATTTCTTTTAGCTGAAAATGTGGTTGACAGAGGAGCCATGTAGCTGATATAAAATCACCAGAGGAAGCTTCGTCCTCTTTTCCTCAACACTCAATTAATGGAGACATGCACTCATCTGAAGGTAGAACGAAAAACTCTCTGTCTCTCTTTCGATTTTCTCACTAATTCTCTCTAACCTATCATTCTTTGATGGTTGTGCAAACGATTGAGAAAATGAAGCATGGATAATCGAAAAAGTAGAAGAAGAAGGAGATGAGAGAAAGATGCAAGCAGATGTACGTGAAGGAACCCTGTTAAAGGTCCTTAAATAGAAGTGGGGATCGGACCCAAATCCCAAAAAATTATAGAATAAAAGTTTTATAAAGAAGAACAGAAAATATGCATTTAAGTTAGAAAAAAAACAGCATGCTCGAAACGAAATACTGGAAAAATAAAATAGGTTAGAAAACTCTTACCTTTAAAAAACAGTTCTTCAATTGAATCCCTTGAACCGTCGAACACCACCACAATGGCTACTGTTGAATGAGAAATTTCGGCGAATCACAAGTTGTCACATCATCAATGCAAGCCCGAGCTTATCGAAAAAATTATAAGTTGGATTGGGTCGAGCATTAAAGTCGCTCAGGCCCAGTATTTCAGTCCAACAATAAATGGGCCCAAGCCCAACTTTAGCCAAAACCTAATTTTGGCCCAGTAAAGTAATTAAGCCTAAGCCCATGTAAGGCCTATGAGAAACCTCTATAAATAGAGGCATTATCTCTTCATTTGGGAGGGGTTGGAAGAATTGAAGGCAAAAGCTCTCTAAAGATCTGGAGTCTGAAGCTCCAAGGATCGGAAGAACATAACTCCTCCAAAGCTTTGAAGATTAGAAGTCACTAAAACTCTGAAGATTATAAGACATATCAAAGTTCTGAATATCAGAAGACATATCAAAGCTTTGAAGATCAGAAGACACCAAAGCTTTGAAGATCAGAAGACACTAAAGCTCTGAAGATCAGAAGACATGTCAAAGCTCTGAAAATCAGAAGACACTAAAGCTCTGAAGATCATAAGACATATCAAAGTTCTGAAGATCGAAGTCCTTTGAGAAGTTGTGGCCACTATGTTCAAGCCCCAGAATCAACCCTTAAGGAAGCAATCTATCTACTTACCCCTGCTTCAGGGAAGAAGTGAATTCCATCTTGTGCAACTTAGTTCCTATCTCCCAAATCAGACAAGTCCCCAAAAAGGTAGGCATGTTGAGTTGGTAATCTGGCCACTCTCACCCATACTAATCAAAGGATCACCCTCAAAGGTAGGAGTTCCCAAAACACTCAGGATTGAGGTCATGTCACCAATGGTCGTTTAGGTGAGATGTAAGTCTCTAGTATCAACGACATTATATACAGAGACGAATCATCTCGTGGTCCGGTCTTATACAAACTTTTTGTATAGGACACCCCGCTCGTATGTCTCCACATGAATGGTTAGGATCTACCATCTATAGTGGTTTATAACACTTGCAAACCCCTACAAAGCGGGTCGAATCCGTAGTGTCACCAGGATCAGGTATCCCACCTTAATCCTTATACTACAGTCCTATTTAGGTTATCACTTAGGGCATGATCCACTTGTATATCTCATATACATGCTTAAGTTTACATACAATAATCATGGAGCTTTGTTTATTGAATATGAGTAAATGCCAGAATGAAATAATACGTATTTTATTCATAAACAATGTGTATAATTACAAATAACGAGACTCCATGAGAATTAGGAAACCAATCCTAACACCAATGAAATCTATATAAAAGACATCTCAATAAAGTTAAATAAAATTATTTTCAATTAAAAAACTATATTAAAAAAAATACTTGTTTTCTAAACTTACCCGGGATTACACGGAGATATCAGTAACTTATTTTTCATCGACACCAACCTATCGCACAGAAATAATCAAGATCTTTGCTCATTAGTGCCTGAACCACTTGATATTTGTGCAGGATGGATGAATGCATATTCTTCCATAATACTTGGATCATATTCACATAAACATCTAAGAGCAAAACAAAAAACTTTTAAGATTAGAAATGTTTAAATAAATTAGTAATAGAAATCATTTTAGCAATTAGTACGTATGCTATATAACCGTTATAATTGAAAGTGGTAATTCCTTCATCTGACAAAATTGTTTGATGTTATCCTTCATTAAGTACAAAAATTTGCTCAGGAATTGGGATATGAAGATATTCATCTTCCATCTCCTCATTCATATGCTTCAACACAAACCTTATCGTCGTTGGCAATTCTAACGCAACTATCTTCAATTTAATTAAATAAATGAGGGAAATGAGACAAAATTGTCAATATATAGTCATTCTTAAAAAAGTAAACCTACGAGACAAACCACATTATACTAACATAAAGAAGTTAAATAGAATTGGGGAGAAGGAGTCATCCTTAACTTAAACTAAATTTATAACAAAGAATCTAAGTGCCTTCCATAATGGCAGGATAGTCATTCAATAGCTAAATTAATCAACCTATATAAATAACTCCTAAAGAAACAAAATATATAAGTGACTATCATAACTGTAGGATAGTCATTCTATGGTGGGAAAAAACTTAAAACATTTTTTTAATCATTATGCTTTTAATCTTTTTTCATTTAGTAGGTTAACTTCGCAATTTAGTTTATGTATATTTAATTTCATAACAATTATGTCCAAAGGTTGAGTATATATGTAACAATTAAGATCCTATACTTTATTGTTAACATAGTTTTTGTTGTTTGCAAACACATTGACCTCTAATGAGTTTATCAAATACAGATTGGTAAAAAAATCTCATCAAATCTTAAGAATACTTTTCATATGACAAAAATAAATTTTAAAGTATTGAAACCAAATTGTTAATGACTATAGTTAAGAAATTGAAATGTTATAAGCAACATATATATACTAAGACTAAATCCCATAGATCAAAAGTATTTTTGGTTAATTTTTTTTTGTTCTTTCAGAGGTTTGAATTTCATCTTTTTATGTCATATATTTTATTTGTTTCATAGATATTAACTAAATTATTTTCAGATAATAAATTCAATCTTTTGCACAACATTAGAAACTAAAAATTCAATAACAAACACAAACATAAATTCAAAAAAAAAACCATACACCACATAATGAAATAGAAATTAAGAAATCGATTTAGAAACTAATCGATTGGATCAAATCGAGGTGTCACAATGACTGTGTTCTAAGTCATGGCGCCAGATCACTATTCTAAGTCACGGCGGCAGATTAGGTTGAATTTTGGTTAACAGTCGAACATCACGATCAATTGGGCGGCGCGACAGCAATCGGTCTGCACTTGGGCGGTGCAGCAGCAGTCAATCTTCATATGGACCGTGCAGCAGAGTTGATCTTCACGGCGGCGTCGGTAGCAGCGTTCTAAACGGCGATGGTGTCAACAATCTTCACTTGGACAGCGGCAGCGATGATCTTCATTTAGACGATGATAATATTAGGGTTCTAGAATATCTGAGAAAATATACCTAAACAAATTTATCTTTGGAAAGAAAGAGGGCCCAAGATTCCTTTGCCCATCAATTAAACCATTTTTCTTGACGGACATTGCCCATGAAGAAAAACCTACATGGAATGATTCTTTGATGGGCTTGAAACCATTTTTCTTGAAGGGCATTACCCATCAAGAAAAGCCACATGGAAACAACGTTGTTTTCGCTTGACCACATCCACGCGCCAAAAATTCAAATCTCGTGCAAATTAAATATTTATTTTCACTAGTAGGTTTGTTGATGGACTATGCCCATCAAGTAATGCTTCTTTCTTGATGGCCATTACCCATCAAGAAAGAAGTTTTCTTGATGGTTTTTGACCATCAACGAATCTAAAGATTGAAAATTCACCATTTTGATAAAACTTACGTATTTTTTGTCAAGAAATATATTTTTCTTGACGTGCATGTACGTGCATCAAGAATTTTTTATATGGTCTTTTGCCATGACCAGCAAGAAAACAAAAATTTCGTGCGTCAAGAAAGACCAAATTTGTAGTAGTGCTAATAGAAAGTGGGAAAATTTGTTGTTTTACTGCTGGTGGTTGTGGGATTTTGGTGACAGTATTTTGTTTTCCTTTGTTTTGGTGTTTTTTCTGATCTGTTGATATTCCATTTTGATTTTGTTAAGACTACTTTCCTTTAATGACATCTCTTTGTTGATATGATTTTGCTTTAAAAAAATATTAGCCAAAAGGGAAAGATTGTTGGAGATTTGTTGATTGTCTCTATAATTTTTTTACGACCATTTCTGGTGGTTTTGCTGTTGTCACAAGTGGGAGATTGTTGAGGTTGATGCCTTAAAGTCTCGTGTCCTATAGTTTGTACAAACGCTTGTGATGTATAATATATGATATGTACTTCACTTCTTGATTTTGCTTATTTGGATGTTTTATTTTCTTTACCACAAACCAATAAACTAAAATCTCTGGTTGTCTTTATGTAACTTAAACATGTATGTGGTGACATATAAGTGGATCATGTCTTAAGTGATAATCAAAATGGTCTGTAGTATATGGATAAAGGAGGGAAACCTTATCCTGGTAACGCTACAGATGTGGCCCGCTTTGTGGAATAGTTACAAGTGTTATGACTTGTCACCGATAGTCTGATCCTGATCATTCGGTAAGGGACATATGAGCAGGGCATCTTATACAAAGAGTTTGTATAAGACCTGACCACGAATTATTAACGTCTCGTTATATAACACCGTTTATGACAGAGACTTCACTTCACTAGGTCGACCATAGGTAACATGACATCAATCCTGAGTGAGTTGGGAACTCTACCATTAAGGGCGGTCCTTTGATTTTCATGGGTGCAAGTGGTTAGGCCGCCGACTCAAACCTACCACTTTGGAGATTCGTCTGATTTGGGAGTTGGAAAATCAACTACACAAGATGGAATTCACTCCTTCCTCGAAGTAGGGGTAAGTAGATTGATAGCTCCCAGGGCTTGAACGATGTGACACCACACACCTTCTCATGGCCCAAGAAGTGTTCACACATAGTGGGACTATGTTGTATTGTTCATTAGAGGGATCAGTAGTACTTAAGGAGTGAGATGTAATTACAGGGAAAAACGATGAATTGGCCTAGTTGTACTTACGAGCATCTGTGAAGGGTTATCGTACTCATGATTGGTTATATCTGATGGACACAGAAATATATTTGTGGTAAGAAGAGTTCATCTGTCGGTCTTTAGTTTAACGGATGGTGGATCTCGTGACTAAAGAGTTTAGTCAGCTATTTACGTACCGTTAGAGGTTCGAGCCATAGGTTCATAAGGTACCCTTGGTAGCTTAGATACAAGTTGAGAATCATTTTTTGGGTCAAATTGAAATGCTCAAATTGACAAGAGGGAGTTCGATTATATATAATATAATTGAACTGGTCAATTATATATGATATGATTGACTAAATGTATGAGATACATTAATTTGGAGGAAATTGGATATAAATATGATTTATATCAAGTAGAGGATAAAACATTATGGTTGATATATGATATCAAACTATAGATTATGAATATAATATGATTATATTTATTATTTTATTAATTGGACGGTTATGAGATAATTGCCCACCGTTTTCTCTGAATTCATGCGTTAGTGGGAAGTCCAATTCAGTTTTTGTAACTGAAGAATAAAATGAAAATAATTTTCATTTTACATGAGATATGCATAATTGCTCACGGTGTGATAAGCATTTGATCACATAGTGTTTGAGAGCCTATACGATAGCCTACCACTTCCTAAACGATCGCACGCCCATGCCCGCACTTTCCTAAACGATCGTTTATCGTTTACTAAATGATCACTTGACACCCGAGCTAATCTAAACGATTGTATAGACGATCGCCTAGCTTTTATTACACGATCGTCAAATCTTAAGACTGACATTACTATTTTCCTCAAAATGTTTTTCTTTCTTAATCTAGAATTTATATGCAGAATGTTTTTATTTCCTATCTGGGAAATCTCAGCATAAGTATTTTGATCAATATTTTTCTTATTTATTGTGGATCTTATTTTGACAAAAAAGAAAATATTTTATGGAATTTTTTTTCCTTATTTGTCTATAGTTTTTAAAAGGCGAATTCTGATCTTCTTTGGGGTTGCCGCATTTGTTCATTGTAAGGAATGTATTTGTTTTTTATGGTCGATTTGTTCGTCAATATGTTATTGATCCTTGCTCACTATTTTCCGTTATGCAACGTCATTGTGTGAATCATTTAAGAAAGTGAGGATTATTCTGTCTTAGGGAGAGCCTAAGACATAGTTGAAGAGAATGGATTCTTGGTCTTAGGAAGAGCCTAAGACTTCATTCATTGAGAAGGATTTCTTCAGACTTAGGGGGAGCCCAAGGTATTATTTATCGAGAAGGGAGTTCTAAAGACTTAGGGGGACCTAAGTTCTCATGTGAAGGGAGTTCACAAAGTTACAAAGAAGATAATCAAGCTGAAAGGAGTCTCACACACTGTTGGAAGTTGAAGTGTTCAACACTACTATTATCACACTTAGGAGAGAATAAGTACAATTGATAGGGAGTCTCACATCTAGAGGGAGCCTATATGACTTGTGAGTTAGGCTCAACGTGAGTCAATGTAGTAGTCGGTGCACTACAAGAATTTTGGGCTTTATGTCAGTTGACAACTGACATTAAAGATAGTGTTATTAAAGCCCTTTAATGTCAGTTGTCTTTAATGTCGATTTTAAACCGACATTGAAAAGAGTGTACAATGTCTGTTTAAAATCGACATTAAAGGGCTTTAATACCACTGTCTTTAATTTCGGTTGCAACCGATGTTAAATCCCTTTAATGTCGTTTGTCAACTGACGTTAAAGCCCTTTAATGTTGGTTTTAAACCGACATTGAAGCCCATAATTCATGTCCGTTTTTTTAATTATTGTCTGTTTTTCTAAAATTCCGTTGTCGAATCCATTTTTAATATCGGTCAAAGAGTTAAAAACGACATTATATGTCTCGTGTTGGGTCAGGAAATGTCCGTCATTGTTTTTTATTAAAAAATTATTCATTGTAATGCGTGCCTGTTATATTCTGCATGGCAAGCCAACAATATTTGTCTTCCACCTATGAATTCACTGAACTCAAACCTGAAATATAACAATAGACAGAACAATATACTCTACCACAAAACTATATACAAAGTTACCTACAATGAAACACAATTCTATAATAATTTATCCACAAACAAGAATTAATATTTCCAATCCATTCTATAAGTACTCATCAAATATGAAATAAACTCACTAACCAACATTTGTATATCGATAACATACTTTTATAGAACTTATAACCACCTCTATAATATTAATAATCATTTCTTTCATTCACAAATATCAATTAGTACTTCCATGAATACTTATACCAAATAACCCATAAACAAAAAAATTATATATAAATCTTCCAATAAATAGATCATGGTTAGATAACAATTCGTCTATCCACAAACCAACAATTAGTATTTCGGATTCATTCTAATCTTGCATATTTTACTCAAAACTCGTCAAGATTCTTTCTAAGCTAGCATTTACATTCTATTGAGACAAAAGAAGAAGAAGAAGAAGTACATCCTTACACAAATCAGCCAATAAAACTTGTCCATTTGGTTCGAATTACGTCAATCTCTCCTTGGGTATATGCATTTTTTGTATTGAACTACAAAAAGAAGAAAAAAAAAAGATAAACTCAACATAAGTTTACATTATTTATTAAATTAAAGCTACTATATAAAAAATAAATAATTTATGTACGGGGCTAGTAATGGGAGTAGTAGGATTATGCACTATTTCGTGTATATATTTGCACATAGTACCCGCATCCTACATAATCTAATTGATGGGGGCACTGCATATAAAGAAGTTGAAAACAATTATTCTTATGTTCGAATGAACATAAATTGTTAAAAAAAAATTAATGCAAATTTACCTTTACATTTTGGAGAAGACCGATGGTGTTGGAGATCGTGCTTGGCTTACCATGTTTTCAATCCACTAAATAGTTTGAAAACATTAGTTAAACATAAGTACTTCAATTAAGAGCTAAGAAAGTTCAATCACTTACATATTTTTAACTCCATGAAAATCCTCTTGAACCTTACTTCGAATAGAGTTCAAAACATAAACACAATTTTATTATAGATTGATTACAATCAATATCCAATGATAACTATAATAAGCAACAATTTTGAAATATTAGTATGCGTATAATGCAAATTAAAAATAACTAAAGAACTTATATTTACTTACCTTGTGCTATATGGAATAAGAACTAATTGGTCCAAATTAGTCAATTCTAGTTGGTTGACTAAATTTTTGGATTGAATATCTTGAGACTTCACATGTGGCAATATTTTTGATTGATCAATTATAAAAAACTTCTTCATAATATCACGACCACATTCATCCCAAAGATACCTAAACAAAGTAAAAGTTATTATTTAAACATGAAACAAAATATACATGAGTGAATCTAGATGAGTAATATTTATGCAATGTATGTCAAAATACACATGTAACCTATTTCAACCATATTACAATATTGGATTAGATCATCGCAGCCTAAATAAACAAATTTGTCTCTTCCAAATATATGCTCGTTCAAATTGATACGAATCATGTCTACATCGTTCATGTTGTGCATGACATGTCTGTTCAAGAGTTTGATGGTACCATTGGTGTCCATATATTTGGAGGAGTGGCCAAAGCTCTTAATTGTTGAATGGTCCTACCATAACCAAAGTTACAAAAATTCAAAGTATGATAGGGCATCTTTGGGATGTTTTAATAAGCCACCTGTTTCTTTTTTTTAGCATGCTACGTCAATAAACTTGATGTTTCTTTACTTTGAAACATTCTTTCACATCTTGGAATTGGGGAGAAATATCACATGAATTTTGCTGGGATATTCTTAGCCTTTTCCTTTAAATTTTTATGAAGCTTCCATCTTGACGTACCACAAATGGGACATATATTTTCATTAGAGAGTTCTTTTTTAAACAAGCAATAATTGTTGCTACATGCATAAATCTTCTCGTACTTCATTCCAAGAGTACCCAACATCTTTTTTACTTCATAAGTAGAAGAAATTGGAATTTCATTAGGACTAGGTAATATGTCATGAATTAATTCCAATAACTCAGTGAAACTCTTATCGCTCCATCCAAATTTAGCTTTCAAATTATATAACTTTACCAATGTAAATGTTTTGGTAAAAGTTTTTACAATTTAGGTACAATGGTTTTTTCGCATCATCTAATAATTCTTTAAATTATCAGATTTTTCATTAAAATAGTTGTATGTAGCCTCAAACATTCCAATTATGTCATCAACATCAACATCATCCTCATCAACTTTGTCTCTTTCACTAGTAGACACATTTTCATTGTTTCTCTTAATCGGTAATGATTCACCGTGAAAAATCCATGTCTGATAACTTTGATCTATACCATTAAAAAATAAGTGATCTCTTATTGTGTTCACATTTAGAATCTTTGAATTCACACACTTCAAACATGGACAACTCATGACATTCGTATATTTGAATATTGTAGACCATTTTTAATAAATATCTCAACCCCTAAACCCTACGCAGCTGACATTCTATTCATTTTCATCCATGATTGTAAAATATACAACTTAATCTACAGAAAAGACAAACAATAACAAGGGGAAATTATGTAATCGTAAGCTTGTAAATTTAGCCATAATCAATAATAAGACCTAAAACATTAACAAATTGGTTCTGATATATACTTGAACCACACCAACAAGACATCAACCAAGTACATGTTTTTGAACTAATTTCATTCAATCATTAACAAATTTCAAGAAGCTTAATCATTGGAACAAAACATAAAATTAATGAAATAACACTTGAACCACACCAATCAAGCTTAATCAACCAAGTAAGACCAAATTAGTTTATATATAATTGAAAGAAAAGGATTTTGATATACACTCAAACCACACCAAGCAAGACTACCAACCAATTATATATCCTTCAACTAGGGTTGGCAAAATTCCCCGCGGGGAATCCCCGATTTGACCGGAGATGGGGTCAAATCGGAAATTTTTTTGGGGCAGGGACGGGGATGGTATCCTCGCCCCGACCCCGACCCCGATTTTATATAGTTATATTTTTAATATTTTATAAATATATAAAATAACTTATTTATATGTACGTTTATAATGTATACTATAGACTTATAGTGTTGTAAGCCTAATATTGAATATATAAATTCTAAATCTAAGCCCAAAAGTCAAACCCCCATGGAATTAGTAGGGGAATCCCCACGGAAAAATGGGGAATGGGGCCCCACGGGGACCCATTTCCCCGACGGAGAATCCCCGCCCCCGCCCAAGCCTTCAAATGGCAGGGATGGGGGCGGAGATGGGGGGAATTTCCCACACGGGGCCAGGGACGGGGGACCCTCCCCCGCCCCGCCTCAGTCCTGTTGCCAACCCTACCTTCAACTAATTTAATTCCAACATTTCAAAATTTCAAGAAGCTTAATCATTGGAACAAAACATAAAATTAATAAAATAACACTTGAACCACACTAATCAAACTTAATCAACCAAGTAAGACCAAATTAGTTTATATATAATAGAAAGAAAAGAATTTTGATAGATACTTAAACTACACCAAGCAAGACTACCAACTAAATATATATTCTTCAACTAATTCAATTCCAACATTTCAAAATTTCAATAAGCTTAATCATTAAAATAAAAATAAAATGAATGAAATAACTTGAAATTACTAAATTGAAAATTCATATGAAAATAAAAATTTACCTTTTCAAGCAAACAACTTAAACAACCCAAAAACTTGAAGAGATCCAAACCAAAGCTCGAAGATTGGAACGTCGGCGAGTATCGGACCTTGCGAACAGAGTTGAGACGACAGATCTGACAGAATTACAACGTCGACGACCAGATCGAAAGACCCACGAGTAGATCAGGCAAATAGATAATTGGATCGGAAAAAACCCACAACTAAATCTATAGATCCACGCTGCGACCCACCTCTACAACCGGAACCAGCTGGACGAACGGCGAGCTGACCCACCGAAAGAACAACCACCGGAAGAACAACGCCCACGCGACAAAGAAAACCAACTGGAGAACACCCGGAGAACAACGCCCAACCACGACGAACAACCAGAAGAACAACGCCCAACCACGACGAACAACCACTAGAAGAACATGTGAAGAACAACGGAGAACACCCACGCAAAGAACACCCACGCGCTAACAAAAACCAACTAAAAAACAATCGAAGAACACCCACGACGATGACCCACCACCGGAAGAAGTCCACGACAACGGAGATCCAAGCAACACCAATGACGACGACATCGGAAGTGATGTACACTGACAAGCTAAGGAGAGAAGAGAGGGTTTGGTAAGAGAGAGTTTGGTAAGAGAGAAGTGAAAGGAGAGAGAAAATTTGATATGAAATGGAGAAGATATTTTTTAATAAAGTTAAAAAAAAATAAAAATAAATGAGAGGCCTTTAATGTCTGTTTTAAACTGACATTGTAGCCCATTTTTTTTTTAAAAAAAAAAAACCGACATTATATATCTGATTTCACTTTTTTCAACCGACATTAAAGTCCAAAATTCTTGTAGTGGTGTATTATAGACAAGTATTACGTTGTAATTGCTTAACTCTTTAATATTAGTGGATTATTTCCATATTTCAAGTGACGAGTCAATCTATTGCTTTTTCAATAACAAACATATATGCACTATTGGTCATGTTTAAATTTACAAATATGCATGCACAATAATAAATACATACTAAAAACCTAGGATTTTGAATGATTTTTTCAATAAAAAATCGATCAAAACAAATAATTTTTATTCTCTCTAAATAAAAATAAGATGCCTAGTTTTATAACAAAACTGAACCAAAGCAGTTTCATACTAAATTTAATACTCATATAAATACAATATTATAAGACTTCAAAGAAAGCAAATTAAGAAGTTCTCATTAAAGCATATGCTCTTGGGCTAGAATTAGGCATTCAACACAACCAATTATGCTAACTTCAAAAGGCGTAGAGTTAGATATATTCCTTGAATTAGTAGACGAGTCAAAATTTCATATTCTAATCAATTATGTATATATCATGCGGATAAGGATAAACTTAAGTATGAAAGTAGATTATTGGATTGAAAACAAATATGATTTCATGTTCTTATTGGGCCACATGGAAGTAAGAAATAAAGAAAGAAAATAATCATAAGAATCAAGCATTAGACATTCCCTTAAAAGAGTCAAAGACGACAAGAAAAGCGCATGGGAAGAGAAAAGCTACAAAAGAAATGGAAAAAAAAACACACACACATGGGTAAGTTTGCAATTTGCTTGTTTGAGATTTAACATTCATAAAAAGGAATCAATGGACTTCACACTTTTTATAAAATAGATGTGTAGATTGAAGTTATTGTGTCGTGAAAGAACTCTTGTTTTGAAAGCAAATTACGATGTGACCTGGGTACTAAATCGCCAATAATCGATTGCTCTCCAACATTAACACAACATCCTATCCCTACCATTCATTCATTGAAGTTGGATTGAAATCAGTAGATAGAAAAGAAGAAAGTAAGATAACGTTTTGTAACATTAATAAAATGATAATTTTTTGGTACAAAAAATAAAGTAATAAAAAGTTAATTCCTTTTACATGCATTCACCCAACCTTGCTTGGTCGATTGGACACAACAACATGTACATGCATGGGAAAAATTTCTACTTTCATCAAAACCACAATTTAGAAACTCACATGAAAGTCTTTGTATATAAACCCCTTTAGCAATGTAAAATCTTCTAACGTGGGACAACATACTACTTTTATCTCAAAATGTTTTTTGCTAATGGGCCAAAAGCCCAAGTCATTCCCAACTCGATGAGCTACTCCTCTCACTATCAATTGATTTTAAGATGAAATATATAGATAATATATAATTAAATTTATCTTCACCCCACTAACTTAAGCTTTTGGGTCAATTGGTGATTTAAAATGGTATCAGAGTACCAAATTCAAGCTTTTTTTGTAATTAAGATACTTCTTGTATCTCTCTTAACTAACAAAATTTCCTCTAGGCTCTCCTTTCTTCGCATTCATTGCAAAGGTTGATCTCTACTTATGCTCTCCATCTATACATATTTCTTTATCAATGCATTCACTTTTGAACCGGGACGTGATGATGGTGCTATAGATATGTCAATTTAGTTGAGATATTTGGTTGTTGCACCTACTCATTCCTAAATCTTTAGTACTTTGTTTAAAAAAATACTATATTAAAGACCCCACATTGAAAAAATCAAACGACTTGACACCCAAAGTCCCATGTTAATTATCTCATACAACTATGTCCCTAATTTACCTTACAACAAAAGAATAGAGATAAAATTTTGGAAAAGCATAGAGAAGAAGACAGAACCTTAAAAAGCAGTCAACGTTGGATAACGTCACCAAATATATATATTTAGAGAAGCAAAGGCTGCCAAAGGGGCCGTCCATTGTCCCACACATTCTCTCCTTTTCTAAATAATTAACACTAAACAAACCACTTAAAAAGGGTTGTTTTTAGTTAATTAACAAATCAAAAGGAGGGGAATGGCAAGATGTTTGCTTCTTTTCTTTTATGCTTTGAAAAGGGTGTGTGTTTGTTTTTGTGTTGCGTCAGAAGCTTCATGTTCTTAAATAAGTAGGAAAAAGGAAATTAGGCCAATGCCTTTAATTTGGGTTACCTAATCTTATTCTAATTAATTTTGGAGGAAACTCTCTTCACATCATCTATATTCAAATCGGTAGTCGTCAAGATAATTTTTCTTTAACAAAACACAAATGGTTGAGGAATCAATAGATACACTAGAATATCTCATCTATGTTGACTACATTCATAACACCATCACCATACCCTATCCCCAAAAGTTGGTAGTCATCAAGATAATTAAGTTGTAAATTCCTTACCTACAACCTAAGCTTGGTGTACTATTATACAACTATGACGTTGAAAATATATCTTTTTTAAAGATCGTATTAAATTAATACTAATGGATCATTAGAGTTAATCGTTAGAAGTTATTGGTGTTTGAGATAATTGATGCAATTGGTCACTAGAGATGGTTGTCGATGAGATTGAGGGGTATTATTATATTTATTATAAGGGAAAGCTTAACTTTAAATCCTCAAAAATTATTTTTCTTATAATTGATTTCAAGTGTTTCTTTCAAATCAACATATTTCATGAACTCATTTTTTCAAAAACTATTTGAATGGTTACAAACACTCAAACTTTTTTTCAAAATGACTTTTATTTTTCAAAATCAAACACTTGCTAAGTTAAACCAAACATAACTTAAATCTAAAAACTTTAAGATAGAGATGATGATGTATACTCAATCAATTAGATATATTTTTAACAAATACAAATGCTATGAAATTGTGACCCATTAAATCTCTTAAGAAACAAAACTAAAAAACACACACACAAGATGCAAAGGAAAACAAAGAGCTTTTTATTTGAAGGAAACAAAATTAATTAGTATGAAAAAGAAAAGGTTTTTTGATGATGAACAAATGAACAAAACAAAAAAACAAACAAACATTGAGGAATGTTAAGGGAAGCATATAATAAATTAATATATAGTAAGAGAGAACATGTTGTGTACATGTCTGAAACATAAGAGAAACATGCGTGCTCCCATTCCACTCACCAATATCACTACTACTTAAACATTAATAATCAAATATTTTTACTTTAAACACCTTTCCCTTTTTACCTCTTATTTTACCAACATGGAATATGGGTTCCATTTTTACTTTTATTTATGGGAGACTGTGGCACTTCTTACCATATAATTTACTTCTACTTTTTACTATACTAGTATTTTAATTATGTTTTTTACTATTTTAGTACAATCATAAATACGTGAGATTGAACCTCCAATCTCATACCAATATTATTGAGTTAAGTTTACTTTGGCAAGTTATATATTGACATGTGTATATCAAGTATGTAATTATGTTCAAACGAAACTGTTTTTCTTTTTTTTTTTTTTAAATTTTTTTCCTTCTAAAAAATTTCACATGTTTTCTTCGACGAGGGATTTGACGTCATATAAACATTATACACAACATGGTTAAAAAAATAACTTATTTAGTTGTGAGATTCACAGTGCAAAAAAGTCATGAAATAAAAGCTTTTTAGTTGGGAGGTTCATAGTATATTTTAAACACTCTTTAAACCGAATAAGGAGTGAAATTAACAACTCTAGTACTTTCTCCAACTCACCTAATTAATCACCACAAGTTTCTTGTCTTCATCACGAGAATTTCTTTCTTTGGAGAGACTAGTGCAAAAATACTCCAAAATTTCTATCCCATTGTCGTTAGAGTGTATATATATGCAAATTTTTTAATCTACCTCCAATGATTTTATTAAAAAAAAAAATAACAATCATAACTATCTCATTGAATAATCTCTCTCTCTTTTTTTTTTTTTTTTTCATTTTCACTGTTGGTGACTACATTCTGTCTACTTAAATAAATCCACTTTGACTCTTCCAATGCTTCCTACTCTGGATATGTTTATCTCTGCTTGTATGCATATTGGTCTTCATTGGTGTAGTACTTGACTACTCTACTCCTTAGGCAACATAAGATATATTATATTAATCTCGAGTCACCATCATGACTTCAACTTCATTTCTTCTAACTCCTTTAATTCTTCTTTTAACTCCAATTAACTATTTAGTTAAGTCATACATAATGACATTCTATAATAATATATTAAGATAAAAAGATCATGTCAGTTATCGTTGAGTTAAACTCAATTTGACATTAATTAATTTTAATTATATTATATTATATTATATATATATATATATATATATGATGTATCTCCAAACATGTGGAAATGAAAAGAAAGCAGATATTTAAGAATTTGGAAAAGGGAAGAAACATAGATTTGTGACATGCACGTTGTTTTGTTTGGTATATCCATATTATTTAATCAACAAAAGGGACTGTAAATGCAATGATAAAGATCAGTGGCAGCCGTTTCATTTCTCTCTCTCTTGCCGGCCAACCACCATCAAAATTTTAGTACTTCCAATTTTATAGATTTCTATACGTAATTTTATTTATTTATTTATTTATTCTCTCTCTCTCTTTTTTTTTTTTTTTTGTTTTTGGTAACTAAAAATTTATTTGACCAAATTTACTCCAATAAAAACATAATAAATCAATGGTAATATGAAAAATGGGTCCTATTTAATCATCTTTCTATGATATTTACTTGTGTTTTGCATTTATATTGATACATGGGTTCATTTCTAAATGTGTGATTAAATCCAAATACATATGAGAAATTACCTCGTATTACTGTTACAACTACTATCATTGTTATTGTTTCAGAGCAAAAATTACATCCTACTTTTACTGTTACCATTATAGAGCGTAATGGAGCGTGCTCAATCCAATTGCATATGGAAAATTACGTTGTATTGTAACCGTTACCGTTATTATTACCATTATTGTTACTGTTTCAAAGCAAAAATTATAAATTTTGAATTATTTACTATTATCGTTACTATTTGACTCTCAGAAGTAACAATAACGGCAACAACAACAATAAATATGATAAAATTCATAATTCTAAATACATGTGATCAAAAGCAATCTAATTACATCTATGATTCAGGTTCATTACAATTGATCTATTAATAAAATTTTGTTATACGATTATACTAATTTTCATTACGATTTGGTAAACATGGCCTTAAATTTTAGATCAGACATGTTTCATCGGGCTAGCTGCTTGAATTCCTATTTATTATTTAATAATAGTGACCTGAGATTCAAAGAATATAGACAATAATTTAATTAATTTTGTACCCCAAAACACGTGAAGCCGTCTGGTTATTTAAGAAATTAAAGCCTATTCCGATTGTACTTGGAGAGTTTTATATATACTTGTAGTTCTCGTTTTCAGATTTATACTTTCCTTATTTTATTCTACTTCTACACAAATTCCTTTATTTATATTCTCACGTTCAAGCTTATAAATTCTTTTTCATTATTAAGTCTCATATGAAATTAAAACTGATGGAAGCATTCAAGAATGTTTATATATTTGGGATCAAAGATTAAGATTAAAGTTAAGAACCTCCCCATTTAAAGATGAGAGATTTTACTTTTGTTAGATATTATAATTAAATTTACCTTCACCTAATTATCATAAGTTTTTTGGTCAATTGGTTATTTAAGATGGTATCAGAGTCGATTAGTTCGTGGTGTCCACACAAGTGAGAGGAAGGGTTAGATATTATAATTAAATTTACCTTTACCCATTAGCTTAAGATTTTAGGTCAGTCGATTATTTAAGAACATTTAATCCTTTTTTTTATTTCTAATTTTGTATCTAATAGAAAATTCATAGAAACAAAATTTAATATTTAGAGTTTTATTAGATTTAAAATATCAACTTATATTTATACAATTTAAACTATATTGGGGAAAGTATTAGACACAAAATAAAAAAAGGACAATCTAGTGGACTTGGGCCACTAGGGATGTTTTAGAATAGAAGGTCTAATCAGATGGCCAGTGATTTATTGGTCTCAGCCTCAACCTCGTCGAGATTGAGACGGACCAATTGGGTTTTGACCCAATTACATTTTCTCCTTATTTGTTAGGAACTCTCCGGGACTTGCTTCCTGTTGGTTTTGATCCATTTGTTAGATTAGATAACTCTCCTCATTCTTACTTTTATCTTGTATCTTTTAGACTGAGACCGAGATGGGCCAATGAATTGCATTTTCTCCCTATTTGTTAGGAATTCTCCAGGACTCGCTTCTTGTCGGTCTTGGGTCCATTTTTGAGATTAGGTAACTCTCCTAGTTTTACTTTCATCTTTATATTTTATTGGTAAAGAATCACCCATAACAATATAAAATATCTTTTTGGGAAAAAAAACTATCACATGACAACTTGTGATTGGATACACTTGGATGAGATGCACAAAAATGAATACAAAGATTCACCCAAATATTTTTCTTTGAAATCTATAGACGAAATAAATACAAAACTATCAAAATTTAGAAATTAAACCAAACCTTTAAACTTATTTCAATGAAAAACCATGAAAGGCTAAATTGTGATCACATGTAAGTATTTGGTTTCATTTGGTATTGTATGAAAATATGAAGAAGAAAAAGAAAAGGCTTCTGTTGTGTTCATTTTGTCGTACTTTCCAAATGCTTTCACTTTTTTTTCTTGATAATACTACAAAAATAAATAAATAAATAAAATGTAATTCCACAATCTTTTCTCTCTCTCATTCAGGTATCGCATGCGCTCGCTGACCACTATCTTTGTTCTACTTTTAGAGGGAGACCAAAGCTGTTGCCTTTTTGGCCCCTTAATTTAATTAAAATCCTCAGATGCTGTCCCTTCAAAATAAAAATTCAATAAATTACCCCACTTTCTCACAAATCCTTTCTAAACTCCCCTCTATAAATAATACACAAACACCCCCCATGTCTTCCATTCACCAACTAATCACTAAACCCCCCCTAAAATTTGTGTTTCTTGTGTGGGAACTTGGAAGAAATTATGCATTATCAAACCACGCCATCTTGGGGGTGTTACGTGTCCACCTCCGCTCTCGAGGATCCGATCGAGAGGATAGAGCGGTTGGCTGCCGAGAATGCCGTCGTCATCTTTAGTGTTAGTACGTGTTGCATGTGCCACGCTATAAAGCGATTGTTTTGTGGAATGGGAGTGAATCCAACAGTCTACGAACTTGATGAGGACCCGAGAGGAGGGGACATGGAGAAGGCTCTCATGAGGCTTTTGGGAAGCTCCTCTCCCGTTCCTGTTGTGTTTATCGGTGGTAAACTCGTCGGTGCCATGGATAGAGTCATGGCCTCTCATATCAATGGAACTCTTGTTCCTCTTCTTAAAGACGTTGGAGCTCTTTGGCTTTGACTTTAATCTCTCTTTAAAAATAAATTATTCGTTGAGGCTAGAGTAACGTGACTGACGATTCTATACTGTTGGAGATAGGAGAGAAATTAAAAAATTATAATTTGACCTACTCCATTGGTTTAGTTGAGACAGTTACACTAATCTATCCCAATTATGAATAATTTTTTTGCTTAATTATTCTGCAAAGCAAGGGAGGGAATACATGTATGACCTTTTCTTTTTCACTAATTTTTTTTACAGAGGAAGAGGAGTGTCGGTGTTTTTTTTTTGGGTTTGGTTGGTCAGTCCCCACTACTTAGGACATACTAATTAATCAACTAATTAATGTTCAGTTTCAGTACAACATTATCCCTTTTGTTTTGTTTAATTAGTGATTATTTGGTTTGATTTTTTTTATTATCAGAAAGATTTATGAAATGTAATAGCTGAACCTCCCTCCTCTGTAGTTGCTTTTGAGACCAAAGTGAATGAACGATATTTTATGGTATAATTTTTCCTTTTAATTTTGAGAAAAATAGTTGAATCTAAATAATGATTACACAAGTCAATCATGATGTCGCCGACAAGAAAAGAAAATAATATAACAACGAGAAGAAGATAAGAGAGAGCGAATACATAGAAATTGATAACCCAGTTCATGATATAATCAGACTTACAACTAGGGGTAAAGCACCCGAATAAAAAGAATTTCACTAATAAAGATAAACCATATACAAAGGAATACTTATCTAATAGTACTCACTATCTAAGCTCACAAAGAGCCTACTCCTGATGAAAAGTTTAGTCCCCTCTAAACTTGAGTCTCTCTCTCTTATTGCGTTTCATGTTTAGGCTCCCCTAAACTTTTATACTTCTTCTTTGGAGGCTTCATTATTCTTTTCATCATATGTTTGAAAATCCTTCCAACATATTTACTTACTCAACAAACACAATGAACATACAAACACTTCAGCAATAGATCACCAGATTACTAACAAGAAGAAGATTTTACAAAAAGGCTAGACAGATCTTCGACCAGAACTCATACACGTAGTCGTACATCCTTTTCTCTCTAAAAGCAAAAAATGTTCTGCATAAACACCACTAATCCAAGCATACAAATCAACTCACTAAATATATGAGCAATATAAGGCAAGAAATCGGCCAGGCAAAAAAATTTTGCTGCAACCAAAAGCAGAAAGCATTCACCAGAAAAATCTGCAACACAAAAAGGAAAGAATAGTGTATAGGCAGAAAAACATTCCTATCGTGAAAAAGCCCAAGATAAAAGTACCAAAAAGAAGGCCAAAAGAAAATAGCGAAAAATATCATTTTGGTCCCTGTTCGAGATTTGTTTAGTTGCTTTTATATTTTTCTAATGCAATGGTTTTTGTAAATGTCTCAAATAAAGTTTAACATCAATTTATAACATCATATTATATTTCTACAGAATATTTTCGTTATCTGAAAATATCCAACTGTAATATTTTGTCTGGTATTTTCCTTTATTTAAGTGTGGTCTTTCTATTTCAAATGGGGTTTATTTAAGTGTGGTCTTTCTATTCCAAATGGGGTTTGTTTCCTTTCTTGGGTTCGACTACTTAAAGAGAATTATGTTGTCCATTTAGGTTAGCCGCATATTTTATTAAGCAAGATGATTTATGTGCGATGGTCGATTTGTTCTACATTATGTTCTTGCTCCTTGATCATTATTCTCCTATGCAAGTTCTTTATGTAGGAATCATTGAAGATCCTTGAGTGGAAAACTGGATCGGACCCAAACCTAAAATTTATATAATAACAATTTTATACCAAAAACATATAGAAATTATGCATCTAATTAAAATACAGCATACTAGAAAAAGTGGGTTTAGAAACCCTTATCTTTGATGAACCTTTGTTCAAGAAAGAAAACCCTCGAACCAAACAGAACACCGTACGATGAAACTTCTATATTCTCTAGGTGAGAATTCAGGAGTTTGTGTGTGCTCTTGCTATTTTGGATGGGGAAAAAGAGAGTTGAGAGAAGATGAGAAGATTGGTAAAATCACATAACGTGTCTGTGTTAGTTGTTCTCAGTGAAAAAACTAGAGGAAGGAGATCAAAACCACAACCCCACTAACATGTATTAAAGAGAAAAGAGCGGGAGGGAGTTACAACTCCCTCTCAAGATTGATTTCTTAAAAAATAAATAAAATTTATTTATTTTTAATAAATCAATTAATATATATTTATATGATAATTACCTTATTATATAATATATATATATATATATATATTAAATTATATGTTATATCAAATATACCATATAATCTATGGTTTCTATATCGTATCAAATAACCTATAGTTTCAATCCTCTCTCACCGATGATTTTTAATATAAATCACATTTATATCAAATTTAATTATATGAATTCAATTCACATAATTACTATTTTAATCATATTCAACTATTTATTTCCTCTCTAATCAACTTTATATTATAATGTATCAAATACATTATAGTAATTATATCATTATTGTAACGACCCGATCCCCTAGGACTTAAGTTAGGCCGTTACTAAATACATTCATGCATGGAACAAAAAACGACACTTGGTTATGGCGAAATAAATGCTAATTAAATAAAGTAAGTTCAAAAGACTTTCATTAAATTCAAATACTAAAACAATAGTAGGGTACCCAAAAATCATAAAGGATAGTAAATGAGTCTGAAAAACGATTCTTAAAGTAAGTTTTAAACATCAAAACTAAAAGTTAAGAGAAACATGAAAAGAACTCTAAATTTCATGATGTGGAAGTGTAAAAATTAGTCTTAGTGGCTCGATCACAAATTCCGCTTGTCCATCGCCAGTGCATCTCTACCCTTACCTGAAACAACAACATGAGCAAGAATGAGTATAAAATACTCAGTAAGTAACCCCACTACTGGGGTCAGGCTGGGCATCTATGTCTTCTAGATACCCACTTCTGGTGAAACATATAAACTACTCTAGTCCTCATGGGACACATATGCACATGAAACAAGAAGGAGACTGAGTCCTATCCTACTGTAGTTAAGTATGCCCACTACCTCTGGTGAATCCCGAAGGAGACACAAACTGGTGAGTCCCGAAGGAAACACAAACTGGTGAATCCCGAAGGAAACACAAAATCTAATGGGCATCTAACTAAACAGTAAGGACATTTGAACAGTCTCAACATCACAATCATCACTGTACGAATTTATGACATACATATAAACCTTAACATCATGGCTCTACAACATACACATATACCTCAACATCATGGTTCTACAACATACATGTATACCTCAACATCATCAGATCAAATACAACCATAGAAGCACATACCATCTCATACTAGCATCCAAGTGTCTATGTGAGTAAATAAATAATTTGGATCTCGTAATAGAACACACTTTAATCATGTTATACTATCAATCGTTCATGTTGTCATTCTGCCATAACCTTCATTTAACATGTTAGCATACATCTAATGCCTAGCCCGTGGGTAGTTCCAGTAGTAAGATTACTTACTTTGATATTAGGTCGAACCAAAAAGCGATTGAATCTTTGTGAAATTCTTGAATCCTTAATCAAGCCTAAACATAAACCAAGCTTTAAAATTAATAGTTAAGGCCAAAATCCAAACACCCAAATATTACAAAATATTTCCAGATAACCTTACCTAAGGTGTGGTCTAATTCAAATTCACCTTTCAAACCTCCAATTTTAAGCCCAAATAATTAGCAAACCAAACTCTTCTTCATCTTGAATGAAATTCTTGAATCAACCTCCTAATCATAATTTGAAATTAGGCTTACATGATTAAAGCTTGAATCAAATACATATTTCACTACCAATGTCTCAAATAAATTATCCATATGTAGCTTCATAAAAAAAAATCACTTCCAAATGACTTTACCAAATTTCTCAACAACCAAAATTAATCCACAAGAGGGTCATCAAAGCATAAAACTTACCAAAACTCGCTAAAAAAAATTCTAACTTTACTGAACAACACCTCAATACCTTCACAAACTTGAATCCAAAGTTGAAACATAATGGGTATCAACCAATTGATGCCAAAAGTAAACGAGTATTCAAGAATCAACCGAAAACAACCCAAACGGCAGAAATCTTACCCAAATCGATAGATCTAGTGACGGCAAAAGCGACGACGCTAGAGCAGTGGTGAATGGAGGTCATGAAGAAGAAACTGGCGCGGCAGCTTTGGGTGGCGCCTAGGGTCTCGGCTGGAGGAAGAAGAAATTTGGGGGGGGGAGGGGGTGCCGGCAAATGCATGAGGAAGAAAGGGAAATGTGGGTTTGACTTTTTATAAAAAAGAACAATAATAATAATAATAATAAACGAAAAAAGAAATAAATATAATTACATTTCATTCCTTTCTGTTTTATACTATTAAATTCCTTTCTTTTTTAAAAGAAAATTAATTCCTGCCATTAATTTCCAATTTGAATAATTTCATGCCAACAATTAAATTTTCGCACTTACACTTGAAGTCCAAAACTCCAAAAATTCCCTCCAACTAATAACAATTACTGAAATTTCAAATAATAAAGTTACTGAAATTACATTATTACTAAAAAAAATGTGCAGGGTGTTACATTCTTCCCTCCTCAAAGAACTTTCGTCCTTGAAAGTTCATTCTTGAACAAAAAAACTCCGAGGGTCTTACATTCTTCCCTCCTCAAAGAATTTTCGTCCTCGAAAGTTCATTCTTGAAAAAGCTCCGGGTACTGGGCCTTCATCTCATCCTCTCGCTCCTAGGTAGCCTCCTTGAACTGGTGATTCTGCCACAGGACTTTCACAAGAGAAATTTCCCTACGGCACAACGTCTTTACCTCTTTGGCAAGAAAATTCTATAGGCTTCTCCTCGTAGCTCAAGTTGTCATTCAACTGCAATGGCTCAAAGTCAACTACATGGGATGGGTCTGTCACATACTTTCTTAGCTTCAAGACATGGAAGATATTATGAATTGAAGACAGTGTTGGGGGCAATGCCAAACAGTAAGCTATGGGGCCAACTCGTTCCAGGACCTCGAAAGGTCCAATGAATCTCGGACTCAATTTTCCCTTCCTTCCAAACCTTAAAACACCCTTTATAGGTGCCAGCTTTAAGAACACTTTATCACCTAGTCTTACATTTTAGGTCCTTACGTCTCACGTCGACGTAGCTTTTCTGTCTACTCTGAGCTATTTGCATACGAGCCTTAATCTTCTATATTGCCCCATTCATGGTTTGCACTAGCTTAAGTCCTAGCAATTTCCTCTCTCCTACCTCATCCCAATACACAGGAGACCTGCAGCTTTTCCCATAGAGGGCTTCAAACGACAACATGCCAATGGTAGCTGGATAACTGTTATTATGCTAATTCCATCAAATGCAAATGAGTGACTCAACTCCCTAAAACTCTAACGCACAAGTACACAACATATTCTCCAATGTCTGGTTCAAACGTTCTTTCTGACCATCAGTCTCTGGGTGAAAAGTTGTATTAAAATCCAATCGAGTATCCAATGCTAACTGGAGACTCTTCCAAAAACAAGATGTAAAATGAGAGTCACTATTTGACATAGTTAAAACTAGTATAAAAAAAAGGTGTGACAACCCCTTCCATATATAACTATGAAACTTAAGATGCTGAAAATCAACAATACTTTAACATGCTCAAGCTGAGAATTATGAAAACTATCGTGAGCTTAAGAAAGACTTATCCACTAAAAACATATATCTGAACTTACCATTATGTCACAGGGAAAACTTCATATGTGTAGTGGAGAAATTGGTCATGCTATATAATGCGTCATCTAAAGATACGTACCAGAACAAATTTGCTCAACTGAATACTGCTTCTACTCTAGAAGTGCCGACTGTGATGTCTCTGTTAGGGTCTACATGTCTGAGAATAACTCTGTCTAATTAAGTCTCACATTCATGAGAAACTCATGATGAGGCTCTATGCTGTCATGAGCTAGAAAACTTGCTTGAGCCATCCTTATATTATTCTTTAGGCCTGAAACAATCACATATCATTACTTAGACCCCGCTGCGAATGAGTCCAGAATTCCCCCCGAAAATGAGGTTTTGAAGTCCTTGGATGCTAAAGCATAAGTCAATTGATAACACATTTTCATAAACTCGTAATAACCGTAATTGATCCTTGAAGTCATTTTTTTTTAACAATAAAACCTTCTTGATTCATAAGTCCTAGCTTGGATTACTCGTACTCCCTAAAGCTAGTTAACTCATTGCCCATGCAAGAGAGTACATACTATCTTGTTATGCTCCAAACCCACTTTTAGTAACTTCTTACTATCAACTCAACTTTATTGCCAAGTATATCCCTTATACTAATGGTTATATTGGAAGATCCAACTTACTTACTTTTGTGCATATACCATTATTGTCTACCTCGAATTGGATTATTTTCTTTTCTCAATCAAATTGATGGTCTTGTTAGTTCATGTTTCCAACACTTGCACACAAAGTCAAAATCCCTTAAATCTTACTAATGCCCTCAATGTTTTACATCTTAACTAATGAAGCCTCAACATACCATATCAATAATTCTCGAACATCTACTGTTACTAGTAACTCCATTTTAACCTATCCCTTCTCAAGCTTCTATTTCGGTAACAGATTCTTGTGTTAAAACAAAGTTCCATACCAATCACTTACATAAGCTATCTTTCCATCTAACACATATTGTCCTAAAGTTTCACATGATAATGAGGTATTCTTCTTTTACACCAAAACAAATACCTTGTCACCCCTCTTATCAAGCCTTCAAACCATACTTAACTAGGAGTTTCGAACACATTAAATTTCTTTCTCTTTCCAAAAGAGTAAACTTTCTTGGATACTTTTCTCTCATTCACACTTATCTCTGATAAAACCACTAAATTCAAGACACCTCTTTTTTTTTTTTCCACTTTCCATGTGGAACATAATTTCTTTACTAAATTATATTTTACTTAATTGTTCCATAAATCTTATCTCTCTCACTAAGAATTCCCATCTTGTAGAATTCCTTTTTGTCAATTTGCATACGTTTAAACTCCAAAAGACTTTTGTTTCTTCAAATCTATCTAACTTGGATCTCCTTAACATAATAAGGCTCTGGGTTTAGTCTAGGTATACTAAAATAATCCTTCAACCTAAACAAATAACACCTTGCTTTAACCCCTTTAAGTCCAAGGTCGTGTCCAACTATTTTAGCTTTCTTTATTGACATCTACCTAGCTAGATATTCCAAAAGAATTCTTATATCATTACACATACTTTACCTAGTTCATCAAGTCGTAGTATTACCTAAATGATTATGACTTATGAATCCTTTCTAAAATTCTTCTCGAAATGTTGGGTTTTTAATATCTCAAAACCCATAGTAAATCTATAGACTCTTCTTCTTTTCCTCCTTATTCATAAAACAACTTTTAACCTTATACTTGAGCATTGGCCTGTGTATTTATACTACCACCGATTGCACTATCCAATACAAAACATAACACTAGTCCTTGATCAATTCTTGTCTTGACAATTTTATTCTTTGGCTTAAACATTTAAATACCTTCATTCCCAAATTGTCATAACTCTACATAGTTTCATCAACCTTTAACATTACTGAACTGAGGTATATATTTGTTCGTTTCTAACATAATTTCCATGAGATTAACTAGTGTCAAGTGACCTCATAATTTACTCTATTTTATTTTTCTCCTTTTGTAGTGTCGTACCTGATAATCCTCTTATAATAACTTCTAACGAGCCACTGATCTAGCATTAGAACATAACTGGTGCATTTAAGCCAAACAAATATTTTAATGCACAACTATCATAAAACTTGTAATTGATAAGACGTACCTGGCGATGACAAGGAATTCGTTCATGGGCCACAGGGACAATCTAGATTTACATAGTAAGTCAGTCTACAGAACCCAAAACATATGCTTTGATACCAACTGTAATGACTCAACCCCCTAGGACTTAAGTTAGGTCGTTACTAAATACATGCATGCATGGAACTCAAAACGACATTTGGTTATGGCGAAATAAATGCTAGTTAAATAAGGTAAGTTCAAAAGACTTTCATTAAATTCAAATACTAAAACAATAGTAGGGTACCCATAAATCATAAAAAATAATAAATGAGTCTGAAAAACGATTCTTAAAGTAAGTTTTAAACATCAAAACTAAAAGTTAAGAGAAACATGAAAATAACTCTAAATTTCATGATGCGGAAGTGTAAAAATCTTACCCAAATCGATAGACCCAGTGACGGCAAAAGCGAACGACGCTTGAGCAGTGGTGGACGGAGGTCATGAAGAAGAAACTAACACGGCGGCTTTGGGCGGTGGCTAGGGTCTCGGCTGGAGGAAGAAGAAATTGAGAGGGGGGAGGGGGTGTCGGCGGATGCATGAGGAAGAAAGGGAAATGTGGGTTTGACTTTTTATAAAAAAAAAAAACAATAATAATAATAATAATAAAACAAAAAAATGAAATAAATATAATTACATTTAATTCCTTTCCATGTTATACTATTAAATTCTTTTCCGTTTCAAAAGAAAATTAATTCCTACCATTAATTTACAATTTGAATAATTTCATGCCAACAATTAAATTCCAGCACTTACACTTGAAGTCCAAAATTCCAAAAATGCCCTCCAACTAATAACAATTACTGAAATTCCAAATAATAAAGCTACTGAAATTACATTATTACTAAAAAAATGTGCGGGGTGTTACATATATAATTAGATTAAAATAATTATATCACATATAATTAATTTTCTCAATTAATTTGACTAATTCAATTAATCCAAAAATTGATTCTATTGATTCCCATTGAGCTACAGAGGAGACTTCATGTACCTGTAGCTTGAAGCTCCAAAGGTCCGTGAAAGGTCCGTGAATAATTAATTAAACTCTTTTAATTAAAGTATTCACCATCTATTAACTGTCGGACACCCAATAAAGACCAATAGTTGCACTCTTTACACTATAGATATATTTATGTGTCCATTGAATATAACCAATCAATAGTACGATGACCCTTCACAAATTGTCCATAAGTACAATTGGACCAAAATTATCGTTTTGTCCTGTAGTTACATTTAACTCCTTAAGTATCATTGATCCCTCTAATGAACAATAAATCATAGTCCAACTATGACCAAACCCCTTTGAGGCCAAAAGAGGGTGTGGTGCCACATTGTTCAAGCCCTGAAATCAGCCCTTAAAAGGAGCAATTTATCTACTTACCCCGACATTGGAGAATGAGTGAATTCGTTCTTGTGTAGCTATGTTCCCAGCTTCCCAATCAGTCGAATCTCCAAAATGGTAGGCTTGTTGAATCGGCAATCTAGCCACCTTCACTCATACAAATCAAAAGACCGCCTTCATAAGCAGGTGTTCACAACTCACTCAGAATTCAAGTCATGTTACCTATGGTCATCCTGGTGAAATGTAAATCTCTATTATGAACGACGTTATATAGTGAGACTACTTATTTCGTGGTCCAGTCTTATACAAACTCCTTTGTATAGAATATTCCCGCTCACATGTCTTCATATGAATGATCAAGATCAGATCATTTGTAGCACTATACAACACATTTGTAACATTTACAAAATGGGTCATACTCGTAGTGTCACCAAGATAATGTATCTAGCTTTATCCATCTATTATAGACCATTTAGGTTATCACTTAAACATGATCCACCCGTATGTCTACATACATGTTTAAGGTACAAGATAACCTTGGATGTTACTTTATTGGTTGGTGGATTAATACAACTAAATGTCAAATAAAACATGGATTAATACAACTAAATGTCAAATAAAACATCACATATTTTATTAGATAAATAAGATGTTTGTACAATACAATTATAAACTATAGGACCCTACGAGATTTAAGACATCAATCCCAACACTTCATCCATTGAAGTGTAACAACACCTTGAAGTGAATCACAGTCTTAGGGGGAGCCTAAGTCATTGTTGCTAGAGAAGGGATTCTCAGTCTTAGGGAGAGCCTAAGACTCAGCTTCAGAGGAGGAGTTCTCCATCTTAGGAGAATCTTAAGATTCATCAGTGAAGGGAATTCGCTAACTTGAGGAAAGATATCATCATGAGATAAGTCTTACTCATCATCAGAAGCTGAGGTGATCAACACTGATATTGTCAAGCTTAGAGGAGCCTAAGTACACTCGAGAGGGAGTCTCACATCTAGGGAGAGCCTAGGTGATTAGTGAGATGAGCTCTACCTGAGTCATCGTAGTGGTCATGTATTACAAATAAGTACGTAATCTACTTAACTCTTTAAAATTAGTGGATTATCTTTCCTTGGTCCACTGTCCTCTAGACATAGGTGGTTCATCACTTAACTGGGATACCAACTTCTGTGTGTCTTTACTTGTTTACTTGTAGTTAGTATTTTTGTTGTTTCAGTGGTTGTCAATGCTCTTCGTTTAACATCTGTATATCGAGTGATGAATCATCCTAGGGCTTTTTCAGTCCCTAGGTTTTGGGCCTAGTTTCTATTTGGCCCTTAGGACTTAAAATATTACATATTTAGTACTTAAGTTTTGAATTTGGTTTCATTTTAGTTCCTAAGATTCAAAATGTTACAATTTGACTCTTGATATTTGAGTTTTTTGTTTTAATTTTATCCCAAGATTTTAAGATTTTTCATTTTTAACATCAAATTTTCACTAAATACTCATTTTTTACCCTTAGTATTAACATATGTTAAAACTAAAATAATTATAATAATTATAATTAATTAAATTTCACTATTTTTCATCATTTTTAGAAATAAATTTAAATTGTCACTTCATAATTATTTAAAATTAATTAAGAGAAATTGATGTCAATGATCGAAAGTGAGTATTTAACGAAAAATTGATGTTAAAAATATATAATCTTAAAACTCAGGGACAAAATTGAAATAAAACTCAAATCTCAATAGTAAATTTGCAACATTTTGAAACATAATTAGAGACTAAATTGAAACGAAACTCAAAACTTAAGGATTAAATATGTAATATTTTGAAACTTATGAATCAAAAGAAACTAGGTCCAAAATTTAGGGACTAAAAATATATTTTTTTCTATGAAAATATGAGCATACAACATAAGTGCAATAACAAATTTTACTTAAATGAATTATTTCATAGACCAAAGTCATGAAGTTAAGCATAATTTAGTAGTTAATTAAAATATTTCTACCCCTTTTAAGAAGTCATAAATTAAAGTTCAAATCTTTATCTATATTGTGTTGTAAGAAAAATGAAATTAAAAAAAAAAAAAAAAAAGTGATTTTTCTTTTTCTTTTTCTTTTCTTTTCTTTTTTTTAAATAGTGCAGTTAAACTTTAAGGTCGAGGCCCGAGGGAGGCACGCAGCCTTTCATTGCCTTGTATTGCACCAAACATGGCATCTCTTTCCATTTTTACCTCAATATATATAACAATACATCATTTCATATTCCATTTCTACTCATTATTATTTGTTTTTAATTACATTTGATTAGGTTGTATGAACTTTTGACTATATTCGTTGTGTATTAATGTTTGATCCTAGGTAAAATGTGATCTATTAAAATTAACTAATATGTTATGGTATACACGAAATTGACAAGTAAAGAATAAGAACAAAAAATCGAGAGATTTATGTGATTCATTAATACTGTGTTAGCGTGTTAGCAAAGGACTGATAGAGCAATTCTATCATTAGAGGAGAATATTAGATAATACAAAATATATAATCCTTCTAAAACCCTACATCCAAAATCATAAATAACATATAATGTGTTATTCTTGAGTTCTACCAAACTCTCTATGCATGATCATTCAAAGTGTCCCATAACATGTTCAAGACATTAATTTCAACACTATGATCTAATAAAAGAATTTAGATTAACAATTGTGTCTATCATATGATTAGGATAAGAAGATCTGCATATCACAAGCAAAATATAATAATTGGACTCTTACATTAATTATTTTTACTGATCTATAAATCAAATAAAATAGTGATACTAATAAATTTTAAATGAGGACATTATTACTGGAATTTCTTTTTGTCTATGCAGTGTGATGTAACATATCATTTTTTTTTCTTCATCTTTTTGCTATTGCTCCCTTTTCAGCTTTAGTTATCCAGAAATACAAAGTGGAATTTAATTTATTGGGATCCTAACAATCTTAGAGGGTTTTCAAGTCAATTTACTTGAAGTGTAACATATCATTTCTTTTCTTCATCTCCTGTTTTTTCTCCTTTTTTTTTTAAAGAGAAAATCTCCTTGTTGATTCTGATCATTTTATATCTTTATATATTCACTTGAAATTATGTGTAATTACCCTTGGATTTTGTGTATTTCTTACTAGCTACTTTTATACCTCCATGTTCAATAATTAATAAATAAAATAAAAAACGTAAATCGATTAAAAAAAGTTATACATCTATTTATGTGGTTCCTTAACAGGGTGTTAGCTACACCAATAGATAGAGGAAGAACATTTTATTATCAAAGAATAATTTAGAATACAGAAAGACGATACATCTAGGATTAAAGAGTTTATATGACACACTTTTCTAAACCCTATGATCAAAATTGTAAATAATATAAATATACCCAAATACAAATTCAACTTAGGTTTCAAGGCAAGACCCATGTACTTGGTCATTTGAAGTGCCAAATAATATATTTAAGACATTCCAACAAATGTCCACCTTGACTTAAATTTTCTCACAAATAACATATGTACTAAATGCAACATAAAACATTGTCAAACGTACACCCCGACTTTTTCCTCATGCCTCAAAACTTTCCATAAAGGAACCATCAACAATTCAAAATAGCAAGTCCACACAATGTTGAAACTTGCCATGTGGAGCTAGCTTGGTAAGCATATCGGCAGTACTAATTTTCATCACCTTAACCCTATGCTCACTTCTCGGGAAATGATATCTTATGCTTATGTGCTTAGTCCCCTCATGATGAACTTGACCCTTGGCTAGACATATTGCACTCAAGCTATCACAAAATACAAGACCTTAATCATGATGTAAACCAAGATCATCAACTAGCCCTCTCAACTATATTCTCCTTTTAGCAATTTATGTCAAGGTCATATACTTTGTTTCAGTAGTAGACAAAGTAACAGTAGGTTGTAAGGTTGCTTTTCAACTAACAACAAAACCACCCACAATGAACATATAATCAACAATTCTCCTATTTATGGTTCGAACAATGTTAGAGAATGTTATCTGAGCAGTATTTGGTGTATTTTGGGCTCACTCCAATTGCATTATAAAGAAACTCAAAAATATTATTTTAAAAAGAAAAAAGTTTATCATAAAGTAAATTGTGGTTGGACAATGGAGTAAAATGAATGCCAATTTATGATGTAACCTAAGTATCTTTTATTGATAAAGGGAAAAACGGCGCCCATGCATTCCAATTAGATAAATGAGGAAGAATCCATATGAATATACTTTAATGGACATTGAATTTGTACTATCAATTTCAAGTTTAAAGATTTGATTAATTATTCCACAATTATCTAGAGGAAGAGGAAAAAAGGAAAAAAGAAAGCACTTCATATATGGTAGGCCCATCTATATCTTAAGCCCATTTACTTATCAACTTTAGACCTTTCTGTACATTTTTCTTTTAAAATTAGCCTCAACTTCTATAATTTATCAAAACTAGCAATTCACTAGTTTATATTCAACCAAAAAAGAAAAAAAACTCATAATATAGCCTGTAATATCACAAGGAACAAATCTATATAATTAATCCAAGAGATCTCCCTTTCCATGACCTATATGGTATAAGATTGTTCTAGTTTTTAACACTATTTTTCTTGTTCTTGTACATTCTTTGTAAGTAATAATTAAACATATATAGATAGATAGAAACTATAACAACAAATTCATGATTAAAATAAACCAAAAAAACAAATCACAATTATTATTATTTAATAAAAAGAATAAAAATATCCTCCTCAGCATCTCCATGCAGAAGCTGCAATAAGAGCTCTATCTTGCCACCCCAACAACAAGCATCCTTTGTCCTCAGTCAACCTATATCCATCACATGAATACAAACCAAGCAATATTTTTGACTGTGTCACTGCATTACTACTCAATGCCACTCCTTTAAAACCCTTTGCTTCCATTAATTTCCTCCATTTCTCGAGCCTCTCATGTCGTTCGATTCGCTCCGGTCCTTCACAAGCAACGATGTTTCTTATCTCCGGTGCAAATATATACTGCTCAACCTTCGCCCGCTGTGCCGAGTCCGGTGGAAATGTTGCATCGAGTGAGTCGAAAATAGCGGAGTAATAGTGTAAAGCTTCGAGGAACCTCCCCAAGAAGTACGGTCCGTTATGGCTTGCTTCTTGTTCAACTAGGGTTACGATATTTGGAGCCTGATCTCGGATCATTCCAAGTAAATTCCCAAGACTCTTCCCGGGGACACGGTGGAGACGGTTCACGGCATTAACTGCTAGAGCCTCACCGACACGACGGTTGAACATGTTTGGCTTTAAGGCTTCAAGTTGTTCTCCAATTGCATGGAATTCAAAAGGGACGTCGAGAGAATGAGCAAGCTCGGTTAAGCAACGGCCGGTTTCTCGTACGGCGTCGATGGCAGGGCCAACACCGGTGATTCGGAGGAACGGGGAGCCTCCGGGGCGAGCTGCTAGGGCTTGCATGAAGGCTGGCCATTGATAGCCTTGGAGAATATCAAGGTCAATGACATGGACACGTTCTTCAGCTTCAAAAGCTTCAAAGATGGCTTGATTAGCGGTGAAATGAGCAAATTTGACATAAGGGCAAGCTTGATAAACGATTTGATAAATCTTGAGGATTTCAAGGGAGTTTTGAGGGAATGGAGGGATTGAAGAAGAGGGTTTTGAGGTAGTGAGAGTTGCAGCAAGACGAGCAGTTAAGGCTTCAGTGAAACAAGAAGCAACTCTTTGCATGGAATCACCAATTGGAGTTACAACTCTGTTGAGATGATGAAGATATCTTCTTGCTAACATGTAATCTTCTTTTGCCACTGCTTCTGCACATGCAAGAAGGAGGTGCACCAGTTGAAGTCCACTATCTTGTTCCTATAAAGTTTTCAAGAATGGAAACCACACACCAACAATTTAAATTAACTGACCTCTTTAAAATCAATCATCAACTTTGGATAACAATTTCGTTTTTTAAATTTGTGTTTGTTTTCTCCTAATTATATCTTATTATAGTTTTCACACTCCTTAAAAAATATTTCACAATAGAAACATATGGTTGGAAGTGGTGTCTTCAAGTTTTTTTCAAAAACTAAAAAACCTAAAGTCCTGTTAAGTAACTATTCGGTTTTTTGTTTTTGAAAATTATGTTTGTTTTCTTATAATTTCTTATTCATGGTTTTCATATTCCCTACCTAGGTACATTTGATGTCTTAGCTAATTTTCAAAATAAAAAATTTGTTTTTGAAAACTACTTACTTTTTTTAGTTTTTAAAATTTGATTTTGATTTTTAAAATATTTTTAAAAAGTCAACAACGAGACATAGAAAGTAATAGACAGAAGAGGGTTTAAAGGCCTAATTTAAATAAATAAAAGAAAAAGGAAAAAAAAAAAAAAACCAAATAGTTAGGCCTAAAATGTTTATCGAATAGGACTAACTTTTCATTCTCCCAAAGATCATTTGTGACAAGTTATAGTTACATCACAAGGCTATACAACCTAGAGTTGCTTGATGCAGTGCCTTATGGTTGAACTTGCTCCACAAAGTCCCAGGAAATAGACAGCTCCGGGAATCAATGATTCTTATTCCACCGAGTTGAAGCTGAGACTTTCTTCGCAAGGATAGATTTGCTAATGATGTTAGATGCTTTAAGTCAGTTATTGGACTTTGAAAACTTTATTACGCTAAAGTATGTAAATCTTTCAAGTTTAATTAGTGTTTAAATGGATAAAATCAAATATGTAAATCTTTCAAGTTTAATTAGTGTTTAAATGGATAAAATCAAAAGTTGTAAGATAAAGTATTTGGTAGAATTGAACTTGATCTTCAAATTAAGAGTAAACAGAAAATGTTTGGTTAATAATTACCTGCTCAGATCCAACAGGAAGAGGTGCCATCAAGCTATGGTTGAGCTGACTTTGCGGCTGCTTCGGCGGTGGCGTCAGTCGTGGTGGAAGGTGTGGCGGATTTCCTTGTTGATCTTGATCATCTTGTTGTTGTTGTGGCAATGAGGCAGTTGTAATATTAGAGCCAATATGATTATAGAATTCCCTCTCAACTGTTGATGATTCTTGGTTTGAGCCACAAATAATATTTGAAGAGTTTGGAAGAGCCAAATCCTCAAAAATAATAGGTGGAAGAGAAGAAGTTGATATATCATAATATTGCAATGATTCTCCAATACCACTTGAAATCTTGGGCATGTTTTGATATGTTTCAAATCCTTCTTCTTGATAATTTTCCAATAATTCTCCAATGGTTGGGATTGAAGAAGAAGAATTTCCCTCTATTGCTTGCATATATTGATTGCTTGGAGAATTAAAGACTTTGTGAAGTGGGCTAAGTCCTTTTCCTTTTTGAACACTACTTGAAGCTCCAACTTGAGAGCAATTCCTTGGTGGAGAACATTGCATCATTATTGATTGCCCATAGTTGTAGTTATAATAGCTGAAATTCAAGTTTTGAGGCGACGGTAAGCTCCGAGCAGGGGACGAGATCATGAAATCGCAATCGAGTTGGTCTGCAAACAACGAATCCCATACCGAGTTGTCAGGCGACTGAATCTCGACATCGCCATCAATTTCGAATTTTGGAGCCGGGAAGTCGAGGCTAGGCGGCATGAGGCCGGTTTGCTCGATTTTTGCTGAAACAGATTCGTTAGAGGAAGTAGGTTGAGGAAGCTGTTGTTTGCTGCTGCTTTGATCGGTAGTACTCTTGTTGGACCCAATGCTTCCACACAGAGAATTCATCATCTTTGATTTCCTTTTTTGCTTCTCTAATGAAATTCTCAAACAACCCAGAAGATAAAAACAACTTTTTCTTTTTCTTTTTTATGAGAAACTTACAAGTTAATTAAAAGAGGGAATTTTGATATAAAAAGAAAGAACTTTTGGAAAGAAGGAAGTTTGGTTGTTTTTATGGGGATGGGATTTTTGTCAGTTAGTAGAGGAATTTAAAATTAGAGTTATTATATGGTCTCGTAATCAAAATTATACCTGCCTAGATTATATTGTTTAGCTGTTTCCTAGAGAAATGTTGTCTTCTTTTTGGGCTAACTGTTTTAACTGCCCCTTAACAGAGTTCAAAAGTCTGTGTGTAGGAGTGGGGAGAGTCCCAAATTTCCATCATCCCCCAAACTTGGGGCCGGCTGATGGGACCAATAATTTTTTTCCACCAATGTTCATAAAAGAAAAAAAAAATACTTAAGTGTATCTCAGATATCACCTATCTTTGTGTATCCCACTAAATTGTCCAATCATAATTTGACATTTAACAAATTCTTCTTATTTCTTTTTTAAAATCTTTTAATGATTTTTTTTAATGTGAATGATGAGAACGTGATGCATAAAAATGGGTGCTATTCGAGATGCATCCAAATATTAGTATTACCCAAAAAAAAAAAATAACTAACTTAGACAAATAATTTTCTCAAAAACATTCAAGGAAGATTCTGACCTTTTTAATGATATGTTTGAGAGTGAATTTAAAATTGTTAAAATCACTTTTGTCATGTTGAAGCTCACTCCAAAATTACACTTTTAATCATCAAATTTTATTTAATATTTAATTTTATACTTTAAAATACTGTGTTGATATCATCAAAATTGGTTTTGAATGATTAATAAAAATATGTTTACGAGTGATTTTGAAAATAAGAAAATCAATTTTAACTATTCCAAAAATACTTGCAATCTTGCCTTAAGCTAACTTCTTAGTCCATAACATATACCTTAATTAGTTCAACATCATAATTTGATGAAAGAGAAGTCAATGAGTGTATATACAAAAAAAAAAAAAAAAAAAAAAAAAAAAAAAATACTTCTTTTGAGAATTAGCATGAACATGTACATATATACCTTAAATGTTCATGTTTAATTTAATCAAAGAAGTGTAACAATGATTAATTTTATACGTTAATTATCATATTGTAATCATGGAATAATCTTAAAAGGCCATTGTACATAAAATACATATTTGATGATATGATTTTATTTATAGGACCAAGGAAATATCTAACAAAAAGAACATGTAAATTTGGTTTTTTCTTTTTAAAGTTTAATGCATTTTCTAACAATTTATACTAACTTGTTATTTATAATTTAATGAGTACTATCATTTAAATTATCGTTAGTCAATGATGAAGGAAAAATCAAAGAGAGTGATTAAACACTTTTTTTCGCTAATGTCAGCAATTTTTTTATGAAAAAAATCTATTGTATGGAAAAAAAAAAACTTACTAATACAAACAATTTTCCTTTTTTTTTCTTTTTTTTTTTGAAAAGGAACAATTTTTCTAATTACTTTTAAAATCACAGCACAATCCTAATAATTTTGAATTAGATAGTGTGGGATTCAATTGAGATATATATTTATAACATTTCCATTTACTTGAATATAAAATCAAACAAAAGTGTTACATTTTGTTTCTACTCTAAGTGTATGGACCTTGACTAATTTTATAGGGCACCTTCTCTCATCCTCTAACATTTAGTTTGTGAGGTTTTAAACAACGTAAATACTCAAAATTCAAAAGAAAAGAAAAGAAAAAATCTTAGGTTCCATTTCAGTTTCATGTGTTGAAAGTTAGGATTTAACTGTTCAAAATTTTACTTTAAACATTTACATTAGAAGTAATTTATTTTGTGAGAATTCAAAATTTTCGTAGAATGGACATCTAAATTACCACCTTTGTTTTGCAATAATATAAGATATCTGGATCTTTGGAGATTTTAAGGCATTCTAAGATACCCTTTCAAAGAGCATCTCGGGAGGATATTCATGTTGAAGATATCATCTTTTTACTCTTTCAACTTTTCTTTTATATCTATCTATATATATATCACTCTCCTTTAATTAAAATAAATACTGTGTAGTTCACACTCTTTGGTCATGTTTTTTCCCTATATTTTTATAAATATATTGAAATTCAAATATATTTTATAAAAAATCCTAAATTAATATATATTATTTCAATGAAAAAAATAACAAAGAAAATAATAAAACAATATAAATTTAAAAAGAAATTCAAATTAATAAAAACAAATATGTATACATTTAAATTATATTAAATTACTTATAAATTAATGAATAATTATAAAGGCATTTTTGAAATATTACGTAAATTTATTACATTTTCTAGAATTCTACCAAACAAACACAATTATCCAAATATTTTCAGATATTGATTATCCATAATTATCTAAGGATATTAAATATCTATAATTCTAGACATTTAAAAATTTCAATTTTCTACATTAAAAAAAAACAAATAAACAACTCCTTAATGTTATTTTTATTGTTTTTAGTTTTTAAATGTGTTAGATCAAAATAAATTTAATTATTCTATCGATTATCCATAATTATTTAAGGATATTAAATATATATAATTTTAAACATCTAAATATTTTAGTCATCCGCATTATAAAAAATAATAAAAATAATAATTTTAAAAAAAAAGAAAAAAAAAACTCCTTAATGTAACTTTTATTGTTTTTTGTTTTTTTTAAATGTGTTAGATCTGAATAAATTTAATTATTCTTTCTATATAATTCCATGAGAATGTACCACATTTTTATTCTAGACCGGAATTTTTGTTTTACATTAGTTAAAAGTTTATTTATCTATTGAATTTTACCATCTCATTTTTTATTTTCATGTAGCTTAACAGATTTTGATTATTGCTTCTGCAATATATTTTGATTTCATTTTTCTATACATTTTCTCAATATTAATTTCGAAGATATATGTTTAGTGCAACAGAACTATATCTTAAAAAGCTTCTCAATGATTATCCTAATATTCTTAACTTGTTTTAGGATGTGTTTGAAATATATTTTCAAGTGTTTAATTTAAAAATTAAGTCATTTTGGAATAAATCTAAGTGTTTGACAACTACTTAAAATAATTTTTAAATGTATTTTAATTAATTTTTATTAAAATTATTTAAATAAAATGATTTTTAAAAAAAAATATCTTTTTTCTGAAATCAATCTAAATGGACCTTAATCTATGAAGTAATGAATCGCTCGTCGAGATAAAAAGGTTCTTAATCAAACCTAATGTGTTTGCCTCCTATTGGGATACTTTATCTTAATATTTAAAGTTATTAAATACTGATATTTTTCATAAGATACAATGAATTAGAAAGTAATTGAGATATCAAAGTATTTTTATATTTGTATTATTGTATCCTTTTGTCAATATATCTATTTTGTATATTATCCGTACAATATATCATAGCCAACGGAAGCACGTATATAGAATACATATAAATATAGCCTTTCATCGAAATTAAAAGTCTGTTTGAATTCACGTCTACTATGGTATAGATTGTGATATTTTACTATTATTTGTAAATTTTTTATTCATTTACTTATATTAGAAAACAACTCTTAAAAATAATGGATTCAAAAATAGAGTTATATCTCATGTTATATGTGTTCGGTACCAAAATCAAAAACTGGACTCCAATTTAAACAATTGTTCAAAATGTGTTTGATAATATATTTTTAAACCTTAAAACTAGTTGTAGGTAGCCATTAAATATTAGGTCTAATAAAAATTACTATCAAATAATTTAGGATATATTTTATGTTAAAATTGTATAATTATTATTAAGTTTTATATAATTTATGTTGTGTTACACTTTTTCTATTTTTGTTGGGCTGAGTTGGATCTCAGGTTGGCTAAGTAAAAATTCTGATGGATCCAACCCAACCCAAATTATATATATTTATATATGTTTAAAATTTGACTACGTTTATGAATCTATGATATTTTTCTTTTAAAATTGTTATGATATTTGTATTTGTTTAAAATTTGTAATAAATATCCTAGATATTTGATTTTAACATTTGAATTGTATGAGATTTTAGTTATTAGCCTGTGTTGTAGATAATTTTATGTTATTTAAATTAATAAAAAAAGGTTATAACTCAACAATCCAACCCAAATTTTAAAGGTCGGGTTGGAGATTTTGTTCGGATTTTTTGGGTTGTCAATCCAATCAACCCGAATTTTTTAATTGGTCCAAAAAAACATCATCAATCTAACTCAAGCTAACCCATATATACCCCAAGGTTAGTTAAGATATTTAGATGCGACTACTCATCCTTCTACCTTTACTATCTTATTAAAAAAGTGGAGTTGCACTATAAAATACTATATTCGATGACGTTTTCATCTTTTTTAATTTAATACTGCGTTTTAAATTTTCAAATTCAAAATCTGGATACATTAAAACATAAATATATTATTTTCAAAATTGTTTTGATCACATATTCGAAAACAGCAGATTACCTATCAAATATGTATTTCTTAAATTCAATAAATTTATATATATATATACATACATACATTAGTCTTAGGAGATACAAAGTTATATATCTAGAGGCATATTCCCTACACACTTATACATCAAGTATTATACTTCCAAATATTTTATTTTTAGTCTTTTAATTTTAAATTGAAGATGACTTTTAGTCCTTATATTGCATGTACAGGTAATTTTGGACACATGCGAGAAAAATCAAGGAGGAAATCAAAGTTTGAGAATAAAGCTAGTAAATTAAGGTTGCCTCATCCCAAGATGGACTAAGACAAGTAGGAAATATGCTAAGAAGAATAATTGAAAAGTATATGAGATTATCGAAGCAACCAACCCAAAAGACCCACCTCAACCTCGAAGGTTTAGGTCGTCAAGGTGCCATCAAGTTTGCCCCCCTTGTGGGCCTGCTCTTTGCAAGCTCATGTTTGGAGCCAAGTGGACCATTTGGCCAAAAAAGCAGACCTCAATCTTCAAGTTAAAAGGTCGAGATCAGCCTACCCCAACCGGTCAGTACGAGATTTCTATTTGTGAAGGGATTGAGGAAATCCTAGATTTAACTCCACTATACATAGAACATGATAACACAATATTAGGCAAGTTCATCTTCTCCTTAAAAGTTTGCTTTTGAAATGGCATACTTTTTTGTTAAATGGAAAAAAAAAAATCACTGCCAAATAATAATAATAATAAAATTAATAAAGATAGTTTCAGAAAGAAGACCAAAATGAAATTTGATACAAAATTCAATAACCATTATGATGAAATAAAGGTCCAGTAAACTTCATCATTCCTAATTTGCTTTAATCCACAAAATCTTAAACTAGTGTGTGTAACCTTTGTCATTATCAAAATAAGACTTTAGTTTTTACAAAATCATTATAATGTAATTATTGAAAAACATAATTATACAGCCCATAATCCATCCAGCATTCCCATAATTCAAAGATTGTAAACTCCACAATAATAGAAGTTTAATATATATATTTTCTCCACTTTCCTACAGCTGCACCATTGCCAACTAATTACTTTATTCATATACACAATCTTAAATATTTAACTCTCACTCCCAACAAATACAAAAACAGTTAATATAGTTAAAACACTATTTTAGTATTCCTACGAATAGCACGAACATGCATTAGAGATGTTCATTTTCTTCATTTAAATAGGAAATTAAAAAAAATTCTCAATAAATTAAAAGATTATAACATTTAATTGTGTAGTATAATCTTTACCGATATATTTAGGGTTTCACGTGACGGTTTTATTTGTCGAAAAAAATAAAAAAGAAAAATGTTGTAATATAGAATTGTAAGAAAGAAAAGAAAAAGGACGAAAAGAAAACATAGGCAAAATCGTCGGGTAATAGCGTGGGTGGCGCCGTCTATTCCTTGGATTTGCCAAAGGAATTCAGTGTTTGTCCTTATTTTTTTGCTCTTTTCATTCTTAGTCGGCCAATTAAATTCTCCTAATTTCATTTAATCATTATATTTCTCTCTCTCACCAAATATATCACTATTTTCAAAGCTAATTCCAACCTTAATTTCAACAATAATCGTCTTCATCCTAAATATATATCTCATAATTAATCTCATTATTCATCATAATTTTTATATCTCGACAAAGTGAACTTACTTTGATATTAATTGACATAATTTTTTTATATATATCTTGATAAAGTGAACTTAGTTTGATAATAATTGACATAACTTTTTTCTTTAAAAATTAGATATTTGATCCTCTACTAAAAGAAAATATTCATATATCTCATAACCCTAAATTCATCTTTTCTTTTTGCTTTAACAACTAATCAATTTATTTTTCCTTCTTTTCCTATCTTTTTCTTCCCACTTGTACATCCTTTACATTTCTTCAAATTTTGTTAAGGTTGGTGGGATTCTACAAATTTAATTTTCAACCCCACAAGTGATTTTAAGCACTTCAATTTACCAAAATTCTTAAACTTTTAAAAGAGATTTAACATGATATATTATTTTTATAATATTATTTCCTCGTCCATTAATATCTATTACGCTTGTTAGGTAGTTTTCACAAATTTTCAACATGTTAAATTTATTGCTACCTACGTCAACTTAAGTTTCTGAGTTTAGCCAACTAGTTAAAATGTTAGAAGTCCGAATATCCACTTTCATGTGTAGTTGAACTAAAACATTTTTTTTAATTTAGTGGTGATTCAACCACATTTACATTTCTAAACGCTGTTTTTTGTTTTAAATTAGGTTAAATATATTGTTGTTGTGACCCTCTACAAGTCCTCATTTTTCAATAACCAAACAAATTTGAAAAAAAAATGGTAAAGTTCAAAGTTGTATGCTTATTCCTAACTTCAGTTTATAAAACAAACAAAAGTGCATATGATATTAGTTTTTAAATTAATTAAAGTAGAAAATAGAAAAATAAAAGAGATATTATAAAAAAATAAACATTTGGTATAGGGGTAGGAAAGTTTCAAGTCAAAGGATATATATAGGGTTAAATAGTTGAGGATGGATGTGAAATAATAGAATCAAAAAGGGTTGGAAAGGGTTTGTCAACACTTATTGAGAAAAACAAATAGGAAAAAAGGATTATTAAAGAGATGAATATATATAATTACAACATTACAAGACTTAGTCTTCATAATCTGTCCTTAAGGAAGAAGATATGATATTAATTCTAATTAAATGGAAAACTTCAAGTTGTATGCTTTGAGCTATTTTTGGAGACAGACAGTAACTTGTTTTATTCTTTGTATTCTTAGTTTTTGTGCAGCTCAAGAATATAACAAGAATATTATACTTATATATATATATATATATATATATATAGAAATATGCATGGAGGATATATTAATATCATATATGTTGAAGCCAAGGTAAATGCTGTATATATTGGAGAATATACAGATGAAAATTTTGGCAAGCCCATTTCCAAAAGGATTGTTCCCAAGCCCACTACAAAAATCATTAACTTCTTGGTTGGTGTTGGGCATAGTTTTATTAAGATGTGAAAGTTCAAGAGAAAAAAATCAACTACAAAATTGTAAAAATGATCAAAGATTGGATATTTCCAGATCAGTGAGTGGTTGTCTATCAATAATGTAAATAAAATTATGTGAGCTTAAATATTGTCCCAACTATGAAGAGATGTTCATTTCTCGATGAATAGTAATTATTAGAGATGTAAACACAATTATATAATGTAGGATGCATTGCCAGAGTGAGTTTAACTCAATAATAATTGGCACAATTTTAAAGTGGGGTGCATTTAAACATATAAATAAATATCGCATCTTATTAATTTGAGACTTGAGACAAAAGTAAAGAAGTATATTTCTTCCAACGGATAGCACTAGGAGTTGACTATCACTGCATTTGATAACCATTTAATTTTTGAAAATTAAATATATTTTTTCTCAATTTTTTACAATATTTTACATCTTTCTTAAAACAATGATGTAGCTAACTCCATGTTTACAACTCCAATTATAATAATTGATGTTCCCCACTATTATGACCTACAATTAACTACAATATTACTATTTCAAATCCATCTTGATTATGGTGTTTATTATTTCCTACTCATCCTCTCTTTCACTTCTTGTTACATTGTTTACTGTTCTCTCCTAAGACTAAAATAATTTGCACCCCAAATACATACTATTACTTACAAAACCATTTAACTCACTAATAACCATTGTCCACTCAATGCCTCAAACGCCTCCTGCATTCTTTAGTTTCAAAACTTGACTTGATTTTTAAAACATTGGTAAAGAGTAGATAACACAACAAGAAATTTATAGGTTAAAGAATTGTTTATAAACTTAATTTTCAAAAACTAAAAACTAAAACAAATGGTTACCGAATAGAGTCTATATGATTTTGATCATCATATTCAAACATACCAGCAATATAAAAATATAAGATTTTCCCATTTTATGCCACATGATCAACCTTGTCTTCATAAGCCAAGTCATAAAATTGTAGACATAGTATATTTCCATCATCCTCCAATGGTTTGAAGAGCGATCATAAAGACAACTAATTGTACAGAGTCACGCCTGGCCACATTTGCTTAGACAAGCAACACCTTCTTCTAGATAATCTTCCCTGCTGATCCAAAATTCAGGTGCATCCTGGATGTGTCAATAAGGAGTTCATTTAGAGTGACCTATTTTCTCAAATGGTTTATGATGTTATTGATATCACGATTCTGGTTTGTAATATCAATGGAAACAGCAACACCAAAGCCATATAATCTATACCTTCATTATTCCTGCTAGGACTGCACCTCCCAGATACACCATGTGCTTTCTTCTTGGTGGATCCTCGATACGCAATCTCAGTTTCTAAGAATCAAAGGACGAAGATATACTAAGAGTTCAGCTACACCTTCCATTTTTTTTTTTTTACATCCGTGAGTGTTCAAATCAGCTTACGCACACTTCGTCTAATCTTACAAAACAACCCGCTTGACCCAACAATATTTGGGAGTCAAGGAAACCCATAGGATATTAATCATAGGTAGGTGGCTACAATGGATAAAAGTTATGACCTCTTAGCCCTTTATCAAGGTCATGACCTCTTAGCCTTTTATCAATGTCATATATACCTTCCAATATTATCCTGCTTTTCCAGTTTAATGTTAAAAACTCAGAAAAGATCAACTCATTTACAACCGTTTATTTGGTAATGACTTGGGCGAAGTCCTAAAACCATCTCAGGTGTATCAAATATTCATTAAGGATCTTGTCAATCAGATTAATTACAGGCATATATAACTAATGGTTAACAGTGTCGGATAAAATGTTACCTTTAAACCATCTCTGTTTCCCTTCAAGACGACTTCGAGATAGCGGTCAAGTATTTCTTTCTCCAAACTGAATATTATTACAATCAGTCAACATGTTATCAAGATCTAAACTTGTGGAAAAAAAGAAGTAAATATATAGTAAATACCAATTACGGGTCGACCCTATCAAAATCAATCATGAATTACGATGGTATCACAAAAATAATAAATAAGCCTACCATCACCTTCTAACAATGAGGAATAAATGGCTCCTCCGAGGCGTAATAAACATAACTATAGCAATGAGAAGTTGTATTATATCAAAAAAAATAGAAAATAAAAATAAAACCTTTTACAAAAGGTTTTAACAAAAATCAAGCCCTTGAAGGAAACAGCTTTATTAAAGGTCTACAGTTCAAGAATAATATAATTACAGACCAAGAAGAGCTAAACATTACCGACTAGGTAATCCTGGATACATTGTGCTCCCACCACTTAAAACGATATGCTGGTAAAGCTGCAAAGCAATAATATTCATATTTAATTTAACATGAAAAGGAAATAAAAGGAAGTACTAAATCGTGAAATTAAGTGATTGCTCAGCCCAACTGGTGGCTGTAACTCGCATGAGATAGCAAATTTAAGCATCTCAAGAGAAGAGGAGAGTAAAGGAAAAGATAATACAAAGATTTATACGCAGTACTTAGAAGGGTAAGTTGTTTTCTGATTGTCAATTCATAGTTATATATGGCTCACCAATTCATCAAAACATCGATGTGCATTTGAACAGTATTGATTTCTCATGCTAGAGTACACTCATTTATTTCCTATCAGGCTATCACTCTCTCCTTTTCCCTGCCCTTGCACATTTCCTCCCAGCTACTTTCCCTGTTGTTTGTATACGTTTTATTATTACACCATGGATCCTTCGTCTTACATCTTACTCCCCCGTCATTTTCAAGTTGAAAAAAGGACCTCAAAATTTCATTTGATACCTCATCCAATGGTGGAGCAAGGACAATAAAAACTTGTCACCTTTTTTGTGCTTCTATTTGTGATCTAAAAAGTATTTAATTTGACCATCTAACACGAACACTAAAAAGTACATGGGCATTGTGCCTAAGAATCCAATAAGAGTCAACAGGCACAAACCACACCTTTCTAAATTCACTCCTCCCAATTGGCACAAAGGTTGAGCCTGGAGAGGCTTTCAGGCTAGGCCAATGCCCGGATATGCTCCTAAAAACACTAGCTGAAACTTATGTTATATTAATTCATTTTATATCTTTAGCAAAAACCCATCAAAAGAGGAACCAAACGGAAGATGTTGTTTCTTGAAAGCATATGGAAGGTCTAATCATACCATCATCCGGTTATCAATATCCATTTCTTGTATGCAACGAAAAACCATATCTGCCATGCCATCCCCTTCAACATCTATCAGTTCCTTCATGAAAAAAAATAATAATAAACAAATAAATTTATTATTTAATCAATATTGCTATAACTACAGTGCAAATAACTCTGCAAAAGAATTTAATAATAAAAATTACTGCATGTAGTAAAGATAATTGCTTCTATGATACCATGTGCCTTCTAGTAAGTTCTTTCTAGTTTCTGTTCATTTAATTGTCTCAAGTAATGTTGTGTGCTTTTGGACAATTTCCAGTTCCAATAAAACTTATAACTTATTAGATAGACACAGTTCGTCCCCATTCAAGACAGTTGGGAAGTTTTTGCCATAGGCCGGGGCAGATTTAGTATGGCCTAGAGGTGCTCGATCCCCCTCTCAACTTTGTGCTCTTTATATATTATATAATACAAAAAACTAGCATAGTATCAAAACACTAGCTAGCCGAATGGTAAATTTGCCTTCCAGCCCCCCTCTAGACCCAGGTTCAAGCCCCACTCATTATACATATTTTTACTAAATAATATAAAACCCACCGTTAACACAATTTCTGGATCCGCCACTGGCTACAGAGGGAGGGGCACAATAAAGTGGAATGGCATGTTTTTCCTTTTGGAGTGTGGACTTCATTTTTTTTTTCCAAAACTTTCCTCCCTTTCCCATGGCAGCCCATTAGAGCTTTTTTGTAATCCAATTAGCTTGCTCTTTCTATACAGTGCTTTATTTTGATCAACTTTTCTCCGTCCTAACCAAAACTGTGACGAATAAATCAAATGACTAATGTCCCATTCTTACATGAAACGTAGGAACTAGTATTCCATATCTGTGCCCAATATTATGTTGAAGTAGGGTAAAAATGAGCCATAAAAAGTAATCAAATGACTAATGTCCCATTCTTACACGAAACGTAGGAACTAGTATTCCATATAGTCTGCGCCCAATATTACGTAAAAGTAAGGTGATAATGAGCCATAAAAATTAATAAATAAAACTCAAAGCAAGGCCAAAGAAAAGAAATATCAGTTAAAAAGCACAGGCTTACTGGAGTAAAGAGCGCTTCAGGAGCTTGAAAACGTTCAGTGCCAACTTTGATCACCCTTCCATCTGGGAGCTGGTCGAAGTAACTCAGAAAAGTGAAATTAAAATAACAAAAAAGTAACATATAACTCTCAGTGAGACCAAAACCAAGTACAAAGATTATCAAATCAACAAACTTAAAAAAAGACTGCAAAATCACGCCAGAAAAAAAAAGAACATGAGAAACAGTGCATGGATAGGAATGAGGATAATTACATGGAGACGGCGTGCCAATTTTTGGGGGAGAAAAAAAGATGATGCAGCCTAAGAAACCTTAAGGAGTAATCCTCCAAGAATCAAGATTGTGAATCTTTTATTAGAATGATAATGTGTTTCATACAAGAGGGGAATGTTCCTATTTTTAGAGTTTTATTACAATTGAAGGTAAATTGGGAATTAACCTAGAACATTGCCTGATTACCCACCCAATTAACCCCTATTCTTCTTACATCATTCTACCCTCTAAAAAGAAAATTCATCCTCAAGTTTGAAAAAGAAAAAAATATGAAGCAAACAAGGAATGAAATAAACTAGTTCGACAGAGTATGACGAAACCAACCTCCTACATTGTGAACAAAAATATTATGATCAAAGGGATAAATTCGAGATAAAAAAAATCTAATATTGCCACCAAAAGATGAACTTCTCCATCGGCTATAAAGTCAAAAACAGATGTTTCCTTCAAGCTCATTCAAAACTGTATTCAAAGGATCAATCACCTTCCAAAGATAACATTCAAGAATCGCGTCTTCCAAAGATAATCATTCAAGAATCGCGTCTTCTTTATCATTCGCTTCAAGTTCTTCGACAATTTGGTGATCCATTTCCAATGCAATCAACGTGTCATTGTTCTTGGTCGATTCTTGCTCAGTGTTCGATGCCACTTTTCCATCTTCTTCATTGGATTTTTCTTCTTTACTTGAGACAATTTCCAAATTGAAATCTTCAAATTCTTCTTTTTCTTATTTTTCTTCTACTTCGTTCGTATGATTTTTGTCCCAATTACCTCTATTAACTATGTGGGTCTCAACAAGATTTTTCCTAATTTTATCTTCAAGATTTTCTATTCGAAAAGTCTCCAACCATGATTTTCTATTCTTGAGCTCTTGCAAATGAATTGATAAATGAACAATATGTTAGTCATTTTTGCTAATGAAAGTTGGATTTCTTTTGTTGTTTTCTTTATTTCCTCCAATGGTACGGGATCAAAATAGTCATTTTGTTGGTCTTGGATATGTTTCAATCTCGTAGTGGGTATTGAACTCATCCATTGATTTTCTTGAATCAACCTTTCTTGATCGTGTTTCATAACCAAAAAATAATTTCGAACCTTGACCGTTCTTCTTGGGCTGTAAAAATTCATTCTTGATGATCGATAATTCTTTAATTCATCTAATTCCCAATCTTTACATTGATTTCTTGAAAAATGGATTTGATTGGACCGTTGAGCCCTTTTTCGAAATTTTCGCCTTCTTATTTATCCCAATTTGACTTGGAAACGACTTTAGAGTCACTAGAATCACTAGAATCAAATTTTCAATGTGGATAATGATAGGTCCTTTGAGAAAATCAAGCATGGGCAAAATTAGTAGGTTGAAATTCTTCTTCTGAACCACTTGAGTCATAATCTCAACATTGTTTTTGGAAGTAAAATTGATTTTCTTATCTATAACAACTGCTGGTTTTTTTCTTGAACATCTTCTTTGATCAACAATAATCCATTCTTGCAAAATCTTGAAAAATCTTTGGTTTCTTCTTTCTTTCTTGGAATTTCAAGGGTTCCCCCTAATTAGATGTGGGTTGTTCAGCAACAAGCACAACCCATGAAGTTCCCTCTTGTGATCGGCGTCACCAAGAGTTTCCTGGACTTCCACTAGCGGCAATCAATGTTGGCCCAGACGAATGCTCTGATATCAAATTGATGTAGCCTAAGAAGCCTCAAAGAGTAATGCTCCAAGAATCAAGATTGTGATTTTTTTATTAGAATGATAATGTGTTTCATACGAGAGGGGAATGTTCCTATTTATATAGTTTTTATTACAAGTGGGATAAAAAGGGAATTAACCTAGAATGTTGCCTAATTACCTAATTAACTCTTATTCTTCTTACATCAAAATAATAATGATGAGACATAGTAGGACTCAGAGCAAATTAGTTAAAATATATTTTTGAAAATATATTTATTTATAATGGACAGGTTGAATGCTCCAACATACTTTTGAGATTACGAGTAAAAGTATGGAAGACACCTATCTAGAATATTAAATCCCTAGATACGGTAGAATAGTCAACCAGTGGAAGTTGAAACATTTGAAGAAGCCATCAACCTTCACTAAATAATAACAAAAGCAAGACATTTCATCCTTCTCTCATGTACTAAAAAGGGGTTGGCCTACCCTTCCGAACAATAAGATGCACTTTGGCACATAGTAAACAAATACGGAATAGACTTTTATGGTGGTGCTTACCGCTAGGGAACAAAGAGTGATGCTTCTAGAATAAGGTAATGGATGAAAATTCTATAGTTTAAATCAGTGAAGGAGAGTTCCTTTAAACACAATGTGGGAAATAGAAGAAACATTCTTTTAGGGGAATATACCTTGGCAGCTGAAAACTCACTAGAAAACCTTTTTTTTTTTTTTTGGTCATCTATCTAAGAATCATACCATACTGGGCTGCTAGGAGTAGACGTCCAAAAGCTGGGACCATCGAGTACCTAAAATTCAGATCGGTGGAACAATAATTTATTGAAATGGTTGGCTTCCTGGAGAGAAACCCAAGTTGCACATGTGCAACAATAGCAAAGGGGTCTGGAACCATTAAGGGAATTCAACTCAAAGTTCCTCTTACCTATCCTGCTGGATAGACAAGTCTCACTACCAACCCTTCATACAGTGGCAATCTAAGAACAAAAGACCCAGTTGGAGTTGTTGGCTTTTAGGCCCATCATCCTCAGAGGCCATTTGTTTCGCGGGCATCTTAGATTTCCACGAGGTGGACATTTAAATTACCATGTTTGTTTTGTAGTATTATAAGATGTTCGGACATCTAAAGATTTCTGGATATCCTTGGATGCCCGGACAAAGGGCATATGAAGAGTTTTGATGTCCTCCTGAAACATGGGTTTTCCAGATTCCCGAGTGAGGGCATCTCCATTTTACATTTTTGTCCTTCCTTTTATTTTATTTTATATATATATATATTAATCTTCATTTACATTAGATAATTAAAATAAATACGGTTAACACTGCATCATATATTTTTAGTTATATCGCAATTCTTATTATTTTTTAGCAATATATTCAAATTTATATTTAAATTGATATTTATTTTATAAAAAAATCTTAAATTATGATACATTATTTTGTTGAGGAAAATAACATACAAAAATAATATAAATTGTATTAATTTTAAAAGAAATTCAAATTGATAAAACAAATATGTTATATAAGTTCAAATTATATCAAATTAATCATAAATTAATAAATAGTCGTAAGGACATTCTTGAAACTTTATGTAAATTTAAGACATTTCCAAGTAGAAATCCTACAAAACAAACATAACTATCAAAATATTCCCAGATATCTGCAAAAATACACCTACAAAACAAACATGGTAATCTAAAGATGCTTGGACATCTATAATTCCAGGCATCTAAGATTTCGGTTATCTACATTCCTCAAAAACAAACGGTCCCTTAAAGTTATGTAGCTATGTTCATGAGGTTTATTACTGTTGTGGCATCCCGACACTTTGATCACGTCAGAGGTGGTTACTTATATGGAGTTGATTGATTTGAATTTTCAGAAGAATTCCCAGAGGTTACTTACAGTGTAGTTCTTGACGAGAATGGTGGTCTCAAGCCCCAGTTGATATTCCCTCTTGTAATCATAACTGCACATATATACATATTTATGTACCATCAAAACAAAGTGAATGAGCACATATCAAAATGCATACAAAGTCAAATTATTTAGTTCACCTTATATAGCATAACTTCTCTTTGATTTCCCTAACAGTCTCAAAATCAGCAGATCTATTCATAGCATACCTTCAAGAAGTTGCATGTGTTAGCCAAAGAAACAATCCATTTAAATGATGAATTAGTTTTTTAGTTCCACCCATATCATGTTGACTGTGCAATGAAAAATAATCCCTACCCTCTCCGTGAAAGTAAATCAACAAGATATGAAGTAATGTGCCGCCCAGCTACATTCATTCTTTTTGTAAGATGAGGAAATGAGTAACCATCAACAACTGGAACCTGGAGAAAAATCAAGCATCAAACTCGATCCACACTCTCCACATAAGCCTCACAATACTCATAAGCTGTTACTTAAAATATCAAAAGTAGTTTCCCATGCAGAGTACTTGTTTGATAGAATAATTAGTAAAACAAAATGAAAATGCATTTTGTTAATTTAATGTATTTTCTTCAATGTCTAACTAATAATCTTTTGCACAACTGAACCTCCTTCCTTCAGTAGGGCTCCCTTTTAGGGCTTGGTTTTTTGTATGTCTTGTATTCTTTCTTTTCTTTTTTTTTCCCCCTCAATGAAAGTTGTTTTTAACTAAAAATAAGGAAAAACCTCACAAAACATGACACTAAAGCAAGATAAACAAATCAACTTTGCTCACTAAGAAGTATATGGAAGAGAAAAGTCTATCCGTGAGCTTTATGAAAAGATTTCAACAATACGTAAATCATTTACCACATGAGTGACACCATCACCAGAGTCGATGACTAACCCAGTCAGTAAACCTGCCAGCGCCAAAAAGTTGAGTAAAGAATTAGAAGAAAAATTAGATGAATTTGAGGGTGTTTATCATAGGTGTGTGCGTTATTCTTCACCATCAGTATCACAATCAAATCTACCTTTTTTTTTAAAAGGAAACGATTCATTGTATTAATAAATAGAAAGGAGCGAAAGCTCTAAGTACAAGAGGGTTATACAAAGAGCAAAGCGAGAATACAAGTGTTTGTAAAAGGATCAGGAGATGCACCCGGACGTCTCAACTAGGTTGACACTCCCTTAGCACCCTCATCATCTCCAATTCTAACCCATAACTGGGAGATATAATAACAAGATTACAAAATGAGGACAAAGCCTAAAGAAACATCAAAAGTGAAAAATTAAAGATAAAGCCAAAACAGTGGCCTGAAACTTATGGAAATATATAAAAAGTTCAATAAGTGCTGCTGAAATCTGGAAGTCTGGAAATGTTTAGTGCTGTCCGATAGGAGGGGTTGAGATAAAGGCCCCCGAATTGAGGTTGAAATCTGAAAGGCTGTAGGCACGGAAATGATCGGAAAGGAGGCACCACGAGGAGGCTTGACGACGGGCAGCTTCAAAGCGGTCTTGGCATCTAGTGGCTTTGTTACGGAAAATCCTTTGATTTCTTTCAAACCAAAGGTCTGCCAATAAGGCTTTTACAGCATTACACCATAACAAATGGATGGATTTGTGGGGAGATGGGGCCGGCAAGGAGCTGAAAAACGTTACTTTTGAAATCATTGCACAAGGTCCAAGAAAGATTGAAAAAACACAGCAGCTTTTTCCAACACCAATTTGAATAAGGGCATGTAAAGAAAAGGTGAAGGGAGTCCTCACTAATCAAATCTACTTTTTAATTCAACAATTATGATCTTCTAAACAAAACATAAGGAAATGTGCACCTAGATTGAAAAGTGAGAAAGATAGAGAAAGAAAATAGGGGAAAAAGATGACAAATTTAGAAAAATAACTAAGCACAATTTTGACCTTCATTCATCTTTATAAGCACCTTGAGCATACAAAGTTAAAACTGCTTGGATTTGAATGAAGACCCCAGAAAAGTTGTACTTCTCAAACATGGTCTCAACCTGTAAGGTTAAATTGACCCAACTCATTACATCGAGCAAATGAAATTGAAAGAACATTGAAAGAAAATCAAATATCACAAACCATTTTTTCACGGTTCTTTGAAGGATTGAGAGGTGGGTCTGTGAGCAAAATTTTACATTCTTTTGGATCTATCTATCGACAGAAAACACAAGAGCAATTTAGCTCAACATTATGATTTGTCCATGGGAAAAATATATAATGCTCGTACTAGGTGGTAAATGGGAATTTAAGTGCAAGAAAATACTTGCCTTAAGTTCGTTGAAAAATGCATGGTCCCACACATGACACATATCATCCCAATTTTGTACGATACCATTATTAACTGGATAAGTTATATCAAGCTGATGGCGCAAATCTGCACAGCTTTCTCCAACAACAATGTCCTGGGAGTAAATCAAAGAAAAGACTTGAGAATGAATAATCAATTAATAGTAACTAACCTCGGGATGACTTTTTCTATGAAAATATGATATCTTGATTGAAAATATCTTCAATTCACTACACTACAATATTCTCACTCATAAAAGATAATCTCTACACAGGAAATGATCATGTCTACCCAAATTTTACGGCACTCTGGATATATAATTAAATTCAAAATCTGTGATTTAATATGGTATCAGAGCAAGTTGGTTCAGAAGGTCATGTGTTCAAACCTCCGCTATGTTATTTCCTCCCCAATTAATAGTGATTTTCACTTGTTGCATCTTCTTCATATTTCAAGCCCACAAGTGAGAGAGGAGTGTTAGTGATATATAATTAAATTTGCCTTTACTCACTAGCTTAAGCTTTTGGGTCAATAGGTGATTTAATAATCAAAACATCGAACTACCTTTCAGAGTAGAAAATGCAATGATAGCTATCAAATGGATTGAAAGTTGAAATTTTCTGACCATAGACAAACCACCTTGCAGAATGAAACCATAAGGGGAATATACTCATCATCAAATGGTCACAAAACATCATGACTAAAGTCCTTGCAGTGTGAGCTAACGATAGAAATGAGAAATCAGTCATGATAGTATGCTAACCGATGAGTACCCCAAATAAACATATCAACTCTTCCTTTTCACACCCAGAAAAGAACTCATTAAACACAGGGAAATCACAAACCTTCAACTCCTGTTCGATGAGTGATTCTTCATAGCGAAGCAGCGGCCTTCCCACCACACAAGGAAAAACAGAAGTGGGAAAGTTCTCCCCGGCAAATCCACATTTTACATACTGCGATTAATCAGCAATCTAATGTTAGGCAACCGAATCAAAACACATTAAAAAAAGTGAGCTCAATTGGGACAGGTGAGGCGAACAACAGAAATCTCGAGCAGAAGCATATGAAATAATGGGTAGATTTACAGAGGAGTATGCAAGATCGAGCAAGTGGGCGATCAAGGGGAAATAAATCAATAGCTCGAAGAAGTGTGATTAAAATAAGAAGAAGAAGAAGAAGAAGATACCCCAGTGCCATTGTCGCAGACGACAACATTCCGATTATCCATGCGGTGGCGATGCGGCTGAGTAGCTGATGGTAGTGGTTGCCACTTTTGTGAGACGGGTTTGGTTGGGTTGCGACGGCTTGAAGTTGAAGTTAAGGAAAGTAGGGAAGCGTCAACGAATAGAGATGCCAACAGATACTAATAGCATACAGAATTACACAGCCTAATACTTCAAATGCGCATCGTCTACAAACACAACCCCAAACTTTGCCAACCGCACAGATCACCCATAAGCCTACACGAGGTTTCTTTACCAATCTCAAAAGGAAACAAAAATTCGTTCTTTTAGAATTGGGAAACTTACTCTTCAAATTCATACGGGGGAATTTCATATTTGCTATAATTGACATAGTGTTATTCTTTGGCATCAAAGGTTCAATTATCATTCTTGTAATTAGTGTACTAAAAAATTATTAACATAAACATGGTTAAACTGACATGTTGACATTTGAGTCTTGCTTTAGGTTTCGCTATAAGTCTTCGATGGTCTTGACGTTTAGCTCAAATTTGGACTCGATATACTCTGAGTTGACCTACTTAAAAAACTCTCGCACCGATGTGGCACTGAGCTTATTACACATTGATGTCTAATTTAATATAAGGAGTGACTAATTTAGTTAAACATAAAAGAAGTAAAGTCGGTCTCTCATTTGAAGATTACTTATTCTACCCTTTTGGAATGGTCAAATATGATTACATGTGACGATAGTGGTGTAAAAGACGTTTTTGGTGCTCGAGGTTGTTGGATCTAGTTTGGTTAGTTCTCGATCGGTATATATTCATCAAGTTGGTTGGTTGGCCAAGCCCCAAGCACTGACATTTCCCTTTAAGGACGTACCTCTACTTCCTTCTAATATCTTGTGGGTTTGGGCCCAGCCTTGGACTTAAACCTTATCTTGAACAACCCTCAACATGACATAAAATCTAAACTCTTGATCAATCATAGATTCAACTTCCCGTCTCCAAAGCTTTGTACTTAAAACATGGTTTTGGTACCTTCAATTGTTTTTTTATTCGATCAATTTTTTTTAAATGCAGTTATAATTCTATGTCTAAAGGTTTTCATTCTAAAAAAATAATAATAATAAATCCAAATGGTATTTAAACATTTCTTCCCTATATATCTTTATCTTTATAAAATTGAATTATTAATTTGGAATCAATATATTCTCAATTCTCATGAAATAAAAGTTGATCGTTCGGTCAGTTTTGATATATTTTATTCTTTAAAAAAATTCTATAATTTTTCAAACCGACATCGATCGACCCCTCTCCTTCTCCGACCGACCAATCTTGATTGACTCGATTTTTTGATCTATCATGCTCACCCTAGTTCAATCATTGTCGTGTGTGAATTTGTTTGGACACTACAAAATAAATAAAGCATGTAACAACTAACATATTACAAGACATTCAAATTCGACCATAAAAAATGGGAAAAAAAATGCACAAAAAACCTATTTTAAAGGTACAAAATGGAAAATTACTCAAATTTTGAAAAAAAAATGTCAAATGATTCTTTTTTGAAGTCATGATTACGTGAAATTACAATATCGCCCTTACTTTCTTACTTTCTTTTTTTGTTTCCTTTTTCCTCTTCCTTTCTCCCTTTATTTTATTCTTTCATTGTAACTTCTTCTTAACCAACTTCTTCTCTTCTGTGCATCTTCTTCTTTTCTGACACTGCGAGTTCACACAAGCAGTTCCTACTCTGATGAACAAGAGCGAGGTCTCGTTCCTACTCTGATGAACAAGAGCGAGAGCGAGACCGATAGAGAGGAGTGATTTTGTGAGTAAGGAAAAGAAGAGCAAAACCGACAAGAGCAAAAACGGCTTGAGCGAGATGGGCGAGAGGGGGAAGAAGACAACCCATTGTTCCATGGATGTTTGCAAACGGATCATTAGCGAAAGGGAGAACAAGACTAAGAGCGATATGCTTTTCCACGTGCGCACGAGTATTTTTTGGTAACTTCACCCGAATTTGACATCAGTAAAAGGTCATTTAGTATTTTTTTTTTTTTTCAAAAAGGGATCATTTGACTTTTTTTTCCCAATTATTGGATCATCCATACAAATTTTCTGATAAAAAAATGAATAAATTCAGCCTATGAAGCATAGATACTTCATGTGAGACAAAGAATCTGTATCAAACACGTATAAGACTGATACTTACAGATATGTATCTAATTCGTGATTTGATATTTCTCAATCTAAAACTAGACAACCTATTAAAAAAAAAAAACTAACTATTCGAGTCCAAAACTAAAAGGAAGAACAAAAAAATAAAAGACCAAACTCTAGATTCATCTAATATTCATCTTCACATTTGAATCTCTACAAAGTTCATCAAAATATAACCCACTTGAATATATTCAACAATTTAATGAAGAAGTTTTTTGTTTATCTTCGTACTTCTTCTAATTTTCTCCTTCTTTTTTGATCAATATGAGTCACTTTTCTATTATATTTTATTGATTATTGTACTTCAACATTTTAGATGATTTTTGTATTGAATTGTATTTTAGTGTTAGTATTGTATTTTGTACTGTTGTCATTAACTTGTATGCTAAATTTATCTATCTTAAATTTTTTTAAGAAAAAAAAAAATGTATTTTCAACATATCAATATTCTATTTTTTTAGAAATTGACATATTGTATCGTGTCTATATCAATTTCTATGCTCCATGAGAGTTGAAGAACTTGTCCACAACAAGTAGAGCATTGTCAAATCCTAAATTCTTGAAATTAGAACTTCTGTTTCATTTCAAGGGCTCCCAAATGCTTTTCAGCCTTTGGGTAAGCCATCGATCCCAATGGATTTCAGACTGAAATTCATCCATTAGCTTGAAAATCATAATTCAGTTTACCTCCATATCTCTCATTCCCACATACTTCATCAATTCGAGAAAGAACTGACTCGGAAACGAAGGCCATTCATTCCCGCGCAGATTTGAAATGAAACCCCACATACCAGAATTAGCTACTCGAGTGAGCAGAGCCATACTTTCAATTTCAAATCACACAAGCCCGGCTGGATCATGGACCCCTTCACTGGAGCAGAATTTGCATCGACTCGGTTTTCGCCAAACGTTAAATCCATCTCTCGTCTCTCAAGTCATCGACCCTCATCTTCTTACCCATCACTCCCTCGCTCTCGGTTTCTTCAATTGGGCTTCTCAGCAACCTGGTTTCGCCCACAATTCCGATTCATACAAGTCGATTCTCAAGTCTCTCTCTCTTTCACGCCAATTTGGGGCCATTCATAGTCTCTTGAAACAGGTAAAAACTCAGAAAATTGGCCTCGATTTATCAGTTTATTGCTCTGTTATTGATTCCTTGATCATTGGCAAGAAGACCCATGATGCTTTTTTGGTTTTTAATGAGGTTACTGATGTTATTGGATCCGAATCATGTAATTCGCTTTTGGCTGCTCTTGCTTCTGATGGGTTTTTTGAGCATGCCCAGAAAGTTTTCGGTGAAATGTCTCTTAAATGCATTCCTTTTAACACTCTTGGCTTTGGTGTGTTTATATGGAGGGTTTGTAGAAATACTGATGTAGTTAAAGTTTTGAACATGATAGATGATGCCAGGACCAACAATTCGGAGATCAATGGTTCTGTTATTGCCACATTGATCATTCATGGGCTCTGTGGGGCGTCTAGACTTGCAGAAGCTTCAAACATTTTGGATGAGCTTAAGAATAGGGGTTGCAAGCCCGACTTTTTGACGTATTGGATTCTTGGAGAAGCGTTTCGGTCATCAGGGAATGTGGTTGACAGGGAGAAAATCCTGAAGAAGAAGAGAAAGTTGGGGGTAGCTCCAAGGCTTAATGAATACAAGGAGTATTTATTTGCTTTAATAGCTGGAAGACGGATATGTGAAGCTAAAGAGTTAGGTGAAGTTATTGTCAAAGGAAATTTTCCTATGGATGAGGAGGTTTCTAATGTGCTGATAGGGTCAGTGGCTTCCATTGATCCTTATTCTGCTATTATTTTCTTCAAGTTCATGGTCGAGAAAGGGAGATTCCCAACTCTCTTGACTTTAAGAAATCTGAGTAGGAATTTATGTAAGCATGGAAAGATTGATGAACTGTTGGAAGTTTACCAAGTTCTGAGTAGAAATAACTACTTCAATGATTTTGATAGATATCATTTAAGAATTTCATTCTTATGCAAGGCTGGAATGGTGAAAGAGGCCTATGGTGTTTTGCAGGAGATGAAGAAAAATGGATTTACCCCTGATGTATCTTTTTACAATTCTGTCCTAGAAACATGTTGTAGAGAAGATTTGCTTCGGCCTGCTAAGAAGCTGTGGGATGAGATGTTTGCTAGTGGCTGTGATGGTAATTTGAAGACGTATAACATCCTCATTCAAAAGTTCTCAAAATCCAATCAAATCGAGGAAGCTTTGGTGCTTTACCATCATATGCTTGGAAAATCGGTTGAACCCGATATTACAATCTACATGTCCCTGCTTCAAGGGCTCTGTCAGCATTCACAACTTGAAGCTGCTTTTGAAGTCTTTAGCAAGTCTGTAGAACAGGATGTAAATCTTGCGGGAACCTTGCTGAGCACTTTTATCTTGTGTCTATGTAAAGCAGGCACGTTATTTTCCCTGGTTACATATCTGATGTTAATTCGTGTGTGTTTCCCATTTGTATATATATGCTTATTGTCTAGAGTCATTTGTTCTCACCTGACATTCCCCTACATCCTCTGCGACTTGACCCTATCATCCTTGCTTGTCTTGAAGAGCATGCCTAACTTTGGAGTTCTTATGATTGAGCCATCAAAAAGGAAGGTATATCTTGTTGGTATAGATAGTAACTTTTAATCACGGGTCCTTTTAGCATATATTGTCCTCACTCACATGTTTTCTAAGAAAATTCTCATGAGGTCACCCAACATAAGATTCCTCCAAGCTAAGTATGTTTAACTTTAGAGTTTTCATGATTGAACCACCGAAAAAAAGCTTGTCCTCACTCACAAGGAAAATTTCTGTCACCTACATAGGATTGCTCCAAACGAAGCATGCTTAACTTTGAAGTTTTCATAATTGAACTACCGAAAAGGAAGATGCACTTTGTTGGTATAGGTAGTAATTATCAATTCTTTTAAACCCTTTCTTAACCTTATTTTCATACCCTCGAGATCCCTTTCATTATGTGATATCGATTCATTCATGTACCCACCTAAACTCGGGTATTATACTTAACAAGTCCCTTGGTCACCGCCATAGCTGACCCTTTATAAACCTCTCTTCTATGGGCTATTTGGGGTTATCTCTTAGATTACACCATTTTTGGCCTTGTTACCTAGACACAAATCATAAACAATCAAAGCTATTGTTGACTCTGTAAGATCCTCGCTTCTATTGGCCAACTCACTCTCTTTGGAATTAATCTCTTTGACTACACCGTTTTCAGCTTTGTACCCAGACACTCATCTTGAATTAGCAGCGTTCGCATCTAGCATCTTCTTATTCTAAGGAGGGTTCTGTAGAACCAGAAAACGGTTATGTACTCAACATTTTAATTTAATGATGGAGCTTTTATTTAACTTGAATTTTAAACAATGCAGGTCATTTCCTTGCTGCATCCAAGTTACTCTGTGGTCTATCAAGCGACATTGCTCACCCAGTCACCCATGTAACTTTACTGAAAGGTTTTGCAGATGCTGGAAAGGTTCCACTGGCTAAGCAACATTTAGAATGGGTTCAAGAGACTTCTCCATCAATGTTGTCTGTTATATCCAGTGAGTTATTAGCATTTCTTCCTTCCTCCCCAAGAGCAGATCAAATTTTACAGATTCTTCAAACAATACAAGAACTATCACGTTTTAGCAATTGATGAAGATATTATGAAGTTCTTCAATAGATGCAATCCTACACGATCAAGTCGGATACTGGTTGTTATATAGCAGCACACAATATCGTGAAAGTTTTGTGTTACAGGGTATAGACATCTTCAACATTGCTTTCTTCCTCTATGGAAGCATGAGAACCAAAAAGTGTAGATTTTTATTTAACCCATGCACCAAACCTAGTGTTTAGCCATCCATTTTTAGCCGAAACTTCATAAGGGTCGTTTATTGCTCAGGAAGGAGCATTGCTAATTATTCGACCTTGAAACTTAGAAATGACAAGTTAATTCGTTCTCTTCTTGCTCTGTTTCTTAGTAAAATATAAAATTGACTTCAGGTTCTTCCTGGCCGGTTCTTAAAAAGTGAGGTATGAAAATTTATACTTTCGACTTGAAAAGGAGTAGATATCAATTGACAATTCATTCCTATACTAAAAATCCCAATCCCAGGAACATAGATTAAGAAGTAATCTTGCAAACCTAGCATAATTTTAAAAGTACACTAAAAAAATAGGCAAATAAATTAACACAAATATGATATCTTTATTTTTACAATTATGCTAATATTGTAAAAGTTAAAAAGTAATATAAACCATTATTATGTTTTCAAAAATCATCTTTTTTAATTTAGCCTCTATTATTTAGAAGTTACATTCTCTCTTAGAAGACTTCTTTAACAATCAATCAAGAAGGAAAGAATTTTAAAAATATATTTTAAAAAGAATACGAAACTAAATTAGAGCAAAACACCCAAGCAAATATATCCAATCTTCTGAAAAATAAAACTATGCATTTAAATTTTCCTCTTCTGATAGGTACTTTATTACAACATTCGTACCTGGGAGTGTCCTTGTGTTGTTGGAGGAAGGTGCAAATGAAAATAATGAATTACCTAACATTGAAGGCACTAGACTCTGTCATCCATTATTCTAAAGTAAGTGAGAAGCACGACTTGACATACATTAAGCAGACCATTTTCTGCATCTACTTCCATCGGTCCGAAGCCAATAATTATAGAGCTTTACAGTTTTCTACAATTTTTGTAGAAACAGCATTTACCACACACTACACTATCCTGTACAAATCATTTTCTTAAAAGACAACATATACATACATCCCAACCAAGCTTGCCTTGGTTGGTTTCTTCTGGGTTTATTACCTACAATTTGAGCTGATGTAAACCCTCAATTATAAGGGTTGAAGGAAGGGTTCCTATATATTTACATTGCCCCTTGAATGAACTTGTCATGTATCTGTGCAGCTTTTTTACTTGCGAAAGAATATAATACACACAAAGGGTAGAGCAGCTGGCTTTCAAGAGTAGGATCTTATCAATTTGAAATTCTGGAAAGTTCTTGCTTTGAAGAAGTACCCCAAGAAGAATCCTGTCGACGTATCCTTTGGAGGCGTTTCAGAGAGAGACGAGTTCTGTTTCACCTGTAGCATGGCATTGCCGATCTGTTTTCGAATGGACTCGACGATCTTAGTATCAATGGTGGTTCCTGTCATGTCAGTGACATAGAAAATGTCTTTTGCTTTTCCACGTTTGGTGGCTATTTCTGCTCTCCTGATACACAAGCTGTTCTCCCTAAATATTCTTGTGATATCTGAGAGAAGCCCAACTCTGTCTTCTGCATGCAGTTCTAGCTTAAGCCCCTGCAAAGGAAGACAGACAACATTATATATTGCAGATACTTCACCTATAAACATTAAGCAAAACAGACTCAATAATGGCCTCTCTTTTACCTCAGACTCCCTTCTTTCAATGGCTGCCTCAAGACAGTGCAATACTCTATCTCTTTCCGCTTCGGAGCTAATCGGCAACCCATCCTTATGTCTTATGTAAAATTCCTGAAAGGAAAAGAATCAGTTTTCTTTAAATCACAACTAAATTCAAAAGCTAGGATGGTTCAACAGATCCAAATTTTAAAAAAGGATCTTAAAATTACCAGATAAGCTTCCATCCTCCCAGTGTTGACCATCCCATGAAAGACAACATATTCCATGTCCGTCAAAGTGCAAATGATATCAAATAGCAGCTTAGGCCGATCTCGAGATCTGGTAGTAATCACAGTATAATCCTTCTCAGTGCAATCCAAGACAGTAACATGGGGTCTCGTGTTCTTATCTTCAACCTCAAGCCTGGTTTTGGCAGCCCTTTCATAATCTCTATCAGCCAGCATGATCTGATGCAGCCTTCTGTCTGTGCTGGTGACCCCAGGAGGAGAAAGGGTCATTTTGGCTTCCTTTAACTCGCCATTTCCTCTAAGAACATTGCACAATAATTCTTTGATTGTTAAGAGCCGCTGCGGATCGTTGATTGCTCGGCCAGTGGCATCATCTGTCACATGTACTACAGCTGCAGCCCTATTATTGTGTGTCCAAACATCAGCATTTACTACATTACAGTGAAGGTCCGCAAGAACAGCACAAACTTCAGACAATAAACCAGGCCTGTCAGTACCAGACAGCTCGATTGAGGTGTGATCTTCGGATGGCATCACACCGACGGACTCCCTCAAGGATGGCACGAAACTCGCATCAACCTCAAGCCTCTGCATGGTATAATTAATGAACTCTTTATAAGAGAATAAAATTAAATCCTTACAAGTTTAAGGATTATAATGAAATATGGAAGTCTATAACGAAAAATAGATAAAATTGATGAAAGGAAAGGTGTTTTTTTTTTTTTTTTTTTTTTTTACCATTTGAATGGCGTTTATCACTTCTTGATCTCTGATTTTGCTTCCCTCATAAGTAATAACATTAAAAACTGGAAAACAAAGTAACCCATAAGTGGTTAAGCTTTTCAGATTCAAAATAACTGAAGAATCAGAACTACTTACCATCCATGAACCAACCTCCATCAGAGGAGATGTAAGCTTTGGTAATTATTAGGTTCATATCCATGAGGACTTGCACAACTTTCAAGAGAATCCCATGTTTGTTCATACTGTCCACCTGATGGGGGTAGAAGAAGGAAGGGATTGAAGCAATATTTAGCTCATGATCGAATAAAAAAGAAAAGGAAAAAAATAATTACAGGGCAGAATTTAAGATCATCAAAATCCTAGAGATAAAGCACCTGGATCACTGTAGCATCCTTACAAGCGCTATTGTCAATCACAACCCTGCAGCAGGGACAGAACAGAATGAATAAAACAAATCAGAAGAAGAAATTACATTCTGAAGAAAAACAGAGAGGTTTAAAGAGGAGAATTATTCCAGGAAGAAACAGCCACAAAAATCATAAATCATGAGTTCATTCCGAGTAAATGAATTGCAAAAGGAAGCAAACCCCACATCTGTTTTCCATTACTGACATTACTCCAAGAAGTCAACAAGACCAAGAAAATTGGAGAAACCTCAACAGATGATATAGAAGACCCAAAAGCAAATTCAAGATTGAAATGAAAACCCGTTCCATCAATAGACAAAAGAGAGAAAACCCATTACGAGAAAGAAGAGTACCTGGGCGGGTTCAGGCGCCTGATAAGTTTGTCATACTCGTTGTCCATGATGAAACCCTTCAACAAGAACAACCCACAAAAACGTACTATACCCAGAAACGATTAAAGAAGAAGAAGAAGAAGAACTCCGTCGAGCAGGAAAGGAGAAGAAGAAGAAGGGAAGAAGGAGGGAGGGTGTTTGGTTTTAGGGTAGGCAGTGAAAGTTTATTAGGTTGCTAGTTTGTTAATTTGTAGGATTTGACTATGTGAGTTTGTTTCCATGGCAATGGAGAAGACGGAGAGTAAAAAGTTTGTGGGTATTATTGATGGCGATAGCCCAAGTTTCGGGGGACCACTGAGGACGTTGCGGATCACGTGTCATCTAAACCCCGGGCCTTTGGTCGGACACTTGCCGCTCATCTTCCCGGCATTTTCAGCCTGACCTACCCCTAAACCCTAAATTTTTGTTTTAATATTATTTTCATTTTTTACTTTCATTCCAATTTTGATATTTTTATTCTTAATATAAATCTTCGAAGGTATGCGATTTCGGATTCTATTTTATGTTTGAAAAATTTTATGAAATAATCTAAATCTTAAAAATTTTTTTTATAGATGATCTATTCCTAAAAACTTATATGACGTTTTGTTCATGTGAAATACCAATTTTATCCCAATATAAAAAATTCTTCAAATTGCGTTACGAAGCATCGTTTACCTCAACTTTTTTGCTTACATCTTCTATCACTATGCGATTTTGGCTCTCATTTTCTCTCTTTTTGGTCTGACTTATCGTCTCTCATCTTCATCCGAGCATTTGGCCTCCTTCTCGCCATTCATTTGTACACATTTTCTACCGTCATCGATCTCTGAAAGGTATGTGACTCTTCTCCTTGAACGCATGTTGATATTCGTTTAGGATTCTCGCAGTCGTTTAGGGTTCTCAAAGGATTTACGCCTACCTTTTATTAAACGATCTCTCAGCTTTTGTTAAATGTTCATGTATTCGTTCTTAAGAGATCGCTTAGATAATCCTAAGCGAGCATTTGGTATTCTTTAAACAATCAATTAGAGAAACGTAAACGATTATTTAGATAAAAATGTGTGATTGTTTAGTGGTGTTTACACGATCATTTAGGTATTTGCAATGTGATCGTTTAGTTATTTGTTACTCGATCATTTAGGTATTTGTAAAGTGATTGTTTAGTTGTTTGTTACCCGATCGTTTTGTTTTATGTTACGTGATCGTTTAGTTATTTGTTATGCAATTGTTTAGTTTTTATTATGTGATCGCTTACTTATTGTGGCAATGTATGCGTTTGTTACAGGTTGCTAAGATGGTCATCCCTGCTGAGAAATATTTTCCTACTACAGTTTCTCGTCACTTTGAAGGAATCGCTTTCTTTCAATGTTTTTATGTGGATCCTCCACTTGCATTCCTCCATTGAACATCGTACAGTTAGCAAGCTTTTTGTTAACTTTTTTACATGGTAATTGAAGTTCTTTTTTATTACACGTATTGACAATTTAATTGACAAGTCATATTTCGAAAAGAAAATTTGACCAGCCTTTATATCCTCGTCATTCAGACAGTCATGAGTTATTATGATGAGGTCGTCATACAATGGGCCCTTTGATGGTCTGGGTATATTTACAAACGGTTGGGTTGGAATGGTGGAATGCATTTGAACCGAAGGCATCACAACTGGTGGGACGAAAGCAGGTGGGGTTGGAACATGAATGTAAGGTGTTGGAAAAGTTTGTGGTCCTGAAGATTGTCCATATTCATGGTTAGTATCGAACTGTGGAGTACATATAGGTTCATTGTTGTGACCAAACCAAGCTTCACTTCGATCTTCCCCAAAGTTACATAGCTCAATATGATCATCCATTGAAAACATGGTGGGAATATTACATGTTGAAATGGTTGTATATCCAAAGTTTTGATTAATTGGAATTGGTTGATTCGTTGGATTGCATTATTGGTACATATTCTCAGTGTACTCCATGACTTTCGTACGGCGTAACTGATACAAATAACGACATCCGAGATGCATCACTATCTTCTCAAAAGAAGTCAAGATCTTCATCGTCGACTATGTCAATTAGAGGAGTTGAGACCAATAGATTGTAGCAATATTTGATGTGTATATCAAACATATCTAGATCAATATTCAGTCATTGGTGCATAATATTCACTAATTCACTAACTGTTATATCATTTATGACCTTCAAACCAATTATGACCTCTAACATAATTGCTTCCCGATTGGTCCCATTCCTCACTAAATTGTACAAAGATGCAAAATAGCGTCATTGATCTGCAATTGAATTAGCAAATTTTAAGATATATCCAATCAAAATTTAAGAAATCACCCAGTAATTGATAAGCAATTGTCCAGCTATTTATAAGTGTTCACTTAAAATTGTATACGTGATCACATATATACTACTAAATGTTCGTTCAGTATTATATACACGATCGTTTATATAATACTAAATGAGCGTTGGGTATGATATAAATGGTCGTTTATATAACACTAAATGATCTTTCATGTAATACTAAACAAGCGTTTATATTGTAATGAACGATCATCTATATATTGCTATACGATCGTTCATTCAATACTAAACAATTTGGGAGATAAGAAATACTGTAGAATATCACTTACATTCTCTCTGTTTCTGGATCTGCCAAACGAATCTTTCTCAATACCCAAAGACACAATAAAATGAACAAAAATGAAAGCAATCAACAATAAGGATGTTGTACTGAAACTTTGAGAGAACAATGAGAGAATGAAAAGCATTTGACAGAAAATGAATAACCAAGAGTGACTTTCCGTTCTTGATATCAATTTTATTTAATGCTATTGGTAGAATATAAGTTGGGAATAAATGTGTTGGTAGAATGTTAGTGTTGCATTGAATGCATATTGAATGAAGAGCTAAAGAAATCATTGAAGGAAGAATAAATGTGGCACGGATTGAAGAGTTCTTTAAATTTGGGGTAAAATTGGTATTTCACATGGTCAAAAGGTCAATCATAGATAAGTTTTTAGGAAGAGGTTTGTTGGGGATGATACCCTAGTCATGTAGTTTGTGAACAGTTTGTACGAATGCTTGCGATGTATAATATTTGATATTTACTTCACTTCTTGACTTTGCATATTGAATGTTTTATTTGTTTTAACACAAACCAATAAACGAAAATCTCTGGTTGTCATTATGTAACTTAAGCATGCATGTGGTGACATACAAGTGGATCATGTCTTAAGTGATAACCAAAATGGTATGTAGTATATGGATATAGGAGGGAAACCTTATCCCGGTAACGCTATGGATGCGGCTCGCTATATGGAAAGTGTTGTGATTTGTCACAGATGGTCTGATTTTGATCATTCGTATAGGGGACATGTGAGCGGGCGCATCCTATACAAAGAGTTTGTATAAGACCTGACCACGAAGTGTTAATGTCGTTAATACTGTTCATGATAGAGACTTCACTTCACTAGTATGATCATAGGTAACATGACCTCAATCCTGAGTGAGTTGGGAACTCTTGCCATTGAGGGTGGTCTTTTGATTTGTATGGGTGCGAGTGGCTAGACCGCCGACTCAAACCTATCACTTTAGGAATTCGTCTGATTTAGGAGTTGGGAACTCAACTACACAAGATGAAATTTACTCCTTCCCCAAAGCAGGGGTAAGTAGATAGATAGCTCCCTTTAAGGGCTGATCCCAGGGCTTGAACGATGTGGTGTCACACACCTTCTCATGGTCCGAGAGGTGTTCACACATAGTAGGACTATGTTGTATTGTTTATTAGAGGGATCAGTGGTACCTAAAGAGTAAGATGTAACTATAGGGGCAAAATGATAAATCGACCCAACTGTACTTACGAGCATCAGTGAAGGGTTATCGTACTCATGATTGGTTATATCCGATGGACACAGAAATATATCTGTGGTAAGAAGAGTTCAGATGTCGGTGTTTAGTGGAATGTCTGACAGTTAACGGATGGTGGATCTCGTGGTTAAAGAGTTTAGTCAGCTATTCACGTACCGTTGGAGCTTCGAGTCATAGGCTCATAAGGTCCCATTGGTAGCTTGGATACAAGTTGAAAATCAGTTTTTGGGTCAGTTTGAAATGTTCAAATTGACAAAAAGGAGTTCGATTATATATGATATAATTGAACTAGTTAATTATATACGATATAATTGACTAAATGTATGAGATACATTAATTTTAGAGGAAATTAGATATAAATATGATTTATATCAAGCACAGGCGAAAACACTATGGTTGATATATGATATCAAATTATAGGTTATGAATATAATATGATTATATTTATTATTTTATTAATTGGCAATTATGGGATAATTGGCCACCGTTTTCTCCGTAACCGTGCGTAAGTGGGAAGTTCAATTTGGTTTTCATAACTGAAGAATAAAATGAAAATGGTTTTCATTTTGCAAACTATGCATAATTGCTAACAGTGTGATTTGCAATCAATCGCATAGTACTTGAGAGCCTATACGATAGTGCATCGCGTTTTCCAAACGATTGCACACTCGCGCGCGCATTCTCTAAACAATCGCTTACCATTTACTAAACGATCGTTTAGCGCCCGAGCCTTACTAAACGATCATATAGACGATCGCTTAGCTTTTCCTGCATGATCTACCTTGCCTAAATGTTAAAATATCTCAACTATGCGATAGTCGTAGCCTTTTCCCACTTGTTTGATCTTTGTACACGATAGCCTTTCCTCCTTACCTCTACCAAATTCGAACAAAGCCCACACTTTGGATTCTCACTCTGAAAATACTAAGGGTGTGGTGGTGTCGTCCTCATTTTCCTGCTGTTCTTGCGAAGCCATTCGTGTAGATGACCAGGGTGTTGCTGGACGATTGCTTGCTGGTCTAGCGAGAACGGGAGTTCGTTCGTTCGTGGAGAGAGTGAGTTTTACTGAGAAGAAAGTCTTCAACTGGTATGTTCTTCGTTCTCTTGTGTTTTTTATCTTGAAGTATGCTGGTAATTTAGTAGTGTTAATGCATATATGTTTGTATGAATGTATATGTGAAAATTCTATTACAATGAATTGGAAAGATCCACTTCCACTCATAGGTACTCTTGTATGAGAGTTCCTTCAAGGTCATCTATAGAAAAGTTTTTTAGATTTGGGTTATTTCATAAAATTTTCCTTTATGTTTTCAGATTACTGAAACCAGTAAATATGTGTTTAGCAAATAACTCGAATTTTGTTTCTAAAAACTGTTTTTAGATTTTGTGATCCAAACATTGTAAATTCTGAAAAAAACATTTTTATGTTTTAATTGTATCCAAAATTTGAATTTTAAAATTTAAAATGCATAATTATATTAATCAATGTTAAAAACATTTAGATATATAGTATATGTCATGTTATAAACTCAATTAAAATTTATTAAAAAAATAAAATATTTATTATGTAATATAGACTCTGAGACAAGAAGCTAACAGAGAAGCAAGGGTCTTGAGGGGTGAGCCCTATGACTATTTCCTCTTAAAGCTCTTTCTCGAGCTTAGTGTATAGGGATAACCCAAGGAAAGGAAGAAGAGCTAAAATAGTAATAATCAAATTCCACCCTGGAAAAGAGCTTAGTTGCTAGACTAAGCAGAAGGGCAATTTTATGCCTTTCAATATCAGGCTTTATGGCCTAAAAGGGGAAGTCAACAAGGTCTTAAAATTTAGATTTTAGTTCCTACGATTTGATAAAACTTCACATATAGTCTGTATAGTTTGTTAAATCCTTTTAAATAATCTCTACCACAGGGACTATTTATGAAGTTTTTATCAAATCATAGAGAGTAAATTCAAATTAATTATAAGACCTAAATTTTAACTTCTTCCAAACTATAGGAACAAAAGTTTCAATTTATCTGTTCAATTATATATTATTATAGAATACTAATTTTACAATTTTTTTAACATAAAACATTTTCATAAATAAATTAATAATAGTTTATTATCAACTAGTATTTAGTGGGTAACTACAACTAGTTTGCAATTATTTAAATTAGAATTCAATTTCTAAATCTACTACTAAACACATCTTTGAAAACATGACATACAACTATGTTTTCATTTAATTCATTCTTTTCAAATTTCTGTTTTCAGATTCTCTACCAAACAGGCCTTAAATTACTTTAGTTTATTTTTCTTACAAAAATTAATCTCAATTTTCGTGGAGAGGTTTGAACCACAACCTCTTATCTCTAACTAACATCTATGTAAATTTAGTTGGTTGTTATTCTCTATTAACATTTTACATTTTTTTTTTTGTAAAAATTATTATTATTATTTGGGTTTATTAAGTGCATATTTGGGAGTAATTTAAAATAGTTAAATTATTTTTATAATTTTAATAGTTGTTTTGAAACATGTTTTTAATCATTCAAAATTAATTTATAAATTGCATTTAAAAGTATAAAATTAAATATTGAATTAATTGTGAGTGATTAAAAGCATTTTTCGAAGTGATTTTGAATAGACAAAAGTGATTTTAACAATTTTAAAATCACTATCAAACATATACTAATTTCAATAAATAGTAAATTCAAAGGATTAAATTTAAGATTTGTTAAAAATATAGGGGCTAAAGATAGGATTTATTGTTAAAGAAGCATAGCTCAATATATGTTAGCGACCATGCAGTCCATGGTTTGAATCTCTTCACCTCCTATTATACTAAGAAAAAGGTAGGATTTATTAAAAGTTTATAGACTAACATTGAATAAGTGATAGTACCATGACTAAAATGGAATGCGAATACATAAATAAATAAATAAATAATTGAAAAAACTAAAATGATGTAGTTGTAATATTTGTGTCTATTTAGTTCTCAACTTTAAATTGCATAATTAATAAATCTTTAAAATTTTGAAGAGATTCCATTTTGAATTTTAATTTTTTTCCTAACAAATCCCTAATATATTCAATACTTTTAAATAGGTTTAAATACTATTTTTGGTTCCATTTAGTGTTTATTCATTTTGATCTATGTATTTTCAAAATGTTCATTTTGATCCATGTACTTTCAAAAAGTTACCATTTTGGTCCTTCCATTCATATTTTTCCTTCATTTTGAAGGGATCAAAATAGTTACATTTTTAAAGTTCATGAACCAAAATGAATAAAAGATGAAAGTACAAGGACCTAAGTAAATATTTTAAAAGTATAGAGATCAAATTGAACCAAAATTGAAAGTATAAGGACCAAAATAAATATTTTAAAAGTATAAGGATCAAAATGAACAAAAGAACCAATGTAGTTTTTAAACTTTTTTTAAATATGAATTGAACTCATCTATTAAATATAAAATAGAATTTAATGACATTTCTTATATCATTAAAAAAATGAATAGTTTAAAATCATTATTTGGTCATAAAGGTAAAATAAATTTTGTCCTTTATATTTTGTCGTAATTATAAGAGATGAAAAAAAAATAATAATAACTATCAGTTAATTTCTTCTTGAAAAATTTTCACAGAAGGAAAAAATGTCAAACTATTTACAGAAATAGTAAATAAAACATTGATAGACACTGATAGACTTCTATCGGCGTCTATCACATAGTATCAATGATTGACTTATATTAATTTCACATTGATAAACTTCTATCTGCCTCTATCAACCTCTATTAAAGAAGATTAAATTTTGCTATTTTGTGTAAATATATTTTTTTATTTTTCTATTTTTGAAAATTCCTCCTTCGTTTTTTTCTTTTTATAAAATACAAGGCAAGAAACAAAAAATACTATCAAATATGCTCCCAAATTTCATCAATAATCACTCATCTCACACGTGCACTAGCACATATTTTAATAATATTGAGGGTCGTTTAAAGCAAGGTCTAAAGTATATGGACGAGTCCAAGCTCAAAGGAATACCGAAAAAAGAGCATGGGAGAGTGTGCTCCAAAAAGGAAATGTCGCACCTTAAGGTTTGAGCCGATCAACCAAGCCGATAAATGTATACAATCAGAAAATAAACAAGGCGACACCAAACTGGCACTTTGTAATAATTAACCTCAAGCACTATAAACATCCCTGACATCTTTTGCCGTCACATGCAGTAGTGGGCATGTGCCAGAGTATAGGCTTATAAATAGTCTCTAAACCAAAGAGGAGGAGTAAGTACTCTCACAAGAGGAGAAACAACCCTAAATCTTTTAGTGTTTAGCTAAATTATTCACTCCTTATACAAGCTTAAGCTTCAGAGCGCAGTAGGCTCTGAAGGAAATCTTAACTTAAAGATCCAGTGAGCGGAAACGGATCATTCCAAATCCCATTGAGAAAGAACACAACAATTACAGTCTAACGGAAATGGTTATGCATAATAAGTAAATTACAAGCATGCTTCTTAAAAGAATATACAAGAGAAAGAGTATGCTTGAAGAATCTTTCTTCAAGTATCCCTCAATTGTTCAGCAACTGGTTCAAAGAAATACCTGAACACAACGAACAGAACAGCCAACAACACGAACTGATGAAACCTCGGTCACAATCAAGTCCAACTCGATCTTCGAACCTCAAACTAAACAGGAACACCACCACAAGTATTACCTTGGTATTCTCAGTGTGAGAATCCAAGAGTTATGGGCTCTGTGTGATTTGGATAGATGAATGAAGGAGGAAGACAAGACGATCGAGTAAGTGGGAGATAGATGAAGTTTATCGTATAGACTAGATACTCGATCATTTAGAAAGATGAAGCCTATCGTATAGATTTTGCTACTCGATCGTGTAGCAACGAGTAAACGAATAACTATCATATAGTAAACTCGATACTCGTACTCAATCGTGTAGGCTGTGAGACACTATTGTTTAGTAAAACATTTTTACTCGATACTCCTTTCTTTTGTCAAACGACACAAATGAATGATCATCCGATTTTTGGAAAATAATTTTTCTTTTAATCTCACAGTTACTAACCATAACTTCCAATAACCTCCCACTCAATAGATTATTAAAGAAAAAGAATTAATTATCATATAATTGATATATTATAAATAAATATGATAACCAACTTATCATATTATATTTAGTAACCTATAGTTTTAATATTTCATCATATGAAACATATAAACCATAGTTCTTTTCTATGATATGATATTTAATATAAATCATATTTATATTAATTCCTCCAATTAATATATCCAATACATCATATCAATTATATCGCATATAATTGAATTAATTTAATTATATCACATATAATTAAACTTCCTCTTGTTAATTTTAACACTTCAAACTAACCCAAAATCTAATTATCAATTTGAACTCATTGAGCTACCAAAGGGACCTTATGGACGAACCTGTAGCTTAACATGAATAACTGACTAAACTCTTTAATCACAAGGTCACCATCCATTAACTGTTGGTCACTCCACTAAAGACCGACAATTGCACTATTCACACTACAAATATATTGTTGTATCCATTGGATATAACCAATCAACAATGTGATGACCCTTCACAAATCACTCATAAGTACAGTTGGGTCATTTTACCGCTTTGCTTCTGTAGTTACATCTAACTCCTTAAATACTACTGATTCCTCTAATGAACAATAAGTCATAGTCCTACTATGACCGAGTTCTCTCTTCCAAAAAAGGGTATGGTCACTATGTTCAAGACCTAGAGTCAGCCCTTAAGGGAGCAATTTATCTACTTACCCCTGCTTCGGGGAAGGAGTGAATTCTGTCTTGTAGCTGAGTTCCCAACTCCTCAATCAGACGAATCCTCAAAATGGTAGGCTTATTGAGTTGGCAATCTGACCACTCTCACCCATACAAATCAAAAGACCACCCTCATGAGTATGAGTTTCCAACCCACTTAGGATTAAGGTTATGTCACATATGGTCATCCTAGTAAAATGTAAGTCTCAATTATCAATGGTGTTATATAAAGAGACTAATCATCTCGTGGTCCAGTCTTATACAAACTCTTTTTATGGGATACCCCACTCACATGTCTCCATATGAATGGTCAGGATCAGACCATTTATAGCACTTTGCAATACTTGTAACATCTACAAAGCGGGTTATATCCGTAGTGTCACCAGGATAAGGTATTCCTCCTTTATTCTTATATTACAGACCATTTAGGTTATTACTTAAGGCATGATCTACTTGTATGTCTCACATATATGCTTAAGTTACATTAAATAACCACGAATCTTAGTTTATTGGATTGAGTAAATGCTTATAAAATAACACTTATTTTATTAATAACAATATGTCCACAAGGAGTTTATAAACTACGAGACTACTAGAAGAATTAGGAAATCTTTTTTTTTTGTTGAATGAAATCTTTTTGTAGGGAAAAAAAAAAAGCAATTGGTACCATCACATTACGTAGATTATAAAAAAGGAAAAAGTGATATTCAAATGGATTGAAAGAAACAAGATTTTGTTTTTGTTTTGATATTAAAGAAGATGAAGATGAAGGTGATGAGCAATATGCATATATTATGGGTATCCTATGTGTGGGTAAGCACCTTATCTTGAAACAAAGGGCAATTGGTCAATAACCCACAAACGTGGACTTTCTTTAACTTCATATATATATATATATATATTATTTGGATAGACTCTTACACACTCACTTCTAGTTCATGGTATTGCATTTTGTTTTTGCACCTCTTAATTATATATGCTCCCTTATCATTTTCCCCCCCCCCTTGGAATTTTCCATACACATCATTCCAATTTCATCAAGTGGCCAACATGCTGTTTCTAATTAATTACCTCTATCTTTTTAATTAAATTCACATCACCCAATTTAATCAACTATAATCTTATAAGGATAATGAGAATTTCATAGAGATTACGCATATTTATGGTTCTCATCAATACACACCAAACATATTATTTTCTCAATCCTCATCAAATGACAAGGTCCTTACAATAATTGAGTGTTATTATTATTATTTTTTCTTTTTTAATAAAATATGTCACTTTACAAATATGGAGTGAGGTTTTAAATTTACATCTTAACTACTAGATTGGTTTTTATTTTGTAGTTATGCAGATGGAAAATAAGTAAATAGAGCTTTTTGAAAAATATCAATTTAGACCATTAAACTTTGGAGTTTATATAAATTAAATTCTAAACTAATTATGGTATTACTTTAAATTTTGAACTTTCATAAGTGTATTAATTTACACTCTTCTCCAAATATCGTCCGATCATTATTGTATGAAACTTATAATTTGAGTTAATAAAACTTTTAAGTCTTTATAAGCCAATTAATTAGATCCATCGTTACGATTACCTTTGAAAATCATACACGTCTTAATTCACAAACGTGTGTAAACTTTCTTCAAATGTTGATTTTATAAAATGAAGGATTAAGTAAATGTATGGACAATTTCAAGAAAATTTTATCTAAGAGTCTTAAATTGATTTATTTATGAAAGTTCAGAGGTTCAAATTGATATAGTTATAAGTTTCACACGAGATTTTTTTAAATGGAATGCAATTGGAGTGTGTATTTTTTTTTTTATTTTCTTTTGAAATCGAAGGATGTAAATTGATACGCTTATAAAAGTTTCAAGGTTTTAAACTTAAATTGAAAAGTTTAAAGTTTAAATTGATACAAGTACTCAACTTTTTATAGATGTTTTCATTTTTTTCCTTTTATTTTTATTGTTTTATGGTAAAGGAAATTCAAAATTAAAAAATTAAAAAAAAAGGAACTAGTTTCGTTAAAAAGAGAAAAGAAAAAGTATATTTTATTCGACTACCATAATATTTATATTTTCAAAGATATTTGTTGAAAGAAGAAATCATATGATGTTATCCATATTTTAACAACTTTGAGAAGGAAGGGAAGAAGACAAGAAATTTTTCTCTTGTAATTAATATATTAAAGATTTAAAATATAGTTTTCATTTTTTCTTTTAAAGAAGAAAATATAGATTTGATTTTTGACATGTATCTTACATTTGAATTGAAAATTAAAAGATTAAAATATTAAATACTCTAGGATTTAAATTCTTGTCTGATGAGAAATGGGACATCAAATTTGAGAAAGTTCACATACTTTTATCTAAATTTTTAAATTTATTTCAAACTATATTAATGGTAAAAGTTCACATATTTTAAAATGATTTTTTAAAGAAAACTTTGTTCATCAAAATAAAATAAAACTTAAGCTTTAAATATCTAAAATGGAAAAACTAAAATTACACTAATTCTCAAATTTCTAAAAAAGAGAATCTATATCAATTAAAAAGGTTGACTTATTAAACTTTTTTGGATTCTGTGGGCAGAGAATCCAAATAAGTAACCAAAAAGAGGAAGTAGTAATCGGGTGTGGACGAGACACACAACATGAGAATGAACCCACGATTCTGATTATGTGACACGTGGCTACAAGATGATGGGAATATCTCCGAAATCCGAGCTGTCTGGTGTTGACGTGTACCAATTAGAAAATTCTAACACCGGTTCGGAATTAAAGCAGCAATGTGGGACCCGACCCGAAAGGGTGTGAGCTGGAAACTGTGACAATGACGTGAAAGAGACCGTTCGAAGCTAATTACACCTTTTTCAAAGATATTTTTAATATTTAACATTCTCAATTTACACCTCTTTTTTTTTAGAATGTAAATATTTTTAAATATTTTTTATATTTAAAGAGGTCTCTTTTATTTTATGTTAAAAATATTTTTAGTCTCTAAAATTTAATAAAAATAAAAATTTAATATCTAGACTTTTATTAATTTAGTCTAGAATTTTACTATGAAACAATTTAATCCTTAATGTAAAAAAATCATCAAAATTTGATGTCAATTTTTACTATTTTATGATATAAACTTTATATTTTATAAAAAATATCGAGTCTCTAATTAGTTTATTGGTTTATTTACACAAGAAATCTCATAAATCTTAATACTATTTCTACAATAACGATTAAATCGTTATAAATTTGAAGTATAAAAACTAAATTGTTACATAGTATAAGGACTAAGGCCTCGTTTGATAAATATTTTGTTTTTGAAAATTAAACCTATAACCACCTTCAATTTTTTTTTTTTGTTATCTACATTTCACTAATGGTTTAAAAATCAAGTCATATTTTGAAAACTAAAAAAAGTAGCCGTTAAAAACTTGCTTTTGTTCTTGAAATTTGACATTCATTCATATTCATCTGATAGTTAAAACATTTACTTCTCTCTTAATTTTTTTTTTGGGGGGTAAGAATTTTTGGTGAATACAAGTATTGGTTGGTAATGATTGGAGTTGTGTTTGAAAGCTATCTATATAAAAAGGAACATTCCTTTTACAAATTGATAGGAAAAATGAGCACCATTGAAGCGTATATGTTGAAAGAATAATAAAAAGACATTCGATTATCTCTACACTATTAATATTATTCTTTTTTCTTCACCACTCGATATTTGGTCATATAAATATGTATGCATATCCTAGGAATAACCCTTACATATGGAACTAATGTGAGCATGCTCAACTCATTAACATACATGTCATCAATCCCTCGGCTCCCATGAACTCAAAAAAATAGTTAATTTCACACCTCATATTAAAATATTTTATTAAAAGTACGTTATTTTTTAAAAAAATATGTCTTTTATCATCTCTTAAGGGTAAGAAACTCTTTGAGAAATATATTTATTTTTCATATTTTTCTTTTCAATTTCAATACGGTACAAGTTTGAACGGCGTATCGTACTTTAAAGATCTATTTTAAATTGATATTCTATTGTCTTTTACCATATGGTGCTATATTCCCACCTTTGATTATTATAATTAAAATGTTATATATTATAATTTTGGTTACTTTTTATCAGAAAGTGTAGGAGCTAAAAGTTTTGGCAACCTAAAGAGGAAAAGGATTGCAAAAAAAAAAAGCTCTAAACTTCATTGTTTTTCAACCAAGTATAGTTGACATTTAAATTAAGAGGCCAAAAGGTGAAAAAAAAAGCTTGCACATGCTTTTAGGGAAGAATTTAGAATAATAGGTCATAGGATACAATAATATGGCCTCTTAGGTGAGAGATTCTTGAATGGGCCAAATGATTTCTAAGTTCTTAAAAATTAATATCCAAGTTTGGATTCTCATCTTTTATCTCATAGAACTCTTAAATTCTAAAACACCCATCATGATTTGAAAATTTTAATGAATTAAAATTAGGAACTTTTTTTTAGTATGTGAACCCCCAATTTGAAGACGCTAAAATTCCCAATCGATTCAATTTTAACTCTAAAGATTATGTTAGACATTGATTATCTTGCGCCAAAGCTCTTGAGATTTTTTTTTTATTTTAAAAAATTCGAATGTTCTTGACGTGCAACTCTGAAAAATTAATTGTAAAAGAATTAAGAAGCTTTGTATGGAAGAAAAAAAGTATAAATGCTAAAATTCATTCACCCTAATCTATCAAAATCAACCAATGACGAAGCTTTAGATAGCCTTCCAATGACACCCTAAGGTCCTAAAAAACAAGTGAAAAAAAAAAAAAAGAAGAAGAAACAGTAAGGCTAGATCATAATTCCCATAAAATACAAGAATACCCCTACTTATTGCATCAAAATTAGAAAACAATAAAATTACATCAAGATTATTAGATGAAATATGAATAATAATTTGATGTCCCTAATTGTTCATATCATAAACAAATTTTGAGTGGGCAATGATGAAAAATCAGTAAATGCATCTATTTAGAACTTAAAAAATACTTTGCAAATTTTGGAAAATAGAATGAATTATATTTGATTTTCTATAAATAATGAAAAATAAGTTTAGTTCATGAAATGAAATTTCCAAAATGTTCATGATGGATGATTCTTTTTAATAGAAATTCAAAAAAATTCAAAAAATAACTTTATTTATTATTTATTATTTTTCCATCCACAGGTATAGAATCAGCCGCTGGGAATATTACTTAGAAAAGAATGTTTGGTTGCAGAATCTTAAGCCACTTGGCAAAGAATAAATGGAAATTGAATCAATACAAATTATAGTGGAAGGACCCCTTTAAAAGCAAAAATATAATACATACATGAATCATATTATTCTTTTCACACTAAATTTTTGGAAAATAAACCAATTTATTTAGTGGGATGACGCCTTCAAGTTCCATCATTTGCAAAAGGATTTCCAGAAATCAGGTGAAGCCAAAATCCTAAATTTCCAAAACAACTAACTCCTTTTAATATTGTATCTAAGATGAAACGGTTATAATATCAAATGTCAATATCGAACGAAATCAAGTCCAACAAACTCGAGCTTCTCTACATTACAACTCGTTTGAAGAGGTTACAGATATGTAATGACAATGTTTAGTCATTTGGAGATTTGGAAAGGGACTTCAGTCCAAAATTGTTTCTGCACAATGTACTTCAATTTTTGATACTATTATTGAATTTACAAAGATTCAAAAATTCAAAATGGTTGGGTTACCAGTTTCGATCCTTGAGTTGATGTAGTGACTTGCAAAAGCAAGAATAAAACTGTACTTGTGCACACTGGATGCCATGCTGAAAATTTAAAGCAAACAAAATATATCACCAAAATAGGGCGAATCCATACCTACACACACTGTTTTTTAAAACTCGAGGCGCAATGAAGTGCAATAGTCTTTTGGAGCTTAAGCGTAAGGTGCAAAAAAAATTTTTTTTTTTGAGGTGTACTATATATAAAGATACTATATTAAGAAGAGAAAGTATAGTTGAAATGGAAATATGGAAAAAAGAAAAAAAGACCCTAAACATAAAAAGAAATTGCATTTAGACTTAGTAAATTTGAAGTTTTTAGTTAAGAAGGAAGGAAAAGTTCTAATTATTACTATTTTTGAAAAATAATGAAAAAGCCCTAAGGCCCAAGGCTTTGAGCCTCGGGACTTCACAAAAAGCTTGTGAAAAGGCGAGGAGCCGGACCTGCGCCTTGAGCGTACCCTCAGGAGGGCTTTTTAAAAAACTGCCAACACAAGTTCGGTTTACAGATTGTGGCATGCTTTTATGAACAAAAATAGAAGAATAAAGTAGTAGCAGCAGGAACTAGTACTCACAGCATTAACGCATAGTTAGAAGTTACAAATTAAATACGCAGAGGTTCTTCTCGAAGAACACCGCCCATTTCCATTCTCCATGAATAGTCAACTAAGCCAGCGAACTCTCTGAAAGGCACACAAAATTACAGGGAATGGACACTGAACATGAAAATCTCAATCAAATGAAATAAAAAAAAAAAAAAAAAAAAGAAGGTTAAACTAAGAAGCAAAAGAATGACAATATTAATTGTCTTTTACCAGATGTTGGTTTGATAGAAGCAATGAGCTGTAGTTGCATTAGGTTTGGTGCAATAAACTTGACTCTTGACAAATTTTAAATTCCAGAGTTACTTGCAACCATTTGGAATATGGATACAACATCATGGCAAACTACTGAGGGGAGGATATTTTCTAGATTATTTTTTGAAGCTACATCAACATTATGATTGTCATAAAAAAATTTAACAAAAAAAATGCCCATCAGCTAGAAAACATGCCTATGGCCAAGTTGAACTAAGGCTCTATATAGAATTTTAAATATATGATTCCAAAATAACATCAATATATCATCAGAGGATGAAATTGTCATTTTTTCTCTCTACTAAATCTATTAAAACTAACCGTGTAAATAAAGAATTGATCCTTCTTTTTGGGAAAAGAAATCCACCAATTGAACTAATAGTTATAGCAAAGCTGGAAGAGGGAGTGAAAAAGCAGACTAACTTGAGATCATGGCTGACGACGAGTACAGTTAAGTCTTTCTTTAGATTCTTTAAAAGCTTCACCACATCAGTACGAGCCTTCCAATCTATCATATAAGAATGAAAGGGCATAAACCAAAAGCATAGGCCAAAATTTCATCCTACGTTTCAAAAAGCATCATATGCTAATATTACCAAGCGATATGAACCAGTCCTTACAAAAACAATAGCAAAATTCTTCCAAAAAACCATTTGTTCAGAGATATTATTGTTAAAATAATGTAAAGCCAAGGACAAATGAACCGAAGTTTGAATAACAAAAAACAACTTGAAGTGGAAGATATTCCTTCTAGCCTTCTGATTATGACATACTAAAGGCCGTGACCTTAAATTCCTGGAATTTCAATGATAAAAGTGTGATCAAGTCAACAGAAATACGTGAATCAAATGATCCAAAATTTCCTTCGTTGAATTTCCAATTTTATGAATCCCCAAGTTTGTGATGCATTCAACTTCTTTACTTTAGAGACAATATTATTATGTTTATAAGGATCGTAAAATCGATCTCATACCAAGGCCAGCTAGAGGCTCATCCAGTATTAATAGATCTGGGATCTCCACCTGCAAGAAATGTGATTTATTCAATGTATAAGAATGCAGGTACAAAAGCATTTTGAAAGGTACAAATAAAACAATGAATTATGTTTTAACTAAATATTTTGGAATTAGAATCAGATAAAAGAAGAATAGTATTAATATTTTTCTCCACGTGAGATATAGATATTATATGTAGTCATTAATTATAGTAATACCCCAACTACCCCTAATATTGTGGAGTGGACTGTACTTTTCATAAATAATTGATTATTCCACTCATCTAACTTTAAAATGTTATTAGGTTAAACCAAAAATAAAAGGCACAATTGCAGTTAAAATTTTGTACTCAAATTCTGTTCCTGATCGATAAATGCCCTAAGTTCATTCAAACTTGTCTTTACCTTTTCTTAACAAATTGAAGGTGCTCACATGAGATCATTTTGTTATTTAGGCTTACCAATTGGATTGCCAAGGCAAGACGGCGCTTGTAGCCACCACTTAGAGAGTAAGGATCTTTGTCCAAGGCTATGCCATTTAATCCCACCTAGTCATCGACAGAAAGGAATAAAGAAATCCATCGTGGTAATAATAATTAAAAAAAAAAAAAAGCAATAAAAACATGTAAACAACTGTTGGTGAGAAAAGATCAAAAGTACCCAATTAATTGCTCTTTGAAGTCTCAAGGAAAGGTTCTCTTTCAAACGAAAATCACTCTTTTTCCGTGGCCAGCCAAATGTGACTTCATCAAGCACACTGTCTGTTATAAAGTACCTAGCTTCAGCAAAAGAATATTTTCAGCTACTTCTCAAGTATCATAGTATAAGCTAATAATGATGAATAAGATTGAGAATTAGGACAGAACTGTGCCTTTCAATCATACGGAAAATTGAATATACTGGTGACAGCCCGCAGGATTACCATAAGTCAAGGAGTTGGATAAAATAGAGGGAGTAAGAGAAGATGAAAATAGGCAATTGTTAAAGTGGGTTTAGGCAGCGTATTCTCACTCGAGAGAGAAGTTTTAACTTCTAAGTATCTCAAATACTTGGAGAGTTATTGTACTCCTTTATCCTTTTACCTTCCAATTTTATTCTAGTTATTTGGGTTTCATGACAACGTACACAAAAACTAATAAATTTTAGAATTTGACAACAGTCGGTGTATATATAAAATATTGAACATGTTGAGAAGATTAAAGAATTATGAAGTTGATTGATAAATGTTAAATTCATGAACCTCCACAATATTCTTTCCTTCTAGGAAAATTCTTCTTTAGTTCTTTGCTCAAGACAGATCCTTATCAGGGGGAAAAACATCAGCTGATTTGGAAAACCAAAAAATCATATATGATCCCACTGTTCATCTGGCCACCAGGTCATAAGAAGGTTAACATAACCAAAACCAACCCAAATACGACTTTTAATCCACTTAAGTTATTTACTGTGAGAAGGCTTCAGAAGAAATTGATCACTTGGGTATTGCAAGCTTGAAAGAAACTTGTGAGAGAAGCTCCAAAGCACAAAGTTAAAGGAGCTTTATGCTTGAAAAAGGATTACATCCATTTCCTTTGTTTACTAAAGTCCAATATTTAATTCTAAACTAAGTATCCTTCAGTCCAAATCCATTTTAGCGGTTTTTGCTTTTCTTGAAAAAATAGTAAGGGAACAGAACAAAAAGATTTATTGGGAGAAATGTAAGGAGCAGAAGAAATTCAGGATTGGATTAATGTGTCTAGATGACTTCCTCCTCAACAAGTTTTGTATTTTGCCTCTAGAGTTTTTCAATAAGCTCCTCTGTTCCAATCTTTCAGGTTGGAAACATAGTCCTTCTTGCATATACTTTGTTCATTAATACAAGTGTTTCCCGTCAAAAGAAATGAAGATATATAGCAGGAAAATGAGGTGATATGTAAGAAAAAGAAAGACCACACTAACTCTATGAGGTTAAAGCAGCCTGGCGGTTGCAATGCTTCTTATAATCATATATCAACGATTTTCTAAACTTGTTTCAAAATATTAGTCCTGTCAAGGCTAACCAAAATGGACGCTACCTCTCTGGAAATTGAAAGACAATGCCAACTCTCTCAGGGGTTAATGGCTGAGAAGACTGACATGGTTTGCCATCTTTATCATACTTTTGGACATAAATGGAACCTGAAGTTGGTTTGTTCAGACCTGCAAGAAGCTGAACGAGACCAGGAAGAAAGATTGACTACCTTATAAACAATAAATCAACATACAAGTAGATAAAAGAGACCATGAGAGAAGTAAGGGAAAGCCTAATACATTTAAAATTCAAAGAAAATAGCTTAACCTGCAATAAAGTAGTTTTCCCACTTCCACTCTGTCCAAAAATTAACCCAAAACTGCATAAATCAAAAGTAATGTGAGAAGGATAATGAGGTATATGTGTGCATTAATTAAACCGAAAGAAATCTTAGGGAAGAAGTCCAAATTAGAAATATGTGATGAAACATCCTTTATTACTATAAGAGAGAGCAGATAAGTCTTTCACAAGTACTGCCTTGAATATCTGATTCAAGTTAGCCAGGCTGAACTGCTTTATACAATTATTAGAACTCAAGAAAACTTTAGGCTTCAGAAAGAAAACTCATTCAATCATCAACTTCTAAAACTAGTTTCCTATCCATACTCATCATTAGAGACCATGAGATAACTTTTAAGAAGAGTGATGATTAAATGTTTATAGAATTTTCAAAAGAAGTTTTAGTCATATACTCAAACATCATGGTAAATTTGAAAAATATTTTTAATTAGTTTTAGTCAAGCAAGTCACTAAAAGCAAATTGAACCTTTTCTCTCGAAGGGAAAAATTAACTGCATTGAGAAGAGAATGCTCTGTCCCTGGAGGCCGATAGCTTAAATCCCTAACCTTAATAATTAAAAAAAAAAAAAAAAAAAAGGACTCAGTAGTCAAATCAAGTTTCACAATAACATCCACAATCCACCAAACTGCAGAAATTGTAACGGTATGAAATGGGTCAATCTCAATTAGGGCAACAAGGAAGGAAAAGAACCCTATGCTAGAAACATTAGATTTAATTTAGAACAACAAGAGAGATAGATTTTAAATGACAATAAATCCAAGAAAGGAACGAGTTGAGAGATTGTAACTCATTACTCACTTCAAAGCAAGAGTAATCGGATTTCACAGTGAGAGCATTGGTTCTTCGTAAATTTGAACTACAAACGCCAATATAAAAGTGATAGGGAAATGAAACAATGGCTTGAATTCGCAAAATAAGAGAAAGGAAATGAAAGGGATGTGGGGGTTTGAATACCTGAATGAGTGGGGTGCAGCTAGATTTGATTGTGGGGTTGAGTTCCGACCAATGAACAACTTAGAAACAGAAACAAAGCTCGCCATGGCATCGGTTCAGCCGAGACGAAGAACCAAGCTAATGGGCTGAAGCTGAATTCCGTCTTCAAGCATCAAATTTGTCAAATTATTACCTTGTTTTTTCCCCTTTTCTTTTCTTTTAAAGAAATAATAAAATTCATGGAATTGTATAACAATTATGGCTAAAAGTTTAGCAAACATAGCATAATGCACAAACGATTACAAGCATGGCAAAATTTGGATAAATTCTTGGAGTCTATCACTATATAACTAATACGAGTCTATCAACGATAGAGTCTATTATTGATAGACTTTGCTATATTAATAATTCTTTAAAAATGTTGTTATATACTCAACTATTACCCCTAAAACTTCTACTCATTGCGACGTATATAAATTTGGTATATTGTTTCTTTTAAACCTTTAAAAAAATTGTGTTTAACTAGTGAAAATTATGAAAAAGAATCTATTATAGTTCTTGTTATGGGTAGATTCATCGAGATAGGTTGAGTTTGAGAATCTAGAGAAGAAGCTTAGGCATGAGAAGTCTGAGCTTAGAAGAGCCTAGGAGGGCCTAAGCCTGAGCCTAGGAGGGAGGCACTAGAGGGGCCTAAGAGTGCCTAGAGAAGAAGCCTAGACATGAGAAGCCTGAGCCTAGAGAAGCCTAGAGGGCCTATGCCTAGAGATGCTTTGGCTAGGCATGAAAAGCGCTATTGTCAATCACAACCCTGCAGCAGGGACACAACAGAATGAATAAAACAAATCAGAACAAGAAATTACATTCTGAAGCAAAACAGAGAGGTTTAAAGAGGAGAATTATTCAAGGAAGAAACAGCCACAAAACTTATAAATCATGAGTTCATTCAGTTCATTCCGAGTAAATGAATTGCAAAAGGAAGCAAACCCCACCTCTGTTTTGCATTACTGACATTACTCCAAGAAGTCAACAAGACCAAGAAAATTGGAGAAACCTCAACAGATGATATAGAAGACCCAAAAGCAAATTCAAGATTGAAATGAAAACCCGTTCCATTAATAGACAAAAGAGAGAAAACCCATTACGAGAAAGAAGAGTACCTGGGCGGGTTCAGGCGCCTGATAAGTTTATCATACTCGTTGTCCACGATGAAACCCTTCAACAAGAACAACCCACAAAAACTTACTATACCCAGAAACGATTAAAGAAGAAGAAGAAGAAATCCGTCGAGCAGGAAAGGAGAAGAAGAAGAAGGCAAGGAGTGAGGGTGTTTGGTTTTAGGGTAGGCAGTGAAAGTTTATTAGGATGCTAGTTTGTTAATTTGTAGGATTTGACTATGGGCCTCTTTAGGGCAATAACATATGAGAACAGATCATATAGCTCCTATGTCACTATTTAGTCCACCCACATATCATCTCTCCTTTTCACTTTCTTTGCATAGAGTAATTCTCTTTTAACAACTCAGCTTCTTCACTCCCACTTCCTATATAGCCTCCTTTCCTATGACCCACTCACATTTTTATTTCTTTATTTTTTTCTTGAGTTTATTTGGTATTTCAATCTAGAAGTATACACATTTTTTACCTTCAATTTACATACATAATTTTTTCTTTCAATGTCCTACGATAGAGTATATTAACAATTTATTGTCTATAAATTATGTTATTCAAGTTTTCATTTTTATTTACTTAGTATATCAATTATTTATTTGTATAACGTCCATTAAAAAAATCACAATATTTTGGATTAAATCTTTGTACACAATTACTCGGGTTTTCATGAACGTAGCTTCGTATAAATCTAAAATCAAGAAAGATATTTATCATATTTTTTTCAACAGTGTTGTTGATTGTTGTGTTATACCTAAAAATTTCTCAGGCTCTTGGTGGAAGGTTGGGTTTTGGCAGTGGAGCTAGTAGCTATGGTAGAAGAGTAGTAGCTCAAACCTTACTTGGAAAGTATCATCTTACAAGCAATTCAATTAATTTTTAGTGGAATAAGTTAGCAGCTTGATTGAAGAGATTGTTAGCCTTTTTTTTTCCCTTTCTTTTACCAATTAAGAACATTATAGATTCAAGTTTGTTAGAACTACAGCTTTGCTGTATGAATTTTGTTATTCTCTTTGAGCACTAACTATTATTCACACCTTGTGAGCAAGATTGAGATTTAAATTTTTGTGTTTTTTTGAGATCTTAATATAGAAAAACAATTAAGATTTTATTTTGTATATGTATAGATGAAAAAAGAGACTATTGATTTTCATGTGTGTAACAAAAAAAGTATATTCAATAACATCACGATGACAAACATTTAATATCAGATAATTACTGACAAAAAGTAGGTGAAAAACCGAAATTGAAGATAGTATTCAATGTCGGTTGAAAACTGACATTGAAGATAACTGGAACTGAAATCTTGGTCATCTATAATGTTGGTTTAAAACCGACATTAAAGCCAAGACTGTTGGGATTGGTGTCTTAATTCTCCCGGTGGTCTCGTAGTTTGTAAACATTTTGTACACATTGTTATTAATAAAATAAATGTTATTTTATATGCATTTACTCAAATCCAATAAACTAAGATCTATGGTTATTTCATGTAACTTAAGCATGTATGTGAGACATACAAGTGAATCATACCTTAAGTAATAACCTAAATGGTCTATAGTAGATGGATAAAGGAGGGATACTTTATCCTGGTGACACTATGGATACGACCCGCTTTGTAGATGTTACAAGTGTTGTAAAGTGCTATAAATGGTCTGATTCAGACCATTCATGTGGAGACATGTGAGTGAGGGTATTCTATACAAAGAGTTTGTATAAGACCGGACCATGAGATGATTAGTCTTTTTATATAACGCCGTTGATAATTGAGACTTACATTTCACTAAAATGACCATAGGTGACATGACCTTAATCCTGAGTGAGTTGGGAACTTGATGCATTAGTTTTATGCGGTGATATAATGAAAGGAATTGCGGTGATGGGAAGTGCGTTGTGCAACAAGTTTTCTCAGCAGAATTCAAGTATAAATCCTACTGAGTTTCCTGGTAAGTCCAGAGTCGAACTCAGGGACTAAGGAAAACGGTATGCGGTGATAATTTTTAAGAAGACTTTGTGGTAACTAATAAATCAAAGAGTTGTTTTTGGGTTGTTGTTTGGGGTATAAAAAGTATGCGGCAGAGTTAAGAAAAGAGTTAATAATACGGAAGATGTGAAGAATATGCAGTGAACGGGTTGAAAAGAGGTTCAGCTAACACTTCCTAGGATTGCGTTCATGTTATGCGATCATGCAACACACATACAATAGAAAATCATCTTTCAACGCAAATGCTACGACTTCTAAGTCTAGAACGCATGCAATATATGCGATAAAGTCTATAGGACCTACACGTAAGCCTATATTCTTGTTTATGCAATGACGAATGACATACACACATACAAGGCGACCGCATAATACCATAACCTATCTCTAGGGTGCATGCGATGCATGTTGGCAAACATAGCTTATATCTAAGTACCCATCTCTTGCTTGTGCAGATCTAATCTTGCTCTCTCGAGTCTAGATTTTAACCTAGCTCTCTCAAGTCTCAGGTTCTTTCTTTAGACTCTCTCTCGGCTCTAAAGGGGTGTTGGTCGCAACATAAGACAAGATAATCGTATGCAATGAAGATCCTAGGCCATGTTAGCTAAGTTCTTCTCAACCCATTTGATAGATTTAGCTACTCATGCGTGCTTTTAAGAGAGTGAAAAGATGTAGATAAGCAAGTTCCATTTTATAGATATGTAATTGAAATATAGAATAACAATGCGGAATAAGAATAAAGAGCCTGGTAGCAATCTTTTACTTCCCAAGGCTTTTACACTGTTCTTCTCTACTCTGCTTAAAAGATAATCTCGCTCTCGCGAGAGTCGGTCCTCTCTCTGCTTTTTCATGCCTCTGGGTTCTCTCTCGAACTGACCAGAGCGATCCTCCAACATCTCTTCCCTTCTCTCGCTCCGCCTTCTAAGTAAAATAAAAACTATGAACAAGGCTACTTATATCTAAGGGAAAATTATCTAACTGTCGAACTGTCTAACTAGTTGAACTCCTTCACTGAAGGTTGCCTTTGGTATTTATAGAGCTTCGGGGTGAAAGGCTGCTTCTCTCTTATGATTGTACTGATGGGATGACATTAATTCTCTGTCTGATGCGCCAAATATTTTTTAACGAAAAGTTGAGTGTACTTGCTACAGTAATTCGTTAACGGCTTGTCAACTTAATTTGGAATCGACCATCATCAGCTTTCTGTCCCATCGTGAATTATTGCCCTTTTCACTCAGATGCGCCCACCAAGTTATGCCGGCTCTATATGGCAACCTTCTTGAGCAGATATTTGTGAGCGCAAATGATCACATAGCCTTGCGGTGCGAATGACCGCATAACCTTGCGGTGCAAATGACCGTATAGCCTTGCGGTAACGCAATCTTTTGATGCGCTCGGCCGTTGATTTCTTGTGATCACATTTTTCGCCTTGCGTCAACGCATATTCTGCACAAAAATACATAAGTTAACTGTTTTCATGTGATAGACGCATGCGACCGCAATATTATGAACTTAATGCTTTCTGGACACAATCTTATATGTTTTTATCAACGCAACCCTACATTGTTTTATAACTTAGCACTGTAATAACGTGCATTTCTACCCGTTATCATAAATCCTACCTATAAGGGCGGTCCGTTGATTTGTATGGGTGAGAGTGGCTGGATTGCCAACTCAACAAGCCTACCATTTTGAGGATTCATCTGATTGGGGAGCTGGGAACTCAGCTACACAAGACGGAATTCACTCCTTCCCCGAAGCAGGGGTAAGTAGATAAGTTGTTCCCTTAAGGATTGGTTCCGGGTCTTGAACATGGTGGCTACACCCTCTCTTTGGAAGAGAGGACTCAGTCATAGTAGAACTATAATTTGTTGTTCATTAGAGGAATCAGTGGTACTTAAAGAGTTAGATGTAACTATAGGGGCAAAACGGTTGGCCCAGTCGTATTTACGAGCGATTTGTGAAAGGTCATCACACTGTTGATTGGCCATATGGACACAGAAATATATCTGTAGCGTGAAGATTGCAGCTGTCGGTCTTTAGTGGAGTGACCAACAGTTAACGGATGGTGGATCTCGTGATTAAAGAGTTTAATCAGTTATTCACATACCGTTGGAGCTTGGAGCTTCAAACTACAGGTCCATAAGGTCCCCTTGGTAGCTCAATGGATTCAAGTTGATAATCAGTTTTTGGGTTAGTTTGAAGTGTTCAAATTAACAAGAGGGAATTTGATTATATATGATATAATTAAATTGGTTCAATTATATGTGATATAATTGATTTGATATATTAGATACATTAATTGGAAGAATTGATGTAAATATGATTTATAATAAATAAAGGAGAAAAGAACTATGGTTTAAATATTACATATGATATGATATTAAAACTATAGGTTATAGATATAATATGATAAATTAGTTATTATATTTATTTATAATAAAACAATTATATGATAATTGTGGGTGGTTTTTCTTTTCTCCATTAACCGTGCAAGTGGGAGGTTATTTTCAGTTTTTAATAACTGAAGAATAAAATGAAAAGAGTTTTCATTTTATGGACGATGACTAATTGATCGCTCACGAAAGACTATACGACAGCCCTTTTGAGAGACCTCACGAGAGCGAGAGATTGCTAGACGATTGACTAGATGACGCTCACGAGAGCGAGAGATTGCTAAAATATTGGATAGACGATTTCTCACGAGAGCGAGAGTTTTCTAGATGATTGAGTACCCACTGGCTATACGATAGACTAAACCTTTCCCCACTGGCTATACGATAGACTAAATCTTTCTCCCACTTACTCAATTGTGTAGCTCGATCGTATACTTCCTCCTTCCCTCTACCAAATTCACACAGAGCCCATAACTCTTGGATTATCACTCTGAGAATACCAAGGTTGTCGAGTTGTAGTGTCAAGGGGTTGCTGTTCGAGGATCAGAAAGTTCGTGATTGTGACTAGAGCGAGAGATTGCTAGACGATTACAATGAGAGCGAGAGATTTCAAGAAGAAGAGTTCTTCAAAGGTATGTCTCTCAATTCCTTTTGTTTTAGTAAGAAAGCATGCTATAATTTTCTCTGTAATGCATAATTGTTCTTGTATGTTTGTGAATGTGTTCATTCTTTCACAATGGGTTTGGAAAGATCTTGCTTCCGCTCACTGGTTCTCTTGAATAAGAGTTCCTTCAATGACATTAAAGACCTTTTATCACATGATCTTCAATGTTGGTTTTTAACCGACATTTTAGCCCTATAATGTCAGTTTTAAGTGGACATTAAAACCTAATTTTGTAGTATAGACCCTTCAGGATAAGACACCGAATCCTATCCATGTACTATAGACCTTTATGTTATTACTTTGAACATGATCCATCTGTATGTCAACTATATACTATTTAAGATTGAAAGAACCCCAAGGTTTCCAGTGGAAGCGGGATCGATCCTAATTTTTTTTCATAGAATTGCAAAAATTACAGAACAAAAAATTTATGCATTAAACATAAAATTACAACATACAAAATAAAAGAGGAGGAAGGGTTATGATCAACTTACGCTTGAAGCCAAATATCTTCACGAATTTCCTCTTTTCTAGTCACGATCAAACACGCACCAAAAGGTCGTCAATGAAGGCACCACCACAAACATTTCCTTTATATTCTCTATAGGGAAAGAGATTCTCAGAAGTGTGTCGCTTTGAGTTTTGGGATGAAGGGGAGAGTTTGAGAGAGAGGAAGAATAAACTCTACTAGGAGATTTTGGTAGAGTACTAGATGAGACACAACCCCAGGGAAACTATTTAAATCTTATGTGAAGAATAAAGTGTTCAAATAACCCGAAAACCCGAACAACCCAGACTACCCTGATGGAAAAATAGGCATGCACAACGGAAATGAGAATCGATTTTACTCTAATTGCACAAATTAAACATGCAACCTTAAATAAACTAATTAGGGTTACTTAGAAATATTACCTTTGAAGCTCTAAAAACTCGTCTATCTCCACTCGAACACGAATCGGACAACCACTAGAACTGACCTACTATCCTCTGGACTCAGAATCGGATTGAGGGACCCGATGGATGAAGAACCTGAGAGAGAGAAAGATCTGGAAATAAAAGAAGGGATTTTGGGTTGGGTTTGAGTTTTTTTAACCCAATTTTAGAAAATTATTTTAGCAAAAAGTCCAAAAGTTTTTAATCCAAAATGACAGGCCCATATTTATAGAAAAGGGCCACGCAAAATTGCATGAAATAACTTCATAAAATTCCAACACCCATAATCCACTATCTAAGTGGGCTTAATGTCTCCACTATAAGCCAATACCTAACCCACTATTTTGTTAGTGGAATTATCCAACAAAAGATTGAATTTCCCACTAACTTTAGTCAAAGGGAAAAATAGTCATTTGGTCAAAGTCAAACTTTGACCGAAAAGAACATTTTGACTTTTCATTTTCTCGAAATTCAAATCACATTTGAATATAAGGTCGGTCAAAGTTTACTTTTCAAAGTCAAAAGTCAACTCTTTAAGTTTTTACATCTTTGACCATTTCCATTATTTCCGAGCTTCCGAATATGAACGTATTCAAATTCTTGATATTTAAATCACATTTAAATATTAAAGTTGTATCTCTAAACTGAAAAACCGACCACTATATCACATATACTTGTTTGTTTTTCTCTCTTCACCTAATTCGAACAATTCGAATTATTCTATCATATTGTTCTAAGTTTATTCCATATGAGCTAGTAAGAAAACCTAATGGACCTATAGATCATGGGCTCCAACGATCCGAGATTAGCTGGCTAAACTCTTTAGATGAAGCTAATCAACATACGTTAACTCACGGGTCATTCCACTATAGTCTCGTAGTTGCACTCCCCTTACTATAGATATATTTGTGTCCATATGATATAACCATGATTATTAAGTTAATCCTTCACAGGTTGTTCGTAATCTCGGCTGGGTCATAAAAACCGTTTTACCCTCGAGACTACATCTTATTCCTTAAGTTCCACTGATCCTCTAATGAAAAATTTGTTTAAGGTCCAACCTATAAACCGAATCTTTCTCGGGCCAATGAGAGGGTGGAGCACCTTGTTCAAGACCTGGATTCAGTACTAAAGGGAACAACCTATCTACTATCCCTATAACGGGTAGGACTGAATTCCATCTTACACCCTATGTTCCCAGCTATCCACCTGATCTTACCCCTGAAATGGGAGGCTTATTGAGCCAGCAATAATGAGCTGCCCTCACCTATGCAGATCTAAGGATAATTTCGAGTGAACAGAAGTTCATAGTTAGCTTAGGATTAAGATTAAGTTACCTAGGTCATCAATTAACGAAATAGTCAGTTTTATACATTAAACGACATTTAGAACGTAAAAAGTGACTATTTTATGGTCTAGTCTTATGTAAACTCTTTACATAAGATGCCCCCATTTTCATGTCTCCACATGAACGGTTTAGGATCACATCGTTTGTACTAACTACAAAATGGGTCGCATCCATAATGTCCCCAGAATAAGGCGCCCAATCTTATTCATATACTATAGATCATTTTGACTATATATTTGAACTTGATCCACATTTATGTCACTACATAAAGTTCAAACTTAAACTTAATAGCCTCTGATCCTTAGTTTATTGGATTCATGAATATAGAATTTAAATTTACTAAAGATTTTCAATAACAACTTTATTGAACAAGAATATGATATTACAAACTACGAGTTTTAGGACATAAAATCCAACAAACTCCCACTTGGTCTAAAACTCCTAGCAGGATCAAACGATGCTGAATTTAACCGTGAGAAATTAATATTACATATGAGTACAATAAACATATGAATACAATAAACTAGGGCATATATCCAAGAGTTCTCCCACTTGTCCTAGTTTACAAACACCGTAGACCTAAACTCTATAGGTGACCCTAAAAAACTTTAGCCGTGAGGGTTTTTGTAAAAGGATCAGCAATGTTTTGCTCAGAAGGTATTTGGGTCACTACAACATCACCATGGTGTACGATTTCCCTGATAAGGTGGTACTTGCATACGATGTTCTTTCCCCGCTTCGAGGTTCTTTTGAATTTGCAACTCACCGCTGTTGTCACAATATAAGGTGATGGGTAGATGCATATTTGGAACAACTTCCAAATCTGTTAAGAATTTCCCCAGCCATACTGCTTCTTTTGCTGCTTTGCAAGCAGCTACGTATTTAGTTTCCATTGTGGAGTTAGCTATACAGGTTTGTTTTATGCTTCTCCACACTATTGCTCCTCCGTTAAGAGTGAACACTGATCCAGATGTAGACTTTCTAGCATCTTTATCAGTTTGGAATCAGAGTCAGTGTATCTAGTAAGGATCAGATCCTTAGCACTATACAGGAGCATGTAGTCCCTAGTTCTCCTGAAATACTTTAAGATTTCTTAACGGTAGTCCAATGATCATGTCCAGTATTAGACTGTTATCTACTGACGATCCCTACTGAGTAGCATATGTCAGGTCTAGTACATAACAATGCATACATCAGGCTTCTAACTACGGAGGCATATAGAATATTTCTCATATCCTTAACTTCTTGAGGTGTCTAAAAGGAAACAAACCCTTTTTGGAATTCTGCATTTTATATTTAGATAACATTTTGTCTATATAAGATGCTTGAGACATGGCTAGTGTTCTATTCTTGCAATTCTGAACAATTTGGATCCCAAGAATATACTGGACATTTCCTAAATCTTTCATTTGGAATTGTGTATCTAGCCATTGCTTGACGTCAGTAAGATATCCCACAACATTCCCAATAAGTAGAATATCATCGACATATAAAACTAAGAACACTATAGTAGAATTGACGATCTTCTTGTAAACACAAGGCTCGTCAACATTCTGTTCAAAGCCATAAGATTTGATCGCAGTATCAAACCTTATATTCCAGGATCTAGAAGCTTGTTTCAACCCATAAATGGATTTTTGACGCTTACAAACCTTTTATTCTTGACCCTGTGCAATAAACCCCTCTGGTTGAGCCATATAGATACTCTCTTCAAGATCGCCGTTTAGAAAGGCTGTCTTGACATCCATCTGCCAAATTTTATAGTCATAAAAAGGTGGCAATGGATAAGAGTATTCTTATCGACTTTAACATGGAAACGAGAGAGAAAGTTTCTTCATAGTCCACTCCCTCTCTCTAGGTATAACACTTTGCCACAAGTCGAGCGTTAAAAGTCTGTACTTTATCGGCTTGGTCTCATTTTCTCTTGTAGATCCACTTACAACCAATTGGTTTTACATCATTTGGTTGATCTACAAGTTTTCAAATAGAATTGAAGTACATAGACTCCATTTCGAGGTCCATGGCTTTGATCCACTGATCACGGTTCATATCTTTCATCACTTGTTTATAGGTTGATGGATCCTCTATGCCGTCATCAGGTATGACAACTTGTGTTTCTATTAAACCTAAGTAACAGTCAGGCTGATGAACAACCCTCCCACTACTCGAGGCATTCTCAACTCTTGAGAAGGATGTGACTGACCTGATATACTAGTTTTATCTACTACTTTAGTAGATGAACTAGCTTTATCTGTAGCGTCTTTGGAAATTTCATTCAATACTAGTTTACTGCGAGGTTGATGACTTCTTATGTGGTCTTCCTCTAAGAATGTGGTATTTGTCGATACAAATACCTTATTCTCTTGAGGATGATAAAACAGACCACCCCTTGTTTCCTTTGGATAACCTACAAATAGGCATAATTTTGAACGATGTTCCAATTTCTTGGGATTTTGTACCAACACATGTGCTGGACAACCCCAAATTCTAAAGTGACGTAAACTACTTTTACGCCCTTTCCATAACTCATAAGGTGTTTTTAAAACACTTTTAGAGGGAATGTTGTTCAAAATATGGATAGCAGATTCAAGTGCATATCCCCAAAAGGAATCAGGCAATTGAGCATAGCTCAGCATAGAGCGAACCATATCTAATAAGGTTCGGTTTCTTCTTTCTGATACACCGTTCTGCTAAGGTGTACTAGGTGCAGAGAGTTGTGCCTGGATCCCGTTTTCTATCAAATATCTTGGAATCGTATGTTCATATACTTTCCACCTCGATCTGATGGAAGTGTCTTTATTGTTTTACCTAATTCATTTTCAACTTCAGCCTTATATTCTTTGAACTTTTCAAGAGAATCAGACTTGTGATGAAGCAGGTAAACATGACCATACCTTGAATAATCATCAATAAAACTGATGAAATATTCATACCCACCTCGAGCCTTGACATTCATTGGTCCACAAAGGTTCGAATGTATGAGCTCTATAGGTACTTCGGCTCTGAGACCTTTTCCTGAAAAAGATCTCTTGGTCATCTTTCCTTCAAAACAGGATTCACATGGAGGTAAAGAGTTATCTTCTAACTGACTTAAAAGGCCACTCTTGACCAATCTCCCAATCCTATTGAGATTTATGTGACCAAGTCTTAGGTGCCATAGATAGGCATTGGAAGAAACATTTTGTTTTTTATTCTGAGTTTCTAATGTTCTAAACATTTCAGTATTTAAAATAAAATTTGCTCTAGTTGGTCTTAACTTATATAAGTTGTCTTCAAGTGTAGCAGAACAAATTTGAATACCTTTACAAAAAATGAACGCTTCATTTATATTAAAAGATATTGTATATAATTATTCTATAATACAAGCGATAGATATCAGATTCCTCCTCATAAGAGGTGCATGCAAAACATTTTAAGTACTAGATATCTATCTTTAAAAAACAACTTCAGATCTCTCACTGCTTCAGCTGAGACAACCTCTCATGTTCTAACTTTAAGGGTTATCTCACCTTCTTCAAGCTTTTTCCAAGAACTAGTTTCCTGAAACGAGAAACAAATATGATTAGTGGCTCCTGAATCTAGTATCCAGGTTGAAGTATCATATTCCACTAAACATGTTTCAAAGACCAATAAATCATATTTACCTTATGCCGTTTTCTCAGCTTTCTTCTCTACAAGGTACTTTTGGCAATTTCTCTTCCAATGCCCGTTTTGATTACAGTGGAAACATTTTCTTTTATCTGTATCTTTCTTTCCCTTTTTTTATCTTGGGAGCCTGCCCTTTTCCCTTCTTTTTCATTTGAGCTTTAGAGGGTCCAGCTTTATTTTTAGAGGATGATCCTCTTATAAATTTTTTCTTAGTGGTAGCAACATTTGCTTCCACTTCCTTCCCTTTACCTAAAGTAAGGTTTTGGAATCACTAGAGTTCTTTAAGAAGGGTAGTGAGGTTAAATTCTATCTTATTTAAAGACGCATCTGTCTCGAAAGGTATAAAACTCTTCAGAAGAGATTGTAAGATAAAGCTAACCTGAATAGCCTCTTCAATGGGTCTGCCATTTACTTCAGCTATATTGAAGTACATCATCATGTCCAGGACATGTTCTCTAACATAGGTCCCCTTCTTCATCCGCTTCGTGTAAATGTGCTTAATTGCCTCGTGTCTAAGGGACCATGATGGTTGCCCAAACATTTCTCTTAATGAATCTATTATCTCTTTAGTCGTAGCTAAGGATTCATGTTTCTTTGCCAAAACATCAAACATGCTGGCAAGAATGTAAACACAGGCCTTTTCATTGCCTTTGACCCATCGATCGTATGCTTCCCGAACAGTTCGGTTAGCATTTGAGGTTGGGGCTTGAGGAAATTCCTCAGTTAAGATAAATCTTAGATCGTCAACTACTAGTATTGTGTTTAGATTCGATTTCCATGCCGAATAATTGTCGTCGTTTAGTTTCTCAGAAGCTAAGAGTTGAATTATTGAGCTGTTCATGCTGAAAAGATAAACATATTCTTTTTAGTAAAAAACATTAATCTTTTAAATCCAATCAAGTTTAGCAAAAAAACTAATAATGTATCCTTCATTATTATATTTTGCAATGATATTTCAAAAGTTTAGAGTAACCTCCACCGAAGGGCAGTCGATTATTCCTCTTTTGAACCAAGACAATCTTGACTAGATGCTAACCCCAGAATAACTCTTTATTCCTATAGCACTTTAGTTATTGCTACTTTGGTCGAAAATATACTAACATCTTAATAATTCTTGTAAGTGTAACCTTCCATTTTTGGATTTCAGAAACCAAAATCAACATGCTCTCGAAAGTGGAAAGTCAATATGAAAACTGATCTAAGAGAGCCTATCCAGATTTGGGGTTCGCGGTGTTCCAAATCCTATAATACAACCCTTCGAAGGGAAAGGTCGCTCCAGGGCAGACATGCAGGCGCATTATAGGAATCTCACGGTGCTACCTAATGGAAGAGACCGTAGGATATGTTGTTACATACCCCTCACCCGCTTACTATGAACTACTTCCCCTATTCACCTTGATATTGATCCATGCAAACACTCTTTGAAGGGAGTCCGCTCCTAAGCACGAACCAAAGCCCTGCATAGACCTCACGATGTGAACTCTTAGGAACGCTAGAGCTAAAAGTACACTACTTCTCTCTAGCTGAAGTGTTCTATAACGGTTTAGGGTATAAAAAAAAAATACTTAGAGATATATTTCGGCTAAATTAAACATATCCTAAGTTTAGGTGATAGATCCATATATAACTCTTATACTGGATTTTAACCTATGATGTTTAGGTGATAAACAAATTTTATTACCTCACATCTCTCACGCATGCTCATTAAAACTAGGATTATTTGACTTAGACACTAGTTTGATCTCCAGGTAGGAGGTGTTTCATAAACCGTCATCTTAAGAACCCCAACCTTAGACAAGATCTCCCCGAGTAAGTAAATAACTCTTTGTTTAACAAGTAATCGACCTATACTAACTCTTTAGAAAAGCCGATTGAAATTGCACCAATTTAATCCTAGGTGAGCATGCAACTTTTACCTTTGTTATAGATTTTAAAGTCTAGGTTATTTTATAACAATTATAAAATAAAATTATAACCATTATAACCCTAGAATCATACATCTATAACATATATTCATACTTAATGATCATGCTTTAATATAACACTTTATATTAAAAAAAACTTAACATGCATACTATATACATTATAACAATTATAACATATATTAAATGCATTTACATGTTTACCTATGGTGGGATTTTAAATCTATATGGCATACTATATGCACAACAAGATTCAAAATTTAATTAAAACATACATCAACATGCATAATTAATTAAACACCCTAAAATGAATTGGTTTTGGCTCTTAAATTAAGTAACAACTAAATTATTACAATAATAATTTGGTGTAGTACAAAAAACCGCTCTCAAACCAGCTTCAAATACCTTTGAATCAACTTGACCAGCAAAAAAACTCTCGAATCGGCCCAAAAACTCCAAAAAACCAAGTGGAACCGATCAAACCAGCTCAACCAGGTCAAACAGACCGATCCAGACCGTCTGGACCGGCTGGTCAATGCACAAAGGCACAGTCAACGAAAGCGAACGGGTCGACGAAAATGGGCTGGAATGCTTCGTAACAGCTGGCGCACGCGTGCGACAAACCAGGTTGGATCTGGGTGGGAAACGCGGGCGCGAGCAGGTGGGCGGCGAACCGGGTCGGATCTGAGCATGTCTCGGGTCTAGTGGAGCGCGAGAGTTGGATCCGAGCTTCGAGTTGGGTCTGGGAGCAACTTCGGGTCTGTGAGCCTTTTTTTCCTTCACTTTGAAGGTGTCCTCTTTCTCGGAACCGAGCAATTACATCATAATTTCAACTCTAATGATTTTAGCAAATTTACAGACTCTTTTTCACACATTAATGCTCATAAACATGTGAGCAATTACAAATTAATACTACCAAAAAAACTTAATTTAATTGCCAAAACCTAAAAACCATTTTAGATTTCAATCTCAATTTTATCTAATAAATTGATACCCATCACATGCAATTGAGTAAAATTAAAACATCTCTGATACCACATGATGGAAAAATAGGCATGCACAGCGGAAATGAGAATTGATTTTATTCTAATTGCACAAATTAAACATGGAACCCTAAATAAACTAATTAGGGTTATTTAGAAATATTACCTTTGAAGCTCCCGAAACCTGTCTATCTCCGCTCGAACACGAATCAGACAACCACTAGAGCTGATCTACTATCCTCTAGACTCAGAATCGGATTGTGGGACTCGATGGATGAAGAACCCGAGAGAGAGAAAGAGATGGAAATAGAAGAAGGGATTTTGGGTTGGGTTTGAGTTTTTTTTAACCCAATTTTAGAAAATTATTTTGGCAAAAAGTTCAAAAGTTTTTAATCCAAAATGACAAGCCCATATTTATAGAAAAGGGCCATGCAAAATTGCATGAAATAACTTCATAAAATCCCAACACCCAGAATCCAGTATCTAAGTGGGCTTAATGTCTCCACTATAAGCCAATACCTAACCCACTATTTTGTTAGTGAAATTATCCAACAAAAGTTTGGATTTTCCCACTAACTTTAGTCAAAGGGCAAAATAGTCATTTGGTCAAAGTCAAACTTTGACCGAAAAGTCAACATTTTGACTTTTTATGTTTTTTTCCGTGTTGACTAATTTTGACCTCCCGAGTATGAATCTACATTCATTTTCTCGAAATTCAAATCACATTTGAATATAAGGTCGGTCAAAGTTTACTTTTCAAAGTCAAAAGTCAACTTTTTGACTTTTTACATCTTTGACCATTTCCATTATTTTCGAGCTTCCGAATACGAACGTATTCATATTCTTTATATTTAAATCACATTTAAATATTAAAGTTGTATCTCTAAACTGAAAAAATCGACCACTATATCACATATACTTGTCGGTTTCTCTCTCTTCACCTAATTCGAACAATTCAAATTATTCTATCATATTCTTCTAAGTTTATTCCATATGAGCTAGTAGAGGAACCTAATGGACCTATAGATCATGGGCTCCAACGATCCGAGATTAGCTGGCTAAACTCTTTAGATAGAGCTAATCAACATTCGTTAACTCATGGATCATTCCACTATAGTCCTATAGTTGCACTCCCCTCACTATAGATATATTTGTGTCCATATAATATAACCATGATTAATAAGTTAATCCTTCACAAGTTGTTTGTAATCTCGGCTGGGTCATAAAAACCGTTTTACCCCCGAGACTACATCTTATTCCTTAAGTTCCACTGATCCTCTAATGAATAATTGGTTTAAGGTCCAACCTATAAACCGAACCCCTCTTGGATCAATGAGAGGGTGGGGCCTCTTGTTCAAGACCTGGACTCAATACTAAAGGGAACAACCTATCTACTATCCCTATAACGGGTAGGAGTGAATTTCGTCTTGCACCCTATGTTCCCAGCTATCCACCTGATCTTACCTCTAAAATGGGAGGCTTATTGGGCCAGCGATAATGAGCTGCCCTCACCTATGCAGATCTAAGGATAATTCTGAGTGAACAGGAGTTTATAGTTAGCTCAGGATTAAGATTAAGTTACCTAGGTCATCAATTAATGAAATAGTCAGTTTTATACATTAAACGACATTTAGAACGTAAAAAGTGACTATTTTATGGTTCAGTTTTATGTAAACTATTTACATAGGATGCCCCCATTTTCATATCTCCACATGAACGGTTTAGGATCACATCGTTTGTACTAACTACAAAATGAGCCGCATCCATAGTGTCCCCAGAATAAGGTGCCCAACCTTATTCATATACTATAGACCATTTTGACTATATATTTGAACTTGATCCACATTTATGTCACTACATGAAGTTCAAACTTAAACTTAATAGCCTCAGATCCTTAGTTTATTGGATTCATGAATATAGAATTTAAATTTACTAAAGATTTTCAATAACAGCTTTATTGAACAGCTTTATTGAACAAGAATATGATATTACAAACTACGAGTTTTAGGACATAAAATCCAACATACCCAACCCAAAATATAAGGGTTGGGTTGGGTTAAACATTTTCTATTTTTGTTGGGTTGGGTTGGGTCATGAGTTAGCTAAAAAAAAAATTTGGTCGTCCCAACCCAACCCAAATTTTATATATATTTCTCTTTGTTAAAGGTTTGATTACTTTGTGAATTTTTAATATTTTTTTTTTTTAAAAAATTGTTATGATCTTTGTCTTTGTTGAAAGTTAGCAATAAATATTTTAAATATTTGGTATTTAGCAGTTGAATTTTATGAGATTTTAGTTATTAGTCATGTGTTGTATATAAATTTACATATTTTTAATTAAAAAAATTATAATCCAACAACCCAACCCGAATTTTAAGGGTTGGGTTGGGTTGGAGACTTTGTGTTATTTGGGTTGTCAATCCAACCAACCCAAATTTTCGGATTGATCCTAAAAACACCTTCAAACCAACCCAACTCATGTATACCCCCAATGAAGAAATGATTGTCTCGTGAAACTACCCACTCATCACGATAGAGATTGTGAGAGAATTAAGGGGAGAGACGTTATTTCCCTCCCTTTAATTTTTAAAAATAAAATAAAATTAAAAATAATTTAATTTAAATAAAATTATATATATATATAATAACTAACTTATTATGTATATATAACTATATATTATATCATATCTAACACATAACCTATAATTTTTATATTGTATCAAATACAATATAACTTATAGTTATTATTTCTCTCAACGATGCATAAAGTGTTTAATATAAATCGCATTTATACTAAATTCAATTATATGAATCTCATCCATTTAATTAGTATTTGAATCATATTCAAATTTAATTCATCTCAAAATAAACTTTATACTATAATGTATCAAATATATTATATTAATGATATCATATATAATTAATGTAAATTAATTATATCACATACAATTAATTCCCTCAATTAATTTGAATAATTCAAATAATTCAAAGTTATTTCTCAATAATCCTGGTTGAGCTATAGAGGGGACCTTATGGACCTATAGATTAAAGCTCCAATGATACTTGAATAATTAATTTACTTGAATAATTAATTAAACCCCTTTAATTAAATTATTCAATATCCATTACTTCCGGTCACTCCACTAAAGATCGATAGCTGCACTCTTCGCATTACAGATATATTTTCATGTCCATTGGATTTAATCAGTCAACAGTGCGATGACCCTTCACAAATTGCTCGTAAGTACAACTAGGCCAAAATTACATTTTCACCCCTGTAGTTACATCTAACTCCTTTCCTTAAGTACCACTAATCCCTCTAATGAACAATAAGTCATAGCCTAACTATGGCTAAACACCTATGGGCCAAGAGATGGTGTGGCACCACATTGTCAAGCCCTAGAATTAGCCTTTAAGGAACAATTTATCTACTTACCCTAACATTAAGGAATGAGTGAATTCTGTCTTGTGTAATTGTGTTCTCAACTCCTCAATTAGACAAATCCTCAAAATGGTAGGCTTATTGAGTTGATGATCTGGCCACTCTCACCATACAAATCAAAGGACTGCCTGCATAAGCAAGAGTTCACAACTCACTCAGGATAGTCACCTATGATCATCCTGGTGAAATATAAGTCTCTACTATTAACGATGTTATATAATAAGACTATTCATTTCGTGGTCTAATCTTATATAAACCCTTTTGTATAGAACACCCCTACTCACATGTCTCTACATGAATGATCAGAATCAAATCATTTGTAACACTTTACAAAAATTGTAACATCTACAAAGCGGGTCATATTCGTAGTGTCAACAGGATAAGGTATCCAACCTTATCTATCTACTACAGACCATTTTGGTTATCACTTAAAATATGATCTACCTGTACATTTCTACATACATAAGCTACAGAAGATAACCTTTGGATTTTAGTTTATTGGTTTTGTGGGTTAATGCTACTAAATATCAAATAAAATATCTCATATTTTATTAAATAAATAAAATTGTTTGTACATTACAATTACAAACTACAAGACCCACGAGATTTAGGGCATAAATCCCAACAAAAATTACATATAATAAGCTTGGATTTTATCTATAATGGATAATTTAATATTGCATATTTATAATTAAAGTAAACTAGCTAATTAACTACGAGGTTTTAGGGTATAAATTCCAACACACTTAAGCATCAGTTACGATGATGATGTAATTACCCAGCGAGTATTAATTCAGTGTGGTTCCAAAGATTTAAGAAGGGTCGTATGAGCTTGAACATCAATTATGTTTTACTATCCTATATAAATGACCAAAGCCATTAGTCGAAGGTATGCCTAAGACACCTCACTATTTCTACTATCAAGTTACTCACAAACCCGAGACTGACTTGAACGTCGGAGTGTGTGTGACTTGACACCACATCGGTGCTCAATTTATTTTATCTTGCAGACACTTGAACTATTTTCTTCCATAATACAAATTTACGGTTGATCTTTTTATTTTATTATTATTATTATTTTTTTTTTTGCATCAACAGTTTCCTTTATTAAAAAAAATTCTTTTTATAGTGTCAAGTATAAATTTTAAAATTTTAAAAAGCAAAATTACCAAAATAATAATAATTATTATTATGATAGTAAGTTTTTGTAAATATTTTTTTAGTACAAACAGAATCAAAGGATTCAAACCACAGACCTTTGGGTCATAATAATATTATTTTTTATTCTTATAATTTGATGTTCAATTTTAGTGTAAGTGATTTTAAATATTCAATTTTAATTTCTTTTCTTTTCTTTTAATACATTTTAAAGTTAGTCATTACAACCCGTGAATGATATTTTAACCTATAATGTTCATGTATGAACTCTTTCTTTCTTTCTTTCTTCTTTTCTTTTCTTTTCTTTTCTTTTCTTTTCTTTTTTTTTTTTTTGTTAAACTTGAAACATTTATAACCATATATTATATAAATTAGGTTAAAAAACATTTCGAATCCCTATTTTTGAAAAAAATATCCCTTTTAATCGATGAACTTTATATCGTAACAATGTAATCTATGTGTTATTGTATGTAACAGTTAGTTTCCATATTTTAAGTTTTCTAATAATTTAGCTTTTATTGTGAAATTTTTTATTAAAAGTAAGTATCAAATTTTACTATGTAATCACTAATTAGACTATATAGTTTAGATATAATCACATGTTCTTAGTCACTCTGTTAATCTAAAGAAATTATTCATCTGTAATGTTCAAGATGAAGACTAAGTTGTTATAAACTTTAAAGTATATATATAGACTAAATTAGTACAAAGAATTAGATTCTTACAACATTGAAAACAAGAATTGAATAGTTGCATCAAAGTAATGAAATAAAAATCAAAATCTAAAGCAACATAGCACATACTAAGGGATCCCATAGATTGTGTTTGTATTAACTTACCATGGAGAGATATTTCAAATATTTAGAATTTCAATGACGAAGGTTTAGATGAAAAAAAAAACGTGAGTTATAGAGACTCTTATACCATGTAATCTTTCACTTAATTTATGAGAAGAGTATTAGTAAACAGAAAAATAAGTAATAATAACAATTTAGTATTATTAGTTGGCACAATTAACATCATTTTAAATGTTGCGTAGAGTCTAACAACAACATGTTAAAAGGAAAAAAAAAAGCATAAATATAACTTAAGGTTACTACGTACTTAGAAATTACTACAAATTATACTAAAACGCTTTGGTAATCCCACCTACCATGGGAGCAATTTAAATTGTATTTTGACTAAATAATTTACGTTTGAGCTTCTAAATGTTTGTTAAGTATTTTTCTTTCCCATTTAGTCTCATATAACTTACTTTAAGAAGTAAAAATAATAAAAAAAAAGTAGTCTAATATATTTTAACACGTTGCCAACAAAGAATAAACTTGTCTTCCTTAGTTGAGGTAAATTTTAGAAATTAAAGTGTAAGTCAAAAAGTTGTTTGACAAAACTTACAAATATAAAAAAATTGAAAATCATGATACAAATAACGCGTGGAATTATCAAAGTAGGCTAACAAGAGCGTAACTCAACTGACATAGTGTTCATATTATCAACCTCGTGGTTTAAGGTTCGATTCTCCCGCCTCACATTTTAATTACAATGTTTTTGTAAAAAAGCAAAATTGTCAAAATAGACTTTGTTCCACGATAATTAATAAGATTTTTTCTTTTAGAAATGGAATGTTATATTCAGTCTCTTATCTTGTTGTTGTTATATTAAAAAATAACATGTGAAAATTAAATTAGGTAGAAGAATCACACAATGGAGGACAAGTTTTGAAAATTTGAATTCGAAGAAGACTTTAGATGAGATGTATGTGGGCATTTGAGTGTTATTGGAGAGGGTTTTAAAATGTAAATAAAGTCAAGGTTTAGAGGGCAACCAATAAATTAGGTCAATGATTTTCCAATCCATCTTGAAATTTCGTGACACGGGCTGCGGAGCTAATCATGCCCATTTCTTTCAAACTTCTATTTCACGTGCCTTCTCGAACCTCCTATTACATTTCTTTACTATTTTCTTTTTGAATGGATATTGTCCACATTAGACATACTTTCATTCACTCCTAAAGATCTCATATCAATAAAGATAGTTATCTTCAGTTATATATTCATGATCTTCTCCTTATCTAATCAATATGAGACTTTTGGTTACATTCCCAACAAGATGAAGTTACTCAATAAATATATATATATATATATATATATATATAAGAAAATAGAAAAAGATGGGAAAATAGATTTCTTTGATAAATGTGAAAATAGGAGAAGATAAAATTTTTTGATGAATGTAAAATACAGAACAAGATGGGAAGATTGAGTTTTTTTGATAAATGTTAAAAAAAACAAAATGAGAAAATAAAGTTACCTGATAAACATGCAAATTTCAATTATTGAAGTTGAGTTGTTTGTGCTAACTTAAGAAGTTAGTAGGCTAAATGACCCCAAAGTATTTAATACTAAAAACATTGCTTACTCCTTGAAGTGGAGGAACAAGAATGAGACTATTTATATCATTCATCATTTGACATCTGCTTAGAATATATGGAATATCGAAAATATCAGTGTAGATATAATCCAAGAGTGTTTTGGCCATTAAACTCCAACTTGGTTACTCCTTTGGTTATGTGAAGCAAGAATGAGACTTTGGGTTTCTTTCTTTAAACGTGTTTACTCTGAAACTATCCGTAGGCTTGAGCCCGTTTGTGAGAACATGTGATAAATTTGGTTCACGACTTAGTTTAATTTTATAGTTTAGAAATTTAGTTAATTATATGTATGAACTAGAGTTTGTAGAGTGTGTAGGGGATGAATTTGGAAGGAAATGGGTTTTGAAATTGAAATGAAGAAAGAGAGATGATGATAAAGCCGCCAGCAAGTAAATCCACTAAAGTGATTGACCAAATTAATTATATGAATATCTGTTCTTTTTCGTGTCGTTCACGACACGCCCTCTTCACATATTTTTGTCAGGGCCAAAGAGGGTTGGGATTGCATAATTCAACCAAACTCCGAAATAAGAACTCTCATAAATATTATTATGGATAACAATTACCAAATATTCTTCCCAGATTATTCCTCATCCTCCCATAACTCACTGCCTATTACACCCATGGATCATCAGCTCGAAGAAGAAGAAGAAGAAGAAGAAGAAGAAAGTAGTTTGAAAAAAACAAATGGATGTATGAAATCGAAGACGAAGATAAGAAAAGAGAGATTTGCGTTTGAAACGAGAAGCCAGGTTGATGTGCTTGATGATGGCTACCGCTGGAGAAAATATGGTCAAAAGGCTGTTAAGAACAACAAGTTTCCCAGGTTTATTCCATTCTCCTCTTCCATCCTTCTTCTATTCTTTTTCTTCCCATCTCCAAATCATTAGAACTTCAAAATTAAGTATCTTCGAAATATCACAGACTATATCACTGATAGATTTCTATTCATCGATTATATTGTTGATAGAATACTCCTACTAACATTGATAGACTCTAAAAGTTGGATCAAGTACTAAAGATATATAGTTTATTACAGTTAAACTTTGAGAATTAATTTAAATTTTATCATTTGTAAATTTTTTTATATTATATTATATCTATTAATATTTTTGGCCAGATGGTTATATTTGCAAATGACCTATAATTTAATCCAGAATCGTATTTAAGCTTTTGAAATTGAATAAACTTAAATATTTTAGAATGCTTTAACGTTGTTGTAGTAGTTGAGTGTTTGAAATATGAAATTTTGTTGTTATTCTAATATTATTAAAATGTATATTGAGAATAGATTTTAGTGAGTTATAGCTCTTGTGTTCAATAGTACCGGTGATTTAAATATATCTAATCAATATGTCTTGTGTTAAAAACTCTAACATACCATGTTCTCTTCAATTAATACCATTTTTTTTTACTTAAAATGGCTTCTAAATAATATTTGTATTAGAATTACTAATTAACTTAATCATATAACCTACTAATTTAAGAGTTCCATGCGAGTTCAAAAATATTTAGGATAAAAAATTCAAATATCTTGATAAAGATATATGTCATAACCAGTTGAGCTATGTTCAAGTTGAATCTACCTTAAATTTTTAGATTTATCAACGAAATACTCGATCGAGAATATATCGATGTTAACCAATGGAATTATGAATATGCATAGGAGCTATTACAAGTGTTCACATGAAGGATGCAAAGTGAAGAAGCAAATTCAACGGCTTACAAATGACGAAGGAATGGTATTAACAACCTATGAAGGAGTTCATTCGCATCCCATTGAAAAGCCTCAAGATAACTTTCAACATATCTTGACCCACATGCAGATTTACTCTTCTTCTTTTTAAAACATTTATTCCTTTTTTATTTCTTTTCCTTTTCTTCACCTTACACTTCTCAATTCTTATTATTCCTTTGATATATATATATATAATGCTTTAGTATTTTAAACACTCAATACTCATTAATATTATTGAAAGTATTTTGATGAGAGCTAGGGTAGTACCTATTTTCATGCCATCTTCTTTTATTTCATGATAAAAATAATTTAATTTGTTTGAAACAAATTTTATTGGACAACTAAATGGGCTACACACGTTGCTATCTTGAATGCAATTCAACTTACACTTATCTTCATGTATTCCTTTCATGCCATCTCCTTTTATTTCATGATAAAAAACGATCATTTAAGTTGTTGTTTCATTTTTTTAAAAAAATATTATTTTGATTCTTGGACAAATTTGTTCTATTTTAGTCCATATACTTCTAAAAACGTCTAATCTAGTTTCTGAATTTTTAAAAGATGTTTACTTTGCTGCTATTAAAATTCTATTAATTCTTATACCAAATAATGAGAAGACTTATATTTTTAAATAAAGTAGGATTTTAATTTTAAATTAAGGGGAAAAGTGATTTTATATAGAATTCAAAAGTGATTCTCCATATAATTTTATCAAAAGAATTGATAAAATCTTGGACTAAAAGATCGTTTTTTGAAAGCAAGCATCCCAAATAGTCTCTAACAATCCAAACAATTCAGGAAGTATCTCAACTCAGCTACGGACATATATCAGAGTTGATAAGTTAAAAAGGAGTAAATACTACGATAGATCCTCTTGAAAACTCTGTCTTATCGAAGTTGCCACTTTCAAGTTAAACAATTAATTTTTTAGTTGAAGGTTATCTTTTTGTATCGATTTTTGTGAAAAACGAATAAATAGAATTTGGAGTTTTAAGGGAAAAAGAAAAGAAAATAAAAGCGTAGGCAGTTTCAATTTCTTTATTTTGTGTTTCTATTCCACAATGAACCATGAAGAAGATGATCCTCCATTTGGGGCTTTTTACGATCTCTGCTCCATCATTATTCACGTCCTCAAAATTCCTCCATTACCAATCCCCATCCTCGCTTCCAATTCTTCTCCGCCGCTCTTCGCTTCGCTCTTCATCGGAATTTCTCTCGCTTTGATTCTCTTCGGAACCATCACACTCCTCATTGGATTCCTTTTGATTCCTCTTGTTGTGGCCTTCCTCTTTCTCTTCTTCTTCTTCAACCTCCTTTCATTTTTCTCCAATTTTGCTCGCTCCGTCCTCTGCTTCTCCCCTGTTTCTTCCCCAAAATATGTTTCCGCCGGTCAGTGAATTCATCTCTCTGTCTATTCATCAATTTTGCTATTCTATGTTTGAGGTTAATCAGATTTTGTGGCTAACTTCTTTGCAGTTTGGGAATTGCCCTGCTGCGGTTCATACTGAATTCCGCCGCCAACTTAGGGTTCCTCGAGATTCTGGAGGTTATTTCCTCACCACTTTTTTTTTTTTTTTTTTTTTTTTTTTATCTTTCTTTTAAGAAAAAAAAGTTTTCTTGTTTCGTTTTATTATTCCAGTGGAAATTGTTTACAGCAGGTTTAAAAATTCTCTTTAGTTGTGACTTTCACACGTAACAATTTAGTCTTCACACGTTCAGATGGGTAAGAAATTAGTCCTAACGTTAAAAAAAAAAATCAAAATTACATGTCATTTTTTACTATTTTATGACATAAAATTATGTATTTTTATAAAAATATTGATTATCTAATCAAATTATCAGTTTATTTAGGTAAAAAATTTTATTAAATTTTAACACTAATTTTTATTACAAGAACTATATTGATACAAATTTTAAAAGTATAAAAATTAAATTATTATATAGTAAAATTTATGGACTAAAGATTAAAAATATTAAGACTAAATCGTTATACATCAAACTTGAAAGTGGAAGATTAAGATGTTACTTTTAGGAATAAAAGTAATTTTTAACCTTAATTATTTAGGATGAAAATATTTGGCAAACTTGTTGATTTCTATACTAAACAACCATTTCAGAAATTAGTTAGGATTTAACTTTTGGCAAACTTGTTGATATCTATAATAAACAACCATTTTCTTAACTTTTTTTACAATTATATCCTTACCTTAATTTATGCAACTACAAAAATGCCATTAATATTATCTATTTTATTATTTAACTTAAAAAATGTAACTTATTTCTTTTTTTTAATTGCAGACGTTAACAAAAATATAATTAATTTTTTTTGGGATATAATTGAGAAAATGTTAACCTACGTCAAATAGATTCTATAAAACAGTACATTAAATAGTACTTTAAACTCGTAATAAAAGAAAAGTAATAAACTTCTAAATATAGTTAGTTGTTTATATTAATTAATTAGAATTATGTAGTAATATAAGTTAAATCTCATATTTGTTCTTTTTTTAAAAAAAAAAAAATTAAAAAGTTCTTTTAACGTTATTGTCACCTCCTACTATGAAAATGAGTTTCTTTCACAATTTTGATTTACCAACTAAAATTCATTGTTAGGTAACGTGACTGTGTAGATTAAGATGATTCAGCTCAAAATCCTACACAAATAAAAGTATGTAGAAGAAGAAAGATGTGTGTTTGCTTACTTCAATAGCGAAGGAAAAGATTGAATGAAGATCTAGCATAGCATAAGATATATTTGAGAGCTTCCACGAAAGAAATTTAAATATTTTAAATTCATATTTAATTTTCATTTTGATGTATTCCAAAATTAGAAGAAAGAAAGTTGGAATTCTTTTTTTCCCTTTATTTTACTACTTTTAGTTCTACTCTCATGGAATCTCCATCTTGAAAATACTTCAAAATGTTAGAAGAAACAGTTAGAGACAACATAGAATGCACATAGGTTGAATCATACCCATATCCATATTTTTATTCTATGTTTCATAAATTGTATGATGATATTATATTTTTATGATTGTCAAGTGAAGTAATGTAATCTTATTTCAAAGAAATTATGTATCAACATACTTAATTCTTTATTTTTTTTAATGATATCATGAATTTTATTTTCATTATCTTTTGTATTTTTTCATTATTTCTTTTTCTTTTCCATATAATTACACTTGAATTTTGTATATTTTATAATAATATATTTTCATAGTGTTTCAAATATTTATATTTATGATTTATTTTTAGATGCTAATGTAATCTTAAAATGTTTTTTTTCTGTTATTTTCTAATATCCATAACAAAAACAAAAACATATTCTATATTTTATTTTATGTTAAACTATATTAGTTATTACTAAATGCATATTCTTTTTTTAAATAAATATAGTCCAATAAATATGTTTTGTAAGTTCTTATAAAAATATGTTGCGATTTTCTTTTTAAAAAGTATATTATTTGAAATATTAAAAATATAATGTATGAACCATTTAAACGATAATCTAAGGGTATAACTGTAAATTTAAATTGATTAAGAAAATGAAAATGGGTAAATAAGAATTTATTATTAACTAATTAATAGTTTTCGTAGAATTGTGTATTAAAACAAAATTAAATATCAAATATTTTCAAAATAATTTTTTTCTACATGATGTAAGTAAAGTAGTAGCACATTGAAATTGTATGAACGATTTGGATCAAATTGTTTGTAATACTTACAACATTTGTAACAATTACAAAGTATGTCGTATCGATAATGTTATTAGGATAAGACACTCGGTCTTAATTCATATATTATAGATCCTTTAGGTTATTGTCTTAAACATGATTCACTTGTATGTTCACTACATATTGTTCAAGTCTCATTAAATATCCTTGGATTTTTCCTGTAATGGATAAATTATTGCATGTTTAAAATAATCAATTATTATATCAAATAACTAATTAACTATGAGTCTTTAGGGCATAAATTCCAACACGAAGCAAGTGAACCAAATATAGATTTGCCTCTATCAACGGTGCAACAGAGGCAGAGATTGGATAGAAGCGGAGGATGACCACATAACCCGTTCTCAATTTTGAATGAGTTATGGACTCATGTCTATGCGGGTAGTCCTTTGATTTGTTGGATGAGAGTGATTCGAGTCAATAAGCCTAACATTTTGGGGATTTGTTCGAGTAGGGAGCTGTGAAAATAGCTACACAAGATGGAATTTCACTCATTCCCCGCCTTTAAGGTAAGTAAAGGACTAGTTCTCCTAAGTGCTGATTCTGGGTCTTGAACACAAGGTACTCGCCATCTTACTGGCACAAGAGGGACTTGGTTTGGTAGGACCACAAATAAATTGTTCATTAGAGAGATCGATGGAACTTAAGTAGTAAGAGGTAGTCATAGGCATAAAATAGTAATTTGACCCAACTATAATTACGAACCGCTCGTGAAGGATCAACTTACTATATCAGTTAAATCCATGGACACAAAAATATTCTACAGTGCGAAGAGTGCAGTTATAGATCTTTAGTGGGGGTTAATGAATATTCATTAACATAATTAAAGAGTTTAATTAATTAATGTTGAATCATGGGTGCTTTTTAATATGTAAGTCCATTAGGTCTCCCTACTAACTCACAATAGATAAACAAGGACTAATATTTTGGAAAGAATTTGAATTATTCAAATTATTTAAAGGAATAACGTTAATTGTATATGATACAATTAATATAATGTATTCAGATACATTATAATATAACATTAATTTGTATAAGATTCAAAATTAAACTATGTAATAAAAGAAGATCTAACATATTTGAATATGATTCAAATATTAAATTAATATAAATAATATCCATATTAAAACTATAGGTTATGAAAGAGATGCTATTACTACAAAAATTGTATTACTTGACATTTTTTCGCAGTTAAGTATCAATGTACTTGACGTTTTTTAAAAATGTCAAGTAATCTCGTATCAAGAATAAGAGAAATATTTTTGACTGGGTAAAAACGTCATGTTGTAATTTACTTGATATTTTATAACTGTCAAGTATATGAAATCTTTGGACTTATTTTAAGTGTCAAGTATCTAAATTCTTGACATTTATTACGGATTAAGGTTTTTATAACTTGACAGTTTTTACTTGTCAAATGTAACTTCTTCTTGACATCCCATAACTGATAACTTAATTAATACTTGATACGTTTTGTTAGTCAAGCTCATATTTTTTTAAAAAAAATTGTACTATTAAAATTACCTATATAATTGCTCCTGTTTTGAATATACCATAGAAGATGACGATTTTATTAACCAAGTAAACAAACAACACATATATTGAACTATTTAAGTGTATTCAATCCAATCCAAACTCTTTAGTAATCAACAAAAGTGCATATATATTTTTGAACATATATATAATTGTTGTATATACTTACAACCATAAAAATGTTAACAAAATTCATAACAAAGTCCATATGAATAATATAATTTGTAAGTTATGTAGAAGACTATCAACTCAATCATACGAACAATTTCAAATAATATAATTTGTAAAGTACTTTTCTTCGACTATATATATACATATATATATATTCATCGAAACATCGACTTACTACTAAATTTAAAAACTTAAATAGCTGGTATTTCTTCTTTCTAATTGTGTCGAAACACTTTTATATTATGATATATGTACGTTGAATCACTTTTAAATTAGAAAATTTAAACCCTCTTTCTAATTTGTGTCAAAATCCCCTTCTTATTATTCTTTATTTCTTTCTTTCTTTGTTGGTCATATATGATTATTCTCATTATTTATGTTATTTTTATAATCCAACAACTAAAATTTTTGGATCGATTAATGATTTAACATAGATTAGAACATGAAATTATGTGAATTCATGGAGTGTCATTTTCTCCTATCAATATTGATATCCACTCATTTGATTTTTTTTTTTAATACAAACTTTCAAGCTAATATACAAAGTGATCAAAGGAGTGTTATAGTGTTAGATATATAGCTATTTTTTTTTTTTAATAATCCATCAACTTACTCGAGTTGTTTTTGGTGATTTAAGCAGGTGTTCCATGGAGCGAAGAGGAGCATAGGGTGTTCCTAATTGGGTTAGAAAAGTCATTATGTCAATTATATCATATATAATTTAATTAATTTAATTATATCATGTATAATTAAATACCCTATTATTAATTTGAACATTTCAAATTAACCCAAAAACTGATTCTCAACTTAAATTCATTGAGCTACCAAGGGGACCTCATGGACCTATAGCTTGAAGCTCCAACGGTACGTAAATAACTGATTAAACTCTTTATTCACATTATCCACCATCTGTTAACTATCAGACACTCCACTAAAGACTGACAACTGCACTCTTCACACTACAGATATATTTCTGTGTCTATTGAATATAACCAATAAACGGTACGATGACCCTTCACAAATTGCTCGTAAGTACAGCTGGGCCAATTTATTGTTTTGTCCCTGTAGTTATATCTAACTTCTTAAGTACCACTGATCCCTCTAATGAACAATAGATCATAGTTTCACTATGACTAAACCTTTCTTAGGCCAAGAGAGGGTGTGGCGCCACATTGTTCAAGACTCAGAATCAACCCTTAAGGGAGCAATTTATCTACATACCCCTGCTTCGTGGAAGGAATGAATTCCATCTTGTCTAGCTGAGTTCCCAACTCCCCAATCAGACGAATCCCCGAAATGGTAGCCTTGTTGAGTCGGCGATCTGGCCACTTTCACTCATGCAAATCAAAGGATCACTCTCATAGATAGGAGTTCACAACTCACTCAGGATTAAAGTTATGTTTGTTGGGATTGGTGTTCTAATTCTCTCGGAGTCTCGTTATTTTGTAAAGATACACATTGTTCGATGAATAAAATAAGTGTTATTTAATTCTGGCAATTACTCATATCCAATAAACAAAACTCCTTGGTTATCTTATGTGAACTTAAGCATGTATATGTGATATACAAGTGGATCATGCCTTAAGTGATAACCTAAATAGGTCTGTAGTATAAGGATTAAGGTGGGATACCTGATCCTGGTGACACTATAGATACGACCCGCTTTGTAGAAGTTTGCAAGTGTTGTAAACTACTACAGATGGTTGATACTGACGATTCATGTGAAGACGTGTGAGCGGGGTGTCCTATACAGAGATTTTGTATAAGACCTGGACCACAAGATGACTAGACTCTGTATATAACACCGTTGATACTAGAGACTTGCATCTCACCTAAACGACCATAGGTGACATGACCTTAATCCTGAGTGTTTTGGGAACTCCTGCCTTTGAGGGCGATCCTTTGATTAGTATGAGTGAGAGTGGCCAAAATGCCAACTCAACATGCCTACCTTTTTGGGGACTTATCTGATCTGCGAGTTGAGAACTCAATCCACAAGATGGAATTCACTCCTTTCCTGAAGTAGGGATAAGTAGAGAGATTACTCCCTTAAGGGCTGATTCTGAGGCTTAAACATAGTGGCTACAACTTCTCTTTGGAAGAGAAGACTCAGTCATAGTAGGACTATGACTTATGTTCATTAGAGGGATTAGTGGTACTTAAGGAGACAGATGTAACTACAAAGGTATAACGATTATTAGCCCAGCTGTACTTACGAGCGATCTGTGAAGGGTTGTCGCACTGCTGATTGGTTAAGATGGACACATAATATATCTGTGGTAAGCAGAGTTCAGTTGTCGGTCTTTAGTGGAGTGCCTTACAGTTAACGGATGGTGGATCTCGTGACTAAAGAGTTTAGTCAGTTATTCACGTACCGTTGGAGCTTCGAGCTACAGGTCCATAAGGTCCTCTTGGTAGCTCAATGGATTTAGTTGAGGATCAGTTCTTGGTGGTGTTTTGAAATTTTCAAATTGACAAGAGGTATTTTGATTATATATGATATAATCGGTATAATGTATGAGATACATCTAGTGGAGGATTGATGTAAATGAGATTTATATTAAGTACCATGGAATAAAAAAAGAACTATGGTTTACATGTTTCATGAGATGAAATATTAAAACTATAGGTTATAAATATAGTATGATAAGTTGGTTATCATTTATATTTATAATAATATTAATTATTGGATAATTAATTCTTTTTCTTTAATAACCAATTGAGTGGGTGGTTATTGGATTCATGGTAACCGTGAGATAAAAGGAAAATTGTTTTCCTAATTTTAGTAAGATTTTACAAAACAATCGAAAACTTTTCATAAAAAGTTTTGGAGATTTCTCTCGACGAAAAAGGGATATCACGGTAGTCGTCAAGTAAATACGGATCTACTAAACGACGGTTGGGCGAGCTAAACGATCGTACAGTGACGAGCTAAATGATATTGCAGTATTTACTAAACGATTGCATAGTTTTGCTAGACGATTGCTTGCCCAAAGTAAATGATCGTGTAGAATCTGTAGGCGAAAGATCGAGCTAAACGATGAGCTAAACGATCACATAGCTTTTGCTAGACGATCACTTAGCTTTATCTAAACGATTGGGCATCGACCTATACGATAGGCCTCCGCCATCTCCCACTTGCCCAGTTGTGTACACGATTGGTGTTTCCTCCTTTGTTTGCCTCAATCCAAGTCCGAACAAAGCTCATGCTCTGGATTCTCACACCGAGAATACCAAGGTAGCCTTGTTTGTGGTGTCATACTCAACTCGACGTCGTAAAGGTGCTGCGGAGGTCGTTCGTGCTGATGCTGAGGAGTTCGTGGCCGAGGCGATCATTGAGGATGAGCGTGGTGTTTGTGTTGCGGTGTTGTGGTCGCGTAGATTGAGCGTTCAAATTTGCTGTTGTTCGAGCGATCGTGCACAAAGGAGCATGGAGACGCATTTAACGACCCGACCCCCTAAGACTCAAGTTAGGCCGTTACTAAGCACATGCATGCATGAAACTTAAAACGACACCCTTTTATAGTGAAATAAATGTTAAATAAATAAGTTGAACTCAAAAGACCTTCATTAAATTTAGATAAAACAGACGATAGGGTACCCATAAATCATAAATGATAATAAGTAGGTCTAAAAACAAATCTTAATAGTATGTTTCAAACATCAAATTGAAAGTTGAAAAACATGGGAAGAAATCTAAATATCATGAGCGGAAGCATAAAATTGGTCCCCAGTGGCTCGTTCAAGGATTCCTCTTGCCATTTGCCAGTGTGTCCTTGCCCTTACCTGAAACATAAACACGAGAAAGGGTGAGTATAAAATACTCAGTAAGTAACCCTACTACTGTGGTTGGGCTAGACATATATGTCCTCTAGATGCCTACCTCTAGTGGAACATAAAAATTGCTCTAGTCCTCATAGGACACATATATACATGCAAAACTGGTTTCTATCTTACTGTAGTTAAGTATGCCCACTACCTCTGGTGAATCCCGAAGGAAACACAATCTGGTGAATCTTGAAGGAAACACAATATCTAGTGGGCATCTAACTAATTAATAAAATCACTATCATAGTCTCAACATCATAATTATCACAATATGGTTCTAGACATACATACATGCCTCCATATCCACAGATCAAATACAACGTCATGGAATCAAATATCATCTCATGCTAGCATTCAAGTATCTACGTGCACAAATAAATCTTTTAGATCCTCATTCAAGAACATACATCGGTTATACTAAACTATCAGTCTATCATGCCATCGTTCTGTTCCTAATATTCATCTATCATAGTAACCTACATCTAGTGCCTGGCCCATGGACAGTTTCAGTAGTAAGATTACTTACTTTGATATTAGGTTGAACCAAAAAGCAATTGAATCTTTGTGAAATTTTTGAATCTTTAATCGAGCCAAATATTTGAGCAACTAACCCCTTCTAATCTCCACAATATGTGAATTAAATCCTAGTACATAAACCAAAATAAAATTTAACCTTTAGGTTCACACCTAAGCGTTTAATCACCCCAAATTCAGCAACAATAACTTAATTCGTATAAATTACATTCGAACTGAACAAGTCACAAAGCCTCAAATCTTACCAAAATTCTTGTTGAAATCACCTTGTTCACACGAGGTTTCCAGAGAAACGTATTTCGTGGGGTTGAACTTGAGTTGGTGTTGATGTTGGAGTTGATCTGGTGCGATGTGGTTCGATTTTTAATACTTGATCATCTGATTCTCTCTCAGTTGGGTGAATATACTTGACTTGGAGAAGGAAAGCACCAAACGTTCTTGAAGTAGAAGTCTTGGAAGAGTATTTGTGTCTTCAAAGGTCTTCTGCCTTATAGGAGTGCAGCTTCAAGAGTTTTGGAAGCTTGAAGTAGAAGTCTTGGAAGAGTATTTGTGTCTTCAAAGGTCTTCTGCCTTATAGGAGTGCAGCTTCAGGAGTCTTGGGAGTCCTCTGCTTGTTAGTGAATTCTCTCTGGGTCTTCTGAGTGTAGAAAATGCTGCCCCTACAAATGAAGAGAACTTCCCTATTTATAGAATTTTCAGGTGGGCTTCGTGGGCTTGGTTGGTCCATGGGCCTGATCTGAAATTTGAGTCCAATTCAACTTTTTTTGTATTTTGGACTTTAAGCCCAAATCGTAATATCAAATTGGACCAATTTAATCTCATCTGATTCATCCACGTGACGTCATCGAAACTTTTTCTTCAATTCAATTCGGAACATGTGTCAACTTCTAATTGGACCCAAAGTCAATGATTTAGAAATTTGTCGTTAATTTAGCAAATGTCATGGTGACTTGTGATTGGTCCAAAATTTCTCATTCAACAAATGCCCTATTTTCGAGATTTATGCACATATATGGGTGGAGGAATCTCGAAAAAAAAAAATGTAATTTGAGATCAAAGTATGATTGTTTTGACTCTTTTAATTTGATGCATCATCATGATCAAAATATGAGAATTTAGCTCAAATTTTTGATTTGAAATCTTGTTCATTTGACATACTTTCGCTAAGTAAACTTTAATTTGAACTAAAGTAGAATTTATGTTCCACTTTAATTGCAAATTTAATTTAATTCGAATTCGGAATAGAATTTGGGGTGAAATTGAATCTTGATCAATTTTGGTTTGAGAAAAAAATTTGGGATATGCTCAATTTTACTTGGAAATGAGTATAGAAACTAAGTTGATTTAAATTTGAAATAAAATTTGGAATATAGCCAAATTTTGACTCGGCATTATATTCATAACTCAATATTAAGGTTAACCATTTGAATATTGATAAAATTTGGGATATGGCCAAATTTTAATTTGGGACGGATTTGACATTTATCTCACCCAATTTGGCTGGCTTGAATTTAGAATAAAAATTTGGATTAGAAGCTTTAGACTGAGATTTGGAATAACAGTTGATTTTAATTCCAATTTGAATGGAAAATGAATTTGAAATTAAATGGATGAGATTTTGGAGAGCCAACGTATTGGAAGACAACCTTACTAGCGAGATCAGGTCATTACCAGCGATACCAAACCATTATAAGCGAGATCAGGCCATTACTAGTGATACCAAATCATTACCAGCGAGATCAGGCCATTACCAGGGATACCAAGTCATTACTAGCGAGATCAGGCCATTACCAGCGATACCAAGCAGTTACTAGCGAGATCATGCCAATACCAGCGATACCAAATCATTACCAGCGAGATCAGACCATTACTAGCGATACCAAGCCATTACTAGCGATACCAGGCCAATACCAGCGATACCCTACCAACTTCATGGTGATACCCTACCAACTTCACCAGGAACTTAATTTGAGAATCAAATTTGATTCGTTTAACAGTTGAAGAAGGAATGATACTCTACTGTCGGGGACAAGAAGAAGAAGAGGACGAAGAATAGTGTAGAAACGTAGAAGATCTACATCTTCAAGGTGCTGAAGCAAGTTCATCTAGACATCGGTATTTCCAGTAAGGCCATGGGTATCATGAACAGCTTCATCAACGATATCTTCAAGAATTGGCCAAACACATTGTCTTTGAAGGCACCAAGGCGGTGACTAAGTTCACGAGTTCGTCTCCTTTCATAATCTTCTATTTGCAGTGCTTGCAATTAACACGTGAAGTTTGTTGGAGAGAGCGAGATTTTGAGCGAGAAAGTGGGAGAGAGAGAGATTTTAGGAGAGAGCGACATTAGAGAGAGCGAGATTGTGGGAGAGAGCGACACTGGAGAGAGCGAGATCGTGGGAGAGAGCGAGATTGTGAGCAAAAAAGTGGGAGAGAGCGACATCAGCGAGAGTATTTTGAGCGAGATTCTCCCTTTTTATTATTATTATTATTATTTTATTAATAATTTTTTCCTCTTTTTTTTTTTTTTTTTAACTCAGGCAGTAGTCTGCTTTGTGGCTAGCGATACTAGCCTTAGTGAGATTTCCTTCTCCATACTGTTGGCTTATGCCAGATTCTCTTAAGTCTTAAGCTCAAAACTCCTTGCCGTTGAATATGGGGATTCGAAACTCCACCGTGACCCCTAATTTAGGCAGCCTTCAATCAAGCATGATCTTGTTTTGTTGACTCTTAACTAATTTCAGCAAGAATCGGAGTTCCACAACAAAATAAACAGTATTTAGTTCGAGTAACCCGTGGTTTTATCAGATTTCAACTGATTAGTAGAAAAAAAATCCCATCGAACTTAGCTATATAAATACTGGCAGGATGCATGCTCTTCTTCATCTTGTAGTGTGATCTCCTTCGTTCTTACGTCCTTTGCAGTTTGAATTGTGATTCTCTTTTGATCTTACGTTCTTTACATCCTTTGTCAATCGGACTTGGATTGCAAATCAGCCTTGAATTGCAGTAGGAAGATATAAGTGAGGAGAAGGGAGAAAGAAGGAAAGATGGGGAATTAGGGTTTCCCTTCTTTTTTTTTTTCCGTATATTTAAATTTCTTCCCTTTTTATTTATTTCTTATTTATTTTATTTTTTATTATATTATTTTATTTTTTATTTAATTTATTATTATTATTTTTACTAACTTGCCCTTTCTTGTTCTTTGCAGGAGTTGAAGCATAACTCAAGAGTTTTTTTTTTTTTTAAATCTTGCCTACCGTCAGTAATCACGGTGGGTTTTTTTTTTCACGTCCGTGTGCTCGGCTCCTTGGTGTGCATGTTCTTCCTCGTATTCGTGCATCTTGATCGTCATGGGAGGGGCCCCGCAAAGGCTTACAACTCTCCCATTCAATCACCCTAGGGAGGATCCTCGAAAGGTTTGCCTCGTAGCACCATTCCTGTATCCTGATCGTCATGGAAGGGGCCCTGCAAAGGCTTACAACTCTCCCATTCGATCACCCTAGGGAGGATCCTCGAAAGGTTCACGTTGTAGCATCATTCCTGCATCCTAATCATCATGGGAGGGGCCCCGCAAAGGCTTACAACTCTCCCATTCGATCACCCTAGGGAGGATCCTTGAAAGATTTGCTTCGTAGCATCATTCTTGCATCCTGATCGTCATGGGAGGGTCCTCTCAAAGGCATACAACTCTCCCATTCGGTCACCCTAGGGCCGATCCTAGAAAGGTCTGTCTTATGTGCCGCTTTTGTATCCCAGTCATCATGCGAAGGCCCCTGCAAAGGCTCAAAATTCTCCCGTTCAATCTAAAAAAAGGGCTACTATGGATTCTCCGGGCCATTTTTGTTAGCACGTCGTCATGAAGGATAGGTTTTATCTCTCCTTTGTATTTTTTATTTACTTACTTTTTTTTAAATGGTTGAAACCTATTCCCCCTTGTGATATATATATATATATATATATATATATATATAATTTTTCTTCTTTCGCAGAACAATGGTTCACTTTACCGAGTATATTTCATCCAATGAGAAGCATCTCATGATTCTTAAAGACCGGAGTCAGCCCATGAAGGAGGGACTTAGTCTTTCTGTAGCGAAATCATTAGGCGGTCTTTTCACTGATCATTGGCCCAGTTTAGACGACAACATGATCCTTCCCAAACTATCGATGGAAGTGCTTTTGACCCGAAGAGAACGCGCATAGGTCCTGCGGTCTTCTATTCATGAGGAGACCCCAAATCCCGATCGAGTGTTGACTCTTGGACGTCGCATAGTTGAGGGTCAGGTCCGCTGGACCGTCATGACGAAAGTCCCTGGAGAATTTGGCTTCGTTGACTGTTACTGGGAGTGGCTTGAGGTTTCACTAGGTCGAAACGAGCGATTCCTCCGTGACGTCAGTTTGCTTGGCGCATTGATGACCTCCTTGTACACGTATGATCACAATGGCGACATAGTTCGAGCTTTCTGTGAAGCCTGGTGCCCTTCAACCAACACTCTCCATATCGCAACGGGTGAAGCGTTGATTTCTTTGTGGGACCTCTGGTTGCTCGAAGGTCTATCGGTTAGAGGAAACTTTTATGAGGAGGTAGTTCCTTCCCTCAAAGAGCTAACCGGTCACCGTGACAAGGAGAGGAACTTGCCAAAGACATGTGAACACCTCTTTCAGGCATATTTTTCGATAGTGTGTTCGCAGAGAGAAAGCCGCACGACTCCCTCGAAACATGACTCTTAGTATCAATCAGCTCCTGGATCTCTTTTTGGCCTAGGGTCTCGCAAATATGACAAGCCCATCACACGGATGCCGAAGAAAGCCTCTCGGTCTCGTTCCACACAAAATCCTGACGGCTCGCAGATTGCATTCCGAGGTTGGTCGAGCAGGGAGAGTATGTTATTTGCGGAGTTAGAGGTCGAAAACGAGCTAAAAGACAAAACTTATCTGACTGGCTTTCTGTCCTGCTGGTTATGCCTTTTTGTATTTCCCTAGAAAGGTGATTACTTCGCCCCGAGGTTTTCAAGATAGCTAGTTTGATGGCTCACGGGACTATTTATAGTCTCGCCGTTCCAGTCTTGGCCAACATCTATCACGGCTTGGGGCTAATAACAGAGGCTTCGAACCCGATCGGGCGCATGGACTTTCATTTTCCCATGCATTATGTCCATGTTGGCTGGCCCATTACTTTAACACACATTACCGCGTTTCTGTCGCTATTTGAGGCCCCAAAATGGTTTGCTTTTCTGGCGAAGGTGACTCGATTTATTTCGACGAGTACAAGGCATGGGAATTGATCCATAGTGGTGCTAGTATTCAGTGGCATGCGAGCATTCTGAACAGGAGCAGGCACGAATGCCTAACTAACGATAGAGACCTGTCTTTTCTGAAGTCCAGTTATTTTACCAGCATGCGATATGGTTATATATCTTCTCAGTGTGGGAACGTCCGAACTATAGAGTCGTATAGTCCTTTTCGTTTCGGCCGGCAGTTTGGCTTCCATCAGGACATTTTGAATGATATGAGGGGAATACCTCCTGCTCTTATGTCGAAGAACGTTTTACATTATTGGAGATTATGCACGAGACGCAAGCCCTCGTCTCAGGTATTCTTGTCGGCCCGTACATTGGATCCACACACTCATGTTACCCCACAGTTCAAGAATTGGTGGTTAACAAAGCATGGGGACTATTTCGAAGTGAATTGTCATTTGTTAGTGACTAGTGCTATTCCTCCCCCAACGCCGCCAAGGTTACCCAAAGGTAGAGGGATCAACCATGGGGGGAAGCAACTTCGCCTGACTGAGGAGGGGGCGACGATTGTACAAGAAGACGTTCCAAACTGGTTGAGGAGGAAAGTCATAACAGTACCAGAGACCGTTGTTGGAAGTGACCCTCTAAAAAATGCAGGCCCTCAGATGCCGATTTTATTGAGAGGGTTCAGAATGATCTGGTGGCTTCTGACGCTCTCCATCTACTGGTATAGTATTTTTTTAAAAGTTTATATATATATTTTTTAAAAAAAACTGTACATCTTACATTTAGTGTTCGCCTCTGCAGTCACCCCTGAACCTTTCTCTTCAAGGATTTGAAGCCTCACGAAGCGAAGAATCTTTGGTGGTCCCTTTTGCTATTGACTTGGCCATTGAGGGCGTTGGTACCTCTGAAGTGTTGCCGGTTGATCCTGTACCTGGGTCTTGTCCAGTGCGTGCTATCCCCAGTGACATCCCTTGTGTCAAGGAGGCGGTGGTCGTCGAGTATATCGGGGCTTCAGATTTCGTAACCAAGGAAGCTAATTCCCCCTTGGTTCCTGTAGCAGTAAGGGTTCTTCAACCCGGAGAGGAGTCAAAGGTTTTGACAAGTCCAAGTGGCAGTGAGTTTCCGAGGCAAGTAGATAGGGCATCACCCCCGGTCGTCCCCGAGATTTCTGAGTTCTGTGTTGCCACCATAGTTTCCAACGTTCAACGCCACGCAGCCTCGGTCATGTGGGAGACCATGCATAAGAAGATCATGCATACTCCTTTTGAGAAGGTTCTTAGTCTGGAGAAAGAGACACATGAGATATTCCAAGCCATTTTCGACATTTGCGGAGCCAAACTCCCTTCTCTAAAAAAACTTGTTGATGAGTACTTTCGAAGCGTGGAGAAGTACAATCAGTTCCAGTTATCCTATTCCTCTCAATTAACTCAAACAAGTAAGGAGGAACGTCTGAGGGAGGCTAAGTCTGATATGGAGAAGATACTATACGATGAAAGTGGTGCTTTTGGTAAACGAAAGGCACTACTGGAATGCGACTCACAGGCCTTGCAAGAAGAAGAGACGCTACTAGCCAGATTAGAGGCCATCAGGGCCGAGCGGGTTGAAATATCGAGACTGATTTCTGAGAGTGAAGGCCTTTTGACTTGGCATAAACTTGAGGCCTCGGAGATGCGGGGGACAATAAAGAAAATCGAGACCACCCCAATCCATTCTGACAAGGATGTCAAAGCTTTGGACTTCTTACGCCATGTGTTGGAAGCGATGCAACATGAGCTGGGGAACTACCACTAGGTACCTTGACTTGATGTTGCTCGTTCTATTGGATTAGGCGCACTCTTAGTCATAGCTACTGGATTCGACTATTGTAACGCTGAAACAACTTGAATGGAAGTATTATTTTTTTTTCTTCATTTTTCAGTGATGTTCTCTGGCGTCTTGTAGCCTCCTCTAAATTTATGTTTCTCTATGTATTTATTTTATTATTATTTTTATCACGTGACTGAACTTAAATCTTTTAAGCTGCCTACGTACCCTGTATAATGACAGGGATCAAGTCGTAACGTAGTTCGTAGAGAATTTTTTTTTTCTTTTTATGCGCGACTGAACTTAAATTTCTTTAAGTTGACTATGTACCCTTTATAATGAAATGGATCAAGTCGTAGCATAGTTCATACAAAGGTTTTTTTTTTATGCGTAAAACTTTTTGAGAAACTTGCCATTGATTGGGCCAATCGTTAGCCTGTCCTTATCGATTATCTTGTACGCGCCGTTCGTGTAGACCTCCTTGACGATGTAGGGTCCATCCCATTTAGGTGTGAACTTATTCCCCGTATGTTTCGTTGTGATAATGGGTCTCCTTACGGCGAGCACTAGATCACCTACTTGAAAGGACCGAGGCTTTAACCTACTTGAAAGGATCGAGGCTTTACATGTTTATCGAAAGCCTTAGACATTCGTGCCTGGTAACATTCCAGCGCTTGCTGAGCTTCTAACTGTTTTTCATTCAATGCTTCCAACTCTTGGAGCCGCAGTTTGGCGTTGTCTTCCGTAGTTAGCCCTTCTTGCACTGACATTCTCAGCGATGGAATCTCTCTTTCCAAAGGAAGGACAGCTTCTGCCCCATAAACAAGAGAGTACGGGGTGACTCCTATAGGGGTACGGTGAGTGGTGCGATAAGCCCACAACGCTTCACCGATCTTTTCCTGCCAATCTCTCTTCGACTTGGAGACAATTTTCTTCAGCAGGTTGTACAATGTCTTGTTAAATGCCTCAGCCAACCCTTTTGCGGCAACGTTATATATGGATGACTTGTACTGCTTGAATTTGAAATTTTCACACAACCTGCCAATCAAACTATTGAAGAATTGTCTTCCGTTATCTATTACGATCCGATGAGGAATACCGTACCGATAAATGATATGTGTGCGGATAAAATCCAGCACGTTTTCTTTCTTAGCTTCCTTTAGCGCGACAACTTCAGCCCATCTTGAGAAGTAGTCGGTGGTTGCGAGGACGTAAGTGTGCCCTGCTGTCGACTTAGGTGTTATAGGGCCAACCAGATCGAGCCCTCATGCTTCAAAAGGCCATGAGGCTATGGTCGGATGTAGAGGCTCGGGTGGTTGGTCAATGAAATTCGCATGATATTGACAGGCTTCACATTTCTTCGCATAATCTATTGAGTCCTAGATCATTCCCGGCCAATAATAACCCATTCTTTTCAGCTGGAATTGTAGCTTTGGTCCTGCTTGATGCGTGCCGCATACGCCCGAGTGTACCTCCTCTAGAGCCTTCGTTGACTCTTCTTTATTGAGGCATTGAAGGAAAAGTCCCTCAAGGGATCGACGGTATAAGACCCCTTTGTAGTAAATGAAATGCGCAGCCCTCCTGCGAACCTCAATTTTACGGCGGGAGTCATCCGGGAGCCTTCTGTGCTCAGGGTAATCTATGATGGGCTGCCGCCAGTCTTCCTCATCGGTTAGGTAGACCAATAGCGCATTCGTTTCCCCATATGCAGTCCCAATCGGAGGTACAACCCATCTTCGCCAAAGCGATATATTAAGGGGCACATTATCTAGGTCTGTTAAAGCGGTGGCTAGGTTTACCAAGGCATTTTCTTTCTTGTTCTCCATCCTCAGGATATGTTCCAATGCCACGCTTTCAAACTTCTTCATTAACTGGCGAGCGTAGGTGAAGTAGGGTTTCAAGTCGTCATGCTTCACCTCATACTGGCATAAGATTTGATTGATTATCAACTTTGAGTCACTGAAGATTTCTATAAAAGCTACTCCAATTTCTAAGGCCATTTGGAGGCCAATTATCAAAGCTTGGTATTCGGCGACGTTGTTTGAACATGACTCGGCAAGTGCGAAGCTATAAGGCAACATGTGCTTTTCTGGCGAAATGAGAACGATACCTGCCCCCGCGCCACTTTTCGTGCTGCACCGTTAAAGAACATGACCCACAGTCTTGAGGTCTCTGTGAAGAGAACTTCTTCATCAGGCAAGTCTTCACTTAACTCCCAATCCAATGGAACTGGGTGATCTGCCAGGAAATCGGCCAATGCCTGCCCTTTAACCACCCTTTGTGGTACATAAACAATGTCGTACTGTTGAAGCATGATTGCCCATTTGGCTAAACGTCCCGATAGGATTGGCCTAGACAGAACGTACTTGATGGGGTCGGTCTTCGCGATTAAGTGGACTGTGAAGGCCTGCTTGTAGTGCCTCAACTTATCTATGGCGTAGAAGAGTGCAAGACATGTCTTCTCTATAGGGGAATAATTGATCTTGGCTCCATTCAGGGTTCTACTCAAGTAATAGAGAGCGCGTTTTTTTCCCTTTTGTCTTTCTTATGTCAACAGTGCCCCCAGTGACCTCTCTTGCGCTGCAATGTATAGTATCAATGGCTTGCCTGCTATTAGGGCTCCCAAGACAAGAGGGCTGATCAGATATCTCTTTATGTTATCGAAAGCATTCTGACAGGCCTCATCCCATTCGAATTTCTCTCCCTTTCTCATCAGTCTTTGAAAGGGTTGACACTGCCCTGCCAGGTTAGAAATAAATCTCCGGATGTAAGCTAGACGTCCCTGCAGACTTCTCAGCTCATGTAGATTTCTTGGTCTTGGCATCTTCTGGATGGCATCAATCTTAAATTGGTCTATCTCTATCCCTCGATATCTCACAACGAAACGCATAAATTTTCCTGAAGTTACCCAAACGTGCATTTGAGGGGTTCATCCTTAACTGGTACTTTCGCAGACGATCAAACACAGTCCTTAGATCCTTCAAATTGTACTGTCGTCGCTTGGTTTTGACCACAAGGTCATCCACATAACACTCCACATGTTTGTGTAACATATCATCAAACATTTTCTACATGGTGTGTTGATAAGTGGCGTCGGCATTCTTCAACCCGAAGGGCATTACCTTGTAACAGTATATCCCTTTTGGGGTTCGAAATGCTGTCATTTCTTCGTCTTCGAGGGCCATCCGTATCTGGTTATATCTGGAAGATCCGACCATGAAGGACAGGGCCTCATGTCCCATTGTCGCATCAACCATGATTTCTGTGATGGGCAATGGGAAATCGTCTTTAGGACAAGTGGTGTTTAGGTCGAGAAAGTCTACGCAAACACAAAGCTGTCCATTCTTCTTTCTAACCGGGACAATGTTGGCTATCCACGTTGGATATTTAACTTCATGAATGAACCCGACCTCAATTAGTTTATTGACCTCAACCTCAATCTGGGGGATAAGTTCTGGTCGAAAGCGTCATTGAGCTTGCTTAACGGGTCAACACCCCTGTTTGATCGCAAGATGGTGGACTGCTACTTTTGGATCTAGTCTCGGCATCTCTTTATATGACCAGACGAAAACATCCCTGTATTCGATGAGTAAACTTATGTATTTGTTCTCCTCCTCTTCCGAGAGAGACGCGTTGATGAAAGTCGGACGCGACTCTTCTACGGTGCCTAGATTCACTTCTTTTAGCTCGTCCACCGTGGATTAACCACCATCCTCTAGCCCTTGCGGAGCGTCTTCCACTTCCTCTTCGGTCATACCTTCTTCGGGTCCTTCGGTGATGGTGATGTGGTGGCACGAAGTTTCGACTTCTTCCCGCTCTAGATTTCTGTTCTGAGGGTTGGTGAAAACGATGTCGTGTCTCTTTACTTTGAGCGTGCCCTCGCTTATGTTTAGGGTAACGAAGGTCTTTCTCTTCATGCGTGAGGAGATGGTACTACGGATTTCTCCATCACTTCTTGCCTTTTCTGATGGTTTCTGATCTGATAACGCTTCAGCATTCTTAAGGTCGATTCGTCGCCAGATGGACGCTCGAGGTATTGGCTTCTTCTTTCCTGTAGTTGTTTCGAGGGTGTTAGTGCAGACTCTTCCTTTCTCCTGTGTCTTGCTAAGGACATATTGATCGAGGGGACATTCAATCCTTTCGTGCTTCAAGCGACCGAAAATGGGAGTGCGGGGTTTTCTTTCACTCTCTTTTGGAACTGCGCCTAGTCTTTCGAGGGCTGACGGTCGTACTACCACCCGCGATTGACAGATGATCTCCTCATTTTCTTCATTTGGCAGAGTTAACCTTCGAAAGACTAAGCATCGAGTATCTCTAGGAATAGTATGTGGGCTTCCCCTTTCTGCTTCTGTTATGCTTAATCTTTCGAACACCAGGGCTCGTGCGACAGGTGGTCTAATACGATCGAAGGCTGAGGCTCTTTTATCTTTGCCCTCCTTTTCTCATGTATCATCAACTTTTTACGCAGTGATATGATTGTTGTTGGCCACTTTCCCCTTTGCTTTTCTAATTATGTGGACTGACTCTAACGGCTCATATCCGAGACTCGCCCTCGACGTGGGTATAGTGTGTCCCTCTTGCAAGAGCTTCTTTTGGGTTGGCGAGAGTCGGGGTTGCTCATAAATCTTCAAACTTTTGAACTCAATGTGAGTTATGAAATCGTAGCCCGCCTTCGCCAACAAATTGTAAGCTTTGGGATCGAATCCGTCTTCCGTTCGCTTCTTGGGCAACTTTGACCCCGTCACTTCTGCCTCCGGCTTGTGGACTTTCTGCCTCGTTATCGGGGTGAGGGGTGTGACGAAACTCTCCTTTAGAATTTCTATGTCGCCAACCTGCAAACCCTTTGAGTATTCTTCAAAAGGCGACTCACCCTTGTTTCGTCTCGATAAAGGGACATAGCGCAGAATTGGAGGTTTTGAGGCTTTCCCGCCCCTCACCCCAGGGTTTCTCTTACGCCAAGGGACATTCTGTCCTCTTTTGGGTTGGAGGCTCGCACCTTGCCCGCGTCTATTGGCGACTTCGATTGGGATCCATCCATTTTCTTCATCGGCAAATTCCCCGCTGCATAGTCTCATCGGCATTCTCGCTCTTTAAGTAAAACTTTACATCTGCAAAGTGAGACTCTGCTTCAGAAAACGGATTAGAATCTGTTTCGACCTTCTTAATCCCGCCCTGGTAAAACTTGAAACACTGATGTAGTGTCGACATAATCACACCATTCCTATGAATCCAGGGGCGTCCCAATAGCAGTTTGTAGGTGGTCTTTGAGGCTATCACATGAAACAGCGCGTCAGCCTTTAGATCGCCAATGAGAAGCTCTAAGCGTATCATGCCTATCGCCTTTTGGCTGCCTTGATTGAAACCCTGAATTACTAATTTGCTGTTTGATAGTTCTTCCATGAGTATGCCCAACTGTTTCATAGTCGTCTTGGCATTATATTGACGTCAGATCCGTTGTCGATGAGGATTGTACCCATTCTCTATTCTCGAATGTATCCAGAGACGTATAGAGGTCTATTATGCAATTTGAATCCCAACCGCAGATCTTCGTCTAAGAAGCCTATGGATATGCAACACGAGGCATAAGCATGTGCTGTGGGGGTCGGTGCGCCAAAGGCGTTGGATTCAAACAGTGCTTCAATCAGGGTCGTTTTAGCCTCTCGCGGGAGTAAAAGCAGGTCGTCTATGTTGGATAGTGACGAACCCTTTGGTTTTCTCGTCGACCTTAATGGGCTTGGAATAGTATCTTCCTCCTCTTTAATATTGACAGCACAACATGCGGCAATCTCTGCTATATCCTCTGAACCCCAATTGCAGAAGTTCTTCAGGAAGAAATCTGCTAAGGTTATCTGTCGTCTGGGAAGAGAAACATCCTCGTCTTCCCCGTTGACAGCCTTGGGCCTTTGAGCCTTTTTTCTACCCTTCCTTTTTTGTGTCTTGCTTTCTCTCTTGTAGCTTTAATGAGAGCGTAGCTCTTTTTGGGTAGAGTTCAGTCTTTCCCTTCTTACGGCGTGCCACAAAAATCCAGCCTTCGTTATCGTCATTGTAAGTGCGCTCTCCTCCGTTTTGAGGATCTATAGCTTGGACCTTCTGCTGAAACCGCACTACCATAGGTTCGAAGGTTCCAAATTGGACCAAGCTCTCCCTTTCTTCATAAGATATGATTGGTGGCGCCACGCTTGAAGTTATTGTCACTGCAGGGTGATTCGTTTGGACCACCTTGTCTAGATCCAGTTCTATTTTCCTTTCACGGGCCAATTTGAGGATCAATTCTTTCAATACGAAACATTTTTCGATCGGGTGACTGATGACCCTGTGATACTTGCAGTAATTGGGGTCATCCACCTTGCCGGCCTGTTCCGGTCGCCTACATTCTCGCAGTTGGATAAGGTGGTTCTCCAATAATTTTTCAAGCATGTCCGCTACGTCAGAGTCGGGGAATGGATAAACCTTCGTATGTCTCTCTTTCAGGGTTGGGCGACGTCTCTCGCCTTCTTGGTCTTTCTTCTCTATCTTCTTTTCTTTCCCTTTTGAGGAGAACTTTAATGGGGTTGTGTTAATGACCATTGATTCCTTTGTGACACCTTTCACAGTTTTCTCGGCGCCCTTCACCTTCTTCTTGTCTTTCCTTGGTTCGTGGTTCAGGAAGTCCCCTGTTCCTCTATTGGCGATACTTAGCTCCATGTCGTGAGCGCGGGTTGCTAATTCTTCAAAGGTACGAGGCTTAATCCCTTGTAGAATATAAAGGAGTTCCCAGTGCATACCCTGCGTGCACATTTCCACAGCAGACAACTCGGTGAATCGATCTTTGCAATCCAGACTCAAAGCTCTCCATTGATTGATGTAGTCGACGATTGGTTCCGCTTTCCGTTGGTTGGAGTTTGTCAGCTCCATCATTCTGACGGTGCATCTGGTGCTGTAGAAGCGATTCAAGAATTCTCTTTCAAGTTGCTCCCAGTTGTTAATCACCTCAGGCTTTAAGTTTATGTACCAGTCAAAAGCGTTCCCTTTGAGGGTTCTGACGAACTGTTTGACCAGTAGATCTCCTCTTGTTCCCGCATTTTCGCATGTTTCTATGAAGTGGGCGCTGTGTTGCTTTGGGTTGTCTTTTCCGTCAAACTGTTGGAACTTTGGGGGCTAACATCCAGTAGGCATTCTCAGGTTGTCGATCCTCTGAGTGTATGGCTTGGAATACATGAAGGAGGTTTGGGCCGGCCCTCCATATTAAGCTCTTATGGAGGTCATGATCATGTCTTGTAGTTGTTGGACCGATAAAGTGGCCACCGAGGCTGACTATTGCGATTGGCTTTCTTGTAGCACGGTCTTCCCCTTGTCGATTGCTTTCATCGTGGGTGCTAGGCTTGATTGAGCAGCCTATCGAGACTGCATTTTTTCCTCCAGGGTAGCGATCTCATGGTCTCACTCCTCGACCGCTTTCATCAGGAAGTTAATCTTCCTTTCCATTTCAGCCATGGCTGCTTCCGCCGTCACATACGCCATCATGACAGAAATCACATTTGGCGGTGAATCTCTTTCCGGTCCATCGGGTGCGAAAGTAGAGTTGTCGAACAAGGGGTTTTCCTTGATGACAACCCCAATTTGTGGGGATTCCATCATTTGTTTCAAGATGTCGTGGGCAATGGGGGAGCTCTGCTCTTACTCCTGCGTGATTTCTTTTGAGCGGTCGTGGGTGACCGGTCCCTTGTATGAGCCATTTTCGGAGGAAGCTTTGGATGCCATCTTCTTAGGAGATTTGGATGACATCTTCTTATGCGCCATTTGGCTTGTTTGAATGCTGAGAAAAAGATGAGAGGTAGAGAGGTCTCACCGGGCGTGCCAATTTGTTCACATGAGGTTTTCGGAGAAACGTGTTTCATGGGGTTGAACTTGAGTTAGTGTTGATGTGGAGTTGATTTGATGCGATGTGGTTCGATCTCTAATACTTGATCCTCTGATTCTCTCTCAGTTGGGTGAATATGCTTGACTTGGAGAAGGAAAGCACCGAACGTTCTTGAAGTAGAAGTCTTGGAAGCTTGGAGTAGAAGTCTTGGAAGATTATTTGTGTCTTCAAAGGTCTTCTGCCTTATAAGAGTATAGCTTCAGGAGTCTTGGAAGCTTGAAGTAGAAGTCTTGGAAGAGTATTTGTATCTTCAAAGGTCTTCTGCCTTATAGGAGTGCAGCTTCAGGAGTCTTGGAAGCTTGAAGTAGAAGTCTTGGAAGAGTATTTGTGTCTTCAAAGGTCTTCTGCCTTATAGGAGTGCAACTTCAAGAGTCTTAGGAGTTCTTTGCTTGTTAGTGAATTCTCTCTGGGTCTTCTAAGTGTAGAAAATGCTGCCCCTACAAATGAAGAGAACTTCTCTATTTATAGAGTTTTCAGGTGGGCTTCGTGGGCTTGGTTGGTCCATGGGCCCAACCCTTGGGCCCAATTAGTTGGTTTTGGACCTGATCTGGAATTTAGGTCCAATTCAACTTTTTTTGTAGTTTGGACTTTAAGCCCAAATCGTAATATCAAATTGGACCAATTTAATCTCATCTGATTCATCTACGTGACGTCATCAAAACTTGTCTTCAATTCAATTCAGGACATGTGTCAACTTCTAATTGGACCCAAAGTCAATGATTTAGAAATTCGTTGTTAATTTAGCAAACGATGTGGTGACTTGTGATTGGTCCAAAATTTCTCATTCAACACATCTTAACTCTGCTTGACAGTATACTAATGACCTTTTAAACTTCTTCAAACTTTCAAATTCAACCTCCAAAATCACGATTGAAATGATAATTAAACACGTTATTTATTGGGTATTCAAGACCCTAAACAAAACCATGAAAATCATTTAGATCTTATCCCAAAACTACGAACCTCACGACGGTGTTTGACACAGGACAACGACTGGAAGAGAGGAGGAGCAACGGCGAGCAGATCCGACGACGTGAAGGTTGGAGTGACGCTGTTGCAACTTGACAGAGGAAAGGATGTGGACGTTGGCGGAGCGGCAGTTGAAGTTCGTCTAAACCAGAGAAAAAGTGAGAAAGTGGGGTTTGAAAATTCCATATTTCTTTTTTTTTTTTTTTAATTCTCCACCAAACAAATACATGAATAATACATATATGTTTCCTTTCCTTAATAAATATGTCATATCAAACTCAAATCTTTCACCTCTTCTCCAATTAATTAAATAAACCTAAAAATAAATTCACCAATTTAAATAACTTCTTTCCAAAAATTCTAAATCCCAAAATTAAATTCTAACTTTCCAAATTAACTTGAATCCAAATTTACAAATCTTTTTAAGTACTTGATTTAATTACTTCCAAATAAACCAATTATCTTTTCCTATTTCTTTACTTAAATTTTAGATCCAAGTTTCAAAATTAAAGAGGGTAAAATCTTAAAACCATAATTTCCTCTTTTCCCTTTCAAATTTCACAAAAACTCAAAATTTCTTATACAAATAATTCAATTATTCCTTCCAATTAATTTAAAACTCATACTCAAAGAATCCACATTAACCAATATAACTTCTTCAACTGTAACAATTTGTTTCCAAATTCCAAAGATTAGGAAAGTAAAACTCAGCAATTTGGGATAACTAACTTAAATTTTCCTAAAAAAATCGGGATGTTACATTCTTCCCACATTTAGAGCTTTCGCCCTCGAAAGTTCAAATCTCGAAGAGCTTTTGATACTTAATCCTCACCTCATCCTCTCACTTTCGAGTTACTTCATCGATCCAGGTGAATAGTATTTCAAACTTCAATTGTCCATAAAGTTCTATACCTCCTTTCATATAACATCTCCAAATTTTCAAAGGAAAACCAATTGAAATCGATCTCAAATGCTCGCAACCAAAGAACTTTTAACTTAGGAAGGCAAACCAACTTAGCCTTTGACCTCAAAATATTAATTTCCTTTATCCTATCAAAATAATAAAACCTTCATTAAATGATTTTATTTTCCTCCCACTTATCTTCGTTAAGATCAATAAGTTAAAGGTTCTTTTTTTCATTCCAAGTGTAACATAAATTCTATACCGAAATATGTGATCACTTCCAACTCTTTTATAACCTACAATTCAACTTCAATCTTCATACTTTTATTAGGGTACTTTCCACAAGTTAACATTGCCTTTAAACTCCAAATTCTCATCCTTCATCATAGTATAGCTAATTAAACTTAAGTCTCTTCATCGCAATAAGACATAGGTAAAATCAAAGTACCTTGAGATCAACAATTCGTTCCAACAACTTATTTTCTCCCATTTTATACCAATTATAATTTCAACCACCTCACCTTCCTTGATCAATTTATTTCACTTAAGTCTCATAAGGAATTCCTTATACTATTGCTTTATGTTCCAACTAGTAATTCTTCTTCCTTTTAGATACATTACATGAAGAACCAACGCATCTGTAATTGTTCGTATAGTTTTTCCCTTTGTGCATTTGAGTTTTTCATACTGTAATTTCTGTATGAATTGTATAATCGCTTGTTTGAAGTCGACTATAAATGTTATGTTCATTCATGATTGTGATTTGGTATCTTGTTTCCGTTGCTCATGGAAATCTCGAAATCGATTTCCTTCAAATGATATCAGAGACAAGTTTTGATCTTGTGACTGTAAATCATGTTACCTATGGTCATCCTAGTGAAATGAAAGTCTTAATTATGACGGAAGTTATATAATGAAACTAAACATTTTGTGGTCCGGTCTTATACAAACTCCTTTGCATAGAATATCCCCGCTCGCATGTCTAATACATGAATGATTAGGATCAGATCATTTTTAGCACTTTACAACATTTGTAATACCTACAAAGCGAGCCATACTCATAGTGTCACCAGGATAAGGTACCCAGCCTTATCCATATACTACAAACCATTTAGGTTATCATTTAAACATGATCTACCTATATGTCTCCTCATACATGTTTAAGTTACAACAATAACCTTGGATGTTAGTTTATTGGTTTGTGGTTAATGCAACTAAAATATCATATATTTCATAGACAGAAGTGAATAAAATATCAAATATTATAATTTATTGAAATGTTTATTCATACAAGGTTTACAAACTACAAGACTATGAGATTTAGGGCATCAACCCCAACAATATTATAATATAAAGTTTATATTTTAATTAAACTTTATAATATGAATTTAATTTTGGATATGCTTCAAAATTAATTTATGGGAGAATTATATATTTAAAAGAGTTCAAATATTAATTTTGAAGGATCTCCGTTTACAGAGGACCTTTGAGTGGAAGCAGATCGTCCAAATCCCATTTTGAATGAACACATACATTTACAATCGTACAGTACAAATTATGCACAAAACTTAAATTACAACATGCTTCTGAAATAAAAACAAAGGATAAGAGATTACCTTTGAAGAACCCCTCTTCAAGTAAATCCCTCGATCAAATTTGTTCACGAATGCAGCAAATAACTTGAACTCCCTTGGACAACAACAAGCAACAACTCGATCCTCGAACCAACCGGATACTACCACTTGATACCTTAGTATTCTCGGTGTGAGAATTTAGGAGTGGTGGACTCTGGCTAATTTTAGCTAGAAAGAAGGTTTGGTGTGGAAGAGGAAAACGACCGAGTAGACAAGCAAGGGCAATCATGTAGATGATGAAGTCTATTGCATAGACAATGTAACTTGATTGTTTAGATATTGAAACTATCGTATTGTCTCTTAAAGTGATCGTGTAGGCACTCGATTGATAATCATGTCTGTTCCTTGAGATTTGAAATCAAATTTCATTTTATCCTAAATTTGCCATAAAACTAAATAACTACCCACTATGGGTGGTTATGGAGACAAAGATGTTAATTATCAAATAATTAATAAATATAAATAAACATGATAACTAAATTATCATATTATGTTCATAACCTATACTTTTAATATTGCATCATATACAATATATAAACCATAGTTCTTTTTCTCTATTTTATGACATTTAATATAAATCATATTTATATTAAATTTAATAACTATGAATCTAATTTATAGAAAATATATTTGAATCTTATCCAAATATTAGTTCCTCCAATCAAACAATAATGTATCAAATACATTATATCAATTATATCATATATAATTGAATTAATTGAATTATATCATATATAATCAAATTCTCTCTTGTTAATTTGAACATTTCAAATTATCCCAAAAACTGATTCTCAATTTAAATCCATTGAGCTACCAAGGGGACCTTATGGACCTGTAGCTTGAAGCTTCAATGATACGTGAATAACTGATTAAACTCTTTAATCACATTATCCACCATTCGTTAACTGTCGATCACTCCACTAAAGACCGAAAGCTACACTATTCGCACTATAGATTTATTTCTGTGTCCATTGGATATAACTAATCAACAGTACGATGACTCTTCACAAATTGCTCGTAAGTACACTTGGGCCAAATTACCATTTTGTCCTTGTAGTTACATCTAACTCCTTAAGTACCACTAATCCCTCTAGTGAACAATAGATGATAGTCCCACTATGACTAAACCCTTCTCGGCCAAGAGAGGGTGTAGTATTACATTGTTCAAGACCCAGAACCAGCTCTTAATGGAGCAATTTATCTACTTACCCCGAGGAAAGAGTGAATTCCATCTTGTGTAGCTGAGTTCCCAACTCCCCAATCAAATGAATCCCTAAAATGATAGACTTGTTGAGTCGGCAATCTGGCCACTCTCACCCATGCAAATCAAAGGACCGCCCTCATATATAGGAGTTCACAACTCACTCAGGGTTAAGGTCATGCTACCCATGGTCATCCTAGTGAAATGAGAGTCTCAATTATGAACGACGTTATATAACAAGACTAAATATTTCGTGGTTTGGTCTTATACAAACTCCTTTGTATAGAATATCTCCACTCGCATGTCTTATACATAAATGATCAGGATCTGATCATTTGTAGCACTTGACACATTTGTAACACCTACAAAGTGGGCCATACTTGTAGTGTCACAAGGGTAAAGTATCCAGTCTTATCCATATACTACAGACCATTTAGGTTATCACTTAAACACGATCCACTTGAATGTCTCCACATACATATTTAAGTTACAACAGCAACCATGGATCTTAGTTTATTGGTTTGTGGTTAATGCAACTAAAATATCATATATTTCATAGACTAAAGTGAACAAAATATCATATATTATAAACCATAGATGTTTGTTTATACAAGTGTTTACAAACTACAGGACCCTACAAGATTTATGGCATCAACCCCAACAAATTTAATATGAATTAGATTCATATTAAAACTATATGTTAAAAATTAATTTGTATTTGATGCACATTAAAAGTATAGGTTATGGGAGAAATACAATTGAATATGATTCAAGTGTAGGCTAAATTAAATATTTGATATTTAGTTTGGTAATTAATTAATTAATTAATTAAATTGATTTAATTAAATTAATTGAATTAAAACTATAGGTTATGTGAGAGCTGTTTAATTTAAATATGATTTAAACGAAATCATTAATTAAATAATATTTATTTAATTATTAAATAAATAATTAAATTAATTAATTTATTCTTTTTTAATTAATAGTTAACTCCCATGTAAGGAGTTAATAGAAACATGGGATGAATCCCACATTTCACTGCAAAATGTTTGTAGGTGTGGTGATCGTTTTTTTTGGGAGACACAACTGTTATGTGAGTAATCAATTTTTTCTAGAAAAAAATTTCTTCTTTCTTACCAATTATTTTTGGTTTCACAAATCAATCCTCAAGATTTCTTAGAGGATAGGAAGGTTATTCTTTTAGTAGTGTTAGTGGATTCCAACGCAAATGAGTTTTAGCGATTCTCAATCGAGTCTTCCATGAAAGTAAGATTTCCTTCCTTTTTCTCTGCAATTTTTAAAATCATGCTTAACCTAGGAATTAATTCACAGTAGGTTGGTTTTTTGTATTTTGTCTCTATAATTTTTTCTGTAAGTTTTCAATACACTGGTATTTCAGAATACCTAAATTGATCACGAGTAATGGTCCTGTATTCTTTCGTTGCGTTTGGGCTTTCCACCCTACAAGGACAACCCTAGATGTGAAGATGCCTAATACTAGGCTTCTTTCCTATTCATAGCTCATAAGGGATTTTAGCTACTGCTTTACTAGGTACCCTATTAAGAATATATGTTGCAGTCTTTAGTGCATCACACCCAGAGTGATTCTGTTAGAGAAGAATAACTAATCATACTTCTTACCATATCTTTAAGTGTTCTATTTCTCCTTCTCGCCATACCATTCATGCTGGGTTTGCCCGACATAGTGTATTACGAGATAATTCCACATTTCTCTAGATATTTGGTAAAAGGCCCTGGATGTTATTCACTTGATCCATCATATCTATAGTATTATTCACCACTACGATAAGATTTGATAGCCTTAATTTTCTTTCCAAGTTGAAGTTCAAATTTAGATTTGAAAGACTTGAAAACGTCCCAAGATTGAGACTTCTCATGAATTAAATATAGGCACATGTATCTTGAATAGTTGTCTATGAACGTAATAAAATATTGTTGTTAATTCCAAGAAGCCATAGAGAATGGACCACAAATGTCTATATATTAGTTCTAAGATGTTTGAGCATCTGTCGACACCTAATTATCTTATGATGTATGTTTTCCTTTAATACATTCCACGAAAACGTCAAAGTTACTTAAATTAAGTGAATCAAGAATCCTATCTGACATAAGTCTCTAAATTCTCTGTTTAGATATGTGACCTAAACGCTTGTGCCATAATATAGCAAAATTCTCATTTCATTTACGCTTTGTACCACATGAATTAGATAATAGGATCTTGTTAAATGAAATAAAAGAATCAAGTATATATAGATTATCAATTAAAGAACTGGTACTAATACACTTGGAATCTTGGAAAATACTAACTTTATTATTTTCTAAAGAAAAAGAAAACCCAAATTTGTCCAAACTGGAAATAGAAACTAAATTCTGTCTAAATGACGTTACAGCAAAAGTCTCATTCAAATCGAAATAACAACTAATATTTAAACGTAATCTAAAATTCCCAATAGCTTCAACTGAAACTGCTTTGCCATTGCCCACATAGATGATTCTTTCAGCATCACTTAGCGACTGCCTCCACAGGAAATCCTACATTGATATACTTATGTGAGTAGTACCAAAATCTATCCACCAAGTATCTGTTGATACAGAAGCTAAATTAACTTCAAAACAAAACAAAATAAGAAGTTTATCCTTCTTTACACTCCACTTGGCATACTTGGAACAATCTTTCTTGAAGTGACTTTCCTTTTAGGATTTTAGTAACATGTTTCTTTTTTCTTATTTTGCTAAGATGTCACTTCTGCAACACTCGTAGATTCCCTTTTCTTCTTATCACGAGAGTCAGTTGCCAAATGAGCATCTATTATTTCTCTCTCAAACCTACCTTTTTCTTGCACACATTGTGAGATAAGCTCATTAATACTCCATTTATCCTTCGGACTATTATAGCTTATCTTAAATTGGGTGAATCGTGCAGGAAAAGAGATAACTACCAGATGTACGAGTAAATTTTCATTTATCTCGATATCAAGTGCCTTTAATTTACCTGCGAGATTAGACATAATGTACTCCCTTATGTTCCCATTGCCTGTATACCTCATGGAAATTGAAGAAGTCAAAAGATTACTTGCTTCCTTTTTTTCATTTTTAGCAAAATATTTTCCCAATTCAAGCAAGGAACTTATTGGAAGTTTCACTTTCCGTGATAGAGCACCGAAAAGACTCTAGAATGGAGTGTCAATGATCACCAGACACATGCAATTTGGCCATTCACACTTCTTAATATTAGCTATATTTGGTTGTTCCTTCATAAAAGTAGGTTTATCGATCCTTGATGTAAGGTCCAAATCCATACATTCGAGAAGTATCTCTAGGCTTTCCTTCCAAATCTTGAAGTTCGATCCATTCAACTTAGGGATTGAACTCAAATTTCTAGATATTTGAGTAAAACCAATTGAAAAAATAAACAATAAAACATATACTCACAATTAAAATATGAAAAATAATTTCACATATATGGTGGGCTATTTTTACAAGATACACCTAACACAACATTAATATCTTGCCTTTGGGCAAAGACACCAACTATAAATAGTCCTCTCAATGTAGTAATCAACGTATTGATAATAAACTTTTTTAAAAAATAGCATTTTTTTGGACCGACTATTTTTCACATGAGCAATCCTTATAATTGTCACATACTTATTACCACATGCATACCCATAGTTTGGCCAAATAATTGTCTTCCTTTGGACTAATAATCATTCGCATAAATTTATGAATATGCACATCTTATAATATAGAATTAATTAATTTAGATAACAAAAGCTACTTTGGTAACATATTATTTTGACAAATTCAATTTAAAGTATAAGACACAATATAAAATAATATTATTGTACAAAAATAATGGAAGAACACCAAATAATCTTTACTAAATTCACACAATAATTGTATACACAGAATACAATTAAAGCTATATAAACATGTGAATATCACCAAAATTATCAATTAAATTCAAACTTAAATCCATAACATGATCGATTAAACTTGAATTCACATCATGATCAATCGAACTTGAATCCACAATATGTGGAAAAAAATTAGATCGACTAATTGTACACCAAACAATAGTAATCAATCAATTTAAAAATAAAACCACAGAATTCATTGGACTAAACCCCAAATAATAAGCATTGAATTAAAACCCATTTAATCTTGTTATTGACTTAAAGGCAAGGCAAAGAAACCAGATTACCAAATAGAACCCCCGATTACATAGAATGAAATATATTAATCGATCAATTTAAAATAATAATAAATCCACAGAATTAAGGCGGGCAAGAAACTAGATTTGCCTAAAGAAACCTCTCAGACTGCATAAAACGTTTGGACTAAGTAACTCCTTTAATACAATGATTGCTTAAATGTTCTCTAATTTCTATTAAAATGACTTGATTGATAGATTTGAGCGCTCTCACAAGAGCTTGAGAATCCGTTTCCACCCAACAGCTTGAATCGCCAGCTTCTAAAGCCCATAGTGGCAAGGGCCTCCGCCGACAGCACGTCAAGCCATTCGGCCCTAAACGACGCCGAGGGAGGGCCGATTTACTCAGTGGCACGATTACGGTCGGATCAGAGGATCCAATACCCAACCATAAAAAGCTCCAAACACACTTCTTGGCAGGATATGATCGGAGGGCAACGTCTCTTCCGACGTCGGCACCAACAGTCTCCACATCATTCTCCCTCTTCGGCATCTAAGAAAGCTACGTTCAATTGTCTCCCTATCCTTTTCACACACCAACACTTCTTCTATTTAAATTCTGATTCGACGGAAGAATATTGTGGAACAATTTTCACATAAACATTTTAATTCTATGAGGAATCTGCAAACCCCACAACAATTTCCACCATTTTAACTCCTTCTCCCGATTTCAGCAACTACTACATTTTTAACGCTCCATCTTCAACCTTAACATTTAATATCACATCCCTTCTTCTCTCCTTTTCTTGTTTCATTTGCAAATTCTGGTTCATATATTAAATAATTTTTTTAATTAGGAGAAGATCCATTTGGCAATTTGAAAATTAAAAAGATTTTTCTACCTCAGCTCCTTAAAAAAGATGGATATTTTCTTTTCAAAGAAATAATTAAAATGAAACTAAATTTCCTACTTATCAGAATGAATATTTTGTAGGTTTTAAAAACAAATCTACTGATCAATAATGAATCAAAATTTAAACTATGAATATCTATTTTTTTTTCTAAATATATCTATTAATGAACAGTAATGAATCCAAATTTAAACTTGAAGATAACAATCAAACATTTTAATGAAAATAAGATTATGTATTACGCGAATGCTTTTTCTATGTAGTACGCAAGCTTCTATTATCATTCTAAAACTTCCTATCATATGATATTTTGAAAAATGAAGATGAGACCAAAGGAAAACATAAAAGTTCGTAACATGAAAGTCGAAGAGGTGAGATATTTTTTTTTATTGGAGTCGTATGTGAAACTGAAGTTTTCTACCTAATCAAAATTTAAATTTGAAAATAACACAAATATTTGTTAGTGTTAGAAAACAAATCTACTAATCAATAATGAATTAAAATTAAAGTTCAAGATACGATAAGTATCTAGTTTTTTTCCTAAATATATAGAAATTTATTTAGTGGAATTTCAACTTTTTGTGAATAAATCTCTAATACACAGTATTTAAACTCTGGTTGATCTTCGGGTCTTAGGTGATCGACCTTTGGGCTTGTTGATATTCGGATCTTGGGTGATCGACCTTTGAGCTTGTTGATCTTCGGGTCTTGGGTGATCGACCTTTGGGCTTGTTGATCTTCTTGGGTGATCGGCCTTTGGCTTGTTGATTTTGGGTTATTGGGTGATCGGTCTTTGGACGGTTGATCGGCCTTTGGACATCTTCTTGGAGAATTAGTATTCGAGGCTTCCGGAGAAACTTGTTTCGTGGAGTTGAACTTGAGTTTTAAATATAATTTTACATCAATTTGGATGAAGTTGAGATAAAAATTTGAATGATCGGCCTTTGGAGGAATTTTAGACTCCTCTAAATTTGGATGAAGTTGAGATAAAAATTTGGAAGATACCCAAATTCAAATTTTACATCAATTTGAGGTTTTATCTTTAATTTAATTTGACTTTGATGATAGAAGGCTAAATTTGGATAGAATTCCGAATCTTGACTTGAATTTGGAATATAATTTTAATTTTGTTTAGTTTTGACTTTGCATAAAATTTGGAGTATGCCAAATTTTGACTTGAAAAAGATTTGAATTTCAAATATAACTTGTATTCAATCCAAAAATTTGGTTTGGATTTGGATTAACTTCTATCTCTATAAAAAAAAGTTGGAATATACTTCACAATTCTCAACTTTAAATTTATTTAGCCAATTGGCCTTGAAGCTAAATAATTCTAGACTTGGCTTTTACTTTTGCCTGCAATGATCCCATTTTTTTTTTTTTAGTTTCAAATTTGTCTAAAACCCAAATTTTGTGAAACTTGGTTTGACTTTAATTTCTTCAGGATTTTATTGAAGATTAAACCCCAATATTAGTTAGGATTTTGTTTTCATAATTTATCTATACCACATTTCTCCTATAAATTGTTTTCATAATTCCTATAAATTGGGATGGAATTAACCCATTAGAAATCAAGCTTGGCTCTTTGAAGCTTTTAATTGCTTTATTCTTTTTTTTTTTTTTTTTAAATGGTTGAAAGGGGAAATCCACAATTTGAGCATTACTGTGAATGGCTTTTGTTGCTACCATAACTTTGCCATCGGTTCTTTGGTTGTTGATCTTTCTTTTTTTTCTTTCTTCTTTTTTTTTTTGAGTTTTGTGCCTCAGTGCACCAGTCGACTTTGCCACCTACCGTCGCACACTGTTGCATCGAGGAGTGTCCATCGACATGATCGAGCCGCTACTCATTTTTTGTTTGAAATGTCAGAATAATGTGTGAGAGGTGGAGAGAACAGAAAGAGAGAGATAGAGAGAAGATGGTGAAGGACAGAGAAATAAAATGGGGATGAGGGTGGCGACGGCAAGGCGCAACAGAGAGTTAGAGGTTTTTTTTTTCATTTTTTAAAATTTTTCCCCCCTTTTTCCCTTTTCCTTTTCCCCTTTCTCTTTCTCTTTCTTTTTCTTTTCTTCCCTTTTCCTCTTCTCTTTTCCTTTTTCTTCTCTTCCTTTTTTTTCCGGTTGTTTTTTCTTTCTTTTTCCTTTTTTTTTTCTTTTCTTTTTTTCCAAAGTTTTTTTTGCTTTCTTTTTTTTCGATTGTTTTTTTCATTGTTTTTTTCATTTTTTTTCTTTGTTTTCTTTTCCCTTTTTTTCAAAGTTTTTTTCTCTTTCTTTTTCTCTTCTGTTTGCTTTTTTTTTCCACACTTTTCTTTTTTTTTTTATTTCTTCTCTTTTTTTTTTTTTTTTTTTTTTTCAGAAGTTTCTTTTTTGCTTTCTTTTTTTTTTTTTACTAACTTGCCCCTTACTATTTTTTTTGTAGAAGTTACAGTGCAACCAAAGGAACACAATAAAACAAATTTTTTTAATCTCATCGACCTATCTTTGGTGCACATAAGAACGACCTTGGCATGGTCTGTCTATTGTATCCCTATTCGTGCTTCCTGATCATATTGCGGAAACCTGCAAAGGCTTATAACCCCCTCATTCGATCACCGACTACCTTGCAACGTCGTTTGTGCATCCTGATCGTCATGGGAGGGGCCCTGCAAAGGCTTACAACTCTCCCATTCGATCACCCTAGGTGGATTCCGAAAAGATCTACCTTGTAGCACCGTTCGTATATCCTGATCATCATGGGAGGGGCCCCGCAAAGGCTTACAACTCTACCATTCAATCACTCTAGGGAGAATCCTGGAAAGGTCTACCTTATAGCACCACTCGTGTATCCTGATCGTCATGGCAGGGTCCCCGCAAAGGCTTACAACTCTCCCATTCGATCACCATTTGATCACATCCTGGAAAGGTCTACCTTGTAGCATTATTTGTGCATCTCGATTGTCATGGGAGGGGCCTCACAAAGGCTTACAATTTGATCACCATCCCGGAAAGATCTACCTTGTAGCATCATTTATGCATCCTGATCGTCATGGGAGGGGCCTCGCAAAGGCTTACAACTCTTCCATTCGATCACCCTAGGGAGGATTCAAAGGTCTGCTTTATAATGCCGTTCGTGTATCCTGATCGTCATGGGAGGGGCCCTGCAAGGCTTACAACTCTCTCATGCTTTTACCATAGGGAGGATCCCGATAAGGTCTACCTTGTAGCACTGTTCGCATATCCTGATCGTCATGAGAGGAGCCCTGCAAGGCTTACAACTCTCCCATTCGATCACCCTAGGGAGGATCCCGATAAGGTCTACCTCGTTATGTTACTCCTTGATCAAAATTTGAAGATAAGAGAAATATGCCATTGAGTATTGAAGATGAGGCGGATATGCCATCAAATCTTGAAGATGAGAAGAATGTGCCATCAAGATTTTGAACGGAGTCAGGTTGGCTAGAGTCGATCTCGCGTACAAGGTGGAGCCAGACGGACCAGAGTTGTCCTTGCATATGAGGTGGAGTTGGATGGACTAGAGTCGTCCTCGCATATGAGGTAGAGATAGGCAAACCAAACTTGATCTCGCATATGAGGTGGAACCACAACCACATTTTTGGAGAGAAGCGAAGCTACACCAATTTTGGAGAAGAGGTGAAGTTGTACCAATATTTTGGAGAGGAAACGAAATCGCACCACGACTTTGAAGATGGAGTGAAGTCGCGTCATCAGTTTGGAGATGAAGTGAAACCGCGCCATTAGTTCGGAGATGAAACGAAGCCACGCCACGACTTTGGAGATGAAGCAAAGCCACGACAACATTTTAGAAAAGAAACGAAACCGCACCACGACTTTGAAGATGAAGCAAAGTAGTGCCATTAGTTTGGAGATGAAGTGAAGCCACGTCACAACTTTGGAGATGAAGCGAACCACGCCAGACTTTAGAGATGAAGCAAAACTGTGCCAACATTTTGGAGATGAAACGAAGCCACACCATAACTTTGAAGATGAAGTGAAGTCGCGTCATCAGTTTGGAGATGAAGCGAACCATGCTAGACTTTGGAGATGAAGCGAAGCTGCATCATGATTTTGTAGACCGAGTCATTGAAGATTGAGCCAAGCCATGCACACTGACCTTAAACTTGAAGATGGAGGGGAGTCATGCACACCGACCTTTAACTTGAAGATGGAAGTAGAGCCATGCATGCCAATCTTGAACTTAAAGATGGAGAGGCATCAACGAAGCCTTTGAACTTAAAGATGGAGAAGCATCGACGAGACCTTCGCACTTGAGTTTGACAAAGCATCGACAAATTCTTCGCATTTGAGTTTGACGAAACATCAGCCAATGCTTCACATTTGAGTTTGATAAAGCATCGATAAATCATTGACATCTGAGCTTAACAAAGCATCGACCAATCCTCTGAACTTGAGCTTAAAGTATCGACGAATCCTTCGCATTTAAGTTTGAAATATCGGCGAATCTTTCGCATTTGAGTTTGATGAAGCATCAATGAAGCTTTGGCAGTAGGGTTGACTTTGTGACTTTGAGCATGAAGATGGCATCGCAAAACCTCCAGACTTGAGCATGAAGATGAAGCATCGATGAAGCCTCTAAACTTGAAGATGGAGAAGCATCGATGAAGCCTCTGAACTTGAAGATTGAAGAGCATCGATGAAGCCTCTGAACTTGAAGATGAAGTTGCATCTAAGTTCAATTTTAAAGAGGAAGCGAAGCGCATTCCAAGTGTGTGCCTTTTATTTACTATGTTGGCTCCTTATGAGGGATGAACATCTTCAATTCATTGTGTTGCCCCCAATAGGGATGAACATCTTCAATCTAAAGTGTCATTCTTTGACGGGGATGATCAACATCAATCTTGTAGTAAGTTCAAGGTTTTTTTTTATTTTTTTTATTTTTTTTAACTGGACTGAACTTGAAGTTTCTTTCAAGATGCCTACATACCCTTCTTAATGATAGGGATCAAGTCATAATGTAGTTCAAAAAGATTTTTTTTATGCGCGATTGAACTTAAATTTCTTTAAGTTGCCTACGTACCCTTTATAATGAAAGGGATCAAGTCGTAACGTAGTTCGTACAATTTTTTTTTTTGGAGCCGTTCACATTTTAAGTTCATGCGGCCTAGGAACATCATGCAGTTTAGGCTCTTGCGATAAGGAGCTTCTTCATTTAAATTTTAGAAGCTCTTATTTCATCATGGTTTTGATCATCCTCTTCATTTGTAGGATTCATCAATATGATGAGTTTTGGCTTCACTATCAAGGAACCTTTGTATTTATGTCAATAGAAAATTTCCTCTTCATGCGTGAAGAGACATGACTGTGAATCTTTTCGTCATTGTTTTCTTCATGGAATGACGTTGGCTTCAAGATTTTCATCCTTCCTTTACGTTGATCGCTTGTTGTCTTGAGACGATCAAAAGCAGATGTTGAAGGTTGATCTTTCTTTGATCTGGATATACTTAGCCTTTTGAAGGCTGAAATTCGAGCAGAAGTAGTCGTTGGACATTGGTCTTCTTCTCCTATCGTGGCCATACTCAATCTTTGAAAGACTGAAGATCGAACACTTGAAGGCTTAATACGATCGAAGACAGAAGTTCTTTGTTTCATTTCTTCTGAGTCGTTGACTTCTTTGACAGCTATATGATTGTTGTCAACTTCCACTATACCGATAGTATGACATGCAATAACTTCTGATACTTTCTCTGGATGATAATTGAGAAAGCTTATTGGGAGAAATTCTGCCGAAGTTGTCGGCCGTCGGAATTGAGAAAAGTTCTTGTCTTCTTTCTTAGTAGGCTTAGGCTTCCGTGTCATCATTTTACCTTTCTTTTTATGAGTTTTGTTTCTTCTTCTATAGCTTCGATAGGAACACGACTCTTTTTGGGTGGAGTTCGGTTGTCTTCTTTTTCGACGAGTCACAAATATCCACCCTTCGTTGTCCTCTCCAACGAGCTCATCTTTCTTTTTGGAATTTGCTGTTTGAATCTCTTGCTGAAACCAAACGACTATAGGCTCGAAGGCTCCCAATTGGATAAGGCTTTGTCTTTGAGCATGGGACACAGACAGTGTTGGGACACTTGAAGTTGCCGCTACTGCAGCATGATTTGTTTGAGCTATTTCATCCAAATCTAACTCAATCTTCTTTTCACGAGCCAACTTCAAAATTCGTTCCTTCAGCACGAAGCACCTTTCAACTGGGTGACTAATGACCTGATGATACTTGTAGTAGTTAGGATCATCTATTTTTCCTGCTTGTTCCAACCACTTGTATTCCGACAGCTGAATAAGTTGCTTTTCTAGTAGTTGCTCCAACATATCTGCCACATCAGAGTCAGGGAATGGATGAACCTTCTCTTGTCGTTCTTTAAGAGTTGAAGGACGCTTCTCGCCCTCATTGTGCCTTCTTTCAAATTTTGTTTCTTTTTCTTTGGAGGAAAATTTTAGCGGGGTCACATGAGCGACCATAGATTCTTTTGTGACACTATCCATGATCTTTTCAGTGCCCTTGGCTTCATTCTTGTATTTTCTCCCTTCAGGGACTAGGAAATGTTTAGTTCCCCTGTTGGCGATGCTCAGCTCTATATCATGAGCGCGGGTTGCCAGCTCCTCAAATGTACGAGGTTTTATCCCTTGTAGGATATAGAGAAGCTCCCAGTGCATGCCTTGAGTGCACATCTCCACTACAGATAATTTAGTGAGTCTATTTTTGCAATCCAGAATTAAAGCTCTCCATCGGTTGATGTAATCGTTTACTGTCTCTCCCTTCCACTGTTTAATGTTCGTCAGCTCCATCATGTTAACAGTGTGCCTTGTACTGTAGAAGTGGTTCAGGAACTCCCTTTCTAGCTGTTCCCAACTGTCAATCACTTCTGGCTCCAAATCAGTATACCAATCAAAAGCATTTCCTTTCAAGGTACGGACAAATTGCTTGACTAGATGGTCTCTTCTGGTTCTTGCATTTTCACAGTTTTCAATGAAGTGTGCAATATGTTGTTTTGGATTGCCCTTTCCATCGAACTGCTGGAACTTTGGAGGTTGATACCCAACTGGCATTCTCAGGTTGTCAATTCTTTTGGTGTATGGCTTGGAGTACATAAAGGAAGTTTGCAACGGTCCTCCGTACTGAGCTCTTATGGAGTTTGTGATCATATCCTAGAGCTGTTGAATTGACAGAGAGGCAACAAAGGTGGATTGTGGTGGCTGACTTTCCTGCAAGATAGTCTTTCCTTTGTTATTGGCTTTTGTAGCTGGAGATTGACTTGACTCAGCAGTATCTCGAGCTTGTATCCGATCTCTTAAAGCAGCGATTTCATGATCTCACTCCTCTACAGCCTTCATTAGGAGATTTATCTTTACCTCTATCTCTGCCATGGTCGACTCAGTCGTTATGTCAGTCATCATGACAGACATCACATCAAAATGTGATTCTTTCTCTGATAGATCAGTACCAGAAGCATATTTTTCAAATAAGGGATTTTCTCTGATGACGATCCCACCTTTAGAAAATTCCACCACCTGGTCCCAGATTTTCTCCATGATGACAGAGCTTATGTAAGTATTGCTTGTGACGGTAGCCTTGGATGCAACTTTCTTTGGTGCCATTTGTAGGCTTATTGACTTGGATGACGAGAGAGAGATGAGAGGTAGAGATGTCCCACCGGGTGTGCCAATTTGTTCGCACGATATTTCAAGAGAAATTTATTTTGTGGAACTTCAACTTTGTATTTGTATTAATTTTGTGGAAAGTGAGTACAATCTCTAATACACAGTATTTTGATGCTTTCAAAATAAACTATAAACTTTAAGCTATTGATCTTCTTGAACGATCGGCCTTTCGTCTTGTTGATCTTCTTGGGTGATCGGCCTTTGGGCTTGTTGATCTTCTTGGGTGATTGGCCTTTGGGCTTGATGATCTTCTTGGAGGATCGGTCTTTGGACTTGTTGATTTTCTTGGATGATCGGCCTTTGGGCTTGTTGATCTTCTTGGAGGATTAGTGTTCGTACGAGGCTTCCAGAGAAACTTGTTTCGTGGAGTTGAACTTGAGTTGGTGTTGATGTTAAGGTTGATTTGATGCGATGTGGTTCGATCTCTAGTACTTAATCCTCTGATTCTCTCTCAGTTGGGTGGATGCGCTTGACTTGAAGAAGGAAAGCACCGAACGTTCTTGTACAAGTCTTGGAAGAGTGTTTGTGTCTTCAAGGGTTTTCTGTCTTCTAGGAGTGCAGCTTCAGGAGTTTTGAGAGTCTTCTGCTTGTTGATGAATTCTCTCTAGGCTCTCTGAATGTAGAATTACTTGTATCTTCAAAAGGACTTCAGTCTTCAAGCATGATCAGAATGCTTGTATCTTCAAATAACTTCAGTCTTCAGGATGCTTGCATCTTCAAAGGACTTCAGCAATATCGTCCTTAATTTAGTAAATGACATGGCAATTTGCGATCGGTCCAAAATTTCTCATTCAGAAATATCTACTAATGAACAATAAATAAAAAATTAAATTTGGAGATAACAATCGTACATTTTTATTGCAGAAAATAAGTTTATAGATTATCACGAAACGACTTCATTCTGGTATGATCTAATATTTTCTTTACGAAGAACAAAAACTTCTACCACCCCTCTGAAATGATTTTTATCACATGACATTCTAGAAATGGAGATGGGGCAAAGAAAACATGAAAAGTTTGTTTGAAAATTAATAAGTTATTATGTGAAGTGATGTGCTTTATATGCAAATGATGTGTCAAGGAGGATTCCATAGAAAGGTGAAAATGTGTGATATTTTTATTATCATATATATTTTTTATTCTTGTTGGAGTTGTATGTTGAAGTGATCAAATAGGAATGATGTGTATTGAAAGGTTGCAAAGATAAAATGAGAATTATGAATAGATTCAAGGACAAAAAGGGAATGTAAAAATTCATCCTTAGTGCCCCTTTTAATACATATATATATCACTCTTCTTTATTTGCATTATATAATTAAAATAAATACTTTCAAAGGGATTTTTCAAAAATAGAAAAATAAATGAAACTATTTATACAAAGTAACAAAAGTTAATATTCTTTGATAGAGACTGATAGAGACTGATAGAGACTAATAAAAGTCTATCAGTGTCTATTAAGGATAGAAACTGCTAGAAGTCCCTCAATCGATACTATATGATAGACACTTATAGAAGTCTATCAGTATCTATATCAGACACTTATAGAAGTCTATCAGTATCTATCTTTCTTTCTTTTTTTTTTTTTTTTTTTTTTGTTATTTTTCTAAATAGTTTGACAGTTTTTTTATATGTGAAAATTTTCATACTTTCAGTCATATATATCACTCTTTGATTATATCGTAGTTGTTTTTTTTTAAAAAAATATACAAATTTAAATTTAAATTAATATTTATTTTTATAAAACATCTTAAGTTATTATATACTATTTTCTTTAAAAAATATAAATATAAAATATTATAAACTATATTAATTTAAAAATGAATTCAAATTCAAATTCAAATATGTGTGTGTGCGTGTATGTGTGGGTGTGCGTGTGCACGTTTGTGTGTGTGAGCGTGTGTGGTTGCATGTGTTTGCGTGTGTACACGTGTGCACATGTGTGTGTTGTTAGGATGTATGTCCTAAATGAAGGAACTCCTAACGAAGAGTTTCCATGAGCGCGTTCGGATCTTTCCGATACAACACATACATTCTAGTAGACAGTTATGCAATTTACACTAATTAACGGCATGCTTTGATAAATAAAATACAAGGGATTGAGTTCATATACGATGAAGACTCTCTTCAATTTTGAACTCAACATAGGGGAAGAACCTCTATGAACTCTATCGGCCAGCAAAACAGGTGGCTATGGCAGCACAATCGTCTACACGAACGGTAGCAACACGAACAAGCACGAGCAAGTAGGAGCGAGGAAAACACCACCACTTGGAGCCCTTGGTATTCTCGGAGTGAGAAATTAAAGTGTGGTCTTTGGTGATTTTGGTAGAGGTCAGAGGAACAGGCTGATCGTGTAGACGATAAGCAAGTGGGAGAGAAGCGATCGTATAGCGGGGATGCTTATCATTTAGATAAAGCTACACGATCGTGTAGGTTTTACTAAGCGATCGTTTAGTAATAGGTAAACGATTTTTTAGAAAACGCGACACGTTAGGCAATCGTTTAGGAAAGCTAAGCGTCGTTTAGAGAAAGACGTGCGATCGTTCGGATGCGGGTGTACGATCGTTTAAGCAATGAAGCTGTATCGTATAGGCTCTCAGCTAAGTCGTTTTCACACCGATTGCGAATTTTTACGAACCCTTGCCAAATTAAACAAATTTTCATTTTATTCTTCGGTTACAATAACCAAATACGGATTCTCCCACTAGCGCATGATTGAGGAGGTATTTCAGGCCAATTATCACATATTAGCGAATTTAATAAATAAACAAATATAATCATATTATATTCTTGCCGTATAGTTTGATAGTATATATCTACTATAGTAATTTCTTCTCCACTTGATATAAATCATATTTATATCTAATTTCCTCCAAAATAATGTATCTCATACATTTAGTCAATTATATCATATATAATTAACCAGTTCAATTATATTATATTTAATCGAACTCTCTCTTGTCAATTTGAACATTTCAATCTGATCCAAAAACTAATTCTCGACTTTATCCAAACTACCTAGGGGATCTTATACACCTGTGCCTCAAAGCTCCAACGGTATGTGAATAGTTAACTAAACTCTTTAGCCACGAGATCCACCATTCGTCAACTACCAGGTATTCCACTAAAGACCAATAGCTGAACTCTTCCTACCATAAATATATTTCTGTGTCCATCGGATATAACCAATCATAAGTATGATGACCCTTCACAGATTCTCGTAAGTACAACTGGGCCAATTTACCGTTTTGCCCCTGTAGTCACATCCTACTCCTCAAGTACCACTGATTTCTCTAATGAACAATATGACATCGTCCAACTATTTGTGAACACCTCTCAGGCCAAGAGAAGATGTGTGGCGCCACATCGTTTAAGCCTTGGAATCAGCCCTTAAGGGAGCTATCGCTCTACTTGCCCTTGCCTCAGGGAAGGGGTGAATTCCATCTTGTGTAGTTGAGTTCCCATCTCCCAAATCAGATGAATCCCCAAAATGGTAGGTTTGAATTGGCGACCTGGCCACTCACACCCATGCAAATCAAAGGTCTGCCTTTAATGGTAGGAGTTCCTAACTCACTCAGGATTGAGGCCATGTTACCTGTGGTCATCCTAGTGAAATGAAGTCTCTGTCATGAACGGTGTTATATAACGAGACGTTAACACTTCGTGGTTAGGTCTTATACAAACTCTTTGTATAGGACGCCCCCGCTCGCATGTCCCCTACATAAATGATCAAGATTAGACCATCTGTAAGCGGGCCGCATCCATAGCGTTACTAGGAAAAGGTTTCCCTCCTATATCCATATACTACAGACCATTTTGGTTATCACTCAAGACATGATCCACTTGTATGTCACCACATACATGCTTAAGCTACATACAGATAACCAGAGATTTTATGTTTATTGGTTTGTGGTAAAGAAAATAAAACATACAACTGAGCCACAAACAAAACATACAATTGAGCAAAAACAAGATTTGAAGTAAAATATCATATATTATACAACATAAGCGTTCGTCCAAATTGCTTACAAACTATATGACACGAGACTTTAGGGCATCAACCTCAACAATCTCCCACTTGTCCTAAAGCAAAGTGGGGTGTACATAAAACTAGTACAAAACAATAAACTAGGGCATAAAAGCCCAATACAAAAAAATCTCCCACTTGCCCTAGTCACGCCGTGGGCGATCCTGTAGACTCATACTTCGTAGGTGACTCTCAAACACTGTAGCCATGAGAGCCTTCATAAACGGGTTAGCAACATTGTGCTCCGAAGTGATCTTCGTGACTATCACGTCTCCTTGATGCACTATCTCGTAGATCAGATGATACTTCCGCTCTATGTGTTTACCACGCCTGTGACTCCTCGGCTCCTTGGAGTCTGCCACTGCCCCACTATTATCACAATATAGGGTAATGTGCCTAGACATATCTAAAACAACTTCCAGTTTTGTCAAGAACTTCCTGAGCCAGACGACCTCCATAGCAGCTTCGCAAGCCGCTACATATTCTGCCTCCATAGTGGAGTCGATGATGCACCCTTGCTTAGTGCTTCGCCACACTATAGCTTCTCCGTAAGAGTAAAAACTGACCTTGATGTGGACTTGCGATAGTCCTTATCAGTTTGAAAGTCAGAATCTATGTATCTAATAAGGATCAAATCCTTAGATCCATACACGAGCATGTAGTCCTTCGTTCTCTAAAGATACTTGAGGATGTTCTTCACTGCGGTCCAGTAACCCTTACCTGGGTTAGACTGATACCTGCTTATGCCCACAACATAGTAGATGTCTGGACGAGTACAGAGCATCACATACATCAAACTGCCAACGACAGACGCACATGGGATCCGTCTCATTTCCTCAACCTTTCTGATGTCTTAGAACACATGTTCTTATACAAAGTGACTGCATGCTTGAATGGCAATAAGCCCCTCTTGGAGTCCTACATCGAGTACTTGAGCAACATCTTGTCAATGTACGATGCCTAAGACAGTGCTAGCATTTTGTTCATATGATCCTAAAAGATCTATATACCGAGAACAAACTGAGCCTCTCCTAAATCTTTCATTTGAAATTGGGTCGCTAGCCAGTTCTTAACTGTAGTTAGTAGACTTACATCATTTCCAATGAATAGTATATCGTCTACATACAACACTAAGAAGACTAATAAAGCATTGATGATCTTCTTGTAGACGCAAGGTTCAACAATGTTTTGGTCAAAGCCATACAACTTGATCGCAGTATCAAATCGTATGTTACAAGATTTAGACGCATGTTTCAGCCCGTAAATGGACTGATTCAGCTTGCAAACCTTTTGCTCTTGACCGTGGGCTATGAATCCCTCGGGTTGCACCATATAAATGGTCTCCTCAAGATTGCCATTCAGAAAGGCTGTATTGACATCCATTTTCCAGATCTCATAATTATAATAAGCTGCAATGGACAGGAGGATGCGGATCAACTTTAACATGGCAACAGGTGAAAAAGTCTCCTCATAGTTGACTCCCTCTACTTGGGTATAACCCTTTGCCACACGTCAAGCCTTGAAGGTTTGTTCCTTCTCATCACCACCTCGTTTGCGCTTGTAGATCCATTTACAACCTATAGGTCTTACCCCATCAAGCTGATCTACAAGATTCTATACTGAGTTGAAGTACATCGGCTCCATCTCGAGATCCATGGCCTTGACCCATTCATCTCGGTCAACATCCTCCATTGCCTTTTGATAAGACAATGGATCCTCTACGTCATCATTTACTACTATAGCAAGGATTTTCGTGAAACCCAGAGAGTGAACGGGCGGGTTCACAACCCTCCCACTACGTCGAGGTTCCCTCAACTCTTGAGGTGGAATCGACCTACTAGATGCACTTCCATCAACAAATTTTGTTGATGTAGCAGGCTCTTCAACAACTCTTGTTGAAGTTTCGGTAGTTTCATTGGAAAGCTCAAACGACACAACTTTACTTCGTGGACTCTGCTCCCTTATATGATCCTCCTCTAGGAAAGTAGCATTCGTTGAAACAAATACCCTATTTTTCGTTGGATCATAAAAATAACCACCTCGTGTACCTTTTGGGTAGCCTACAAAGAGGCATAACCTCGACCGTGGTTCCAACTTCTTGGGATTAGCCTCATGCACATGTGCAGTGCAACCTCAAATGTGGAAGTGACGTAAACTTGCTTTACTCCCGTTCCACAACTCTAGAGGTGTTCTCGCAACACTTGTAGAGGAAACACAATTGAGTATGCATATCGCAGTCTCCACTACCAAACCCCAAAATGAGTCCGATTAGGTAGCGTAACTCATCATCGAACGAACCATGTCCAACAAAGTCCTATTTCTCCTCTCCACTATACCATTCTGCTGAGGTGTACCTGGCATTGAGAGTTGGGAAATGATTCCATGTTCTATCAAATAGTCTTGGAATCCCGAGTCCAAAAACTCTTCACCTTGATCTGATCGAAGTGTTTTAATCCGTCTATCCAATGTGTTTTCAACTTTAGCCTTGAACTCTTCGAACTTTCAAAGGATTCAGACTTCCGTTGCATAAGATAAACATAAAATTGATAAAATACTCATAGCCACCTCGGGCTCGCACATTCATAGGATCACAAAGGTCAAATGTACTAACTCAAGAGGCTCCTTGGTTCTATAACCTTTTCCAGTAAAAGGTCGTTAGTCATCTTACTCTCAAGGCAAGATTCGCACATCGGTAAAGAATTTTCTTCTAACTCACTTAGAAGTCCATTCTTTACCAATCTCTCAATCCTATTGAGATTGTTGTGCCATAAACGAATATGCTAAAGATGAGCATTTTCTTTTGGAGAAACGTTGACGTTTTGTTTGAGTTACAACAGTTTTAAACAATTATGTGTTATGGCGGGAATTAATGGCTAACGGCCTTTGCACATATAAAATACTTTCCAGATTTGTTGTACAAATAGTAACACCATCTTTAGGAATAAATGCTTCACATTAAAAGAAACAGTGTATTTACATTGTAACAAACACTTTATAGAAATAAGGTTCCTCTTAAGTTTGGAACAATATATACATCATTCAAAACTAGAAGCCTATTCTATAAAGCTAACTGGAGCCCTTCCACTGCCATAGCTGAGACGACGTGCCCGGTGCCTACTCGCATCGTCATCTCATCAGCCTCCAGCTGTTGCCAGGTTCTAATCCCCTGAAAAGAAGAAAAAACGTGATTAGTGGCACCCGAATCAATTATCCAGACAGAATCATCATTCTCCACTAAACAAGTTTCAAGTGTAAGTAAATCATATTTACCTTTATCTGCCTTGGCCTTAGCCTTGGTGGCCTTCCTTTCTTTCAGCTAGTAAGGACAATTCCTCTTCCAATGTCCATCTTGGTTGTAGTGAAAACATTTTCCCTTTTCAATCGATGGTGGACGCCTTCTTAGGGCAACAAGCGGCGGGTTAGCAGGTGCTTTCCCTTTTCCCTTACCGCCCTTCTTCTTCTTTCCCTTTGCAGAGTTAGAAGTAGAAGGTGCATACTTTGTTCCTGAGGTCGAACCTCTATGGAACATCCTGGAGGATGAAGCAACATTTGCCTTACCCTTCTTCCATTTTAAAGTTGAATATATACTTAAGAGCCTCATGCATAAGCTGTTCAGACAGTATTCCAAACATCCCCCGCAGGGACTTCACGATCTCACGCGCTGAGACCATAGGCTCATGTTTCTTGGCCAAGACTTCAGAAAGACTTGCCAAGATGTAGGCTCGAGCCTTCTCATTCACCCGTCTCCATCGCTCGTATGCCTCCCGAGCATTTCGAGCAGCATTGGGAGCTGAAATAGGAGGACAGACCTCCATAAGGGTGAACATGAGATCCTAGATGATAAGAATCATCGTGATCATGAGTTTCCATGTTGAAAACTTATCGCCAGTTAATTTTTCGGTGCTAAGCAAAGCTAACGTTGCTGTGGCCATTTTGAAAACTTGTTGCTGACAAAACGAACAAAACTTTATTAGATTTTCCTAAACCATATTTTAACAAATTAGTTTTGTAAAACAGTTTCAAGTACCCTAAGTGAAAGAATTTTATTTTGCAATGATGCCCCAGTGAGGCAAGACAAACGTCACCGGTGGGGTGATCAGATGCCTCTTCACTAGAATGAGACATTCTCAACCATTAGGCTGAACCAACTCTTGAAACGGAACCTAACAGCCACCATTTATTTGGTCCAGAACTGTTAACCTTTAACAATTCTGCATAAGTGTGACCCCTAGCTTTCGGTGCTAAAGTCCCGCCCTAATGAGCCCACTATAGGAAAGAAGCAGATTAGGACAAAAGACTAAGTTACCTTATCCTTTTATAGGAGATCAAATAAAGAAACACGCAAAACTGCCATCCTATAGGGGGACAATCCCAGGGTGCCACAAGGCGATGCGCAGTAACTTTATTCAATCCAACGAGGGAGACCGAGGGATGCTGTCGCCCTTCCCACTCCCACTTACTGTGAACACTCTCTCCATCCACCTTGATATTGACCTACCCAAACACCATCCATTAGAGGGACACGCCAAAGGTGCCTCGAGGCCGAGGGTAGATCTATTGTGTGAACTATATAAGAGAAACGTGAAAGGTTTAAGTGAAGCATCTCATGCCCCAAGTACCTCCCACTAAATGTTCTACCTAGGGGTTCATTAACCTAGACAATCCGACTACTTATTTTAGTCTAAGTCATCTTTTAAAAGTTTACTCATAAACAAATTTTGTCTATGAAATATGAAGAACTTCAAGTAGTCACATTTAAACACTTTAATGGACTTTTCTTAACATGCATGGATGCATCAAATCTATCTAATTCACCTTTCTAGGTAAGTTTCCAGGTAGGGGTGTTATGTTTCCGTCAACTTAAATACCCCAGCCTAGACAGAACCCGCCTTAGATGAAAGGTCTCTTGTAGATAGATTTGCTACATTTTAACCTTTTATTAGTCAATTTAATCCTATTAAACCGATAAAAAGATTAAAGCCTTAGGGTTGCTAATCATATTAGAACTGCGATCTTAGGCCTATGTCATCCAAGTTTTAAACAATTTAAAACCATGAATTACCTAAGTGAGCATGCATATCTTTCTTATTGCTTTTAGTTCTAATTTCTCTTTAATTTTTAAAAAGAAACAACTAAAAATTTACATCGTGCACAACTAGGTGTTTACAATGTTATAAAGAAACCTATGTGTCATGCTTCATGCACTGTCCGGTCATTACTATACATAACTTTTATATACGCGTAATAACCAAGCAAACACACTTTCCATTCACCCTTATACTATAAGAATTATAATATAAAGATGATGTATGTCAATGCTTTTTATGCATGCATAAATATAACTCTTATATTATATGATGCATGAGCATGCTGTTACATAATTAAATCATGCTTCTCTAAATTATAACAATTACAATAAAGAGATGATGCATGACCCATGCATAACCTAAGGTGGGATTTATTATATGTGCATACCATATGACATATAAAACCATACATCACATGTAATAAACCAAGGATTAATGGACCAGGATGAGCCTTTATAGAAAATTAGAATGAAATAACTCTATCTATTACATTTTCCATTGAGCAAACTGGTTCACAGGTGAACCGGATCTTGAACCACCAGAAGAACTCCATCGTTTAGTAAACGCCAAAGGTAAACGATCGCCTAGCGCACACTAGATGATAGGCACAAAAGCTAAACGATCGCTTGGACGATAACGAGGCTGTGAAGCCTGATCGTCTAGACGATCGCTTAACGCAACAAAAGGTAAACGATTTATTGTGTGTTGCTAAGTGATCATTTAGTCAGGTACTAAGCGATGAAGCTTGTTGAGCTAAACGATCGTCTAGTGCGCACGAGCATTAAACGATACGTGGGCATCCCATCGTCTACACGACCCAATAATCAGCGATCGCTTACTCCATCGTCTACACGACCCGATCAACCCTTGATCGTCTCCTTCCTCGAAGAACTGCAACCTTTGCTCCGATCTTCTTCACGAATGACTCAAGACTCAAACAGACTTTGAATTACAGACTCGATAACGATTAATAGTGCTGAAAAACGCAGGGGCCTTTACAATCAACTAAAAATGTAAAAGAATTAAATCAAATCGAGGCTAGCATCCTAGACTCTATTAATCCGCACATCCACAACAATTTAACCATTAAACAGAGCAGATATGCACCCACCAAGAATGTGTATACAACTCGTTGCAAAATGAAATTGGAATATCGGAATCTAGCTCTGATACCAATTGAAGGAACTCTTAATGAAGAGTTTCCATGAGCGGGTTTGGATCTTTCTGATTTCATTATGATCGAAATGCAACACATACATTCTAATAGACAGTTATGCAATGTACACTAATTAACGACATGCTTTGATAAATGGAATATAAGGGATTGAGTTTACATACCAATTGAAGAATCTCTTCAATTTCGAACTCAACGTAGCGGAAGAACCTCTACGAACTCTATCGCCCAGAAAAACAGGCGGCTACGGTAGCACGATTGTCTACACGAATGGTAGCAACATGAACAAGCACGAGCAAGCAGGAGCGGGGACGACACCACAATTTGAAGCCCTTGGTATTCTCGGAGTGAGAAATTAAAGTGTGGTCTTTGGTGATTTTGGTAGAGGTCGGAGGAACAGGCTGATCATGTAGACGATAAGCAAGTGGGAGAGAAGCTATCGTATAGCGGGGATGCTTATTGTTTAGATAAAGCTATACGATCGTGTAGGTTTTACTAAGTGATCATCTAGTAATAGGTAAACGATCATTTAGAAAACATGGCATGCTAGGCAATCGTTTAGGAAAGCTAAGCGATCGTTTAGAGAAAGGCGTGCGATCGTTTAGATGTGGGTATGTGATCGTTTAAGTGATGAAGCTGTATCGTATAGGCTCTCAGCTAAGCGATCAAAATGTTTTCATACCGATTGCGAATTTTTACGAACCCTTGCAAAATGAAACAAATTTTCATTTTATTCTTCAGTTACAATTACCGAATATGGATTCTCCCACTAATGCACGATTGGGGAGGTATTTCAGACCAATTATGACATAGTTAACCAATTTAATAAATAAATAAATATAATCATATTATATTCTTGCCCTATAGTTTGATATCATATATCTACTATAGTAATTTCTCCTCCACTTGATATAAATTATATATATATATATATATCAAATTTCCTCCAAAATAATGTATCTCATACATTTAGTCAATTATATTATATATAATTAACCAGTTCAATTATATCATATATAATCTACTTCCTTTTGTCAATTTGAATATTCAAACTGACCCAAAAACTAATTCTCAACTTTATCCAAGCTACCTAAAGGATCTTATGGACCTATGGCTTGAAGCTCCAATGATACGTAGATAGCTGACTAAACTCTTTAGCCACGAGATCTACCATCCGTTTGAAGGATCACTTAACTAAGAGTTCCATGAGCGCATTCGGATCGCTCTAATTTCACAGTGATCGAAATACACAATATGCATTCAAACGCTCAGTTATGCAAACAACCAATCAATTAACGATATGCTTTGAACAAAAAATAACGAGGGAGAGAGTTCACATACTAGTTGAAGATGGTCTTCAAACTTTGAAACTAAACACAGCGGATGACCTCTACCCAATCAACCAACGCCCAACAGATGCATTGACTAGAGCAGCACGAACAACCGCAAAAACACGAACGCAGTGGAGATGACACCACCAGAAAAGAGCCCCAGGTATTCTCGGAGTGAGAACCCAAATCGTGGTCTTCGGTGAGTTTGGTAGAGGTAGGAGGAAGAACTGAACGTGTAGGCGATAAACAAGTGGGAGGGAATATGAAGCTATCGTATAGCAAGATGCTTATCACTTAGGAGAAACTACATGATCATGTAGATTTTACTGAATGATCATTTAGAAAACATAGGGCGATTGTTTAGCAAACATGACACACTATACGATTGTTTAGGAAAGCTAACCGGTCGTTTTAGACTTAGTGTGCGATCGTTTAGGCGCTAGGTAGATGATCGTTTAGGCACTGAGCGACTATCATATAGGCTCTCGATTTTAAACGAACGATTACATTTTCACACCAACGCGCTCCTTCAATCTTTTTTTCAGACGAACCGATTCAAAATGAAACAAATTTCATTTTTAATTCATCGATTACAATAACCGACGCTGTTCCCACTAACGAACGTCCGAACGTGATTTTGGGTTAATTATCATATAATTAACCAATTAAAATATTAATAAATATAATCATATTATATTTTTAACCTATAGTTTGATATCACATATTCATTATAGTAATTTCTCTTCTACTTGATATAAATCATATTTATATCTAATTTCTTCCAAAATAATGTATCTCATACATTTAGCCAATTATATCATATATAATTAACTAGTTTAATTATATCATATACAATCAAACTTCCTCTTGTCAATTTGAACATTTCAAATTAACCCAAATAATGATTCTCGACTTTATCCAAGCTACCCAGGGGACCTAATGGACCTGTGGCTCGAAGCTCCAACGGTTCGTGAATAGCTGACTAAACTCTTTAGCCACGAGATCCACCATCCGTTAACTGTTAGGCATTCCACTAAAGACCAATAGCTCAACTCTTCTTACCACTGATATATTTCTGTGTCCATTGGATATAACCAATCATGAGTACGATGACCCTTCACAGATGCTCGTAAGTACAACTGAGCCAAATTAACGTTTTACCCCTGTAGTTATATCTCACTTCTTAAGTACCACAAATTCCTCTACTGAATAATACAACATAGTTCAACTATGTGTGAATACCACTCGCACCCATACAAATTAAAGGACCGCCCTTATTGGCAGGAGTTCCCAACCCACTTAGGATTGAGGTCATGTTACCTATGGTCATCCCAGTGAAGTGAAGTCTCTGTCATGGACGGTGTTATATAACGAGACGTTAACACTTCATGGTCAGGTCTTATACAAACTCTTTGTATAGGACGCCCCTACTCGTATGTCCCTAACACGAATGATCAGGATCAGACCATCTGTGACAAGTCACAACACTTGTGACTATTCCATAAAGTGGGCCGCATCCGTAGCATTACCAGGATAAGGTTTCCCTCTTATATCCATATACTACAGACCATTTTGGTTATCACTTAAGATATCATCCACTTGAATGTCACCACATACATGCTTGAGTCACATACAATAACTAGAGATTTTATGTTTATTGGTTTATGGTAAAGCAAATAAAACGTGCAACTAAGCAAAATACAAGATGTGAAGTAAATATCATATATTATACAACACAAGCGTTCGTACAAACTGTTTACAAACTATAGGACACGAGACTTTAGGGCATTAACCCCAACACCGTCAACTACCAAGCATTCCACTAAAGACCAATAGTTGAACTCTTCTTACCACAGATATATTTCTGTGTCCATCGGATATAACCAATCATGAGTACAATAACCATTCACAGATGCACATAATTATGGCTGGACCAATTTATCGTTTTGCCCCTATAGTTACATCTCACTCCTTAAGTACCACTGTTTCCTCTAATGAACAATACAACATAGTCCAACTATGTGTGAACACCTCTCAGACAAAGAGAAGCTGTGTGGTGCCACATCGTTCAAGCCCTGGAATCAGCCCTTAAGGAAGTTATCTATATAGTTGCCCCTGCCTTAGGGAAAGAGTAAATTCCATCTTGTGTAGCTGAATTCCCAGCTCCAAAATCAGACGAATCCCTAAAATAGTAGGTTTGAATCGGTGACCTGGCCACTCACACCCATACAAATCAAGGGACCACCCTCAATGACAGGAGTTTCGAACTCACTCAGGATTGAGGTCATGTTACCTATGGTCATCCTAGTGAAATGAAGTCTTTGTCATGAACGGTGTTATATAACGAGACGTTAACACTTCATGGTCAGGTCTTATACAAACTCTTGGAATAGGACGCCCCCGCTCGTATCTCCCCTACACGAATGATCAGGATCATACCATCTGTGACAAGTCACAACACTTGTGACCATTCCACAAAGTGGGCCACATCCATAGCGTTACCAAGATAAGGTTTCCCTCCTATATCCATATACTACAGACCATTTTGGTTATCACTCAAGACATGATCCACTTGTATGTCACCACATACATTCTTAAGTTACATACAGATAACTAGGGATTTTATGTTTATTGGTTTATGGTAAAGAAAATAAAACATACAACTGAGAAAAAACAAGATGTGAAGTAAAATATCATATATTATACAACACAAGCGTTCGTACAAACTGTTTACAAACTGCAGGACATGAGACTTTAGGGCATTAACCCCAACACTAAAGCCTCATAGTTATATATACTATAGGGGTTAGATATACTATAGGGGCATAACGGTTGGCCGAGCTGTACTTACGAGTGATCTGTGAAGGGTTGTCGCACTTTTGATTGGTTAAGATGGACATATAATATATTTGTGGTAAAGAGAGTTCAGCTGTCGGTCTCTAGTGGAGTGCCTGGTAGTTAAAAGATGGTGGATCCCATGACTAAAGAGTTTAGTCAGTTATTCACGTACTGTTGGAGCTTCGAACTATAGGTCATAAGGTCGCCTTAGTAGCTCAATGGATTCATTTGAGGATCAGTTCTTGGTGTTGATTTGAAATGTTCAAATTGACAAGAGGTATTTTGATTATATACGATATAGTCAGTATGATGTATGAGATACATCTATTGGATGATTGATGTAAATGAGATTTACATTAAGTACCATGGAATAGAAAAAGAACTATGGTTTATATGTTTCATGAGATGAAATATTAAAACTATAGGTTATAAATATAGCATGATAAGTTGGTTATCATTTATATTTATAATAATATTAATTATTGGATAATTAATTCTTTTTCTCTTATAACCAATTGAGTGGGAGGTTATTGATGGTTCATGGTAACCGTGAGATAAAAGGAAAATTGTTTTCCTAATTTTAGTAAGTTGTTACAAAATGTTGAAAAATTGTTTTGAGATTCTCTCTCGGAAAAACATCTCAATAAATCTTTTCAAGTAAATACAGATTTACTAAGCGACAGCTTGAGCGAGCTAAACGATCGTGCAGTATTTACTAAGCGATAGCTTGCCCAAAGTAAATGATCATGTAGTGTTTGTAGGTGAAAAACACTGAGCTATGTGATGAGCTAAACGATCGCTTAGCTTTTGCTAGACAATCGCTTAGCTTTTGCTAGACAATCGCTTAGCTTTTGCTAGACAATCGCTTAGCTTTAGCTAAACGATTGGGCATCAAACTATGCGATAGGTTTATGTCTTCTCTCACTTGCCCAATTGCATACACGATTGTTCTTTCCTCCTTTGTTTGCCTCATTCCAAGTCCACACAGAGCCCACCCTCTGGATTCTCACACCGAGAATACTAAGGTAACCTTCTTGGTGGTGTCTTACTCACTTGACACCGTCGAGGTTCTGTGGAGGTCGTTCATGTTTTTACTGGAGTGTCCGTGATCGAAGCGATCGCTGAGGACGAGTGTGAAATGTTCCTGCAGTGTTGCGGTCGTGTTGCTCGAGCGTTTGAAGTTGTTGTATTCGAGCATTCAGGAGCAAGGAACATGGAGACAAGTCTACAAATGTTCGTAGAGATTTCGCCTTGTTCATTCATTTGATTGTTCATGCTGTAATTTCTATAACAATTGTATAACTGTTTGTTTTGTTTTAAGACTGTAGTTTGTAATGTTCATTCATGATTGTAGTTTGGAATGATCTATTTCCACTACTCATGGAAATCTCAAATTCGATTTCCTTCACATATACACCATTTATTTTTATCCCTCATAAGACTGGTTTAGAATCCTTCAAAACCTCACAATACCTTCCTTTCCCTCTGTATTCACAGCCAATTGAGTCAAGCATACCCAATGAGTTCAAATTTCTTTTTAACTTGGGTACATGTCTGACATTTCTGAGTTGCTTCACTGATCTATCTTCTAATTTTAGGAAACTTGAGCCAATGTCAACTACAGAACATGATTGATTATTACCCATGTAGACTGAGCCTCCATCCATTTTTTTATAAGTGTTGAACCAGTTTTTGTTAGGGATCATATGAAAAGAGCACCCTGAATGAAGAACCCAATCAAGGTTCTTTGCTGGTTCTTCAATTTCTACCTTTTGGTTTGAGGTGGTTAAGGCATTTGAGTAGAAAAATGAATCTTCCTCTACTAAGGCTTCTCCGAAATGTGTTGACTGGTTTTTCTAATTCTGATTTTTGTTTTTCTGCTCATTATTTCATTTTGGAGTTCTACAGTCTTTGATTAGATGTCTTATCTTTTTGCAATATTTGAATCTAATCTTAGACTACCCCTTGTTCTTCTGTGGAAACTTGTTTGCCTTTTTCTTTATTGTGATGTTTGCTCTTGCCTTTCATAAATAATCCCTCTCCACTAGGTTTCTCTTCTTTATTTGACATCAGTTCCATCTCTTTGACTTTAAGTGCTAAAATGAGAATGTTTGTGATGACTGAATCTCTCCCATACTTTAGGGTTGTTTTCATTTCTTTGTATGCTTCAGAAGTAAATTTAGAATACAAAAGCTTCATTATCTGCCCCAATAATGTCACCTTGAATTTTAAACTCAGCTATAATCTTTTTAAACTCATTAAGATTTTCTATCAAGGTCTTATATGAATTCATTTTGAATGTAAAGAATATCTCCCTAAAAAATAATTTATTAGGAAGATCTACATATTCATATAGCTCATTTAACTTTGTCCACATTTTAAAAGTAGTATCTTGATCAATCACTTATTTAAGTACACTGTCTGAGAGATTCAAAACAAGAGTTCCATGTGTAATCAATTCTATAGTTTCCCTGTCATCTTCTGTTACAATAGTAGGGAGTTTTTAGAGGGATCTTTAAGAGCCTTATGAGCCTCATGTTGCCCCAATACAGCTATGACTTTAATCTTCCATAGATTGAAATCTCCTTTCCCATCAAATTTCTTTATGTCATACCTTGCAACAGCCATTTTCTAGCCTTCTTGTGTGCTTACAATCCTCCAAGATTAACTTTCTTGAATTCTTGATGAATCTTTCTTGTTCTTACAGGCTCTAATACCACTTTGTTGGGCCTTTCCTCTTTCCACCAAAGCCCAAATATGAGGATAAGACCAAGACTAATGGTCTGAGAAGGAAATAGATGGTGAGAAATTGGCCATGTCAAGATTAATCCTGCCTTACACGTTGAAGGTCGGGATGTTCCTTTCCCACTCAATATTTTATTGATTGCTTAAAAAAATCAATTTTCATTTCCTTCAGTTTTACTCAGAGTTTACAGATGTGAGAGAGAAAGAAAAAAAGCTGAGAATGGTCGTGTGAAATTTAAGAAGAAAAAGATGATGAAGTTGTTTGAATCATGCATGGACTAAGGGAAAGAAGAAGAACACGAGATCTTTACGTGGTTCAGCAACTCGAGGCCTACATCCACGAGAGGAATTGAGGTTTCTTATTTCTTGCAGATATCGAAAAAATACAGATAAGATTTTTGTAATCTGAAATGTTTTTTTTTTCCCTCTCGGTAGTAAACTTCCTATCTCTTATCCCTTTTATAGGATGTGTTACAAAATAGTTATATAACATAAAGTAAGGTTGATTTCACCCTTTGCCACTGATTTCTTGACAGTGGGTTATAATATGATGTGTTTTAGGTGTAAACTATTTTAGTTTGAGAAGAAAATAGTAAAAACTATAACAAAGAATAAAAAATAATGAATGCAAAATAGTAAAAACTATAGTAAATAATAAATATTGTAGCAAATGAGAGATTTTAAATAGTGTTGACGGTAGCTAATTGGGAACTACAAAATAGTATTTACTATAGTAAGAGGTGGATAGGATAGTCCTTGCCCCATTAGTTTTTAAATATTAAGCCTATAAACATCAGTTCTGCCTCTAAATCTATTGCTTTATATCTAATTTTAATCAATATTCTAAAAAAATCAAAGTCAAGATTTGAAAATTGAAAAAAAAAAAAGTTTTTAAAATATGATTTTGTTTTTGAAATTGGACTAAGAAATCAATGGTTGTACTTAAGAAATACATGGAAACCATTGTACAAAAATAAGAAAAATATGCTTAATTAAAAAAAGACAAAATTATTACTAGACGTAACTTCCATTTTGGTTTTTAGTTTTTAAAACTTTAAGAATACAAACGCCTCTTCTATCTTTTTTTTTTCTTTATCTACTATGTACTAATATTTTAAAAAATCAAATCAATTTTTTAAAACTACAAAAAAAAAAAAAAAAAAAAAAAAATCAAAAACCTTGTTTTTGTTTTGGAATTTAGCTAGGAATTCAATACTTTTACTTGAGAAAGATAAAAATCATGATAAAAAAAATAGAGAGAAAATAGACTTAATTTTTTAAAATAAAAAATAAAAAGTAAATGATTACCAGAAGTGCTAAATTATATGCAGTTTATAATTTAGGTAATTAATCATTTATATGAAAAGAAAGAAAGCAAAGATTAAAATATCTATGGGTATGTCAATATATCCACCAATACATCTATAAATCGAAGAGTTCGATTCAATATTAAATATCCATGAATAAAACCAAAATCTTTTATAAGTATTCTTAAAACATTAAAAAAAATGTCATTTATTTAGTCCAATATGAATATAACTACTAATAACAATTGTTCGCACGAGATTTCAAGAGAAATTTATTTCGTGAAACTTGAACTTTGTATTTGTATGAATTTTGTAGAAAGTGAGTACAATCTCTAATACATAATGTTTTGATGCTTTCAAAATAAGCTATAGTCTTTAAGCTTGTTGATCTTCTTGAATGATCAGCCTTTGGGCTTGTTGATCTTCTTAGATGATCGATCTTTGGGCTTGTTGATCTTCTTGGATGATCGACCTTTGGGCTTGACGATCTTCTTGGATGATCGGCCTTTTGGGCTTGATGATCTTCTTAGACGATCGGCCTTTAGGCTAGTTGATCTTCTTGGACGATCGGCCTTTGGACTTGATGATCTTCTTGGAGGATCGACTTTTGGGCTTGTTGATCTTCTTGAATGATCGACCTTTGGGCTTGTTGATCTTCTTGAATGATCGACCTTTGGGTTTGTTGATCTTCTTGGATGATCGGCCTTTGGGCTTGATGATCTTTTTGGAGGATTAGTGTTCACACGAGGCTTCTGGAGAAACTTGTTTTGTGGAGTTGAACTTAAGTTGGTGTTGATGTTGATTTGATGCGATGTGGTTGGATCTCTAATACTTGATCCTCTGATTCTCTCTCGGTTGAATGCATACGCTTGATGTATAGAAGTAGAGCATATGGATGTTCTTGAACTTAGAGTCTTGGAAGAATGAAGGACTTCAGTCTTTAAACGTGGTCAGAATGCTTGTATCTTCAAAGGACTTCAGGCTTCAGAATGCTTGTATCTTCAAAGGACTTCAGTCTTCAAGCGTGGTCAGCTTCAGGAGTCAATGAGTCTTTTAATTGTAGAGAAGTCCCTTTAAACTCTCTGAAGTATAGAATTGCTAACCTCCACAAATGAAGAGAGCTCCTCTATTTATAGGGCTCTCGGGTGAGCTTCTTAGGCTTGGGCTTAGTTGATCCATGGGTCTGGCGTTTGGGCTCAATTAGTTAGACTTAGGTTTGGTTGGTTCACGGTTCTTGCCTTTGGACCCAATTAATCGGATTTAGGCCTGATTTGACATTTGGGTCAAATTCAACCTATTTTTAGGCTTAGTTGGACTTTGACCCAAATAATAATATCAAATTGGGCCAAATTAATTGGACCCAAATTTAATGATTTGGAATTTCGTCAATAATTTAGTAAATGACGTGGCAATTTATGATTGATCCCAAAAAATTTCATTCAACAAATGTCCCATTTCGAGATTTATGCACATATATGGTTAGATGAATCTCGAAAAATATAAAGTTGGAATCAAAATCCAAATATATCTGTTCTTGAATTTGACCTCAATTGATGTGTTAGAAAAACTATGAATTTAGTACATAAATTTAACTTGAATTTGGGATAAAATTTAGAATATGACTAAATTTACGAAAAAAAATTGAGTTTTGTCCCAATTTAATTCGATTTTAAGGATAAAACTCAGAAATTAATAAAAATTCAAGTTTAATCCCAATTTAATTTAATTTGGAGATGAAAACTTAAAATTTTGGTTTTAAGAAAGAAATTCAGAATATGGCCAAATTTACGATTTTTTTTTAGCTTTGTCCCAATTTAATTTGATTTGGGTTTAAGATACAATTTAGGATATGCACATATTTTAATAAAAGATCAATTGAGATTTTTTTTCTTATCCACAATTTATTTCGATTGTAGATAAAAAAAAACTAAGGTTGGACAACTTGAATTTGGAATAAAATTTGGAATATGGCCAAATTTTAATTTGAGATTTTATCCAAATTTGATTTGGATTTAAGATAAAATTTGGGATATGCTCAAATTTTAATAAAAGATCAATCGATATTTTTTTCTTATTCACAATTTATTTTGATTGAAGATGATGAAAAAAAAAAAAAAAAAACTCAAGGTCGGATAACTTGAATTTGGAATAAAAATTGGAATATGGCTAAATTTTTAATTTACGAAAAACTTTGAGTTTTATCCTCAATTTAATTTGATTTGGAGATAAAAACTCAATATTGGATAATTTGAATTTGGAATAAAATTTGAAATATGACCAAATTTTAATTCGAGGTAAATTTGAGACTTTATCCCTTAATTTAATTTTGTTTCGAGGGTAAAGGCTAAATTTCATGATTTAGACTTGGAAATAAAATATGGAATATGCCCAAATTTTGATGAGAGATTAATTGAGATTTTTTTTCCAATTTGTTTTGATGGAAGATAAAAACTCAACAGGATACTTATTTGGAATATGGCCAAATTTTAATTTGGAATGAATTTTAAATCTTCCCATGATTTGGAAATAAGAATAAGAACCTAAATTTGGATGAATTTAATATAAAATTTGGAAGATACCCAAATTTTAATTTGTATCCTTAATAATTTGGCTTGGATAAAACTCTAAATTTGGATGATTTGAATTTGACATAAAATTTGGATTATATCCTAATTTTAATTTGAGATTTTATTTACAATTTAATCTCGATGTTGAACAATTTGATTTTGAATAAAATTTGGAATATGACTAAATTTTAATTTGTGATTTTATCCACAATTTAATTTTGATTTTGAATAAAATTTGGAATATATCCAAATCTTAGTTGAAGATAAATTTGAGAAAATCTAATAAAATCAAATCAAATATGGAATTTGTTTAATTTATTTATTTTTTAATTTGAAATTAGGATAGAATCAAATAGGAAAATCTAATAAAAATCTAATATTTTAAATCAAATCTTTATTTGATTTGGATTTCCTAATTTATTAGGTAATCTAGGGAACCGCTATAAATAGGACCTGAAACCCCTTCATTATCCTCATCCTCTTCTCTTCTTCTAATATTTTCTCTCTCCTTTTCCTCTTCTTCTTCCAACGTTTTCTTCTTTTTTTTTTTTTAAGCTTTTTTTTTTTTCTATTTTTCCTCATTTTTTCTTTTTCTTTCTTCCTGATTTTTTCTTCTTTTCATTTTTTTTTCTACAAGAGGTGATATTTTATTTTATTTTGCAGTAATTCCTCGATACGTGACTGTCTCCTTGGTATACATAAGGGGTCTAAGGATGACCCCGGAAAAGTCTACCTATTGTATTGTCCCTCGTGCTCATGCTTCTTAATCTTTGGGGCCCCGCAAAGGCTTATGGTGGTCTGAAAAATGGAGTAAATAAATATGCGTTTATCTCCATGCATCGCTGGTCATGCATCAAATATGCAATATGTTTCTAAGAATGCATGCAATGACCATGCATTCCTACCACAAATTTTCTTGCTCTCTCGCCAAGTGTAACGAGATCGCAAGTTTCTTGGGGGGAGGGGGGCCTCGCAAAGGCTTACAACTCCCCCATTCGATCAACCTATGGATGACACCGGAAAGGTCTACCCTATTATGTTACTCCTTGATCAAAATTTGAAGATAAGGCAAATATGCATCGAGTATTGAAGATGAGAAGGATATGCCATCAAACTTTGAAGATGGGGAGAATATGCCATCAAGCTTTTGAGTGGAGTCAGGTTGGCCAGAGTCGATCTCGCATATAAGGCAGAGTCGGATGAACTAGAGTTGTCCTTGCATATGAGTTGGAGCCGGACAGACAAGAGTTGTCCTCGAATGTGAGGTGAAGCTAGGCAGACCAAACTTGATCTCGCATGTAAGGTGAAACCACACCAACATTTTTGGAGAGGAAGCGAAGCTGTACCAACATTTTGGCGAAGGGGTGAAGTTGTACCAACATTTTGGAGAAGGGGCAAAGCTGCACCAACATGAATTGCAAAGATGAAGCAGAGCCACAGACATGAATTGTGTAGATGAAGCGAAGCCACACCAAACATGGGAGATTAAGCAAGCTGATAACAAGCAGAAATGCACGTTATCAAAGTGCTAAATCCTTAAACAATGTTGGATTGCGTTGATGAAATATGTTAAATTCCATCCATTAAGCATAAATTCTATAATATTGTAGTTGCATGCGTCCAACGCATTAGAGTAGTTGATCTTTATATTTTTGTGCAGAATAATGCGTTAACGCAATGCAAAGAATGCGATCATAAGAATACATTGGTCGAATGCAAATTCACCGCAAGACTTTTCATTGATCGTGCTCGCAAACATTCACCCAAAAAGAATCACCGCAACATGGTGGGCATATCCGGATGAAAGGACAATCAAGATCGATGGGACAGAAAGCTGACGGAAGTCGGATCCAAATTAAGTTGACAGCCGATAACGGTCACAAAGTACATCCAGCTTTATCGGTGACAATTATCCGGCGCATCAGCAGGAATTAAAGCTATCCCATCTGTACAACTAGGAGAGAGAAGCCGCCTTTCACCTTTGATGCCCTATAAATACCAAGTGCATTCTTCAGAGAAGGGGTTAAGCAGTCAATTACCTCATCACCATTACAAGTTCATACCTCTGTTAATCGTTTTCTTTTCCATTTTACGGCGGAGCAAGAGAAGAGTGGTGATGCCGGAGATCATCCAAGGAAGCTCGAGAGAGAACCTTGGGGCGTAAGAGCAAAGAGGGAGCCGACTCTCACGAAAGCGAGAATATCTTTAGAGTACGAGTAGAAACAGTGTAACGCCTGACTACAATAAATTGTTCCAGGCTCTTTAATATACTTGAATTGTTATTCTGTACTTCATCTTATATCTATTCAATGGAAGTTCTATTTCTACATCTGCTCACTCTCTTAATACGCATGAGTAGCTAAACTAGTTGAATGGGTTGAGAAGAACTAAGCTAACATAATCTAGGAAGTTCATTGCTTGTGATTGTCCTATTTTATGTTGTGCAAAATACCCCTTAAAGTTACCTGAGAGAGAATCTAAAGAAAGAACTTAATGTCTCGAGAGAGCTAGGTTAGAATCTGGACTCAAAACAGCAATATTAGGCTTGCATAAATAAGAGATGAGGACTTAGAGATAAGCTCTGTTTATCAACTTGCATCGCATGCATCTTAGGAATAGGAATGATATTATGTGGTCGCATATTTATGTGAATGTCATGTTGTCATCGCATAAATAGAAATAGAGGTTTATGTGTAAACCCTGTAGACCTATCGCATATTTATCGCATGCGTTCTAGCCTTAGAAGCCGTAGCATTCACGCCGAGAGGTGGTTTACTATTGTATGCATGTTGTATGATCGCAAGGCATGAACGCATCCTAGGGAGTGTTAGTCGAACCTCTTCTCAACCCGTTCACCGCATATTCATCGTATTTCCCATTTACCAACTCTTTTCGAACTCTGCCGCATTCGTTATTATTTTCATTAACACAACAACAACCAACACTTATTTATTCAACTGGTTACCACAAGTTTTCATAAAAATCTCCAACTCAACTATTTTTACAAGTCCCTGTGTTTGACCCTAGACTTACCAAGAAACTCAGAGGAATTTATACTTGGATTCCTCTGGGGAAACTTGAGTGCATAACGCAATCCATCAACGCATATCATCCATATTTCCACCTAATAAAACAACGCATCAAGTTTTTGGCGTCGTTGCTAGGGACTTCGGCAAAATTGTTGTTAATGGTAATGTTTGTGATTTCTTTGCAGAACTCTCAATCTCTGGAAAACTAGACCCAGAGATTGAGAGAACATTTCAAAGGAGACTAAGAGACCGGCAACAGCAACCACAATGCGATAAAGAAGAGATGGCGGAGCAGCCTAGGAATGAAGCACCAAATAACAACAATGTCATGGCAAATCCGATTTTGTTGGCAAACGATTACAATAGGCCCATTAGGGACTATGCATCACAAAACCTCTATGATTTCTCTCCGGGAATCATGAGGCTTGCTTTAGATGGAAGTAGATTTGAAATGAAACTGATGATGCTGTAGATGATCCTGTTGGATTTTATGTCCTAAAACTCGTAGTATGTAAATTAATAAATATATTTTGTTTTGTTTTTCGATAAAGTTGTTATTTAAATTGTAATCTTGAATCCAATAAACTAAGGTTCCGAGGCTATTTAATGTAACTTGAACTTTATGTAGTGACATAAATGTGGATCAAGTTCAAATATATAGCCAAAATGGTCTATAGTATATGAATAAGGTTGGGCACCTTATTCTGGGGACACTATGGATGCAGCCCACTTTGTAGATAGTACAAACGATGTGATCCTGAATCGTCCATATAGAGATATATGAGTGGGGGTATCCTATGTAAAGTGTTTACATAAGACTGAACCATGAAATAGTCACTCTTTACGTTCTAAATGTCGTTTTATGTATAAAACTGTCTATTTCGTTAATTGATGACCTAGGTAACTTAATCTTAATCCTAAGCTAACTATGAACTCCTGTTCACTTGAAATTATTCTTAGATCTGCATAGGTGAGGGCAGCTCAATATGCTGGCCAAATAAGCCTCCCATTTCAGGGGTAAGATTGGGTGGATAGCTGGGAACATAGGGTGCAAGACGAAATTCACTCCTACCCATTATAGGAATAGTAGATAGATTATTCCCTTTAGTATTGAATCCAGGTCTTGAACAAGCAGCCCCACCCTCTCCTTGGCCCGAGAGGGATTCGGTTTATAGGTTGGACCTTATACCAATTGTTCATTAGAGGATCAGTGGAACTTAAAGAACAAGATAAGTCTTGGGGGTAAAACGGTTTTTATGACCCAGCCGAGATTACGAACAACCTATGAAGGATTAACTTACTGATCATGGTTATATCAAATGGAAACAAATATATCTATAGTGAGGGGAGTGGAACTACGGGACTTTAGTGGAATGACCCGTTAGTTAACGAATGTTGATTTTCTCCGTCTAAAGAGTTTAGCTAGCTAATCTTGGATCGTTGGAGCCCATGATCTATAGGTCCATTAGGTTCCCCTACTAGATCATATGGAATAAACTTAGAACAGTATGATAGAATAATTTGAATTGTTCGAATTAGGTAGAGAGAGAGAAACCGACAAGTATATGTGACATAGTGGTCAGATTTTTTTTAGCTTAGAGATACAGCTTCCATATTTAAATGTGATTTAAATATCAAGAATATGAATACATTCATATTTGGAAGCTCGAAAATGATGGAAATGGTCAAAGTTGTAAAAGTCAAAGAGTTGACTTTTGACTTTGAAAAGTAAAAAATTTGACCGACCTTATATTCAAATATGATTTGAATTTCGAGAAAATGAATGCGGATTCATGCTCGAGAGGTCAAAATTAGTCAACACGGAAAAAATGATAAAAAGTCAAAATGTTGACTTTAAATGACTATTTTGCCGTTTGACTATAGTTAGTAGGAAAATCCAAACTTTTGTTGGATAATTCTACTAACAAAATAGTGGGCTAGGTGTTAGCTTATAGTGGAGACATTAAGCCCACTAAGATAGTGGAATATAGGTGTTAGGTTTTTTATGCATTTAGTTCATGCGATTGTTGCATGGATTTTTCTATAAATTGGGCTTTCATTTTGAATGAAAAGAGTTTTTGCAATTTTGGAAATTGGTTTTCATATTTGGGCTAGAAAAATCACAACTTTGAAAAAAAGGGAAAAACCCAAACCTACTCAAATTCCATCTTATTTTCCATCTCTTTTCTCTCTCTCGGTTTTCTTCATCCATCGGGTCCCAGAACTCGGTTCTGAGTCCAGAGGATAGTAGGTCAACTCTAGTGGTGGTCGGAAAGAGTTCGGGTCGAGATTCAACGAGGAAAAGCGGTTTTCGGGAGCTTCAAAGGTAGTATCCTGCACTTTTAATTCACTATTTTTTCCTTTAATTTAAGAGCAATTAGAGTGCAATTAGATCTTAATTCCGCTGCGTATGTCTCTTGTTCTATCTTGTGGTATCAGAGCATGCTAGAATTACTCTCAATTGCTTTTGTTGGGTGTTTTGTCCCTATCTATTTAAGTGTTGAATGAAATGGGGACTAAAGTGGATTTATTATGATTTTGCATTTTTTCTCTTTAAATTTCTTATGGAAATTTGTAATTGCTCACTTGTTTATGAGCATTAATGTGTGAAAAAGGGTCTGTAAATTTGTTGGAGTCATTAGAGTTGAATTTAGGCTATAAATTCTTGATTCTGGGAGAGAGAACAACAGCAAATTGGAGAAAAATTGCATCACAGACCCGAATTCAGCCTCCAGACTCAAGAGAAGCTTCTAGACCCTACTCTCCAGTCCAGATCTGACCCAGTTCGGGAAGCTCGCACGCGCGCCTGGCTTGGCACACCTGCCCCACCCAGATCCGATCCGTTCGCCCGCTCCGCTTCGTGCAGCCTCGCACGCCCGTTCGCCTGCCTGCCCGAGACCCGCTTCGCGACCCGCGCGCCTACACCTTCGTTGGCCGTGCCAGCGGGAGTTGACCAGGCGGTCCAGACGGTCTGGACCGGTCCATTTGACCTGGTTGAGCCGGTTTGACCGGTTCAGCTTGGTTTTTAGTGTTTTTGACCGGTTTGAGTGATTTCTGAGCGGTTTCTGATGGTTCGAAGTGTTTGAAGCTTCAGCGAAGACTACTCTAGAATCAAATGAAGAATCTTATTCTACGAAATTTCGAGTTCGACTTCACCAATAGTTCCCCAGCTTTTAAAGTCTTACCAGGGTCAGAAGTAGCTACGGTAAACTCGGTTCAGGGAAGCTGGTTGCTGTTTTTTGTAATAAATTAGTTATTTGTTTGTTTTAAATGCCACAATCGGTCCACTTTAGTGTTGTTTACTTATTATGCATGTGATGTACAATGTTGTTTGATTATGTGTGCATATAGTATGCCATATAGTTTTAAAACCCCACCATAGGAAAAACATGTGACATGCATTTGTTATATCTTATAAGTGTTATAAAATATATACTATACATGCTTAGTTTTAATATAAGTGTTATATTAAAGCATGTTTTATTGAAGGAAGCATGTTATAGATGAATGTTCTAAGGTTATAATTGTTATACATTATTTTATAATTGTCATAAAATAACCTAGACTTCTAAAATCTATAACAAAGATAAGATGCATGCTCATTTAGGGTTAACCATCGAGCAATCCCAATTTTCATAGAAAATAGGTCGATTTCTTGTAAAACCGAAGTTACAAGAAAACTCACCCGACAAGATCTTGACAAAAAGTTAGATAAGATGAGTAAGGTTGAAGGTATTTAAGTTGACGGTTCTCGAAACACCTACTACCTGGAGATCGAGCCAGCGTCTGAGTTAGGTTAAACCGGTTTTATGAGTATACGTGAGTGGTGTGAGGTAATAAAATTTGTTTATCACTTAGACATTGTAGGTTAAAAATCTAGTATAAAAGATATACTCGGATGAATCACCTAGACTTAGGATATGTTTTAGTTAGCTGAAATTTATTGCTAAGTATTTTATACCCTAACCGTCTAGAACACTTCAGCTGGAGAGAAGTAATGTACTTTTAGCTCTAGCGTCCCTAAGAGTTCACACCGTGAGATTCATGCATGGCTTTGGGCTGCCCTGGGAGCGGACTCCATTCAAAGAGTGTTTGCATGAGTCAATACCAAGGTTAATAGGGGAAGTTGTTCATAGTAAGTGGGAGAAGGAAGTGCATCAACACATCTTACGGTCTCTTCCATTAGGTCGCATCGTGAGATTCCTATAATGTGCCTGCATGTCTACCCTGAAGTGACCTTACCAATCGGATTATAGGATTCGGAACTCCGCGAACTCTAGAAATAGATAGGGTCTCTCAGGTTCGTTTTCATTCTTGTCTTTCCAACTTCGGGAGCATAATGATTCCAATCTTTGAGGTCTGAAAATGGAGGGTCACACTTATGAGAATTACTAAGTGTTAGTAAATTCTTGACCAAAGTAGCGATAACTTAGTTACTATAGGAATAAGAGTTATTCTAGTGATAGTATCTAGTCAACGGAGGAATAGTCGATCACCCCTCGGTGGAGGTTATTCTAAACCATTGAAATATCGTTGCAAAATATAATAATGAAGGGTACATTATTAGATTTTTTGCTAAACTTGATTGGATTTAACAGATTAATGTTTTTACTAAAAAAGATATGTTTTTCTTTTCAGCATGACTAGTTCTTTAGATCAACTCTTAGCTTCCGAGAAACTAAACGGCGATAATTACTCAACATGAAAAACAATATGAATTCAACACTAGTAATAGATGACTTCAGATTTTTCTTAACTGAGGAATATCCTCAGGCCCCTGCCTCGAAAAAAGCAAGAGGTAAATATGATTTACTAGTTGCTGAGACTTGTTTAGAGGAGGATGATACCTCAACCTGGATATTAGATTCAGGAGTCACTATACATATTTGCTTTTCTTTTCAGGAAACTAGTTCCTGGAAAAAAGATTGAAGAAGGTGAGATCACTCTCAAGGTTGGAACAGGAGAGGTTGTCTCTGCTGAAGTAGTGGGAGACTTGAAGTTGTTTTTCGATGATAGATATACCATACTTAAAGAAGTTTTGTATGTACCTCTTATGAAGAAGAATTTAATATCTATCGTTTGTATTATGGAACAAATGTATAAAATATCTTTTGAAGTTAATGAAGTTTTCAGAAAAAGGTATTCAAATTTGTTCTGTTATACTTGAAAATAACTTATATAAGTTAAGACCAACTAAAGAAAAATTTGTCTTAAATACTGAGATGTTTAGAACAGGAAACTCAGAATAAAAGACAAAAAGTTTCTTCTAATGCCTATCTATGGCACTTAAGACTTGGTCACATAAATCTCAATAGGATTGAGAGATTGGTTAAGAATGGACTACTAAATCAGTTAGAAGACCTCCATGTGAGTCTTGTCTTAAGGGAAAAATGACTAAGAAATCTTTTACTGGAAAAGGTCTCAGAGCCACAATACCCTTAGAGCTCGTACATTCAGACCTCTATGGACCAATGAATGTCAAAGCTCGAGGTGGGTATGAATATTTCATCAGTTTTATTGATGATTATTCAAGGTATGGTCATATTTACCTAATGCATCACAAGTCTGATTCTTTTGAAAAGTTCAAAGAATATAAGGTTGAGGTTGAGAACCAGTTAGGTAAAACAATTAAGACACTACGATCAGATCGAGGTGGGGAGTACATGGACTTAAGATTCCAAGGCTATATGATAGAACACGAAATCAAGTCACAACTCTCTGCACCTAATATGCCTCAACAGAACGGTGTATCTGAAAGAAGAAACAGAACCTTGTTGGACATGGTTCGTTCAATGATGAGCTTTGCTGAGTTACCTGATTCCTTTTGGGGACATGCATTAGAGACTACTGTCTATATTTTGAATAACGTTCCCTCTAAAAGTGTTTCAGAAACACCTTATGAGCTATGGAAAGGGTGTAAAGGCAGTTTACGTCACTTTAGGATTTGGGGATGTCTGGCACACGTATTGGTGCAAAATCCTAAAAAATTGAAACGTCGTTCAAAACTATGCCTATTTGTAGGTTATCCAAAAGAAACAAAAGGTGGTCTATTTTATGATCCTCAAGAGAATAAGGTATTTGTATCGACAAATGCCACATTCTTAGAGGAAGACCACATAAGAAGTCATCAACCTCGCAGTAGACTAGTATTGAATGAAATTTCCAAAGACGCTATAGATAGAGCTAGTTCATCTACTAAAGTAGTAGATAAAACTAGTACATCTGGTCATTCACATCCTTCTCAAGAGTTGAGAATGCCTCGACGTAGTGGAAAGGTTGTTCATAAGCCTGACCGTTACTTGGGTTTAACAGAAACACAAGTCATCATACCTGATGACGACATAGAGGATCCATCGACCTATAAACAGGCGATAAAAGATGTGGACTGTGATCAGTGGGTCAAAGCCATGGACCTTGAAATGGAGTCTATGTACTTCAATTCCGTTTGGAAACTTGTAGATCAACCAAATGATGTAAAACCAATTGGTTGCAAGTGGATCTATAAGAGAAAACGAGACCAAGCCGGTAAAGTACAGACTTTTAAGGCTCGACTTGTGGCAAAGGGTTATACCCAGAGAGAGGGAGTGGACTATGAAGAAACTTTCTCTCCCGTTGCCATGCTTAAGTCTATTAGAATACTCTTATCCATTGGCACCTTTTATGACTATGAAATTTGGCAGATGGATGTCAAGACAACCTTTCTAAATGATGATCTTGAGGAGAGTATCTATGTGGCTCAACCAGAGGGGTTTATTGCACAAGGTCAAGAACAAAAGGTTTGTAAGCTTCAAAAATCCATTTATGGGTTGAAACAAGCTTCTAGATCTTGGAATATAAGATTTGATACTGCAATCAAATCTTATGTTTACAAGAAGATCGTCAATTATACTCTAGCGTTCTTAGTTTTATATGTTGACGATATTCTACTCATTGGGAATGAAGTAGGTTACCTAATTGACATCAAGAAATGGCTAGCAACGTAGTTCCAAATGAAAGATTTAGGAAATGTGTAGTATGTTCTCGGGATTCAGATTATTCGAAACCGCAAGAATAGAACACTAGCCATGTCTCAAGCAACTTATATAGACAAAATATTGTCTAGGTATAAGATGCAGAATTCCAAAAGAGGTCTGTTACCTTAAAGGATCAATGTCCTAAGACACCTAAAGAGGTTGAGGATATGAGACGCATTCCCTATGCTTCCGCAGTAGGGAGCCTGATGTATGTAATGTTATGTACTAGACTTGACATATGCTACGCGGTAGGGATAGTCAGTAGGTATCAGTCCAATCCTGGATATGATCATTGGACTGTCGTTAAAAATATCCTCAAGTATCTTAGAAGAACGAGGAACTACATGCTCATGTATGGTATTAAGGATTTAATCCTTACTGGATACACTTGAATCTGATTTTCAAACTGATAAAGATGCTAGAAAGTCTACATCTGGATCAGTGTTCACTCTTAATGGAGGAGCAGTAGTATGGAGAAGTGTAAGCAAAACTGTATTGCGGACTCCACAATGGCAGCTGAATAAATAGCTACTTGTGAAGCAGCAAAAGAAGCAGTATGGTTGAGGAAATTCTTGATAGATTTGGAAGTAGTTCCAAATATGCATCTGCCTATCAATCTATATTGTGATAATAGTGGTGCAATTACAAACTCAAGAGAACCAAGAAGCCACAAGCGCGGCAAGCATATTGAGCACAAATACCATCTGATCTGGGAGATTGTACATCGTGGAGACGTTGTAGTGACCCAGATATCTTCTGAGCAAAACATTGTTGATCCTTTTACAAAGGCTTTCACGGATAAAGTGTTTGAAGGTCACCTACAGAGTCTACGTCTACGAAGTTTGTAAACTAGGACAAGTGGGAGAATTTTTGGGTATATGCCCTAGTTTATTGTATTCATATGTTTCTCACATAAATTCAACATTGTGATACTCCACTAGGAGTTTTAGTCCAAGTGGAAGTTTATTGGATTTTATGTCCTAAAACTCGTACTTTGTAAATTAATAAATATATTCTGTTTTGTTTTTCGATAAAGTTGTTATTTAAATTGTAATCTTGAATCTAATAAACTAAGGTTCCGAGGCTATTAAATCTAATTTGAACTTTATGTAGTGACATAAATGTGGATCAAGTTCAAATATATAGCCAAAATGGTCTATAGTATATGAATAAGTTTGGGCACCTTATTCTGGGACACTATGGATGCAGCCCACTTTGTAGATAGTACAAACAATGTGATCCTGAATCGTCCATATAGAGATATATGAGTGGGTGTATCCTATGTAAAGTGTTTACATAAGACTGAACCATGAAATAGTCACTTTTTACGTTCTAAATGTCGTTTTATGTATAAAACTGTCTATTTCGTTAATTGATGACCTAGGTAACTTAATCTTAATCCTGAGCTAACTATGAACTACTGTTCACTCGAAATTATTCTTAAATCTGCATAGATGAGGGCAGCTCAATATTGCTGGCCCAATAAGCCTCCCATTTCAGTGGTAAGATCGGGTGGATAGCTGGGAACATAGGGTGCAAGATGGAATTCACTCCTACCCGTTATAGGGATAGTAGATAGGTTGTTCCCTTTAGTACTGAATCCAGGTTTTGGACAAGGGGCCCCACCCTCTCCTTAGGCTGAGAGGGATTCGGTTTATAGGTTGGACCTTAAACCAATTGTTCATTAGAGGATCAGAGGAACTTAAGGAACAAGATGTAGTCTTGAGGGTAAAACATTTTTTATGATCCAGCTGAGATTACGAACAACCTGTGAATGATTAACTTAATCATCATGGTTATATCAAATGGATACAAATATATCTATAGTGAGAGGAGTGCAACTACGGGACTTTAGTGGAATGACCCGTTAGTTAACGAATGTTGATTAGTTCCGTCTAAAGTGTTTAGCTAGCTAATCTTGGATCGTTGGAGCCCATGATCTATAGGTCCATTAGGTTCCCCTACTAGCTCATATGGAATAAACTTAGAATAGTATGATAGAATAATTTGAATTGTTCGAATTAGGTAGAGAGAGAGAAACCGATAAGTATATGTGATATAGTGGTCAGGTTTTTTTTAGCTTAGAGATACAACTTTCATATTTAAATGTGATTTAAATATCAAGAATATGAATACGTTTATATTCGGAAGCTCGAAAATGATGGAAATGGTCAAAGTTGTAAAAGTCAAAGAGTTGACTTTTGACTTTGAAAAGTCAAAAATTTGACCGACCTTATATTCAAATGTGATTTGAATTTTGAGAAAATAAATGCGGATTCATGTTCGGGAGGTCAAAATTAGTCAACACGGAAAAAATGATAAAAAGTCAAAATGTTGACTTTAAATGACTATTTTGCCGTTTGACTATAGTTAGTAGGAAAATCCAAACTTTTGTTGGATAATTCTACTAACAAAATAGGGGGCTAGGTGTTAGCTTATAGTGGAGACATTAAGCCCACTAAGATAGTGGAATATAGGTGTTAGGTTTTTTATGTATTTAGTTCATGCGATTGTTGCATGGATTTTTCTATAAATTGGGCTTTCATTTTGAATGAAAAGAGTTTTTGCAATTTTGGAAATTGGTATTCATATTTGGGCTGGAAAAATCACAACTTTGAAAAAAAGAGAAAAACCCAAAGCTACCTAAATTCCATCTTATTTTCCATCTCTTTTCTCTCTCTCGGTTTTCTTCATCCATCGGGTCCCACAACTCATTTCTGAGTCCAGAGGATAGTAGGTAAACTCTAGTGGTGGTCTGAAAGTGTTCAGGTCGAGATTCAACGAGGAAAAGCGGTTTTCGGGAGCTTCAAAGGTAGTATCCTACACTTTTAATTCACTGTTTTTCCCTTCATGATGCATGCTTATTTCCTTTAATTTAAGAGCAATTATAGTGTAATTAGATCCTAATTCTACTGCGTATGTCTCATGTTCCATCAGATCCAGGCTGTAGGTCAATTCGGAGGAAGGCGTGGCGAGGATCTGCACGCCCATCTCCGAAGTTTTATTGAAATCTACAATACTTTTGTGTTCCCGAACATCTCTACTAATGGGCTTATTCACTCGAACCAAGAGAGATCACTTCTTGGGAGTAGGTGGTGGAGAAGTTTATGAAGAAGTATTTCCCACCTACCGTGAACGCAAGACGGAGAAAGCTTATTACTAATTTTGAACAATACATGGACGAATCGCTCAGCGATGCTTGGCCGAGGTTTAAAAGGTTGGTCCGAGACTGTCCGCATAATGGGCTATCAGATTGTCTGCAAATGGAAATTTTCTACCACGGTTTGAATCCTGCTTCGCAGACCGCTGCCAATGCGGTAGCAGCTGATGGTCTGCTTGATAAGACTTATGATGAGGTGAAGAATATTCTGGACCGCATCTCCAATAATCATGAAGACTGGAGGGAAAGTTAAAGATTAAGACTCAAGGATTCTAACGCAAATAATGGTGCTATTGTCTCATTGCAAAACCAAATGACTACAATGATGAATTTGATTCAAGGAATGACAATTAGCAGCCCAACATCCCAAGGTGGGCAAATCAACGCAATAAGTCAAAACATCGCAAGGTGTGCAACTTGCAGTGATGGGCATGCGATGGAAGATTGCCCGCAAAATCCCCCGTCTGTATATTTTGTAAAGAATAACCCTTTTTCAAACATTTACAACCCTGGGTGGAAAAACCACCCAAATTTTGCTTGGAAGAATCAGCAACAAAATTTTTAAACTGTGGCGCTAAAAGAAGGGCCACCAGGATTCTTTCAATGCAACAACGGTCAACAGAGAAACCAAGCAAGTAGCTCACAATAACCACCGCAATCTTCTTCTCTAGAAAGCCTATTGAAGCAATATATCAAGAAAAACGAGACAGTGCTTCAAAGTCAGGCTACATCCATCCGCAACTTCGAATTGCAAATAGGCCAGATTGCGAGTGAGCTGAAAAGTAGACTGCATGGGGCATTGCCAAGTTCAACTAAGCTTCCACGCAACCTAGGGGGATCAGGTAAGGAGCAATGTCAGATTGTGACATTGCGTAGTGGAAAGACTATGGAGGGAGAAAAGAAGGATCAGAGTATAACAACTTCCATCGCAACTGAGCCCGAGATTGTGGTAACGCAAGAAGAAGAAAGAGAGAATGAAGTAGTGGAACCTGAGGCTACGTCGACCTCAAAGTCAAATGAAACAGGAACCATGAAATTTCAGTTACCACCTTTCCCTCAGAGGTTAAGAAAGAAGAAAAACGAAGAGGTACAGTACCAATGCTTCTTATCTATGTTAAAACAATTACATGTTAATATTTCTTTCAGTGAAGCGATTGAGGAAATGCCTGCCTATGCCAAGTTTCTAAAGGTTGTAACTAAGAAGAGAGGAACTAGAAAATTTGCAACAGTGGCACTAACGCAAAGTTCCAAATCTATTATCCCACCGAAGATAAGCGATCTTGAGAGCTTCACTATTCGTTGCTCCATAGGAGGACTCTATATTGGGCAAGCCCTGTGTGACTTGGGGGCAAGCATAAATTTGATGTCGCTGTCAATCTTTTGACAATTAAATGTGGGGCAACATGTGCCCACATCCGTGACTCTCCAACTGGCCGACAGATCTCTGGTTCATCTAGAGGGTAAGGTGAAGGATGTGCTGATCACGATCGATAAATTTATTTTGCCAGCTGACTTCATCATCCTAGACTATGAGGCGGACAAAGATGTGCCCATCATTTTGGGGCAACCTTTTCTATCAATGAGTCGTGCTCAAATTGATGTGCACAAGAGAGAAATCACTTTGAGTATAAATGGATAGAAGCTCAAGTTTAATATAATTCGTACCATGAAATTTCCTGATGAGGAAGAACTGTAAGATTCTGATGATGACCTGAATTTGATTGAAGAAGAAAAGTCTTATGAAGAATGTGAAGAAGAGGATGCCAGCGCATCCGTAGCTACCTGCAATGCGATCTTAGCAAAAACAAACAAAGAAGAAGGATTGATCGCAACGCAAGAAGTAGAGCCGAACGAAGAAAGAAAAATAACTTAACCTTCTCTCGTGGAACCACCAACCCTTGAACTAAAAACCCAACCAACACATTTGAAGTACACATTTTTGGGGCAGAATGAGAAGCTACTAGTGATAATTTCCTCCGCACTGAACACAAATCAAGAGAATGCGTTGATGAGCATTCTCAAGAAGCATGTGCGAGCAATTGGCTGGATGCTCGCTGATATAAGAGCAATTAGCCCCGTGTACTGCATGCACCACATTCGTCTTGAGGACGACCACAAAGCAACCATTGAAAATCAACGCAGACTTAACCCTTCGATGAAAGAGGTCGTCAAAAAGGAGATTATCAAGTGGTTGAATGCAGGCATTATCTATCCCATTCAGATAGCACGTGGGTCAGCCCCGTGCAATGTGTGTCGAAGAAGGGAGGAACGACGGTAGTCCCAATGAGAATAATGAATTAATACCGCAAAGGACCATCACTAGATGGCGCATCTGTATGGACTATTGCAAATTGAATGCGACCATAAAGAAAGATCACTTCCCTTTGCCATTCATCGATCAAATGCTAGATAGATTAGCAGGGAACGATTTTTATTGCTTCTTGGATGGATATGCCAGGTATAATCAGATCATGATAGCTCCTGAAGACCAAGACAAGACCACATTCACCTACCCATATGGGACATTTGCTTTTCGCCGCATGCTGTTTGGTCTCTGCAATGCGCCAAGCACGTTCTAGAGGTGCATGATGGCGATCTTTTCAAATTATCTCGAGGACTCAGTAGAAATATTTATGGATGAATTCTCCGTTTATGGGAGCTTTTATGAAGTCTGCCTGGCCAGCTTGGACAAAATTCTGAAAAGATGTGAAGAGACGAACCTGGTGCTCAATTAGGAAAAATGCCACTTCATGGTGAAGGAAGGAATAGTGTTGGGACACAAGGTCTCCCGAGAAGGGTTGGAGGTGGACAAAGCAAAGATTGACACAATTGAAAAGCTTCCTCCTCTAACCAACATGAAGGATGTGCGAAACTTCTTGGGGCATGTCAGATTCTATAGACGACTCGTCAAGGACCTTTCTAAATTAGCAAGACCACTGAGTGCGTTTTTAGAGGCAGACAGGAAGTTTGAATTTGACAACAATTGCCTCAACACATTCAAAATTTTAAAAGATGCGTTGATTACCGCACCCGTCTTGATTGCGCCAAATTGGACACTCCCATTCGAACTCATGTACGACGCGAGTGGGTATGTGATGGGAGTTACATTAGTGCAAAAGAAGAAAACTATTTTGCACCTCATCCCATATGCGAGTAAAACTCTGAACCCTGCTCAACTTAATTATACCACCACTAAAAAAGAGCTCCTGGCTGTGATTTTTGCGTTGGAAAAATTTTGAGCATATCTATTGGGAACCAAGGTACTCATTCACACTGATCACTCGACAATCAAATATTTGATGAAAAAGAAGGATGCAAAGCCGAGGTTGATCAGATGGGTTCTTCTCCTTCAAGAATTTGATATCGAGATAATTGATTGGAAGGGGACAAAGAATCAAGTTGCAGATCACTTGTCCAGATTAGAAAATCCTGAGGTTGATCGCAATGAATCTGAAGTGAGTGTCGTGTTCCCAGATGAGCAGCTGTTTTGAATAGAAGAACTGCCCTGGTATGCGGACATCGTTAATTATTTGGTTTGTGAGAAATTTCTTGAAGATTACACCTACCATCAATAGAAGAAGCTCAAGAATGAATGCAGACACTATTATTGGGATGAACTGAATTTGTATAAAAGAGGTGCAGACCAAATCATTCGATTATGCCTCCCAGATGCTGCTTAACAATGGATATTATCGCAATGCCACGATTCACCATATGAAGGGCACTTTGGAGGACAACGTACTGTAGTCAAAGTTTTACAAAGTGCATTCTTCTGGCTTTCATTATTTAAGGATGCTGCTGACTATACAATGAAATGTGATCGGTGTCAATGCACCAGCAACATTTCATGGAAGAACGCAATGCCAATGAATACTATCTTGGAGCTGGAACTATTTGACATATGGGGGATTGATTTCATAGGACCATTCCCTCCTTCAAACGGTAAACACTATATTCTATTAGCCATTGACTATGTCTCCAAGTGGGTAGAGGCAATTGCATGCGTCGTAAGTGATGTGGCAGTAGTCTCCCAATTCCTGAAGAAAAATATTTTCATGCAATTTGGAACTCCCCGAGCCATCATAAGTGATGAAGGATCACACTTTGTTAACCACAATATAAAGGAGCTGCGGCGCAAGTATAATATCCTCCACAAAGTGGCCATCGTATACCATCTGCAAACAAATAGCCAAGCTGAAGTGTCCAATCGGGAAATTAAATTGATACTTGAGAAGGTAGTCAAACCTTCGCAAAAAGATTGGGCAATGAAGCTTGATGAAGCGTTATGGGCATACCGGACTGCATTTAAAACACTTATAGGTATGTCCCCTTATGTGTTGGTATTCGGCAAAGCGTATCACTTGCCTTTGGAGCTGGAATATAAAGCATTATGGGTGGTCAAGAAACTGAATTTCGATTTGAAGAAAGCAGGGAAAGCGCGGAAAGTGCAACTGGTCGAGCTAGAAGAATGGAGGAACAATGCATATGAAAATGCGAAAATTTATAAAGAGCACACCAAGCGCTGGCATGATCAGCGCATATGCAGTAAGAACCTCCAAGTCAGGCAAAAAGTCTTGCTTTTTAATTCACGTCTGCGACTCTTCCCAGAAAAGCTAAAGTCTTGTTGGTCCAAACCATTCATAATTCGACTAGTACTTCCACATGGCGCGGTGGAATTATGAAATAACGACGGAACCAACATATTCAAGGTCAATGGGCAGCGAGTAAAGGCATACCATGGAGAAGACTGGCATCGCCTAGTCGACTCCATGGAATTAAGAAACCTTGAGTGAAGAAGGAAGTAGGTGGTCCCTGCGTTATCAGATGATCACAATTTATCAGGGACGTAAAGTTTTGGAAAATCTCAAGTCTTCGGCTCTTTTCTCCACTACTCAGAATTATCCTTACTTTACTATCTTTTCATTTATCACTTCTATTGCTACAAAAAAAAAAATAATAATAAATGCCTTTTATTTTGTTTAAAATAATTTGACCCTCTCTTTGTTTTCTTTACAACAATTGAGGCTTTGGATTGTGGAAATGTTACACGAAGCAGCACTTATCTTATTCCATCATCGCAACCCAACGAAGAATGATCGCCACAAGATGGATGCGTCAATACAATGCGGGCGACAATGATAAATTTGGGGGTGTACTCTTCCTTATCCTTACTTCAAATTTTGCGCTATCATATTGCATATTACTTTTCAACGTTTTATCACCGCATCCTCCTTGACTACCGCAAACATATCACAAGTAGATAACTTTAGTAGTTTACCACATGTATTCTTACCAAGTATGATTTCAATGATGAAAAATATGCTTCTATCTCTTTCGTATGTACTAGAGTCAACGTAATTCTTAGGATAGTCACCTCATGAAATATTTCTCAAAGATAGGGGTTTGCTAGCTTTCATTTCAAATTTTCTTTACAACGCATTCTATAACCATCACATGACTTATTTTAACTTTTGACAATGTGGACATTGCCATATTTTAAATTTGGGGGTGGGGTATTTGTTTCCGACCTTGCTACAAATAAAAAAAATAATAAAAAAAGAAAAAGTGAAAAAGAGAAAAAAAAAGATTTTTTTTTTTTGAATAACAACTCCACTGTCAACGCAATGGGAAACCCACGTTGATAAGAGTTAAGTTGTGAAAGGCACTTACCCATAGTTGGATGTCTGCATGACACATGTAAGGGTGGGCCAAAACGAAAGTAAGTCACCAGGATCAATGCATAAATAAATGACCGCAACTCTACTGCCAAGTTGGTATGAGTTTAGTCTGAGAAAGAGTGCATTGCTCGTAATTGGATGTCCGCATGACACCCGTGGGGGAAAGCAAAAACGAAGACAAGGCACTCGAATTGGCGCAAAGCCAGAAAAAAATAGCAATGAAGAAATTTTTTTGTGCAAGGATAAATCATTTGACATCCCGGTGGAAAATTTTCTTTTTGAAATAATCAAGCGATGTTTCGAAATTTAGTAAAGTCCTTTTGAAAGTTAAGCTTGCAATCCCTAAGTCTTAGAAGTATTTTAGGAAGAGATTTGAATAAGACTTAAGGAAATTCTGGCATATAGGATTTGAACGAAGTATCCTTGAGAAATCTAGGGAAAGAACTTTGCGGCTAACTTGCTAAAGGAATCTTTAGCTTATGCTTGAGGACAAGCATTGTTTAAATTTGGGGGTGTGATAACCGGCAGAAATGCACGTTATCATGGTGCTAAATCCTTAAACAATGTTGGATTGCGTTGATGAAATATGTTAAATTGCGTCCATAAAGTATAAATTCTATAATATTGCGGTCGCATGCGTCCAACACATTAGAGCAGTTGATCTTTATTTTTTGTGCAGAATAATGCGTTAACGCAATGCAAAGAATGTGATCATAGGAATACATTAGTCGAGCACAACTTCACCGTAAGACTTTGCATTGATCGTGCTCGTAAACATTCACCCAAGAAGAATCACCGACACATGGTGGGCGCATCTGAACGAAAGGACAATTAAGATCGATGGGACAAAAAGCTGACGGCAGTCGGATCCAAATTAAATTTACAGTCGATAATGGTCACAAAGTACATCCAGCTTTATCGATGACAATTATCCGATGCATCAGTTAGAAATTAAAGCTGTCCCATTTGTACAACCAAGAAAGAGAAGCCGCCTTTCACTGACACGCAAAAATTGAATCTATAAACTACAAGTCCATGTTCCCATTACCAGTTCCCCGACAACGACGCCATAAATTTGACACACAGATTTTAGCCTTTATCATCATACAAGCTCATCATAAACTTGTAACGCATGTATGAATATGAATAAATAAGATTAATCTTCTTATGTCATACAACGCATGGATGATTGCGATGATATGCGATACTACTTCTAGATATGCGTTATTAATGAATGTTCTTGTATTATGCTGTGCGTTGTCACAAGTTTCCTTGCATTGAAACCAAGTATAATTTCACCACAAGTTTCTCGATGTGATCCGAGGTCGAACACAAAGATTGTTTTAGGTTAATTGCGTTATATTTGTGATATATACGACCGGGGGTTTTTCAGTTTAATAAAAGTGTGGTTTGTATTTGTAAAGTAAATTGTGCAGTAAAGTAAAGATAAGCGATAAACATGCGATAATAAAGTAAAGTGCGATAAAATAAACCTAAGCTATGATGATACAAGATACAGGTTACATGATACAAGATATAGAGGTTGAGACTGACTGTGAAGAATATACAAAGATCGTGTTATACGGTGGCAAGGCTTATGTGCGAAATAGAATGAGAAAGAATAATTAATATAAACAGCACAAGTTTCTTAATTACGTTAAAGATATAAGTATGGTTCTGCTTGCCCTTGGCGTACACCTCTCGGTGATCGACCGTGTTTCCCACATCTCTGGGTGAAATAGGGACGAACGTAGTGAACGCAAGGTTGCTTCCATCTCTGGAAGTACTTCTTGCTTTAGTTAACGCATTCTTTTAAACTTCTCTCAACAGATCAGAATGGCATCTTCACTTCTACTCTCACAGGTGAAGATGTCGTCTAGCATGCTTTAGCTAAGCATCTTTATTTCTTTAGCACCGATTAAGTTACTTGTTTAATTCATATTAATCACCAAGGGATTAAGTTCATCGTGGAGAAAGCGATTAATGGAGGAATGGAAATAGACATAAATGTGGAAATGAAAGTGATCATGACATTTAATTATAAAATCAAGCGTTTGATACATGGTTGTGAATGATTTAGACTAAGAAGATGAAATACGATTGATGAATAAGAGTTTGAAACAGAATAGAAAAGTGCCAATGTCTTGACACCAATCTGGATGGAGAGATTACTTGTCGACGTAGATGGAGTGAATGGAAGGATGAGCTTCCCTCTCAGGCTTGCTCAACCAATAGAGTTGATCTAGGTATAGAACTTCACGATGGGGATTTAGAATGATTCGCTCTGAGACTCACCTCTCGGCCTTGTTTCTTTTCTTCTCGAATCTTCTCCGATCAGCACTCAGATCAGCCTTTTTCTCAATAGCTCGTATCAATTATCCTGTGTCAAGTATATCTTTTCAGTGAATTCTTTGAGGGTATTTATAGATGAAAGCTTTGACTCTTTGATATGTGGTCCCCACTGTATTGTTATGGAAATTCCGAGAATGGTGGAATAAATATTCCTTCTATTATGCAATCAATCCATCGAAAATGCACAACAGTTAGTTGTACACGTGTCAAAATCCTCCGTGATTGTGCTACTCATTTGCATCTTTTGATCGTGTACCCACATGCGGTGTTGTTTTTATTACCGCTTGCATAAACAAGATATGGGGACTTAGAGATTAGCTCTGTTTATCAACTTGCATTGTATGCATCCTAGGAATAGGAATGATATTATGTGGTCACATATTTGTGTGAATGTCATGTTGTTATCGCATAAATAGAAATAGAGGTTTATGTGTAAACACTGTAGACCTATCACATAATTACCGCATGCGTTCTAGCCTTAGAAGTCGTGGCATTCACGCCGAGAGGTGGTTTACTATTGTATGCATGTTGTATGATCGCAAGGCATGAACGCATCTTAGGGAGTGTTAGCCAAACCCCTTCTCAACCCGTTCACACATATTCATCGTATTTCCCATTTACCAACTCTTTTCGAACTCCGCCGCATTCGTTATTATTTTCATTAACACAACAACAATCAATACTTATTTATTCAACTGGTTACTGCAAGTTTTCATAAAAATCTCTAATGCAACTATTTTCACAAGTCCCTATGTTCGACCCTGGACTTACCATGAAACTCAGAGGAATTTACACTTGGATTCCTCTGGGGAAACTTGAGTGCACAACGCAATCTATCAACGCATATCATTCATATTTTCACATAATAAAACAACGCATCACAAGCCACACCAGACTTGGGAGATTAAGTGAGCCACACTAGACTTGGGAGATGAAGTGAGCCATGCAAGACTTGGTAGATGGAGCGAGCCATGCCAAACTTTGGAGATGAAATGAGCCATGCCAGACTTTGGAGATAAAGCGATGTCGCGCCAACATTTTGGAGATGAATAGAAGCCACACCATGACTTTGGAGATGTAGTGAAACCACGCCATCAGTTTGGAGATGAAACGAAGCCATGCCACGACTTTGGAGATGAAGAGAAGCCGCACCAACATTTTGGAGACGAAACGAAACCGCATCACGACTTTGGAGATGAAGAAAAGTCGCGCCATTACTTTGGACATGAAGCGAAGCCACACCACGACTTTAGAGATGAAGCGAACCACACCAGACTTTGGAGATAAAGCGAATCTACGCCATGATTTTGTAGACAAAGACATTGAAGATGGAGCCGAGCCATGCATATTGACCATGAACTTGAAGAATAAATGGAACTATGCACACTGACCTTGAACTTGAAGATGGAGCAGAGCCATGCACACCGACCTTGAACTTAAAGATAGAGCAGAGCCATGCACACCTACCCTGAACTTGAAGATGGAAGTGGAGCTATGCACACCAATCTTAAACTTGAAAATGGAAGTAGAGCCATGCACACCGATCTTGAACTTGAAGATGGAAGAGGGGCCATGCACGCCGATCATGAACTTGAAGATGGAGCAGCATCGATGGAGCCTCTAAATTTGAAGATGGAGAAGCATCAACGAGTCCTTCACATTTGAGTTTCACAAAGCATCATTAAATCCTCCACATTTAAGTTTGTTGAAGCATCGATGAATCCTCTACACTTGAGCTTGAAGAATCGATAAATCTTATGCATTTGAGCTTGAAGCATCGACGAATCATCCGCACTTGAGTTTGATGTGTTGTGGTTGATGCCTGAAACGGTGTTTTGTATCTTACAGCATGTGGACAAATATGAATATGAATGAATGAATCATACAAGCTCATGTTGCCATAAACTTGTTGACATAAAAATGGAATGTCATGTTGTGTTATCGCTTATGCTCACTACTTCTAAATATGCGTTGTTAATGATATGCTTGTAGTATGCGATAGAGTAATGCGTGTCACAAGTTTCCTTGTGTTGAAACCATGAATAATTCCAATGCAAGTTTCTCAGAATAATCCAAGGTCGAACACAGGGATTTTTTTCATTAATGTGTTACTTTTGTGATACATGCGACCAGCTTTTACAATTAATAAAGAATTGGGTTTATACAGGAATCTAAAGTGCGTTAATAAAATAAAGTTGCGTTGAAAATAAAATCCTAAACTAAGATTATAGAAGATACAAGATACATGATACATGATACTGAGTTCAAGACTGACTGTGAAGTTATATAAAGGATCGTGGTATGCGATGGCAAGTCTTTATGGATGAATCAGAAAGAGAGAGTAAATAGTAAAAACAATGCAAGTTTATTAATTACGTTAAAGATGCAACTAAGGTTCCGCTTTCCCTTGGCGTACACCTCTCATTGATCGGCCGCGTTCCCATATCTCTATGGTGAAACAGGGATGAACGTGATGAACGCAAGGTTGCTTCCATCTCTGGAAGTACTTCTCACTTTAGATAATGCATTCTTCGAACCCCCTCTCAATAGGCGGAATAACATCTTCACTTCTGCTCTCACAGGTGAAGATGCCATCGAGCATGCTTTAGCTAAACTTAATTATCTCCTTAAAACAAATTAATTTACTCGCTTAATTCTTGCTAATTACCCAGGGAATTAGGAAAACATCATGGAGAAAATGGATTATAGATGAACAGAAATAGACAGATAGATGATAATGGTAATGATCATAACATTTAATACTAAGATTAAGCGTTCGATACATGGTGTGAATGAAAGATTAAGAAGATGAATACAGATGATGAAATAAAGATTAGAAACGAATACAGAAAGATTGTCAACGTCTTGACACGGATCCTGAATGGAGGTTGTGCTTGCCGGCGTGTTGAAGTAATGGAGAGGAAGGCTTCCCTCTCAGGCTTGCGTTCCCGGTAGAAGGGACCTTCGTACAGATCTTCAACTACGGGGATTGGAAGGATTCTTTTCTCGGAGACTCACCTCTCGGCCTTGTCTCGTGGTTCTTCCTGGATCTACTCTGGTCAGTCGTTTCAGACTAGTCTCTCTCTCAGAATTAATATATGCACGTCCCTATGTATTCAAATATATCTTTCAGTGAATTTGCAGAAGCTATTTATAGGCGAAGCTTGGCTCTTTGACTTTGTGGTCCCCACTTTATGGTTATGGTAGTTCCTGAAATGGCGGAGTGAATATTCCTTCTATTACGCAATCAACCCGTCAGAAATGCACAACTGAAAGCTGTACATTTGTGAAAATCCTCCGCAAATGCGTTGCTCTTTACATATTCGATCGATTGCCGCATGCGGTGTTTTTTTTATTATCACATGCAGTTGAAATTGAGTTGATCGCTAAGCTCTTGATCGATTGTTGCATGCGCCGTCATTGCATTGATCATCTCTTCGTTCTTGAATGATGGGCGCAATGCGACGAGATGCGTTGTTCATTTTATCTTTGAGCCATTAACGCATGCGGTGACTGATTTCCTGCAAAACAGAAATCGAAACACTCTATTCTACCATCGTAATGGTGTTAATGGGTGTATTGACGAAATTTTATAATTTTCGCATTTCTTATCCAATTTCTATACTATCGACGCAACTTTCCTTTCTTTTTTTCGCAATATCTAAATAAAACATTATAAATAACTTGTATTTCTACAAGTTATCAATGCCCTAAAGTCTCGTGGCTAAAGAGTTTAGTCAGCTGTTCACATACCATTGGAGCTTTGAGCCACAGGTCCATTAGGTAACGTGGGTAGCTTGGATAAAGTCGATAATTAGTGTTTGGGTCAGTTTGGAATGTTCAAATTGACAATAGGGAGTTCGATTATATATGATATAATTGAACTGGTTAATTATATATTATATAATTGGCTAAATGTATGAGATACATTATTTTGGAGAAAATTAGATATAGATATGATTTATATCAAGTGGAGGAGAAATTACTATAATAGATATGTGATATCAAACTATAGGGTAATAATATAATATGATTATATTCATTTATTATTAAATTGGTTAATTATATGATAATTGGCCAAAAACTTCCCTTTGGTCGTGCGTTAGTGGGAGAATCTAAAGTCGGTTATTGTGACCGAAGAATAAAAGGAAAATTTGTTTCCTTTAGCAAAAGGTTCGAAAATTCGCAATCGGTGTGAAAACATAACGATGCCTAGCTTGAGAGCCTATACGATAGTAGCTCATCATCTAAACGATCACACACCAGTGCCTAAATGACCACACACATGTCCCTAAACGATCGCTTAGCTTTCCTAAATGATCGCATAGTGTGCCGTGTTTTCTAAAAGATCATCTAACTTTTATTAAACGATCATTTAGTAAAACCTACATGATCGTGTAGCTCCATCTAAGCGATAAACATCTCTGCTATACCATAGCTCTTTCTCTCCCACTTGCTTATCATCTACACGGTCTATCTTTTCTCTGACCTCTACCAAATTCACCAAAGACCACACTTTGGATTCTCACTCTGAGAATACCAAGGACTCCAACTGGAGATGTCGTCCCCCATGTTGACTTGTTCGTGACTGTTCGTGTAGCTTTCGTTCGTGTAGACGATCATGCTGCCGCAATCGACTAATTTGTTGGGTGATAGAGCTTGCGTAAAGGTTCTTCTACTGCTTCTGAGTTTGTCATTTGAAGAGAGTCTTCGACTGGTATGAGAACTCTTTCCCTTGTGTTTTACTGTTCGAAGCATGCTGTTAATTAGTGTTAATTTGCATAACTATCTATTAGAATGTATTTGTTGTATTTCGATCACAATGAAATCGGAAAGATCCGAATGCGCTCATGGATGCTCTTCGTTGACAGTTCCTTCATGATGAAGCATCGATAAATCTTCGCATTGAGCTTGACTTTGGAAATTTGAGCATGAGGAATTGTAAAGCCTTCAAACTTGTGCATGAAGACGTAGCATCGATGAAACCTTTGAACTTGAAGATTGAGGAGCATCGATGAAACCTTTGAAGTTGAAGATTGAAGAGCATCGACGAAGTCTCTGAACTTAAAGATGGAAGAGCATCCAAGTTTGATTTTGAAGAGAAAGCAAAGCGCATTCCAAGTGTGTGCCTTTTATTTACTGTGCTAGCTCCTTACAAGAGATGTGTTGGGGTTGATGCCCTAAAGTCTCGTGTCCTGTAGTTTGTAAATAGTTTGTATGAACGCTTGTGATGTATAATATATGACATTTACTTCACTTCTTGATTTTGCTCAGTTGCTTATTTTATTTGCTTTACCACAAACCAATAAACATAAAATCCCTGGTTATTTGTATGTGACTCAAGCATGTATATGGTGACATACAAATGGATCATGTCTTGAGTGATAACCAAAATGGTCTGTAGTATATGGATATAGGAGAGAAACCTTATCTTGGTAACGTTACGGATGTGGCCCGCTTTGTGGAATAGTTACAAGTGTTGTGACTTGTCATAGATGGTCTAATCCTGAACATTCGTGTAGGGGACATGTGAGCAAGGGCGTCTTATATAAAAAGTTTGTATAAGACCTGACCACGAAGTGTTAAAGTCTCTTTATATAACACCGTTCATGACAGAGACTTCACTTCACTAGGATGACCATAGGTAACATGACCTCAATCTTTAGTGAGTTAGGAACTTCTGCCATTGAGAGCGGTCCTTTGATTTGCATGGGTGTGAGTGGCCAGGTCGCCGACTCAAACCTACAACTTTGGGGATTCGTCTGATTTGGGAGCTGGGAAGTCAGCTACACAAGATGGAATTCACTTCTTCCCCGAAGTAGGGGTAAATAGATAGATAGCTTCCATAAGGGCTGATTTTAGGGCTTGAACGATGTGGCTCTGCACACCTTCTCTTGGCCCAAGAGGTGTTCACACATAGTTGGACTATGTTGTATTGTTCATTAGAGAGATTAGTGGTACTTAAGGAGTGAGATGTAATTATAGGGGCAAAACGGTAAATTGGCCTAACAATACTTACGAGCATCTGTGAAGGGCTATCATACTCATGATTGGTTATATCCAATGGACACAGAAATATATCTATTGTAAGAAGAGTTCAGCTGTCGATCTTTAGTGGAATGCCTGGCAGTTAACAGATGGTGGATCTCGTGGCTAAAGAGCTTAGTCAACTATTCACGTACCGTTGGAGCTTCGAGCCATAGGTCCATAAGGTCCCCTTGGTAGCTTGGATAAAAGTTGAGAATTAGTTTTTGGATCAGTTTGAAATGTTCAAATTGACAAAAGGGAGTTCGATTATATATGATATAATTAAACTAGTTAATTATATATGATATGATTGATTAAATGTATGGGATACATTACTTTTGGAGGAAAATGGATATAAATATGATTTATATCAAGTAGAGGAGAAAACACTATAGTTGATATATGATAATAAACTATAGGTTAAGAATATAATATGATTATATTCATTATTTAATTAATTAGGCGGTTATGAGATAATTGGCTGAGTTTTCTCCGGATTCATGCAAAAGTGGGAAGTTCACTTCAATTCTTGTAACTGAAGAATAAAAATGAAAATAGTTTTCATTTTTGCAAGAGTTACGAAAGAGATCTTAAAATTTGCTCACGGTGTGAAAGTATGCGATCGTTTAGCATTGAGAGCCTATACGATAACGCCCATCTTCCTAAACGATCGCACACCCGCGTACTAAACGATCGCCCACAATTTCTTAAATGATCGCTTACGTATACTATAAGATCACTTAGCTTGCCGAGTGGAACTAAACGATCGCTTACCTTTTGATAGACGATCACTTAGTGTTTACTACACGATCGTGTATCCCAACCTAACCTTTTGATAGACGATCACTTAGTGTTTACTACACGATCGTGTACCTCAACCTAAATGACAACCACTCGACTATACGATAGTCATTTCTTTCTCCCACTCGCTTGTTCGTTTTACACGATCGCTTTTCCTCCTCCCCTCTACCAATTCCATCAAAGTTCATCCTTTGGATTCTCACTCCGAGAACACTGAGGGCTTCGAGTGGTGGTGTCATCCCCAGTTGCTTGTTGTTCATGAGCTACTGATCACGATCGTTGTGCTGCTAGGCGACTGCTTGTTGGACGAGTAAGAACAAGAGGTGTTCGTTCGCATTGGACCGAGTTCCTGTGAAGACTGTCTTCAACTGGTAAGTCTCTCGGTCTTTTGTATTTATTTGTTAAAGCATGCCAATAATTAGTGTTTACAATGCATATTTGTATGTTAGAATGCATGTGTGGTAATTTTGTCACAATGAAATCGGAAAGATCCACTTTCGCTCATAGGCATTCTTGTTTACGAGTTTCTTCAATTGGTTTTAGAGCCAGGTTTCTGATATTCCAATTTCATTGATGCACTAAATTGCATATATATTCGCGGTGGATGCAGCATATCTACTCTTTTTAGTTGTTAAATTGTTTGTGGATGTGTGGATTAATGGAGTTTTCTGGGATGAAACCTCGGTTTGATCAATTCTTTTACATTTTCGGTTAATTGTAAAGGCCCCTGCATTTTTGTGCATAAATAATTGTTATCGAGTATATAATTCAAAGTTAGTTTGAGTTTTGAGTCGTTCGTAAAGAAGTTTGGAGCAAGGTTGCTGTTCTTTGAGGAAGAAGACAATCAAGAGTTGGCTGGATTGTAGATGATAGGGTAGACGATTGCTGGGTATCAGATGCTTGGGTGTCGTTTAACGTGCGTGCGCACTAGACGATCGTATAGCTCAGTAAGCCTCATCGTTTAGTTACTGACTATACGATCACGGAGTAGTCACACGGTAAATCGTTTACCTCTTTGCGTGTTAAGCGATCGTCTAGACGATCAAGCTAGCTTTTCACGCTATCGTCTAGTGTACACTAAGCAATCGTTTACCTGGGGCGTTTACTAAACGATGGAGCTTCGCCCGACGGTTCAAGACTTGGTTCGCTTGTGAACCAGTTTGCTCGATGTGAAAAATGTAATTGATAGAATTTTTTTCATTCCGGTTTTGTAAAGGTTCATCTTGGTCCATTAATCTTTGGTTTATTACATGAGATGTATGTTTATTATATGTCATATGGTATGTATATATAGTAAATCCCACCTTAGGTTATACATTGGTCATGCATCATCTCTTTATTATAAATGTTATAATTTAGAGAAGCATGGTTTAATTACATAAGAGCATGCTCATGCATCATATACTATAAGAGTTATATTTATGCATGCATAAAAAGCATTGACATGCATCATCTTTATATTATAATTGTTATAATATAACGGTGTATGGAAAGCATGTTTGCTTGGTTATTACATGTATATAAAGTTATGTATAGTAATGACTGGACATTGCATGAAGCATGACACATAGGTTATTTTATAAGCGTTATAAATAACTCGTTGTGTGCAATGTGTTTTAATTGTTTCTTTTTAAAGGTTAAAGAGAAATTAGAACTAAAAGCAATAAGAAAGACATGCATGCTCACTTAGGTTTAATTCATGGTTTTAAAAGGTTTAAAACTTGGATGACATAGACCTAAGATCACGATTCTAATAGAATTAACAACCCTTAGTCTTTAATCATTTAATCAGTTTAATGGGATTAAATTGACTAATAAAAGGTTAAAGTGAAGCAAATCTATCTATAAGGGACCTTTTGTCTAAAGCGGGTTCTGGCTAGGCTGGGGTATTTAAGTTGACGGAAACGTAACATCCCTACCTTGGAACCTACCTGGAAAGGTGAGTTAGATAGATTTGATGCATGCATGCAAGTTAAGAACAGTCCATTAAAGTATTTAAATGTGACTACTTGAACTTGTTTATTTCATAGACAAAATTTTTTTATGAGCGGACTTTAAAAAGATGACTTAGACTAAAATCAGTAGTCGGATTGTCTAGGTTAATGAACCCCTGGGTAGAACTTTCAGTAGGAGGTACTTGGGGCATATGATGCTTCATTTAAACCTTTCATGTTTCTCTCATATAGTCCACATCGTGAGATCTACCCTCGACCTTGTGGCACCCTAGGAGTGTCCCCCTAAAGGATGGTGTTTGGGTAGGTCAATATCAAGGTGGATGGAGAGAATTTTCATAGTAAGTGGGAGCGGGAAGTACGACAGCATATCCCACGGTCTCCCTCATTGGATTGAATAAAGTTACTGCACATCGCCTCGAGGTACCCTAGAAGGGTCTCCCTATAGGATGGCAGTTTTGCGCGTTTCTTTATTTGATCTCTTGTAAGAGGATAAGGTCCCTTAGTCTCTTGTTCAATATGCTTTTTCTCAACGGTGGGCTCATTAGCATGGGACTCTGGCACTGAAAGTGAGGGGTCACACTTATACGAAATTGTTAAAGGTTAACAGTTTTGGACCAAATAAATGGTGGCTGTTAGGTTCAGTTCTAAGAGTTGATTCTACCTAATGATTGAAAATGTCTCATCCCAGTGAAGGGGCATCTAATCACCCCACCGGTGACATTTTTCCTACCTCATTGGGGCATCATTGCAAAAGAGAAGTCTTACGCTTAGGGTACTTGAAACTGCTTTGCTAAAATTAATTGGTTAAAATGTGGTTTAGCAAAATCTTATAAAAGTTTGTTTGCTTTTCAGCAACAATTTTTGAAATGGCTACAACCACAATAGCTTTACTAAGCGTAGAGAAACTTACTGGCAACAACTTTTCAACATGGAAACACATGATCACAGCTATTCTAATCATCGAAGATCTTATGTTTTCTCTTAGGAGGTTTGTCTTCCTATTCCAGCTCCAAATGCCACTCGAAATGTTTGGGAGGCATACGAGTGATGACATGGGCAAATGAAATGGCCCGAGCCTATATCTTCGCAAGTCTTAATGACGAGTTGGCCAAGAAGCATGAGTCTATGATCTCAGCGCGTGAGATCATGGAGTCCCTGTGGGGGATGTTTCGACAACCGTCTGAACAGCTCAAGCACGAGGCTCTGAAGTATATATTCAACTCTAAAATGGAGGAAGGCACCTCTATTCGTGAACATGTGCTTAACATGATGGTCCATTTCAATATGGTGGAGTTGAATGGGTCTACTATCGATAAAGGCAGTCAGGTTAGCATAATCCTGTATTCTTTACCGGAGAGCCTTATGCACTTTGTTAGCAATGTGATTCTTAACAGAATGAAATACACCCTTACAACTCTCCTCAACGAGTTGCAGACATACCAATATTTACTGAAAAGTAAGGAGAGGAAAAAGGCTGAGGAAAATGTTGCTTCATCCTCTAGGATGTTCTATCGAGGTTTGACCTCAAGAATGAAGCCTGCACCTTCTACTTCTAACTCTGCAAAGGGGAAGAAGAAGAAGGGTGGTAAGGGGAAAAGGAAGTCCCCTGCTAACCCACTACCTGTCGCCCTAAGAAGGCGTCCGCCGTCGGTTGAAAAGGAAAATGTTTCCACTGCAACCAGAATGGACACTGGAAGAGGAATTGTCCTCATTGGCTAAAGGAAAGGAAGGCCGCCAATGTAGATAAAGGTAAACATGATTTACTTGTACTAGAAACATGCTTAATGGAGAATGATGATTCTGCCTGGATAATTGATTCGGGCACCACTAATCACGTTTGTTCTTCTTTTCAGGAGATTAGATCTTGGCGACAACTGGATGCGGGTGAGATGATGATGCGAGTAGGCACCGGGCACGTCGTCTCAGCTGTGGCAGTGAGAGGCATCCAGTTATCTTTACAGAATAGATTTCTTGTTTTAAACGATGTATATGTTGTTCCTGAACTTAAGAGGAACCTTATTTCTGTAAAGTGCCTGTTGCAATGTAAATATACGCGTTCTTTTAATGTGAATAAAGTGTTTATTCATAAAGATGGTGTTAATATTTATACAGCTTATCTGGAAAGTAACTTGTATGTGCTAAGATCATTAGCCTTAAGTTCCCTCTATAACACAGAGTTATTTAAAACTTTCGTAACTCAATCTAAACGTCAACGAATTTCTCCAAAAGAAAATACCCAACTTTAGCACCTTCGATTAGGGCACATCAATCATAATAGGATTGAGAGATTGGTGAAGAATGGCCTTCAAAGTGAGTTAGAAGAAAATTCTTTACTGGTGTGCGAATCTTGCCTTGAAGGTAAGATGACTAAAAGACCTTTTGCTGGAAAAGGTTATCGAGCCAAAGTGCCTCTTGAGTTAGTGCATTCTGACTTTTGTGGTCCTATGAATGTGCGAGCCCGAGGTGGCTATGAGTATATTATCAGTTTTACTGATGATTACTCTAAGTATAGGTATGTTTATCCTATACAACAGAAGTCTGAATCCTTTGAGAAGTTCAAAGAGTTCAAGGCTGAAGTTGAAAACGCATTAAATAGACAGATTAAAACACTTCGATCGTATCGAGGTGGAGAGTTTTTTTATCATGGGTTCCAAGACTATTTGATAGAACATGGAATCATTTTTCAACTCTCAGCGCCGGGTACACCTCAGTAGAATGGTGTAGCAGAGAGGAGAAATAGAACCTTGTTGGACATGGTTCGTTCGATGATGAGTTGCGCTTCCTTATTGGCCTCGTTTTGGGGTTTCGCAGTGGAGACTGCGGTATACATACTCAACTGTGTTCCTTCCAAGAGTGTACCGAGAAAAAATATGGAATTGTGGAACGGGTGTAAAGCTAGTTCACGTCACTTTTGCATTTAGGGTTGCCCTGCACATGTGCTTGAGGCCAATATCAAGAAGTTGGAACAACAGTCAAGGTTTTACCTCTTTGTAGGCTACCCAAAGGTACACGAGGGGTTATTTTTATGATCCATTGGAAAATAGGGTGTTTGTTTCCACAAACACTACTTTCCTGGAGGAGGATCATATTAGGGAGCACAATCCACGTAGTAAAGTCGTGTTGTGTGAGCTTTCCAATGAAACTACTGCAACTTCAATAAGAGTTGTTGAAAAGCCTGCTTCATCAGCAAGAGTTGTTGATGGTAGTTCATCTAGTAGGTTGGTTCCACCACAAGAGTTAAGGGAACCTCGATGCAATGGGAGTGTTGCAACCCACCCGTTTACTATCTGGGTTTCACGAAAATCCTTTCTATGGTAGCAGATGGTGACGTTGAGGATTTGTTGTCTTATCAAAAGGCAATGGAGGATATAGATTGGGATGAATGGGTCAAGGCCAGGGATCTCGAGATGGAGTCAATGTACTTAAACTAAGTATGGGATCTTGTAGATCAGCTTGATGGGAAAAGACCTATAGGTTGTAAATGGATCTACAACCACAAACGGGGTCTTGATGGGAAGGTGCAAACCTTCAAGGCTCGACTTGTGGCAAAAGGTTATACCCAGGTATAGGGAGTTGACTATGAGGAGACTTTCTCACCTGTTGCCATGTTAAAGTCGATTTGCATCCTCTTGTCCATTGCATCTTATTATAATTATGAGATCTGGAAAATGGACGTCAAGACGGCCTTTCTGAATGGCAATCTTGAGGAGACCATTTACATGGTGCAACCTGAGGGATTCATAGCCCAAGGTCAAGAGCAAAAAGTTTACAAACTGAATCGGTCCATTTATGGGCTAAAACAAGCGTCTATAGAACATACGATTTGATACTGCAATCAAATCATATGCCTTTGACCAGAATGTTGATGAACCTCGTGTCTACAAAAAGATCATCAACGTTTCAGTAGTATTCTTAGTGTTGTATGTAGACGATATACTACTCATTGGGAATGATGTAGGTCTACTGATTGCAGTTAAGAACTGGCTAGCGACCTAATTCCAAATGAAAGATTTGGGAGAGGCTCAGTTTGTTCTGGGTATACAGATCTTTCAGGATTGTAAGAATAAAGTCCAAGCACTGTATCAAGCGTTGTACATTGAAAAGATGTTGCTTAAGTACTTGATGCAGGAATCCAAGAGAGGCCTACTGCGGTTTAGGCATGGAGTCACTTTGTGTAAGGATATGTGTCCTATGACGCCTCAAAATTTTGAGGACATGAGATGATTCCCATACGTGTCTGTCGTTGGCAGTTTGATGTACGCGATGCTCTGTAGTCGACAAGACATCTGCTACGATGTGGGCATAGTCAGTAGATATTAGTCTAACTCATGCCAGGGTCACTAGACAGTAGTGAAGAACATCCTCAAGTATCTTCAGAGAAAAAGGGACTACATGCTCGTGTATGGATCTAGGAATTTGATCATTACTGTATACATAGATTCTAAATTTCAGACTGATAAGGAATTTCGCAAGTCCACATCAGGGTCAGTCTTTACTCTTAACGAAAGAGCTGTAGTATGGTGAAGCACCAAGCAGGGGTGCATCGTCGACTCCACTATGGAGGCGGAGTATGTAGCGGCTTGCGAAGCTGTTAAGAAGGTCGTCTGGCTCAGGAAGTTCTTGATAGAACTGGAAGTTGTTCCAGATATGTCTAAGCCAATCACCCTCTATTGTGACAATAGTGGGGCAGTGGCGAACTTCAAGAAGCCTAGGAGTCACAAGTGCGACAAACACATAACGCGGAAGTATCACCTGATCCGCGAGATAGTGCATTGAGGGGATGTGATCATCACGAAGATCGCTTCGAAGCACAATGTTGCTGATCTGTTTACGAAGGCTCTCACAGCTACAGTGTTTGAGGGTCACCTGCAGAGCATAGTTCTATAGGACTACCCGCGGCTAGACTAGGGCAAGTTGGAGATTTTCTTGTACTGGGATTTTATGCCCTAGATTATTGTTTTGTACTTGTTTCTATACACCTCACTTCACTTTAGGACAAGTGGGAGATTGTTAGGGTTGATGCCCTAAAGTCTCGTATCCTGTAGTTTGTAAACAGTTTGTACGAACGCTTGTGATGTATAATATATGATATTTACTTCACTTCTTTATTTTGTTCATTTGAATGTTTTATTTGCTTTACGACAAGCCAATAAACTAAAATCCCATGGTTATCTTTATGTAACTTAAGCATGTATGTGGTGACATACAAGTGGATCATGTCTTAAAGGATAACCAAAATGGCCTATAGTATATGGATATAGGAGGGAAACCTTATACTGGTAATGCTACGGATGCGGCCCGCTTTGTGGAATAGTTACAAGTGTTGTGACTTGTCACAGAGGGTCTGATCCTAATCATTCGTATAGGTCTTCAGTGGAATGTCTGGCAGTTAACGGATGGTGGATCTCATGGCTAAAGAGTTTAGTCAGCTATTCACGTACCATTAGAGCTTCGAGCCATAGGTCCATAAAGTCCCATTGGTAGCTTGGATAAAAGTTGAGAATCAGTTTTTGGGTTAGTTTGAAATGTTCCAATTGATAAGAGGGAGTTCGATTATATATGATATAATTGAACTGGTTAATTATATATGATATGATTGACTAAATGTATGGGATACATTATTTTGGAGAAAATTGGATATAAATATGATTTATATCAAGTAGAGGAGAAAACACTATAGTTGATATATGATATTAAACTATAGGTTAAGAATATAATATGATTATATTCATTATTTAATTAATTAGGCGGTTATGAGATAATTGGCTGAGTTTTCTCCGGATTCGTGCAAAAGTGAGAAGTTTAATTCAATTCTTATAACTGAAGAATGAAAATGAAAATAGTTTTCATTTTTTGCGAGAGTTACAAAAGAGATTCGAAAATTTTCTCACAGTCTAAAAGTATGCGATTGCTTAGCGTTGAGAGCCTATACGATAGCACCCGTCTTCCTAAACGATCGCACATTCGCGTACTAAATGATCGCCCACGATTTCTTAAGCGATCGCTTACGTTTACTATACGATCGCTTAGCGCGCCGAGCGAAACTAAACAATCGCTTACCTTTTGATAGACGATACTTAGTGTTTACTACACGATCGTGTACCCCAACCTAAACGACAAGCACCCGACTATACAATAGTCATCCCTTTCTCCCACTCGCTTATTCGTTTTACACGTTCACTTTTCCTCCTCCTCTCTACCAATTCCATCAAAGTCCATCCTTTGGATTCTCACTCTGAGAATACTGGGGCTTTGAGTGGTGGTGTCGTCCCCGTTTGCTTGTTGTTCATGCGCTGCTGATCATATAGATGACTATGGTGCTGCAAGGCGACTGCTTTCTGGACGAGTAAGAACGAGAGGTGTTTGTCCGCGTTGGATCGAATTCCTGTGAAGACTGTCTTCAACTGGTATGTCTCTCGGTCTTTTGTATTTATTTGTTAAGGCATACCAGTAATTAGTGTTTACAACACATATCAGTATGTTAGAATGTATGTATGGTACTTCTGTTACAATAAAATCGGAAATATCTGCTTCCACTCATAGGCATTCTTATTTAAGATTTCCTTCAGGATGAACATCTTCAATCCTTTGTGTTGCCCTCAATAGGGATGAAGATCTTCAATCTGGAGTGTCATTCTTTAATGGGGAGATCAACATCAATCTTGTAGTATCATACTTAGGTGGTTGTGGTACCCTTTCTGATGGACTAAACTTAAATTTCTTTAAGTTTTCTTCGTACCCATAAAGAAAGGGATCAAATCATGACGTAGTTCAAGTTTTTTTTTTTTTTACTAAATTGAACTTGAAGTTTCTTTCAAGTTGCCTACATACCTTTCATAATGATAGGGATCTAGTCATAATGCAGTTCAAAAAGAATGTTTTTTTATGTGCGACTGAACTCAAATTTCTCTAAGTTGCCTACATACCTTTTATAATGACAAAGATCAAGTTGTAACATAATTCGTACGAAGATTTTTTTTTTTTTTGGGGGGGGGGGGGGGGGGGGGGGGGGCTGGGGGTCATTCACACTTTAAGCTCATGCGAGCCAGGAGCATCATGCAATTTAGGCTCTTACGATGAGCAACATTTTCATTTAAACTTCAGAAGCTCTTATTTCATCATGGTTTTGATCATCCTCTTCATTTGTAGGATTCGTCAATATGATGAGTTTTGGCTTCACTATCAAGGAACCTTATGTACTTACGTCAACAGAAAATTTCCTCTTCATGCGTGGACGGACACAACTATGGATCTTTTCATCGTTGTTTTCTTCATGGAATGACGTTGCCTTCAAGATTTTCATCCTTTCTTTATGTTGATCACTTGTTGTCTTGAGACGATCAAAAGAAAATGCTGAAGGTCGATCATTCTTTGATGTGGATATACTTAGCCTTTTGAAGGCTGAAGTTCGAGTAGAAGTAGTCATTGGACATTGGTCTTCTTCTCCTACCGTGGCCATACTCAATATTTGAAAGACTGAAGATCGAGCACTTGAAGGATTAATATGATCAAAGATAGAAGTTCTTTGCTTCATTTCTTCTGAGTCGTTGACTTCTTCGGCAGTTATATGATTGTTGTCGACTTCCACTATGCCGACAGTATGACATGTAATAACTTCTAATACTTTCTCTGGATGATTATTGAGAAAGCTTCTTGGGAGAAATTCTGCCAAAGTTGTCTGCTGTCGAAATTGAGGGAAGTCCTTGATCAAGCTTAGGCTTCCATGTCATCTTTTTGCCTTTCTTTTTATGAGTATTGTTCCTTCTTCTATAGCTTCGATAGAAATGCGACTCTTTTTAGGTGGATTTTGGCTGTCTTCTTTTTCGATGAGTCACAACTATCCACCCTTCGTTGTCATCTTCAACGAGCTTATCTTTCTTTTTGGAATTTGCTATTTGAATCTCTTGCTGGAACTGAACAACTATAGGCTCGAAGGCTCAAAACTGGATCAGGCTTTATCTTTGAGCATAGGACACAGACAGTGTTGGAACACTTGAAGTCGCCGTTACTGTAGCGTGATTTGTCTGAGCTACTTCATCCAAATCTAGCTCAATCTTCTTTTCACGAGCCAACTTCAAAATTTGTTCCTTCAGCACGAAGCACCTTTCAACTGGGTGACTAATGACCCAATGATACTTGCAGTAGTTAGAATCATCTACTTTTTCTGTTTGTTCTGGTCACTTGCACTTCAGTAGTTGAATAAGTTGCTTCTCTAGCAGTTGCTCCAACATATCTGCCACATCAGAGTCAGGGAATGGATAAACCTTCTTCTGTCTTTCTTTAAGAGTCAGACGACGCTTCTCCCCCTCATTGTGCCTTCTTTTAAATTTTGTTTGTTTTCCTTTGGAGAAAAATTTCAGCAAGGTCACATGAACGACCATAGATTCTTTTGTGGCACTATCCACGATCTTTTCAGTGCCCTTGGCTTCATTCTTGTATTTTCTCCCTTCAGGGACTAGGAAATCTTTAGTTCCTCTGTTGGCGATGTTCAGCTTCATATCATGAGCACGTGTTGCCAACTCCTCAAACATACGAGGTTTTATCCCTTGTAGGATTAAAAGAAACTCCCAGTGCATGCCTTGAGTGCACATCTCCATTGCAGATAATTCAGTGAGTCTATCTTTGCAATCCAGACTCAAAGCTCTCCATCGGTTGATGTAATCGATGACTGTCTTTCCCTTCCACTGTTTGGTGTTCGTCAGCTCCATCATGCTAACAGTGTGCCTTGTACTGTAGAAGCGGTTCAGGAACTCCCTTTCTAGCTGTTCCTAACAGTCAATCACTTCTGGCTCCAAATTAGTATACCAATCGAAAGCATTTCCTTTCAAGGTACGGATGAACTTCTTGACTAGCTGGTCTCCTCTGGTTCTTGCATTTTCGTAGGTTTCAATGAAGTGTGCAACATGTTGTTTTGGGTTGCCCTTTCCATTGAACTACTGGAATTTTAGAGGTTGATACCTAGCTGGCATTCTCAGTGTCGATTCTCTTATTGTACGCTTGGAGTACATAAAGGAGGACTGTGATGGTTCTTCATACTGAGCCCTTCTGGAGTTTGTAATTATATCCTGCAGGTGTTGAATTGACAAGGTGGCGACAAAAGTAGATTGTTACGGCTAGTCTTCTTACAAGACAATAATTCTTTTGTCATTGGATTTTGTAGCTGGAGATTGACTCAACTCAGCAGTTTCTCGAGCTCGTATTTCATCTCTTAAAGCAGCAATTTCATGATCTCGGTCTTCTACAGCTTTCATTAGGAGATTTATCTTTATCTTTATCTCCATCTCTACCATGGTCGACTCGGTCGTTACGTCAGTCATCATGATAGACACTATATCTAAATGTGATTCTTTCTTTGATAGATCAGTAGCAGAAGCATAGTTGTCGAACAACGAGATTTTTTCTTATGACGATCCCACCTTTAGGAGATTCCATCAACTGATCCCAGATTTCCTCTGTGATGACAGAGCTTATGTAAGTGTTGCTTGCGACAATAGCTTTGGATGCAGCTTTCTTTGGTGCCATTTGTAGATTTGTTGACTCGGATGATGAGAGAGATGAGAGGTAGAGATGTCCCACTTGGCGTGCCAATTTGTTCGCACGAGATTTCAAAAGAAATTTATTTCGTGGAACTTGAACTTTGTATTTGTATTAATTTTGTAGAAAGTGAATACAATCTCTAATACATAATGTTTTGATGCTTTCAAAATAAGCTATAGTCTTTAAGTTGGTTGATCTTCTTGAATGATCGACCTTTGGGCTTGTTGATTTTCTTGGATGATCGGCCTTTGGGCTTGTTGATCTTCTTAGACGATCGGTCTTTAGGCTTGATGATCTTCTTGGACGATCAGCCTTTGGGCTTGTTGATCTTCTTTGACGATCGACCTTTGGGTTTAATGATCTTCTTAGACGATCGGCCTTTGGGCTTGTTGATCTTCTTGGATGATTAGCCTTTGGGTTTGTTGATTTTTTTGGAGGATTAGTGTTCACACGAGACTTCCGAAGAAACTTGTTTCGTAGAGTTGAACTTGAGTTGGTGTTGATGTTGATTTTGATTCGATCTCTAATACTTGATCCTTTGATTCTCTCTCGGTTGAATGCGTATGCTTGATTTATAGAAGCAAAGCATGTGGATGTTCTTGAGCTTAGAATCTTGGAAGAATGCTTGTATCTTCAAAGGACTTCAGTCTTCAGAATGCTTGTATCTTCAAATGACTTCAGTCTTCAAGCATGGTAAGAATGCTTGTATCTTCAAAGAACTTCGGTCTTCATAATGCTTGTTTCTCTAAAGGACTTCAAATTATTGAGCTAACCAAGATTTAATCCTAAATTATTTAGGATAAGGAAAAACTCACATCAAAATCTTGAGAGGATTAAGATGAAACATACACGAATGTCATTTTTTTTTACTTATTCTTCCCCTTTTTTTCCCCTTTTTTAATTTTTTTCGATCATTCCTTAAATGTCCTAAATTTGATCTTGTAGAATATGACCCATTTTTTCCATCTAGGGAAAGGTGCGAAATAAATCAAATTGATTTCTCGAACAAAAGTACTATGTCAAATCTTCGTTTTGTTTCCTCTTTACCTATCCCTATCCTACAGGTACAGTGTTTGAATCAATAAAAGAAAAGGCCAATTCCTTCCTCATAGCTCCCAAGAAAAATTCTGAATTGGTTCCAAAATTGCCAGATTAGTATGAGCTTATTCATGGGGTTATGCTTTCTTCGATTAGGAATCCATTTTCCCATATAAAAATATTATTATAGCAAATAACTTAAACTTCTGACTTTTTATCATTCTACCGCTCTTCATCTATGTTTTGGCATCGAAGTTAGTATTTTTTGTTGTGTAAATCCTCTCTTTCTCTAAATTACAAATATATATGACATTGAAAATTCTTGAAATTCTAAATTTTACAATTTAAAGAATAATTAGTTACAATTCTAAAATTTTATCATTATATCATTCCAAATCCAAAGATCGATTGTCCTTAACGATTTATGTTTTTTTTAAAACAAAAAAAGAAAAAAAGAAAACAAACATCATAAGAACGGAAAAATAGATATTGAAATAGGGTGCCACTCTTCCCATTTTTATTGGTAGCGGCTGTTCTTATATTGTGTTTCCAGAAGAATGGAGTTTCCATAAAATGAAATTATGTACATAGTAAATTAATTAATTCCATATATTCCATCAAACTATTTTTTATTATAATATTTAATATAGGAAATAGATTTAGAATATTTAGATGTTAAATCGTTAGACGTACAAAAACTGTGTTCCTCTACTCGTATATATTCCAATTTCCAATTGATTGTCTCACTGTCCCACATTACTTATATTTACATATTCCAATTTCTTTTCATCTGATGTGGCAGTGCATTATCCACATCTAACGTTTTTTACTACTTATATTTACATATTCCAATTTACTTTCATCTTATCTGGCAGTCCATTATCCATATCTAACATTTTTTTTAACACAATAGAAAAAAAATATATTTTAGACATCATTTTAGTTTGTTTAAAGAAATTTATATTTTTTCTTCATTTTCTATATGAATTTTTATTTTTCTTAAGTGGAAGAGTTGTGTCAAATTCCAAAGTTATAAACAAGTTTTTAAAAATTATATATTTTTTTAGTTTTTAAAATTAGGTTTGATTTTTTAAAATATTAATAAAAAGTAGATATCAAAACAAAAAATTTTAGAGGTAGAAGGAGTGTTAGTTTAATTTTTAAAGACTAAAATAAATTCAAATAGTATAATTATATTAGGTGCTTATCCACTTAAATATATAACACTAACATAAATTTCGTGTATTTATATAGTATCTAGGTCCACAAGAGATTTGGAATTTACTTATTCATAGCAATTAGTATTAATCTAGGAAACAATTTTGTCTACCTTACGACAGACTCATATGTCATATAAGATGACTCAATTCAGCTATGAGATCCATGGAACATAGTGAAAAGTCAACAACATGCTTATCCTATAGTAGATTCTAAGATATATTTGGGTTTGATGTCCATGCACATTAAAGATGGTCGTGATCATGAAAAGTTATTTATGAAATACTTGTACGATCTTTGATCAATCTAAAATTTGATGTACACTCACATGTATCATTCATATGCATCTAACTCGCAGCTAGTTAATAATGCAACCTTGACTTATGATGTTTGTAGTTTCATCTAGCTTGTACTGTGAGCTTGTCAATGACACCACTGATGATACAATATCACTTTCAATCTTGCTTGCACCTTAGTTAGGCTTCTTCAAATACTTGTAAGTGGATGTGCGCCACCCTCTCACGGCATTTCTTTCTCAGCCCTTGACATGGCTTAAATGTGTGACACTTAGCACGTGGCTACCACTTGTCTACCATATTGTTGGGTGAGAATCCATATAATCATATCAATTATAAACTTCTTTAAATTAAACTATACAAACATATATAAAGTGATTAATAGAAAATGGAAATACAAAAAGAAATAAAGGAAGAAGGAAAGTTGAATCTTAAGCCTAGGGAAAAAAAAAAAAAAAACCTTGAAAGCATATTGGTACGATCTTTGTTCAGAGTATTTAATTAAGATGCTAAGAAATAGATTATTCCCAAATCTAGACTACAAACCCTTTGCTTCAAACCCAAGCAAAATTAAAATCTTTTTCCCATCAGAAACAATTAAAGTTAGGATTAATTTGGAAACTGAAACTATTAACTTCGGATTAATATTAGGATGGTATGAATCCCATTTGAAAGTTGATAAAGACTTATCAGAAAAGACCATTCTTTTTTTACACTATTTTGCCTTACTAAACCGGAAAAATGAAGAGATGACAAGTGGAAAGAAGGTCTTTGTCTTTGTCTTTGTCTAAGAGACTGGATTCTCCATACCACAAACAAAATTTATTAATGAGAAACTAAAAATCTAATCTTTTATTTGGCTTACAATCATAACCCATTAATCTTTATAAAGTTCATTAAAAAGAAAAATGCCATTAACTCTATATTGGCCCTAGGTCTCTATCCATATCTTACCAATATAACTTTTAAGAACATTAATCTTTGAATATTATGCTCCTAGATATTTGTTTTTTCCTTTGGTGGGTCACCACTAGAATACAGTGAAAAATTCTCTCATATCCATCTCCCTTTGTTAATGGATCACATGATATTTAAAATATCACTTCCTCCACATATAAATAGGGTCATTGCCCACTTGAAAAAAAAAACACACATTGAGAAGGGAAAAAACTAAGTATAGTGAGCACAAGACCAAAAGAAAGATGGATTCAAGATGTGGAGCAAGAGGCTTTGTGAATGGCATGTTGGGTCCTCTCCATGGGGAAGCCATTGCTGGCAGCAGAAAGCCAAAGCCAGCAACCACCACGTCCAACGCTTCATCGTGTTTGAGTCAAGTTTCTTTTATGATTTATCACCAGGAAAAGGCGATGATGGCTCCGTCGAACCATCGAGTTGTTCATGATCAAGCCATGAATAATGTTCACGAAGCGAACTTTTGGAACCGTTATGGTGTCGGTGTGGATGAACATATCGATCGAAAGGCAGCTATGTACATATCATCGGTGCAAGAACGCTTTAGACTCGAAGGTCTAATTAATTGAAATATGAGGTGAAAGGGATCAAAAGTAAAATTACTGTCTTTCTTTTTTTAGTACAAGTACAACAACTATGAGCTGAGATATTGAATCTTTAATCTCTAAAGAGAGTGGTCCATTACTGTCTTCTTTGGTTGCAAGTGTTTGTAAATATTTAGTAATTTTATACTGTCTTCTTTTGGAAAAAAAAAAAGTTCATACTATTTTAAGAATGATTAATAATAGAAATGTATAAAATATAGCTACGTACTTTAAACTTTACAGGATTGTTTAATCCATCTAGAAGTTAAATATGTATGAGTTAAGAATCTAAAACTATAGACACTAATTATTGACACTTTATTCTGTTCCCTTTTTTTTTCTTTTCTTCAAAAGAGAATTAGGTGGCATGTGGAAGAGTAATGATCAATCTAGAATTAGTTTAACTAATAATAATATGAAGTTCCAATAACATACACATACATAATAATATATATATATATATATATATATATATATATATATATATTTTGAAGTTACAAAATTAATTGACTAATGTAGATTCATTTGATTTGCTATGGTATATAAGTGTACACATACATACTAGCAAAGTTTGAAGGTCTAACAATGTGAAGTTTGTTAATTTTTTTCGAATGTAAACATCCTCAATCTGTCATCTTAAAGATGGTGCATCTTTTAGATTCATTATTCTTATACTAATGATTAAAGATGTCCATTTAAACACACGACGTTACATGCTCGACCTCGCCCGACAAATTAGTGCCCATACTGCCCGGGGGCACGAATAGCCGACCATATGCGGGCTTGCATGCTTACCACATGTGAGTGGTACTAAACAAATTATTAAAAATAAATCAAAGATGGAAAATTGTAAAACGAAGAGAAACCCTTCTGTTTCCCACTCATTTTTCCATAAATGATTACACGATGAAACGCCCTATATAGGCAGAGAAGGAAAACATAATTCTGAACTCACGCACAACAATAATACATAAAAGCCGGAAGACTACATCTCTCAAACAAAAGAATCAACACAGAACATAAAGATAGAGGAGATTCCTTGACCCCTCAACACTAACCTGAATTTAAAATTAGTACTTATAATGGTTACTTTGCATTGTGAGCAAGAATGTAGAACACTATTTGAACCGAAACTAATCAACAGGCATCCATATGTACTCAGACTATAGGTTTAGATTTATGGGATTGTAATAAGGGAAAGAGAAGTTTAAGAAAAACGGAGAGACAACAAGAACGAAAAACAGAGAGAAGAGGGAAGGTTATAAAGAAAGAAGAAAAGGGGGAGTTTTTGGTTTCAGCCAGAGGAAATATGAACGTCAATGGCGATGACAAAGATAGTGATGAGACCAAAGAAGATGATGGTGTGGACGAAGACGGAGATGGCGCTGGTCTGCATATTGAGGAACTGCACGACTCTGTTATTTCCGGGCAGCTGAAACAGAACACCTGGACTCAGAATTACGAACAGTACTACGGCTATAACAACAGGCCCCCAATCTCCCATTTTCCAAACCCAGCTTTGTTTTGATGCTAATGGGATTCGAACAGTTTATGTATATAAATAAATGTGAAATGGGAATTGTTGGCCGTTTTGGGTTCTCTGTTTAAAGGAAATGACATTTACTTAATGCCGCTTCGATACTTACGAGCACCGTTGGGAGTGATGGGATTTGTCTCTTTCAGGCCGCCGGCACGGCGGTTTAGACTCAGCCTCAGACCACTTCAAATTTTCTCATGGAGTCTTCACGTTTTTCATATATGGTCAAGGATTAAAATATGGTTCTCCATGTCTATATCCATACGAATAATTACCTGCAAATATTTTTTTTTAAATAACAAAAATTATTTAAATTAATAATTGAGTTAATTTTAGTCTAGCGTGAGCTTACTTTATTGGAATGTACTTACAAAATCTTTCATCTTCGAAATTATGTTTTACAACAAATAAATAATTAAAAAAAGTTGTTTTTAGTTTCAATCCAAGGTTTTTTTTTTTTTTTTTTTTCTAGTAAACAAAACAGTCAGAATTACAGAACCAAAGAGGCCATATCCGTGTCAGCTAAACAACAAAACCAATAAAGTATCTGTTGGAAGGGGGCTTAAATTCTAAACTTAACGTATTTGATATATTTAGGCGGATTTTTATTTTTGAAAATTAAACATATATTCTTTCTATTTCTTATAATAATTTACATCTTTTTTTAGTAGAATGATTAAATTTTTAGTTAAATTCAAAAAACAAAAACAAGTTTTTAAAAGCTATTTTTTTTTTCAAATTTTGATTTGATTTTTTAAATCATTAGTAAAAAGTAGATAAAAAAAAATGAAGGTGAAAGTAGGTCTACATGCTTAACTTGGGCCTTAATTATTTAATTCTTTTTAGTCTTTATCTAGGATCTAGAGAAGTACATTATATAAACCCTCTAATCCTATAGGCGTTATTCATTCTATAATTTTGTAATAATCTCTCTGATAACAATTTTTCCCCCTGCCTCATGGACTTAGCTAACATATTGTTAGTGAACCACGTAAATATGTGTGTCAATCTTCTCTTTTCTTTTATGTTCTCTTATATTATTTACTTGTCGATTTCATTATAAACTGGTAACAAAGCCTAATCATTTGGGTTTTGAAACTATGCATCTGTTCGAAAAACAAAGATGTCTGTTAACATAAAAATCAACAAATTCACCAAGAGGGATAGTTTCAGACTATAGCAAATCAAGATGCAATCATTACTGAAGTAGTAGGGGCTATGGAGGCCACTTGTGCCAAACCTACTTCCATTTGCCTTTTATTCGTGGATGTACTATATTAAACCGTTCGTGGGTTACCAACAACCCAAATTAGGTGCCAACCAGTCAATGACTAACTACCCCAGATTCGCATTGCTCATGGTGTCACATCCCGTCCCAGACTACTCTCTGAGCCTAGGAAAGAACATGACTACAACAGTTATCAACCATTTTGTTGACACTTACTGCCTAATAACTCTAGCGGAAATAACTCTGATACCAACATGCAACTCATACACAGCGGTGCCTCTTAGGCCAAATACATTAAGTTTAAAGACACAACATATTTAGAAAGATTACATTACTAGTTTCACGAGTCCTGATGCCCAAAACCTTAGTTCTTATATGAACATCTGTAACATGTGTACAATATTTATAGTAACCACCTAACAGACGGGTTACAATATCTTTGTCCTTTATTGGCAGAGCAGATGCAGAGTTATCTCCTAAGGATCTGACCACTACCTAGGGGAAAGGAAAACATTTGAAAACGGGGTGAGTTTGCTAGCCCAGTGAGTGACTTAAGAAAGAAAATTGATTCTCATGCAAACGTCTCAATAAAGAGATTAAACTGAAATATAAATTCTACAGTATCCTTATACTGCAGTATAAACATTTTCCAAGCATAAAGCATATAAAGTTATTTTTATCAGAAAACATTAAAATTGTTCCTTAGTTGAGAATAACCCTGTTGTGGTTAAATCCCAACATCAACTACTAGTCAAGAGAGAACTTTTTTGCTCAATCTCTGACTTTAACTACCTACGTGCACGTAGCCATACTAAGTACTGTCATACCTTAGGTACTTTTGCTCAGATACCTTCTCAAAACTTGTCCTTCAGTATCGAGCTACTCGAATACCTTCTCAAATGTCCTTCAATATCGAGTTTCAAGTAAAACTAGTCATAAAATGACTTTCTCTTTAAAGCATGTAAAGCATAATGCATAGAAAATATGTCTTTAAAGATAATAACGCATGCTTGGTGTATTTAAATACACATAAATAGTTTATCAATAAACTTTCATTCATGGCATGCGTTTAAAACATAACTCATGGTTTGCTTGGAAATTACTTTGTAAACCTAGCTAGCATGAGAATAATCTTTCTTTAAAACACGGTTTCTTTAAAACATTATAAATATTTAGTCACTCAAAAATTTTAGAACTATTCCTCAAGGGTCGATATGCTTCTATTACTGGTGTCAATCCTGTGGACACAAAAGCATATATTAGCTACTAGCATAGTCTCCCTTTTGAGACTAACCCTTAAGTAAGCTTTGTGTTTAGCCTTCCTCTTGAAGACTTTCACAAAAACGCACCTTGTTGTAGGTTTAGACACAGGAATTTCTTTGAGGTTTGGCTCATGTAAAGCTTCCAACCGCTCTTCACAAACGCAACACCACTTATGCAACCAACACTTTTCTCTCTAAGTGTTCTTATAGCTGCATATGGTCACCCTCAAGGTTGCTTATGTATCCAAGACTCCACTACAAGCTCTCCTCAGCCTACACAGCAGGTCCAACACATGGAAAAACTCAGCCCTTGGTCTGTCCAAGCATTTCCTTCGAGTTGTCAGCTTACTCAACTCAAGCAGCTGCCTGCTTGTTCATAAAATTCTAGATTCATATTACGAAATTAATAAATCGAATTCTAGAGCTCATCTCAAGAAATTTCCTTCTACAAACTTGTTAATAATCGTCTCAGGAATCTTACCTCAAAATTTCAGCTTCAGACTCTTCGTGATCTGTCCTAGAGACTCAATTCTTTAATGATGGTCCGGATTCACTAGAGAATAGAACCTCTGCTCCTTTTTCTCCATCTCCAGCCTTAATCCAATAAGGACTTCTTCTGGCAGTATTACCTCTGAAAGTAGACTCTCAGAGATTTCCAACAACACCAAGAACTCTAAATTTGCACGGAGGAATCGATCACACTGTTCGTTTGAAGTTCGACCTCCCCTTTTTATACTTCTTTCCACTGCCTCTCATTAAATGCTAGCCCGACACGTTCAACTTTCATAGAGTCAAATCTGGTGCTAAGGACATCTGGTAAATTTAATCGGTGATTAATGCCAATCAAACCAGTCCAATCGTTTAGCTAACCGCCCCATCGTTTAGCTCATTGTTTAGTGACTTCGCGTTGATGCTTGTCACCCGACGATCTCGCCCAACGCATAGTGACATCGTGTAGCGCTGACACCAATCGTGTAGCACTGACGCCTATCGTCTAGCACACCAGAACTATCGTCTAACGCAACACGGCTATCGTCTAGCGCACACGCCCATCGCGTAGCGCCATCGCCCAGCGTCATCGTCTAACGCTGATGTCGATCGTGTAGTTCCAATGCCCCATTGGTTAACACTATCAGTCAATGCATAGTGCTATCATTTAACGCAACCCCTTGCATCGTCTAGCGCTGCGCATCTACTACACGGTCACTTAACGCATCGCTCAACTTCGCGCATTTACTACAGGATCGCCCAACGCCTGCCTACACGATCGCCTACCTCATATGTAGTGCCGCTCACTTACTTGACGATTGCATACACCATCGTTTTAGCGCTGCTCATTTGCTACATGATCGTCTACCTCACCATGTAACACCACTCATTGCTACACGATCGCCCAGAGCATGCAACTCCAACGCCTAGCGCCCATGCCTACGCACACTTGAGGCTATCGCATGATTTGCTAAGCTCTCAAGACATTGGCTGCCGCATGCTTTCTCACGCATAGCTTTTCTCTTGGCCACACTTTGGCTTCCTTCAACGCCCAAATAACCTCTGAAATGAGCATGACCAACGCATGGCACAACACTTAGCCAATTTTCTAGCCTCCAACGCATGGGTTATACTTAGCCAATTTTCCAAGCTTTACCCAAGAGTTAATCTTTCAAATTCAAACTTTTCTTCTAACTTTTCACCCTTTTCTCTACAATTACACATTCATTTCCACATCAACCTACTCACCATACTGGTCTCAGTAGGGAACATACTCAAGTAGAGAAATGAAGGCTCAGGGTTCACATTTACCTCCCCCTTATGAAAATTTTGTCCCTGAAATTTCGCTACAAATCCGTCAATTAAACAATTGCAGATACTTGTTTCTTATTTACTCTTCAGCTTCCCATGTTGCTTCTTCAGTGCTATTGTTTCTCCATAGTACCTTTACCAATAGTATTGTCTTATTCCTTAAGACTTGTTATTTTCTAGCAAGAATCTCCATTGGTTCTTCTTCGTAAGACAAATTCTCTTTCAACTGCACTGGTTGCTTAGGCAATACATGCGTGGGATCTGGCACATACTTTCTTAGTATCGCCACATGAAACACATCATGGATACGAGATAAATCTGGTGGTAAATCCAACCTGTAAGCCATTGGGCCAACTTTTTCTATTATCTCGTAACGTCTAATATACCTCGTGCTTAACTTCCCTTTCCTACCAAACCTGTGTATTCCTTTCCATGGAGATAACTTAAGAAATACTTTATCACCAACTTCAAATTCCAATTCTCTTCTTTGCTAGTCGGCAAAACTCTTTTGCCTGTCTCGAGCTGTTTTAAGATTTTCTCTTATAATCTTAACACTGTCTGATGTCTACTGAACAAGTTCTGGGCCTAATAATTTCCTTTCACCGACCTCATTCTAACATATCGGAGTTCTATATGGTCTTCGTATAGAGCCTCATACGGTGCCATTTCGATACTCGAATGGTAACTGTTGTTATACGCACATTCGATCAACGATAGATGCGTATCCCAACTACCCTTGAACTGCAATACACATGCCCTCAGCATGTCCTTTAGTGTCTGAACCGTCCGCTCAGACTAACCATCCGTCTATGGATGAAAAGTTGTATTGAAATATAGCTTAGTACCCATAGCTTTCTGTAAGCTAGGCCAAAATTTCGATGTAAACCTGGAATCTCGATCTGATACAATCGAAACTGAAGCCCCAAACTGACTCACAATTCGATCAACATACAACTTAGCTAACTGGTCTAGGGTAAAAGTAACTTTAACAGGTAAAAACTTAGTTGTCTTTGTTAATCTATCCATAATTACCCATATACCATCATAGCTCGCTTGTGTCCTAGGTAAACCAAATAGGAAATCCATCATAACATGCTCCCATTTCCACTCTGGTACTTGGAGTGGATTAAGCAACCCTACTGGCCTCTGTCTTTCCGGCTTAACTTGTTGACATACTAAACATCTGTCAACATACCTGCTATTTATTTTTTCATACCAAGCCACCAGTACGACTTCTTTAATGTTTTTTACATCTTCATACTATCTGGATGCATAGCATAGGCCGAACTATGTGCCTCTTCCAGAATAGCCTGTTTAAGTGCTAAGGTATTAGGTACACATACCCTACCTTCTTTTAATAGCACTTTGTCTGCTCTTAACTGGTAGTCCATCCTTAGACCTTTACCTACTTCTTCAGCTAACTTCTGAAGATCATAATCTTTTAACTGTTCACGTAGAATATCATCTACGAGAGTAAGACGTACTTGAAATGAAGCTATCAAACCTCTTGTCTGTCCAACTGATAATGTTGCTTTAGCACTATACAATTCATGTATCAGTACACCTCTTACTATACAGATAACAACTCTGGCTGATCTGGTCTTTCTACTTAGAGCATCAGCCACCACATTGGCTTTACCTGGGTGGTAGTCAATTATACAGTCATAATCTTTGATCAACTCGATCCATCTTCTCTGTCTCAAGTTTAGTTCTTTCTGATCAAAGATATACTTCAAACTCTTATGATCAGTGAATATATGACAACGTTCACCAAACAGGTAATGTCTCCACACAACTTTAGAGCCAACACAACTACTGCTAACTCTAAATCGTGCGTAGGTAAGTTACATTCATGCTTCTTTAACTGACGAGAAGCATAGGCCACTACCTTTCCTTCCTGCATCAGCACACATCCTAACCCTTGTCAGGATGCATCACAATAAACCTCAAACTCTTTACCTGGCATAGGTAAAGTTAACACTGGTGCTGACACTAACTTCTATTTCAACTCTTGAAAACTGTGCTCGCACTCTGGCGACCACTCAAACTTTGCATCTTTTCTAGTCCGGTTTGTCAATGGTAGAGCTATCTTAGAAAAGCCCTCCACGAATCTCCTGTAATAACCTGCTAAACTATCTCAGATAACATCGTGGCTCCCTTTAATTGATCGAAGAGATAATCTATACGGAGCAATGGGTACTTATTCTTAATGGTCACCTTATTCAACTGTCTGTAGTCTATACATAATCTGAGAGTACCGTCCTTTTTTTTAACAAACAAGACTAGCACTCCCCAAGGCGACACACTTGGTCTAATGTACCCCTTATCCATAAGTTCCTGTAATTGAACTTTCAACTCCTTCAGTTCTGTTGGCGCCATTCTATATGGTGCCTGGGATATAAGTGTTGTACCTAAAACTAACTCAATAATAAACTCTACTTCCCTGCCAGGTGGAAAGCCTGGTAACTCTCTAAGGAACACATCTAAGAATTCTTATACCACAGATACATCCTCAAGTCTCAGCTTTCTATCCTGTGAAACTACTACATAGGCTAAATAAGCTTCACATCCCTTACTCAGCAGCTTTCTAGCCTTCACTGCTGATATTAGACTTCCTGGAATTATTCTTTTACTTCCTACCGGGGTTATCTCTTTTTCACTTGGTTTCCTAAACACTATTTCTTTCTTAAAACAATCCACAGTGGCATAGTGTTTACTTAGGAAGTCCATGCCTAAGATAACATTAAACTCTAGTAACTCTAATGGAATCAAGTCAACCTGTGAACTCTGATTCCCAAGAATTACTTCACAATTCCTATAATACTCATGTACAACTAGAGTATCTCCTACAAGTGTAGAGATAAATAAATCCTCATTCATACGCTCAAGCAATCTATCTATATGCAATGCACACATGCTAGATATGAATGAGTGTGTAGCACTATGATCAAATAACACATAAGTGGACTGATTACATAAATTTATCATACTAGTTATGACATCTGGAGTCTCTTCTGCTTCCTAGTGTGTCACAGCGTATACTCTACCCTATTGCTGCTGTTGTTGTTATTGCTGTTGCTGTTGGGGTCGTCCAGCTATCCTTTCTGCTTTTAGCTGCGCCGGATCCCTCACCTCTGGCTCCGGTTGCTGTAGGTTGGTCTACAACCTGGCTAACTCCTCTTTGTTCACCCTATGCTCCATGACCTAGCTAGGGACAATTTTTCTTGAAGTGCCATGCTTGTCCGCACTGAAAACACACATTCCTGTCGCCATAATATACTCTTGTATGGCACTTACCAAAGTTTTTGCATAATGGTCTCCTTCTTGTACTAGCTACTGACTCGCTAGCACGACCTAGTATCGATCTACCACTTGGTCCAGCTACAGGTTTTGACCTCTTTCGACTCGAACCCTTTCGGTTCGCACCTCCAAAACTCCTCATACCTGACTGTCTAGAGAACGGGGGTTTAAAACTCTTACCTTTCGTTTCCTCAGGAGTCCTAAACTATTCTGCACCTGGCTGGATACCCTCGCTACACTCTGCTCAACTCTGATAGCAGTCTCAACTAACTGAGTGAAATTCACCCAATTAGCTGTAGAGGCAACGAGTGTACGTATCTTTCTTCTTAGGCCATTCTCAAATCTTCTGCATCTCTCTTTCTCTTCCGCAATGATAGGAAGGGCATACTGAGATAACTCTATAAATCTTTGCTCGTACTCAGCAACCGTCATCGATCCATGAGTTAGCCTAAGAAATTCCTCCCTCCTTGCTTCTTTAAAAGCACTAGGGTAGTATTTATCCTCAAATACCTATCTAAACTCAGGCCATGTCATAGCTTCTGAACTGCTTCTCCTAGCCTCTATCACTTTCCACCTTTTCTCAGCCCTTTTCTGCTGTAAGAACACTGCTAACCTGACCTTACGATCTTCAGGGCATCTCATAACATTAAAACATTTCTCAATCAAGTCTAGCCAGACCTTAGCATCTACTGGATCTGTTGCTCCATCGAACATCGTGGCCTCTAAAGCTTTCAGCCTCTCAACACCGAATTTCTTTTTTGGATCGATCTGAATCGATCCTTCGCTGCCAATCTCTGGGCGATTCTATCAAATACTCGATCCTTCATCTAGGGATCTACATCTACCCGTGGGGTACTCGACTCATTTGCAGAAGTTGTCTCTTGCCCTACTGGGTCTCTAACTCTCTTCCCTTTCGAATCTCGGTTCTGTCTAACTTCAGGGCCGCCACTGGTAGGGTCAACATTCCTCTCCTCAGTTTACCTGCTCAACCTGCCACTTTTCCTTGGCATCTTTGCCTAGTTAATAAGTACACAATGTAGGGACTTACTTATGGGACTTAATCTAATGCATGAACTCTCTCTCTTTCACCTAAAATCTCATAATTTGATACCAACTGGTATCAACTAACTCTTTAACCTTCCTAGAACTTATGCTCTGATACCAAGCTGTCACACCACTACTCTCTGAGCCTAGAAAAGGACATGACTGCAGCAACCATTAACCCTTTTGTTGACACTTACTGCCTAATAACTCTCGCAGAAATAACTCTGATACCATGCAACTCATACACAGCGAATGCCTTTTAGGCCAAATACATTAAGTTTAAACAAACAAAATATTTAGAGAGATTACATTACAAGTTTCATAAGTCCTGATTCCCAAAACCTTAGTCCCTATATGAACAAATGTAACATGTGTACAATATTTACAGTAACCACCTAACAGACGGGTTATAATATCTTTGTCCGTTAGTGGCAGAGCAGATGCAGAGCTACCTCCTAAGGATTTGACTGCTATTTGGGGGAAAGGAAAACATTTGAATATGAGGTGAGCTTGCTAGCCCAGTGAATGACTTAAGAAAGAAAACTAATTCTCATGCAAAAGTCTCAATAAAGAGATTAAACTAAAATATAAATTTCTACAGTAACCTTGTACTGCAGTATAAACATTTTCCAAGCATAAAGCATATAAAGTTGTTTTTATTAGAAAACATTAAAATTGTTCCTTAGTTGAGAATAACCCTACCGTGGTTAAATTCCAACATGAACTGCTAGTCAAGAGAGAATCCTTTTGCTCAATCTCTGACTTTAACTACCTACTTGTACATGGCCATACTAAGTACCGTCATACCTTAGGTACTTTTGCTCCGATACCTTCTCAAAACTTGTCCTTTAGTATCGAGCTGCTCGGATACCTTCTCAAATTTCCTTCGGTATCGAGTTTCAAGTAAAACTAGTCATAAAATGACTTTATCTTTAAAGCATGTAAAGCATAACACATAGAAACCTGTCTTTAAAGATACTAACACATGCTTGGTATATCATTTTAATTGATTTTTCAGGGTTCCAAAATTTGGTCCAATTTTTTCTATTTATTTTAATTGATTATGCATTGGATTCATGTTTAAATTAATGTTTGAATTTATATTACATATTGTATGTCATATAGATTCAAATTCTCATCTTAGGATAAACATGTTCATGCATCATGATTAAATATAAGTGTTATATTTTATGGATGAATGATTTTACTAGCATGCCCATCATCATAATATAAAGTGTAATATTATTTTGATGTATGATCAATTAAGCATATTCATGCATCATACAAAGTTCATTATAACTGTAATAATGTATAGTGGAATGATGAATATATATGTTTATTTTTCATGGATGTCTAATATAAATGTTATATATTTCCAATGAAAATGAATCTTGCATTGAGCATGACACTACTTATATAATTTTTATATTTGATCAACGTCGTTAGATGCAAATTATAGGTTTTAATGTGACATTAAAATATTAGTGTTACATGTTTAATATGATAGATTAAAATCTATAATCAAGAGTTGCATGCAAACGTAGGTCCAAATTATTTTTAAATGGTTTAAAATTAATTCACCTTGACTTATGTTGGAAGTATTTCTAATGAGATTAGAAATAAATTATTTTTTTAATTCGTTTTAATAGGATTAAAATAAATTATATTGAAAGATTAAATTTATAAAATAATTGCCTCTAAGGGACCATTGTTTAAGGAATGTTTTGTCTAGGCAAGGGTATTTAAGCTGGTGAAAACAAAACACCTCCACCTGGAAACTAACCTGGAAGGTGAATTGGACAAATATTTTATAGGCATGTAATAGATGATTGATTTTATTAAAGATTTAAATAAATAAAATCAAGTATTGTTAAAACATTCAATATAAATGTTATATTGAAGGAATTAAGAAGGACTTAGATAGATTTTTTAGCTAGAGTTTAACTAAGTATAATAAAACCCTAAAATAATTTAAAACTTTAGTGGGAGAAAAATGGTATATGGGATATTTCAATCTTTAGCTCTCACGTCCATAAAAGTTCACACCGTGAAATCCGTGCTCCACTTCATGTCGCCCTGGGTGCAGTCTCCCTTCAAAAAGTGTTTTCATAGGTCAATACCAAGGTGAATAGAGAAAGTATTCATAGTAAGTGGGAGAAGAACACGTGTCAATATATCCTACAGTCTCCTCCATTAGGTTGCACTATAAGAGTCCTATGGTCTGCCTGCATGTCGTCTAGAGCGACCATCCCTTCGAATGGCCTAATCATAGGATTCATAACAACGCTTTTTTTTTTTTTAGTAATTGATAGGGCTTCTTAGGTTAATCTCCAATCTCCAACAGTTGTCTTTCCTTACGATAGTCTGTTGAAGCGTACCTTTGGGATCCAAAAATGGTAGGGGTCACACTTATAGGATGAATTAAGCTAGTTAATGAATCCTTGACCGAACAATGGTAGCTAAAAACTATAGGAATAAGAGTTCATCTAGTATTAGTAATTAGCTAAGATTGCCTTAATTTAGGGTAGGGGTAGCTAATCACCCTTCAGTGGCTGTTGCTCTAAACCTTTGAATTATCGTTGCAAAAACTAAATCAATAGTTTAACTAGGGTTCTTTGATTACTTATTTTTGCTAAATTGATTAGATACTTTTTTTTATAATGGGTTAAGAAAAATATAACTAATACAGTCAATTGTTCATTATTCGTTTCAGCATGTTTTCCACAATCATTTCCTTCCTTAAGAATGCAAAATTAACCGGAGAAAATTATGCGACCTGGAAATATAACTTGAATAAGATTCTAATTATAAATGATTTACGGGTTGTCTTAACAAACGAATGTCCTCAAATTCTCACTCGTAATGCATTCCAAGCATTAAAGGATGCTTATGACCGCTGGACGAAGGCCAAAGACAAGGCCTGAGTCTATATCTTGGCAAGTATGTCTGACGCTCTTACCATGAAACACGAGGCCATGATCATTGTACGTCAAATCATGGACTCCCTTCAGTAGATGTTTGGACTGTTGGGATTGGTGTCCTAATTCTCTCAGAGTCCCGTAGTTTGTATACATTGTACACATTGTTATTAATAAAATAAGTGCTATTTTATTTGCATTTACTCATATCAAATAAACAAAGATCCATAGTTATTTTATGTAAACTTAAGCATGTATATGAGATATATAAGTGGATCATGCCTTAAGAAATAACCTAAAAGGTAGTATAAGGATAAAGAAGTGATACCTTATCCTGGTGACACTACGGATATGACCCACTTTTTAAAGGTTTATAAGTGTTATGAACTACTACAGATGGTCTGATCTTGACCATTCATGTGGAGACATGCGAGCGGGGGTGTTCTATACAAAGAGTTTGTATAAGACTAGACCACGAGATGATTCGTCTATTTATATAACACTGTTGATAATTGAGACTTACATCTCACTTAAATGACCATAGGTGACATGACCTTAATCCTAAATATTTTGGGAACTCCTGCCTTTGAGGGTGGTCTTTTGATTAGTATGGGTGAAAGTGGCCAGATTCCCAACTCAACAAGCCTATCTTTTTGGGATTTGTCTGATTGGGGAGATGGGAACTCAGTTACACAAGACGGAATTCACTACATCCCCGAAGCAGGGGTAAGTAGATAGATTGCTCCCTTAAGGGCTGATTCCAGGTCTTGAACATAGTGGCCACATCTGTGAATAAGTGGTACTTAAGGAGTTAGATGTAGGACTATGACTTATTGTTCATTAGAGAAATCAGTGGTATGTAAGGAGTTAGATGTAACTACAGGGGCAAAATAGTAAATTGGCCCAACTATACTTACAAGCAATCTGTGAAGGGTTATTACACTGTTAATTGGTTGATATGGACACAAAAATATATCTGTAGTGAAGAGAGAGTAGTTGTTGGTCTTTAGTGGAGTGTCCGACAGTTAATGAATGGTGGATCCTGTGACTATAGAGTTTAGTCAATTATTCACGTACTGTGTGAGCTTCAACCTACAGGTCCATAAAGTCCCCTTGGTAGCTCAATAGATTCAAGTTGAGAATCAGTTCTTGGGGTTGGTTTGAAGTGTTCAAATTAACATGAGGAAATTCAATTATAAATGATATAATTGGTGTGATGTATGAGATACATCAAATGGAGGATTAATGTAAATATGATTTACATTAAGTACCATAAAATAGAAAAAGAATTATGGTTTATATATTTCATGAGATGAAATATTAAAACTACAAATTATAAATATAATATGGTAAGTTGGTTATCATTTTTATTTATAATAAATTAATTATATGATAATTAATTTCTTTTTCTCTAATAATTAATTGAGTGGGAGATTATTGGTGGTTTTATGGTAACCGTGAGATAAAATGAAAATTGTTTTCCTAATTTAGAAGTTACTTGATTCGGAAACTTACTCACGGTGAAAGGCTATCAAGTGAAAGTGTTTCACTAAGCGATAGCTATAGAGAGACTAAACGATCGTGGAGCTTTGACTATACGTTAGTTCATCAACTGATCGTAGCTAAATGATCAAGTGGCTAAGTCTATACGATAGGTTACCATTTACTACACGATCGAGCACATCGTCTATACAATAGACCAGTTGCTTATCTCTCACTTGCTCAATCGTCTACACGATCGTTGTCCTTCAGTCTCTTCCTCAAGCCAAGATCATACAGAGCCCACAACTCCTCGATTCTCAAACTGAGAATACCAAGGTAACCATTGTAATGGTGTCCTCACTCAGTTCGTGTTTGTTGTTCGTGCTGTTGGTCGTTCGTTGGGTTTATGTTCGTTGGTTGTACCGGTCGTTGAATTCAAGTGTTGTTCTTGGACATGTGGAGACTGATCGAGGGATTCTTAAAGAATGTTTCTTCAAAGGTAAGCATACTCTATCCCTTGATACTCTTTTAGCATGTTGTAATTTCTTTTGTGCATGGCCTGTTTCAAGTGTTGTTCTTGGACATGTGGAGACTGATCGAGGGATTCTTAAAGAATGTTTCTTATTAGAGCCAGGTTGTTCTGATATTCCAAATATCATTTCAATTTGAACTTCTTTTACAGTCGTGGTGGTTTTTCTGCATTGCATTTAAGTGTTAAATGTGTTTCATGGATGTATTGATGAATGTTTATGAGTTAACTGCCTCTGTTTAAAGCTTTCTTAAAGATTACAAAGTGTTAATTTGTAAGGGCCTCTGCGTTTTTGGGCATAATTAACAAGCAATCGAGTCTGTAATTCAAAGTGTTTGAGTTTGTTGAGTCGTATGTGATGGAGTTTCGAAGCATGGAGATGCGGTTCTCATCGAGGAAGAAGACTAAGGGTTTATTGTATCATGTAGCCTAAGGTAAATGATCGTTGAGTTTTGGCAAAATGATTGTGTAGAAAAGTTCTGCACAATCGTGTAGTATTTACTAAACGATGAGGTAAAGAGTTTTGCTCTATCGTGTAGCATTGGATGCTCGATCGTGTGGACGCTGAAGGTAATCGATCATGTAAAGCATTTGATGCTCATTGTTTAATAAAAGGCGCGCGCACAAAACGATCGTGTAGTTAGCATGCTTCATCGCATAGTCATTGACTACAAGATCACGCGGTATGCGATACCTTGGCGCTTGCTTAGCAATCGTTTAGACGATTGTGCTTCACCGCATCGTTGTCGATTAGTCAATCGCTTAAGGCTTCGTTGCATGTTGCACACTGCACGATCGCGTGCCTTCATGCTTCATCGCATAGCAAAGGTACACGATCGTTGTTAAACGATCATTTAGCTCAGAAAGTGTTGGTAAACGATTGAGTAAAGTGTTTACTCTCTCGTGTAGGCGATCACAAGGATTTGGTACACGATCAAGGAGATGTATTTGTTCGCCTGGACGGTTCAAGACCCGGTTCATTTGTTTGAATTGGAGACTCATTGCTATTTGTAATAGTTAGCTTTGTTTTTTAAGGATTTGAGGCTAATCATCTCGGTTCATCAACTTTTATTTAATATACATGAGATGTAGGTTGGTTTATATGCCATAGTGTATGACATATAGTTTTAAAACCCACCTTAGGATATGCAATTATTCATGCATCATATATTATAAGTGTTATAATATAGCTATTGGCATGATGAAATTACAAGAGAGCATGCACATGCATCATGAAATATAAGAATTATATTTATGCATACAGTAAGCATATTCATGCATCATCTTTATAATATATGGGTGTATGGAAGCATGTGTGCTTGGTTCATTGCTTAGTTATATAAGTGTTATATACAAGTAGCAATGGATGAACAATGCATGTAGCATGACACTTAGGCTAATTTATAAGCATTATGAAGGTCTTGTATGTGTAGCTTCGCATTGTGAATGGTTTTGGTTGTTTCTTGTTATAAGCGTTATAATGGAAATTAGAACTAAAATCAATAAGAAAGAGTTACATGCGAACTTAGGTGAACTCATGTTTTAAAAGGGTTTTAAAATTGGATTGTGATAGACCTAAGTTTAAGGTTCTAATGAGATTAGATACCTAAGTTTAATCTTTTAAATCGGTTTAATAGGATTAAATTGATTGGCATAAAATATTAAATTTGCATTAAATCTATCTATAAGGGACCTTTTGTTTAAAGCGGGTTCTATCTAGGCTGAGGTACTAAAGCTGAAAGAAACGGAACACCCCTACCTGGGAACCTACCTAGAAAGGTGAATTAGATAGATTTGCTACAAGCATGTGACAATTGATCAAAGACTTCGTTAAAGAGTTTAATGAATGATGATCAAAAGTAAATGTTACTCTTGGGCAAACCTAAAAAGTCACTTAGTTAAAATTTTTAGTCATGTTTTTCTAAATAAACTAGACCCTAGGTTATAAAATACTCAATGGGAGGAAGAGATATATATAATATGTCAATGATTCCACTCACGTTTCTCCCTGAATGTTCACGCCGTGAGATTCATGCTTGGCCTTGTGGTGCTCTGGGAGCATCCCCCTTCGGATGGTGTTTGCCTGAGTCAATATCAAGGTGGATGGAGAGAGTATTTACAGTAAATGGGTGAAGGTTGTATGTCAATACGTCCTGCAATCTCCTTCATTGGTTCGCACCATAAGATCTTCTTGCATTCCCTTGTGGCACCCTAAGAGTGTCCTCCTTGGATGGGTTTTGTGCAATTGGTCAATATCAAGGTGAACTCCAGAAATGCATAGGGTCACTTTAGTTTTTGCCCAAAATCGGATTTTTCCCTTCGTATTGGCTATTGAGGCAAAACTCTAGGGCCTAAAATGATAGGTCACACTTACGGGAAATTGTTAAGCAAGTTAATGATTTCTTGACCAAATCAATGATGGCTAGTCATTATAGGAGCAAGAGTTGTTCTAGTATTAATGGTTGGTTGAGAATGTCTCAATTCAGAGGAGGGATAAATTGACCACCTTTCGACAGCTTTTTTCCTAAACCTTTGAAACGTCATTGTGAAACTAGATGTCACACGGGGTTCATTTCAGTTTTGCTAAACCGTATTGGATGTTGTTTTTTCAAACGAGTATTTCCTTAAAACCTAATGTAGGTCAATGCTTTTTCAGCAACATGAATGTTTTTCTGTTAAATGCCTATAGTTTGACCGATTACATATAGTGGAAAGAGTTCGTTAAAACATATTTCATGGTAAACGACCTCAAGTTTGTTATGGTTGAGAAGTGTCCTCAAGTCCCGACCTTTGATGTACCACAAAGTGTTTGTAATGCATATGAGGTTTGGATGAAGGCTAATTCATTGGCCCGACTTCACATTTTGGCTAGCATACCTAATGCATTGGCCAAAAGGGTTGAGAACATGGTCATTGCATGTGACATCATGGATCCATTGCAAAAATTGTTTGAACATCAGTACTTACTTTTTGAGCACAAAGGGATGGATGACAAACCAATAGTGTCAGTTCCCATGATAACCTTCAGTTAGAGAAAGCAAGTGTTGCTGCCTCTGATGAAGTTCATTGACAAGAAGTGTTCTCTGAAATGGAACTGAGAGCTTATGTAGGTTCTGATACTAATCCCACTACCTCAGAAAGAGGAAGAAGTCTAAAGATAGTAAATATGCTTTATTGGTCTTGGAGACGTGTTTGGTAGAGAATGATGATTCTGCCTGGATCCTTGATTCGGGTGCTACTAATCACAATAGTTTTTCTTACCAAGGATTTAGTTCTTGGCAAACGTTGCCACAAGGAGAGTTGACTCTTCAAGTCGGTACTGGTGAGGTTGTTTCAGCTGTTGTTGTAGGCAGGCTGAAGTTATTTTTGGATAAGAAACGTTATCTGTTACTGGATAATGTTTTTCTAGTTCTTCATATCAAGAGAACCTTAATCTCGGAATGAACAAGGCTATACCGTCTTTTTTTCTAAGAGTAAAGTGTTTATTTACAAGAATGGTATGGAGATTAGTTTTGGTTCAATGGAAAATAACTTATATGTACTAAGGCCGTTAGTTATAAAAGCCTTGTTTAATACTGAAATGTTTAGTACGGCGACAACAACCAAAAGATCAAAGGTTTCTCCTAAGGAAAATGCCCATCTTTGGCATCTATGGTTAGGTCACATCAACCTCAATAGGATTGAGATTTTGGTGAAATGTGTACTTCTAAAGAGTTTAGAAGAAAAATCCTTGTCGGTATGTGAATCATGCCTTGAAGGCAAGATGACCATATGACCTTTTACTGGAAAATGTTATTGACCCAAGGAAACCTTGGAGCTTATACATTTTGACCTCTGTGGTTTGTTAAGTGTTAGAACTCAAGGTGGGTATGAATATTTCATCTCTTTCATAGATTATTATTCAAGGTACGGGTATCTCTACCTAATGCAACGTAAGTCTTGAGCTCATGACAAGTTCAAGGAGTATAAGGCTGAAATTGAAAACTTGTTAGGTAAGAAGATAAAAACACTATGATCTGATCATGGTGGAGAGACTATGGACCTCAAATTCCAGAACTATATGATAGAACATGGAATCACATCCCAACTCTCAACCCCGGGTACAGCTCAGCAGAATGGTGTATCAGAAAGGAGAAATAGAACCCTATTGAACATGGTTCAATCTATGTTGAGTTATGCTCATCTTCCAGACTCGTTTTGGGGTTTTACAGTGGAGTCTGCATGTTACATTCTGAACAACGTTCCCTCGAAAAGTTTTTCTGAAACACCTTTTGAGCTGTGGTTAATAAACACCTTTTGATTTGGGGATGTCTAGCCCACGTGCTAGTGACTAACCCGAAGAAGTTGGAACCGCGTTCGAAAGTTTGCCTCTTTGTAGGCTACCTCAAGGAAACAAGAGGTGGATACTTCTATGATTCGAGTGAGAACAAAGTGTTTGTGTCAAAAAAATGTTATCTTCTTGGAAAAAGACCACATCAGGGATCATAAACCATGAAGTAAGCTTGTTTTACATGAGATTTTTAGTGAGACTACTGAGAGTTCAACAAGAGTTGTCGAACAGACTAATAGATCAACAAGAGTTGTTGATGTCGATACATCTAGTCAACAATCTCAAGAGTTGAGACTTCCTCGATGTAGTGGGAGAGTTATGAACCCACCAGAACGCTACATGGGTTTGATTGAAGCCCAAAACATCATATCTGATGATGGGATCGAGGATCCATTGTCTTATAAGCAAGCGATGGAGGATGTTGACAAAGATGAATGGATTAAAGTCATGAACCAGGAAATGGAGTCTATGTACTTCAATAAAGTCTAGAAACTTGTGGATCAACCTGATGGGGTAAAACCTATAGGGTGTAAGTGGATTTATAAGCAAAAACGAGGTGTAGATAGAAAGGTGAAGACCTTTAAGTCTAGACTCGTGGCAAAGGGTTATACCCAGGTCAAGGGAGTGGACTATGAGGAAACTTTCTCACATTTTGTCATGTTGAAGTCTAGCAGGATACTCTTATCCATAGCCACATTTTATGATTATGAGATATGGCAAATGAATGTCAAGATTTCCTTTCTTAATGATATTCTTGAGGAGACCATCTACATGGCTCAACAAGAGGGGTTCATAGTTCTAGATCAAGAGTAATGAGTTTGCAAGCTTAATAGGTCCATTTATGGACTAAAACAAGTATCTAGATCATGGAACATTAGATTTGACAGTGCAGTCAAATCGTTTGGCTTTGATCAGAATATTGATGAGTCTTTTGTTTATAAGAAAATCATCAAAAGCTCAGTAGCTTTATTGGTACTGTATGTGGATGATATCCTACTCATTGGAAATGATGTAGGTTTTCTAACTGACATTAAAAAGTGGCTAGCCGCCCAATTTCAAATAAAAGATTTGGGAGAGGCGCAATATGTTCTAGGGATCCAGAGCATTCGGGATCGTAAGAATAAGAGGTTAGCCTTGTCTCAGGAATCGTACATTGATCAAATGTTGATCAAGTACAGGATGCATGATTCTAGGAGGGGTTTATTACCCTTTAGGCATGGAATTGTTTTGTCTAAGGATCAATGTCCTAAGACACCTCAAGAGGTTGAAGAGATGAGACAGATTCCCTATGCTTCGACTGTTGGAAGCTTAATGTATGCAATCTTATGTACTAGACCTGACATTTGCTATGCAATAGGGATTGTCAGTCGTTATCAGTCCAGTCCAGGATTATATCACTAGACGACGGTCAAAACAATCCTCAAGTATCTTCGGCGAACGAGGGACTACATACTCGTGTATGGAGATAAGGATTTGATCCTTATAGGATACACAAACTCTGACTTTCAGACTGATAGAGATTCTCAAAAATTGACATTAGGGTCAGTGTTCGCTCTGAATGGAGGGGCTGTAGTTTGGCGAAGCATCAAGCAAGGATGCATCATAGACTCCACTATGGAAGCTGAATACGTAGCTTCTTGTGAAGTTGCTAAAGAGGTTGTTTGGCTTAGGAAGTTCCTTACAGATTTGGAAATTGTTCCAAATATGTCTTTGCCGATCACTCTCTATCGTGATTACAGCGGGGCTATAGTATATTCGAAGGAACCTCAGAGTCATCGTAGAGGCAAGCATATGGAATGGAAATATCATTTGATCAGGTAGATCATGCATCGCAATGATGTGATAGTCACGAAGATCGCATCGGAGCACAATGTTGCCGATACATTTACAAAGGCTTTAACGACTAAATTGTTCAAAGGTCATCTGGAGAGTCTGGGTCTACGAGACATGCGGTATCTTGTCTAGGGCAACTGGGAGATAATATTGAAGTATAGAGTATACCCTAGTTTATTGTATATTGTACTTGTTTTTCATGTATTGTATATTAGTCTCCCGAGGCATTAGGACAAGTGGGAGATTGTTGGGATTGGTATCCTAATTCTCCCAAAGTCTCGTAGTTTGTAAACTTTGTACACATTGTTATTAATAGAATAAGCGTTATTTTATTTGCGTTTACTCATATCCAATATATAAAGATTCGTGGTTATTTTATGTAAACTTAAGCATGTATTTGAGATATACAAGTGGATCATGCCTTAAATAATAACCTAACCATTCATGTGGAGACATGCGAGCGAGGGTGTCCTATACAAAGAGTTTATATAAGACCGAGCCACGAGATGATTCGTCTCTTTATATAACATTGTTGATAATTGAGACTTACATCTCACTTAAACGATCATAGGTGACATGACCTTAATCCTGAGAGTTTTGGGAACTCTTGCCTTTGAGGGTGGTCTTATGATTAGTATAGGTGAGAGTGGTCAGATTTCCAACTCAACAAGCCTACCTTTTTGAGATTTGTCTAATTCGGGAGCTAGAAACTCAGTTACACAAGACGGAATTCACTCCTTCCCCGAAGCAGGGTTAGATAGATTGCTCCCTTAAAGGCTAATTCCGGGTCTTAAACATAGTGGCCACATCCTCTCTTTGGAAGAGAGGACTCAGTCATAGTAAGACTATGACTTATTATTTATTAGAGGAATTCATGGTACTTAAGGAGTTAAACGGTAAATTGTTTATTAGGGAAAAAACGGTAAATTGGCCCAACTATACTTACGAGTGATCTGTGAAGGGTTATCGCACTGTTGATTGGTTGATATGGACACAGAAATATATCTGTAGTAAGGAGAGCGCAGTTGTTGGTCTTTAATGGAGTGCCCGGAAGTTAAAAGATGGTGGATCCCGTGACTAAAGAGTTTAGTCAGTTATTCACGTACCATTGGAGCTTCAAGTTACAGGTTCATAAGGTCCCCTTGGTAGCTCAATAGATTCAAGTTGAGAATCAATTCTCGGGGTTAGTTTGAAGTGTTCAAATTAACATGAAGAAATTCAATTATATATGATAGAATTTGTGTGATGTATGAGATACATCAAGTGGAGGATTAATGTAAATATGATTTACATTAAGTACCACAAAATAGAAAAAGAACTACGGTTTGTATATTTCATGAGATAAAATATTAAAACTATAGGTTATAAATATAATATGGTAAGTTGGTTATCATATTTATTTATAATAAATTAATTATATAATAATTAACTTCTTTTTCTTTAATAACCAATTCAATGGGAGGTTATTGGTGGTTTTATGGTAACCGTGAGATAAAAGGAAAATTGTTTTCCTAAATTTAGAAGTGACTTGATTCGGAAAGTTACTCTCGGTAAAAGGCTATCAAGTGAAAGTTTTTCATTAAGCAATAGCTATAGAGAGACTAAATGATCATGGAGCTTTGACTATACAATAGTTCATCAGCTGATTGTAGCTGAACGATCAAGTGGCTAAGTTTATACGATAGGCTTCCATTTACTACAAGATTGAGCATATCGTCTACATGATCGTTGTCCTCGAGTCTCTTCCTCAAGCCAAGATCATATAGAGCCCACAACTCTTGGATTCTTACACCGAGAATACCAAGGTAACCATTGTGGTGGTGTCCTCACTCCGTTCATGTTTGTTGTTCGTATTGTTCGTTGTTCGTTGGGTTCGTGTTCGTTGGTTGTATCAGTCATTGCATTCGAGTGTTGTTCTTGGACGCGTGGAGATTGATCGAGGGATTCTTAAAGAATGTTTCTTCAAAGGTAAGCATACTTTATCCCTTGATACTCTTGTTAGCATGCTGTAATTTCTTGTTGTTCATGATCTATTAGTTTTCGTTTAGACTGTAATTGTGTTTGTTCAATTCAAATGGAATTTGGAATGATCCTTCTGCTGCTCATAAAAATCCAAAAATCCTCATGTTTGATTTCCTTCATGGAAAACTGTCCTCTTAGATCCGACACGAGGCCCTCAAGTACGTTTATAACGTGTGCATGAAGGAAGACCAATCAATGAAAGAACATGTTCTCGATTTAATGGTCTACTTCAATGTCATCGAGACGAATGGCACGATCATCGAGGAGCAAAGTCAGGTGTCCTTTATTTTAGAATCTCTTCCAAAGAGTTTCCTTCAATTCCACAACAATGCAGTTATGAATAAAGTAGAGTACACCATAACTACCCTCCTGAATGAGTTACAGACTTATCAGTCTCTTATGAAAAGTAAGAGACCAATAAAAGGAGAGACAAATGTTGCCCATTCCAAGAAGTTCCACAAGGGTTCATCCTCTTGAACTAAATCTGTTCCCTTACCTTTTGGCTCTAAGAAGATCCAAAAAAAAAAAAGGAGGTAAGGGGAAGGCTCCCACTATAGGGAAAGGCAAGAGCAAGGGCAAGGTGGCCGATAAGGGCAAATGCTTCCATTGCAATGTGAATGGTCACTCGAAATGCAATTGCCCCAGTACCTCACCGGGAAGAAGAAAGAGAAAGAAGTTAAATATGATTTACTTGTCCTAGAAAATTGTTTGGTAGAAAATGACCATAATGCCTAGATACTTGATTAGGGAGCCACTAATCATGTTTGTTCTTCTTTACAGGGAATTAGTTCCTTCCAGCAGCTCGAAGAGGATGAAATGACGCTCAAGGTTGGAATGAGAGATGCCATTTCAACTCATGCAGTAAGAGCTCCAAAGTTGTTTTTTGAAAATAGATACCTGCTTTTGGAAAACTTGTATATAGTGCCTAAAATTAAGAGGAACTTTGTATCTATTTCTTGTTTAATTGAACAATCATATTTTCATTCTTTTTCAATTAATAAAGCGTTCATTATGACAAATAGTGTCATGATTTGTTCAGTTAAACTTGAAGACAATTTATATATGTTAAGACCAATAAATCAAAAGCACTTTTAAATCATGAGATGTTTAAAACTACAAATACTCAAATTAAAAGTCAAAGAATTTCTTCAAACAATAATAATACCTATCTTTGGCATTTGAGATTAGGTCACATAAATCTCAATAGGATCGGGAGACTAGAAAAGAATGAACTTCTAAGTGAGTTAGAAGATGATTTATTACATTCATGTGAATCCTGTCTTGAAATAAAAATGACTAAAAGACCTTTTAGTGGAAGAGCCAAAGAACCCTTAGAGCTCATACATTTGGATCTTTATGGTACAATGAATATAAAAGCTCGAGAAGGGTACGAATACTTCATCTCTTTCATAGATGATTATTCGAGGTTTGGTTACTTATACCTAATGGGACATAAGTCTGAAGCCTTTGAAAAGTTTAAGGAGTACAAGACTGAAGTTAAAAACTGTTAGGTAAAACAATTAAAACGCTTCGACCTGATCGGGGTGGAGAGTACATGGATTTAGAATTCCAAGATTATATGATAGAACATGGAATTCAATCCCAACCCTCAGCACCTAGTACATCTCTCCAAAATGGTTTATCAAAAATGAGAAACAGAACCTTGTTAGACATGATTTGTTCTATGATGAGTTATGCTCAATTAACTAGCTCGTTTTGGGGGGTATATAGTAGATACTGCAATTCACATCTTGAATAATGTTCCCTCGAAAAGTGTGTCTAAAATGCCTTTCGAATTATGAAGGGGGTATAAACCCAGTTTATGTTACTTTAGAATCTGGGGTTGTCCTACACACATGCTAGTGAAAAATCCTAAAAAGTTGGAACCTCTTTTAAGGTTATACGAATTTGTTGGTTACCCTAAGGAAACAAGAAGTGGTTTATTCTACGATCCTCAAGAAAAAAAGGCGTTTGTATCCACAAATGCTACATTCTTGGAGGAAGACCACATGAGATATCATAAACCACGGAGCAAATTTGTATTAAATGAAGCTACTAAAGAATCAATAAGGGTTGTTGATGTAGTTGGTCCTTCATCAAGAGTTAATGAAGAAGCCAACACTTCAAGTTAGTCTTGTCCTTTTTAATCGTTGAACGTGCCTTGATGTAGTGAGAGGGTTATATCACAACCTGATCGTTACTTGGATTTAACTGAAACTCAGGCTGTCATACCAGATGATGGCATTGAGGATCCATTGTCCTATAAATAGCAATGAATGATGTAGATAAGGACCAACAGGTCAAAGCCATGGACCTTGAGATGAAGTCTATGTACTTCAATTCAGTATGAGAACTTGTAGATCTACCTAAAGGGGTTAAACCCATAAGGTGTAAATGGATCTATAAAATAAAGAGAGATGTTGCTGGGAAGGTACAAATCTTCAAAGCTAGACTTGCAGCAAAAAGTTATACCTAGAGAGAAGAGGTTGATTATGAGGAAACTTTTTCCTTTATTGCTATACTTAAGTCTATAAGAATTCTCTTATTTATAGCCACATATTCTGTCTATGAGATATAACAAGTGGCTGTCAAGATTGCCTTTCTGAATGGCAATCTTGAAGAGAACATCTTTATGTCTCAGCCCGAGGGGTTCTAGCCCAAGGTCAGGAGCAAACATTTTGCAGGCCAAATCAATCTATTTATGGGTTGAAGCAGGCGTCCAAATCTTGGAACATTAGATTTGATACTGCGATCAAATCTTTTGGTTTTGATCAAAATGTTAATGAACCTTGTGTCTACAAGAAAACCATCAACGATAAAGTAGCTTTCTTAGTACTTTATGTGGACGATATCCTACTCATTGGGAATGATGTAGGGTACCTTACTAATAATAAGAATTGGTTGGCAGCCCAATTCCAAATAAAAGATTTGGGAAAGGCATAGTATGTACTTCGGATCCAAATTATTATGGATCGCAAGAAAAGAATGTTGGCTTTGTCTCAAGTAACTTATTACCTTTTAGGCATAGGGTTCACTTGTCTAAGGAACAGTGTTCAAAGACACCTCAAGAAGTTGAAGATATGAGACGTATTCCCTATGCCTCAGTTGTGGGCAGCTTAATGCATGTTATGATCTGCATTAGGCAAAAATTTGTTATGCAATGGGAATAGTTAGTAGGTACCAGTCCAATCCAGGGTTAGATCACTGAACAATGGTTAAGAATATCCTCAAGTATCTTAGGAGAATGAGAGACTACAAGTTGGTGTATGGGTCTAACGATTTGATCCTTACGGGATACGCCAACTCTTATTTTTTAACTGATAAGGATTTTAGAAAATTCACGTAAAGATTAGTGTTTACCCTGAACGGGAGCTGTAGTATGGTGTAGCATCAAGTAAAGATGCATTGCAGACTCTACTATGGAGGTGGAATATGTAGCTGCTTGTGAAGCAGCAAAGAAAGTAGATTGGTCAGGAAGTTCCTAAGTGATTTGGAAGTGGTTCCAAATATGGACTTGCCTATCACCTTATACTGTGACAATAGTGGAGCAGTAACCAACTCTAAAGAACCTCGTAGCCATAAATGAGGGAAACATATTGAAAGGAAGTATCATTTGATATGAGAGATTATGCACAAGGAGATGTGATCGTCACAAAGATCGCTTTGGAGTACAACATTGTTGATCCATTTACAAAGGCTCTCTTAGCTAAAGTGTTCGAGAGTCATCTAGGGAATCAAGGTCTGCGAGACATGTACATTGTATAATCTAGGGCAAGTAGATGTGTAATGGGTATATGGATGCCCTAGTATATTATATTTATTTACCATTCTCGTTGCTTTGGATAGTGATATTATGTACATCCCACTTACTAGAGTTTCAGTTCAAGTGGGAGTTTTTTTGGGTTTTATGCCCTAAAACTCATAGATAGTAAATGTAACTAATTCAACTCATCAATAAAGAGTTATCGATGTTATTTCAATAAATGTTATTGATTGTGTTGTATTCTATTTTGTCTTAATAACCCTAAATCTAATAAACTAACATCCAAGGCTATCTTATGAGTCTTGAATAGTATGTGGAGACATACAGGGATCAATGTTCAAGATACAACCTAAAGGGTCTATAGTATAAGGAAAAAGTTGGGTATCTTATCCTAGTGACACTGTGGATACGACCAACTTTATATTTGATACAAACGCAATGATCCAACATGTTCGTATAAGTGACATGCGAGTGGGGATACCCTATTCCATGAGTTTGCATAAGACTGGACCGCGAAATAATAACCACTAAATGCAACACGATTGACTAATTAGGTATCTATTTCAATAGGATGACCTAAGCAACTTAGTTTTAATCCTTAGTGTATTATGAACTCTTATTCACGAGGGATTGTCCTTTGATTTGATGTGTAAGAGTAGCCAGTTTGTCGACTTAATAAGTCTACCATTTTGGGGACAATACCGAGCAGGGAGTTAGGAATATAATAATACAAGACGTAATTCACTTCTTCTCGACTTTATGGTAAGTAGATGAGTTTTTTCTTTAGTGGTGTCTCTGGGACTTGAACAAAGGGCCCTACCCTCTCACTGGCCTGAGAGAGATTTATGCTTATTGGTTGGACCATAAACAGGTTGTTCATTAGAGAAGCACTGGTACTTACGGATATAGAGGTAACCCAAGGGTAAAATAGTAATTTGAGCCAATTGGTATTACGAACACTCGTAAAGAACTAACTTGTTGTTATTGGTCTATATCAGTGGACACAGAAATATATCTACAGTGAGAAGAGTTCAACTATGGGTCTTCAGTAGAGTGTACCCATAGTTATGTAATAGAGATATATGTGAATGAGATTTAAATATTAGATTTATATGAATTGCATTACTAAAGAGATGTATACATATAAATATGCGATATTTCTATGATAATTAATTCTATATTAAATATGATTTAATATAGTTACTTAATTGATTAATTAATGGTTACTTAATTGATTAATTAATGGTTAATTAATTGATTAAGAAATGATAGAGAGGTGGAAGAATATAAATATGTGATGCTTGTATATATTGATTAATTAACTATATATATTAAATTAGATTTAATATGTGGTTATTTAGTTAATTGGCATTAAGGGAAAAAAGGGAATTACATGGAGAAGGGGTAAACCCTTCTCCATATAAATATATCTTATTAGCCCATTTAGGGCAAGAATTTTTTTAAATTTTTTTTTGTGTGAAAAACATACCTTAGCCACCAAATTATTTCCTCTCTACACTTTCTCTACAATCTCTTTACCTCTTCCTCTTCCAAGGGTTGGGGACCAATCATCCAACTCTTGGAATCCTAGAGAATAACAAGGTTATTCTTGTGGTACTGCCAGTGATCGTTGAGGAGACATTCGTGCAAAGAACAAGAGGAATTTGAGCTTGAGAGTCTACAAAGGTAATAACCGCTCATCCCTTTGTTTCTCCCTCTATATTGCATCCTAAGCATAATGTTTATCCTTTTATTCTTTGTTTTAGCTTGTTGTTTTTGTTTTATTTAAAATGGAAAAATCGAATGCAAGGTGATCCTAATGCTTCTGCTTGGGATTCGATCCCCTACACTTAGTTTGTGGGTCTTTGATAAGCCTTGCAAAATCTATGCCCCTAACTTCGCGTAATTCCGTCAACCCATGGAGATCTAATGCCATTCGTTGGTTTTTGCCCATGGTTCATGGTTAGTGGGTTTTGTCCACCTTTCCATGGGTTTCGTGAGATAATTCTATGTCAATTAGACCGATCTAATTCAATAAGCCAAATCCAATTCAGTTTTGTCAGACCAATTTGGTTTTGGTTTGGTCTAATTTCATTTGGTTCAGTTCAATTTTGTTTAGTTCAAGTTGGTCCAATTTGGCTTATTTTCAATTATGGCCAATATGTTTTTGCATAGATATCGGTCGTTCGTAGATTTTGTTTTAGATCTCTCTATAAGGGATTGTTTGTGGTGCTGAGTTGAGATAGGATGTCTAGAGTTCATATATCTATGGAGTTTATATGTCTGTATTTGAGGTGCAGAATTACGTAGTCTTAGTTCATATGTCTGTGTTTGGGGTGCAGAGTTGATATGTATGGAGTATCTGGTGTAGTTTTTTGAACTTTTAATAATCTACTTTTATGATTACTATTTTTTTTTAACTCTTTTATTTTATAATTCTATCCATCTTTATTTGAATAAAATATGGATTGCAATTGGTTTTCTTTTAATTTTTAAAGTTTTTCTTTCATTTTTTTTTTCCTTTTTTGTGTAATGAACAACAATTAACCCATTGCATGTCTTGCAAAAATATGGTTAAATAAAATGAGAAACAAAAGAGAAATCAAAACTTTAAATTCCTAATTTTTCTCCATAAATTTCATTGTCATTTTCTTCTTCATTTTCTTCTTCTTTCTATTGTTATTTTGTATTTTGCTCTATCATGAATTTTTTTAATTGAATCTCCTCCATCATCTTAGCAGCCAATGATATATCACCACACTTATTCAACAATTTCACTTTCAGTTCCTTCAAATTTGGAGGATCATCATGGAACAAATCTCCCATTTAACTAATTCTTGCTAGAAAATATTCCGAAAAAATCTTCATTTTATGGTTTGTTTTGTTATATTTTACATAATTTTCAACTACATACATATTTTTTGTCTAAATATTCTTCACACTCATTTGATATGTAAATTTAATTGAATAAAGATATATTTTACAAATTTTTACATATAAATATTATACTTAACGTAGACAAAATATTATTATTTAAATAATCAACAACCCTACAATATACTTTAATAGTTATCAGTCTTAAGTTGGTTGGATGAAGGTGGTATTTGAAGGAACTCGTTATAAGAAGATTCTTGAGCAAAAGCGGATCATCTAAATTCCATTTTTATTGAAAATTAACAGTAAACATACAAAATATGCATTCATAAACAAATTACAACATGTTTTTTACAAGGAAAAAGGGTTCAAGAGATATCACTTTTGAAGAACCTTTCTTCGTGTAATTCCCTCGAATGGTCATGAGCCTCGAACTCAACAATTCCTTAAATACCTTCTTCAAAAACTTCACGAACCAAATAGAGAGGACACTACCAAAGTGAGCCTTTAGTATTTTCAGGGTGAGAACCCAAGAGTGGTGGGTTCTGACTATTTTGGTTTGGAGGGATTGTTTGAGTTTGGAGGAAGAAGAAGAAGATTGAAGAAGACAGAACTTTTCTGTAAAAACTCAATTGTCTAGCAATCTCTTTTGATAGTGTAGGAGTTCTTAGGAAGAAGAGAAAACTATTTTCTTTTATTCCTTTTGTCACAAAATTGAATAACCACTTAATAAGGTGGTTGGAGAGAAAATAGGATAGTTATTATTAAAAAATAATAAAATAATATAAATAAATATGATAACTAACTTATCATATTACCTTTATATTAAACTATATGTTATATCAAATATAACACATAACGTATAGTTTTAATATTGTATCATACACAATATAAACTATAGTCTCTTTTCTCTATTTTATGACATTTAATATAAATCATATTTATATTAAATTTAACAACTATGAATCACATTCATAGAAAATATATTTGAATCACATTCAAATATTATACTCCAATTAAACTATAATGTATCAAATACATTATAACAATTATATCGTATACAATTGAAATAATTTAATTATATCACATATAATTAAATTCCCTCTTATTAATTTGAACAATTCAAATTAACTTACAAATTGATTCTCAACAAAATCTTTTTGAACTACCAAGGGGACCTTATGAACCTGTAGCTAAGCTCCAACGGTACGTGAAAAATTAATTAAACTCTTTAAATATATTATCCACCATCCGTTAACTATTGGGCACTCCATTAAAGACCGATAGATACACTCTTTGCATTACAAATATATTTCTGTGTCCATTGGATATAACAATCAACAGTATAATGTCCCTTCACAAATTGCTCGTAAGTACAGTTGGACCAAATTACCATTTTTCCCCTGTAGTTACATCTAACTTCTTAAGTACCACTGATCCCTCTAATGAACAATACATCATAGTCCCATTATGACTAAACCCCTCTCGGGCTAGGAGAGGGTGTGGTGCCATATTGTTCAAGACTCGGAATCAACCTTAAGGGAGCAATTTATCTATTTACCCCTACTTTGGGAAATGTGTGAATTTCATCTTGTGTAGCTGTGTTCCCAGCTCCCCAATCAGACAAATCCCCAAAATGGTGGCCTTATTGAGTCGGCGATCTAGTCACTCTCACCCATACAAATCAAAGAACCGCCCTCATAGGTAGAGTTCACAACTCACTCAGGATTTAGGTCATGTTACCTATGGTCATCCTGGTGAAATGAAAGTCTCTATTATGAACGGTGTTATATAATGAGACTGAACATTTCGTAGTCCGATCTTATACAAACTCCTTTGTATAGAATATCCCCGCTTGTATGTCTATTACATGAGTGATCAGGATCAGATCATTTATAGCACTTTACAACACTTGTAACATCTACAAATTGGGTCGTAGTGTCACCAGGATAAGGTGCCCAACCTTATCCATATACTACAGACCATTTAGGTTATCACTTAAACAGGATCCACATGTATGTCTCCACATACATGTTTAAGTTACAACGATAACCTTAGATGTTAGTTTATTGGTTTGTGGTTAATGCGACTAAAATATCACATATTTTATAGACCAAGTGAATAAAATATCATATATTATTAATCACATAAGAGCTTGTTCATACAAAGTTTACAAACTATAGGACCTTACAAGATCTAGGGTATCAATCCCAGTAATCTCCCACTTGTCCTAAAGCAAGTGAGGTGTACAAGGTAATAAAATACAAGTACACAAAAAAATAAACTAGAGCATAACACGCCCAGTGTAACATCTCCCACTTGCCCTAGTCCATCCGTGGTCTGTCCTATATACCCATACTCTGCAAGTGACCCCCAAACACTGTAGCCTTGAGTGCTTTCATAAATGGATCAACAACATTGTGCCCTGAAGCTATCTTCGTGACAAGCACGTCCCCTCGATGCACAATCTCTTGAATGATATGATACTTACGCTCTATGTGCTTGTCGTGCTTATGACTCCTAGGCTCTCGAGAATTAGCCACAACACCACTATTATGACAATAAAGTGTGATGGACTTTGACATATCTGGAACAACTTCCAGATCGGTCAAAAATTTCTTGAGCCAAAAGCTTCCTTAGTAGCTTCACAAGTCGCTACATACTCAGCCTCTATGGTGGAGTCCACGATGTAACCCTGCTTGGTGCTTTGCCATACTACTGCCCCTTCGTTAAGAGTGAACATTGATCCTGATGTGAATTTTCAGGAATCCCTATCAGTCTAAAAATTAGAGTCCGTGTATTCTGTAAGGATCAAATCCTTAGAACCATACACAAGCTGAAGGAAATCGAACACGAGGATTTCCATGAGCAGCAGAATGATCTATCAAAATTTCAATCGTACATGAACATTACAATTACAATCACAAACGGAAACATACGGTTATGCATAAAACAGAAACTACAACATGTTTTACTATAGATCAAGGACAAGAATCAACAAACCTTTATAGACTCATTTTCAAGTTCCTTGATCAGAATGCTCGATCATAACAACACATCAACACACGAACGTTCGTCCAACATGATCGCTATAAGCACGAACATAGCGAACTCGAACTAATCGATCCCCACGGTCACGAACACCCCGAACACCACGAACGGCCTTCACAGAACCTCAACTATGCCAAGTTGAGTATGACACCACCAAGAAGGTTACATTGGTATTCTCAGTTCGAGAATTCAGAGGGTGGGCTCTGTGTGGACTTGCAGAGGTAGAAAATCAGAGGACGAATAATCGTGTAAACGATTGTGCAAGTGGGAGATGGAACTGCCTATCGTATAGGTCGATGCTCAATCGTTTAGTAACAACTATGTGATCGTCTAGCAAAAGCTATGCGATCGTTTAGCTCATTCTCTAGCTAAGTGTCTATCATGTAAGACCACTCCACGATCGTCCAGCTAACTCCAAGTTGTCTCTTAGTAAATCTTATTTACTTGAAAACTTCTCTGTGAGTAATTTTCGAGATTAGAAATCTCGAATTCACAAAATGCAAATCTTATAAATCTTCTTAAAATTAGGAAAACATTTTTCCTTTTATCTCACGGTTACTATGAAATACTAATAACCTCCAATCAATTGGTTATTAGAAAAAAAGAGATAATTATCCAAAAATTAATATAATTATAAATATAAATGCTATGGGTCGTTTAGTTCATCGTCTAGTTGAGTGTCCATTAGTTATGCGATCGTCTAGTAAAAGTTATGTGGTCGTTTAGCTCATCGTCTAGCCAAGTGTCTATCGTATAAGACCACTCCATGATCCTTCAGCTAACTCCAAGTTGTCACTTAGTAAATCTTATTGACTTGACAACTTCTCCATGAGTAATTTTTTATATTGAAAATCTCAAATCTCAAATTCATAAAATGCAAATCTTACAAATCTTCTTAAAATTAGGAAAACATTTTTCCTTTTATCTCACGATTACCATGAATCCACCAATAACCTCCCACTCAATTTTTAACCTATAGTTTTAATATTTCATCTAATGAAACATATAAACCATAGCTTTTTTTTCTATTCCATGGCACTTAATGTAATCTCATTTACATTAATCCTCCACTTGATGTATCTCATACACCATACCGATCATATCATATATAATCGAATTACCACTTGTCAATTTGAACAGTTCAAATCAACACCATGAACTGATCCTCGGCTTGAATCCATTGAGCTACCAAGGGGACTTTATGGACCTGTGACTCGAAGCTCCAATGGTACGCGGATAACCGACTAAACTCTTTAGTCATGGGATCCACCATCCGTTAATTGCCAGACACTCCACTAAAGACTGACAGCTGAACTCTCCTCGCTACAGATATATTATATGTCCATCTTAACCAATCAATAGTGTGACAACCCTTCACAGATTGCTCGTAAGTACAACTCGGCCAATAACCATTATGCCTCTGTAGTTACATCTAACTCCTTAAGTACCACTAAATCCTCTAATGAACATAAGTCGTAGTTCTACTATGACTGAATCCTCTCTTCCAAAGAGAAGTTGTGACCACTATGTTTAAGCCCCAGAATCAGCCCTTAAAGGATCAATCTATCTACTTACCCCTACTTCAGGGAAGGAGTGAATTCCATTTTGTATATTGAGTTCCCAGCTCCTAAATCAAACAAGTCCCCAAAAAGGTAGGCATGTTGAGTTGGCAATCTAGCTACTCTCACCCATACTAATCAAAGGACGACCCTCAAAGGCAAGAGTTCCCAAAACACTCAGGATTGAGGTCGTGTCACCTATGGTCATTTAGGTGAGATGTAAGTCTTCAGTATCAAGGGCGCTATATACAAAATCTAGCCATCTCGTGGTTTGGTCATATAAAAACTCTTTGTATAGGACACCACTGCTCGCATGTCTTCACATGAATGGTCAGGATCTACCATCTGTAGTAGTTTACAAAATTTACAAACTGCTACAAAGCGGGTCGTATCAATAATGTCACTAGGATCAGGTATCCCACCTTAATTTTTATACTACTGACCTATCTAGGTTATAACTTAAGGCATGATCCACTTGTATATCTCATATACAATTAAGTTTACATAAGATAGCCATGCTTAAGTTTACATAAGATAATTATGGAGCTTTATTTATTGGATATGAGTAAATGCCAGAATGGAATAACAGTTATTTTATTCAGAAAACAATGTGGACGATTACAAACAACGAGACTCCGGGAGAATTAGGACACCAATCCCATCAAAAGCATGTAGTCCCTTGTTCTCCGTAGATACTTGAGGATGTTCTTAACGGCTGTCAAGTGATCTAATCCTAGATTAGACTGATATCTACTGACTATCCCCACTGCATAGCAGATGTCAGGTCTTGTACATAACATCACATACATCAAACTGCCCACGGCAGATGCATAGGGGATTCGCCTCATACCCTCAACCTCTTGAGGTGTCTTAGGACAATGTTCCTTAGACAATGTAACTCTATTCCTGAAAGGAAATAAGCCCCTCTTTGAGTTCTACATCGAATACTTGGCAAGCATCTTGTCAATATACGACGCTTGAGACAGTACTAGCATTTTGTTCTTTCGATCTCGAAAGATCTAAATACCAAGAAAAAATTGAGCCTCTCCCAACTATTTCATTTGGAATTGGGTCGCTAGCTAGTTCTTAAGTGTAGTTAGTAAACCTACATCATTCCTAATGAGTAGGATATCATCTAGAAGCTAGAAGATAGGCGTTGAGCGTTAGACGATGGGGTATGCAATGTGCGCAAGGTACTGAGCATTGAGGCTGGGCGTGGGCGCTGACCAGCGTGCAGCGATGAGTGCATGGTGCTGGAAACTCGATGCACACTAGAGCTATGCGATGGAGCAAGGAAGTATGTGATGAGGTATGCGATTCCGCTGGAAGGTTATGCGATTTCTTGGAAGCGTTGGCAATCTTAGCGCAAGGTACGTGAGGCATGTGATGCTCGGTGGTTCAGCATTGAGGAAGGCCTAACGCTTGGTTGATATGTTAAGATTAAGCTATGTGTGGACTAGGACATGCGTTAGTTTATGTGTATGCAACCAAAGGAGGGATGCAATAGCCTCAAGGTGAGCTATGTGTTGGCCAAGTTGGGCGATTGTTGAAAGAGGCATGCGGCCAAGTAATTGCAAGCGTTGGCTTGAGAGCTGACCCTTGCATTGATGACCAAGAAGAAAGGATCAACTTAGTGAATGACTAGCTAAGCCAACTATCATGCTTAGGTTTGTTGTTATCTCTTTAAGGATGAGGTGGTAGCTTGATATTGAAGGGTGATCATGCAGCTGCTAGTATAAAAAGGAAGCTCGGCTTTGAAGAGAGGGTTTGAGCAATTTACTTGGGAAAATGGAGTCATTTCAAAGCCATTCAAACCCTGAGTGTGTCTAGTTTCTAAGGTTGGATTGCTAAAAGGAAATTCTAGAGAAATCGGGCTGGAGATTGAAGAATCCGACTGAAGGTCGAGCTCCCGGGTAAGCTTAGGTCAATTTGATGATTTGAGGATTCTGGCCAAACCAAGAGGATTTCTAAGCTGACATTTTAAGATAAGCTTGCTAAGATATTTTCGAGCAAGTTCTTAGAAAGAAATTTCTTGAGAAAAGGCCTGGAAAATTAGTTATTAAAATTGAGATTTGAATCTAGAATCTTGAACAAACAAGCAGCTGCTTGGGTTGAACAAGCAAACAACTTGAAGGGCCAAACGGTGATGTTGAACACATGCATTGAGGGCTGAGTTTCGTGCAAGAGATAAGTTGGTGCAAGGTTACACTGAAGCATGAGGTGCGCGACTAGGTGAACGCATCGAGTATGTGTTGATATACCATAAGTTGGGCGCATAAGCTAAACGATTGGCACAAAGGAATAGTTATGCGATGGGCTATAGGCGTGGGCTGGAAGCTTGAATGCCTAAGGCAAGACATGGACGCATAGTGAAGTTGTTGCTTCCTAGTCAAGTTAAAGCTTGAGAATTTGGCTAAGTACTCAATGCCTATTGGTGTTGGGCATTGGAGGGTTGACATGACTGTGAGTAACTCTAAATGTTTTCTAAAAGCTTTATGAATGATTGTTCAACTTATGTTTATTAAACATACTTATATGTGTTTAGTATGCATTGACTGTGATGTGTGAAAGAATGGCTAAGTGTTTCACTAGTCATAAATAGGCGGTAGCCCTAGGTGCTATAAAGTTACTGAATCCTAGTAGAGCTAGGGTTATGCTTTAAGAAGTATGTGAGGCTCAGTACTGAGGGACTGAAGGAGAAGGTACTTGAGCCAAGGACTAGATTTGAGATGGAACTGGAAGCCAGGCTATGAGAGCATAAGGCTACTTGGACTTGGACAAAATGATCCTCCTGTTTCCCTCTCCTCTTTGCTAGAACTTATAACCAATGGCCTTGTAGGGTGTCCACCTGGAAGGATCGAGAAGCCTGTCGGTAATGTCATGATGTTTCCCGGGAGTCACACCTTAGGAGGAGACATTGAACAGAGAAGTCATGTCTTAATCCTGGGAGCCACACCTCAGGTGTTGAACAGAGGTGTCACACTTGAGAAAGGTGCTAGACAGAGAAGTCACCCTTAACCCTGGGATTGGTTGAGTTGGACTAGGTGAGAGTAGTGGACGAAGGCGTCGTACCTTAACCTAGGAATTCCTTAGAGTAGAGGGTTGGAACAGAGGTTTCCTTCCCTGGCCATATAGTGAACCAGCAGGGCTGAAATAGATAGTAGAGCTTTCAAGCCAATCTCTGATGAGAAATAGTTGATTATATTCTATTGCAAATACATTGTGATGTATTATATTGCACTATGTTTTATGTGCTTACTGTTTATTAAGCTATGCTCAATTTAAGCTTTCAGTATTGATTCCCAGTTTTAATGCATAGTTTATGCTTTTAAAAGCTAGTAACTCACTAGGCTTCTAGCTCATGTTTTCAAATGTTTTTTCCCCTCCAATAGCGATCAGTTCTCAGAAGACATCTTTGCTGCTGCTCTACCACTCAAGACTCAAGCTGATGGAAGACAGAACTATTGTTTTACTTTATGTTTGTACACATGTGTTGGTGTTCAGGGACTAAGAAATGTTGTTGGGCTCACTATGTAAAAGTTTGTATGTTGTAAGATAGATAGTCCTGTAAACCCTATGCTATGTTAAAATAATAAAGTTCTGGTTAAGTTGTGCATTGAATGTTGAGATTTTATGTATTCAGGGTTTGAATCAGGTTAAGCAGGTTAGTTAGGCAGTAAGTGCCAACAAAAGAGCTGGTAATTGCTGCAATCACATCTCCTTCCAGGTTCAGAAGGTAATATAGGGCGAGGTGTGATACTTACGTTCCAAGATCGAGATGCCTGTTTCTGTCAATAAATGGACCGATTAAGCTTGCAAAGCTTTTGCTCTTGATCTTGCACTATGAATCCCTCGGGCTGCACCATATAAATGGTCTCCTCAAGATTGCCCTTCAAAAAAGCAGTCTTGACATTCATTTGCCTTAACTCATAGTCATAATATGAGGCAATGGATAGGAGGATCCTGATAGACTTTAGCATGGCAACAGGCAAGAAAGCCTCCTCATAGTCGACTCCCTCTACTTGGGTATAACCCTTTGCCACCAGTCTAGCCTTGAAGGTTTGCACCTTCCCATTAGCACCTCATTTCCTCTTGTAGATTCATTTGCAACCTATAGGTTTAACCCCATCAAGTTGATCTACAAGATACTATACTGAATTAAAGTACATAGACTCCATTACGAGATCCATGGCTTGGATCCATTCATCTCTATCAACATCCTCCATTGTGTTCTTGTAAAACAATGGATACTTAAACTCGTCATCAGCTACCATAGCTAGGATTTCAGCTAAACCCATATAGCAAATAGGTGGGTTTGCAACCCTCCCACTACATTGAGGTTGCCTCAACACTTGAGGTGGATTTGACATATTAGATGAACCTACTTCAACAACTCTTGCTGAAGATTCAGTAGTTTCCATGGAAATCTCATTCAACACGATTTTACTTCTGGGTATGTGTTATCTTATGTGGCCCTCCTCAAGAAAAGTAGCATTTGCCGATACAAATACTTTGTTTTCTTTAGGATCATAAAAAAAACCACCTCTCGTTTCCTTGGGGTAGCCTACAAATAGGCATAACCTTGAACGTGGTTCCAGTTTCTTAGGATTGACCACAAACACACGTGTTGGGCAACCCCAAATTCTGAAATAACGTAAACTAGATTTACGACCATTCCATAACTCCACATGTGTTTTGGAAACACTCTTGGAGGGAATGTAGTTCAGGATATACGCTGCAGTCTCTACTGCATAACCCGAAAATGAGTCAGGTAAGGAAGCGTAACTCATTATAGACCGAACCATGTCCAACAGGGTTCAATTTCTCCTTTCTGATACACCATTTTGCTGAGGTGTACCAAGTGCTGAGAGTTAGGATACTATTCCATGTTCTATCAAATAGTTCTAGAAAATCAAATCCATGAACTCTCCACCTCGATCAGATCAAATTGTTTTAATCATTCTATTTAATGTGTTTTCAACTTCAGCCTTGAATTCTTTGAACTTTTTAAAAGACTCGAACTTATGTTGCATTAAATAAACGTACCCATGTCTAGAATAATCATCAGTGAACGTGGTAAAATATTCATAACCTTCCCTAGCTCTTACATTCATCGAACCATAAAGGTCTAAATGCACTAGCTCTAGAGGTTCTTTGGCCCTGTGACCTTTTCCAGTAAAAGGCCTTTTAGTAATATTGTCTTCAAGGCATGACTCATACACAGGTAAAGAATTTTCTTCTATCTCGCTTAGAAGTCCATTCTTCACCAACCTCCCAATCCTATTGCGATTGATGTGTCCTAATCTTAGGTGCCAAAGTTGGGCATTTTCCCCAGGATAAATTCTATGTCGTTTATTTTGAGTTACAGTAGTTTTAAACATCTCTATGTTATGGAGGAAATTTGTTGCTAATGGCCTTAGCACATACAAATTGTATTCCAGTTTAGTATAAAATATATCAATACCATTCTTAGTAATAAACACTTTACTATAAGAAAAGTTAATTTGATAATGATGTTCTAAAAGACACCTTACAGAAACTAAGTTCTTTTTTAAATCAGGAACAACAAATACATCATTCAAAATGAGAAATTTGTTCTATAAAGATAACCGAAGACCTCCCACTGCCACAACTGAGACGACGTGCCCAGTTCCAACTCGCGTCGTCATCTCTCCAGCATCAAGTTGCCGCCAGGAACTAATCCCCTAAAATGAAGAACAAATATGGTTACTGGCCCCAGAGTCAATAATCCAGGTAGAATCATCATTCTCCACTAAACAAGTTTCCAAAACAAGCAAATCACATTTACCTTATTTGGCCTTCTTCTTTTCTACCAAATACCTAAGGCAGTTCCTCTTCTAGTTCCTGTCCTAGTTGCAATGGAAACACTTTCCCTTATCAACCCTCATTGGTTGTCTACCCCTTTGAGCAGCAACTCATGGGTTAGCAACAACCTTCCCCTTTCCACCCTTCTTCTTCTTCCACTTTCTGGTGCCCCGAGAAAAAGATGCAGACTTAGTTCTAGAGGTCGAACCTTTATGGAACTTTTTGGAAGATGAAGCAACATTTTCTTCACCCTTCTTCTCTTTGCTTTTCAGCAATGATTGGAAAGTCTGCAAGTCATTAAGCAGAGTAGTCAAGTTGTAGCCAATCCTGTTTAGAATAGCATTGCTACGGAAGTGAAGGAAGCTTTCTAGTAAAGATTCCAAAACGATGCTAACCTAAATTGCCTTATCAATGCTTTACCCATTCATCTCCGCCATGTTGAAGTGGATCAACATGTTGAGAATGTGTTCCCGAACAGATGACCCCTCTTGCATACGTGAATTGAAGATGTACTTGAGAGCGTTGTGCTTGAGTTGTGTAGATAGTTGTCTGAACATTTCCCCCAGGGACTCCATGATCTCATGTGCTGTGACCATGGGCTCATGCTTCTTGGCTAAGACTTCATTAAGGCTTGCCAAGATATACACTTGGTCCTTCTCATTTGCTCTTATCCAGCGCTCATAAGCTTTCCGAACATTTCAAGCAGCAGTAGGAGGTGGAATGGGAGGACACTTCTCCATCAGCACAAAACGTAAGTCATCGATGATTAAAATCGCATTTATGGTGTTTTTCCAACTACCGTAATTTTTGCCAGTTCATTTGTCGGTGGCAAGTAAACTTAGAGTCGCGGTAGCCATATTAAATTGCTAAAATAGAAAAAACTTAATTAAGTCTACTTGCATTAAACCACTTTTAGAAAACCAATCCAGTTTTAGCAAAATAGTCTAGTGTACCCTAAGTGACATTTATTTTGCAATGATGCTTCAATGAGGCTGGAAAAAAGTCACCGTAGGGTGATCAAGTGCAATTTCACTAAAATAAAACATTCTCAACCCTTAGACAGAAACAACTCCTTGTAATTGTAGTTAATAGTCACCATTGTTCGGTCTAGAATTTGTTAGCATCCTTAACAATTCTGTATAAGTGTAACCCCTCATTTTAGGTTCTAAAGTCCTACCCTATGAGCCAACCTTAGGGAAAATCCGATTAGAACAAGAGACTAAAGGAACCCTATCCATTTTTAGAGATCAAATAAAGCGTCATGCAAAATTACCATCCTTTAGAGGGACACCCACGATGCCACGAGGTGATGCATGAAACTTTATCCAACCTAATAAGAGAGATCGAGGGATATATTGTCACACGTCTCACTCCCACCTACTATAAACACTCTCTCCATTCACCTTGGTGTTGACCTACCCAAACGCCACCCGTAGGGGGACACCTATGGTGCCTCGAGGCCGAGAGTAGATCTCACGATGTGAACTTTTAGGGAGAAACGTGTAGTGGTAAAATGAAGTATCAATACCCCATTTTCCTCCCACTGAGTGTTCTACCTAGGGTTCATTAACTTAGAAAATCCGGCTACTGATTTTATCTAAGTGTTTGTTTAATTTGCTGAAAAACAACTCTTACTTTTGATGATTAAACAACTTTGATTCAAGTCCCATTAAACTCTATAACAGACTTTCATCAAACTTGCATGCATGTAACAAATCTATCTAATTCACCTTTCCAAGTAGGTTCCTAGGTAGGGGTGCGATGTTTCCATCGACTTAAGTACCCAAGCCTAGCCAGAAGCAGCCTTAGACAAAAGGTCCCTTATAGATACATTTGTTACATATTTAATCTTTTATTAGAAATCAATTTAATCCTATTAAACTGATTTAAAAGATTAAACTTAGATTTCTAATCTCATTAGAAACATGATCTTAGGTCTATCTCAATCAAATTTTAAACACTTTTAAAAAAAGATTAAAGCCTAAGGTTTTGCATGCAAATCTTTATTATTGATTTTAATTCTAATTTCATTTATTATACCATTTATAAGAAATGAAACAATTAAAAACCAACCATTGCAAGATAGACATACATAAGTTATTTATAACAATTATAAATTAACCTAAGGTAGTGTCATGCTTCATGCAATGTTCATTCATTACTACTATATAACTTTTATATAACCTAGTAATGAACTATACTATAGCATACATTCCATACAACCATTCAACCTTATATTATAACATTTATAATATAAATGATGCATGGAAATGCTATAATGCATGCATACATATACTATAACTCTTACATTATATGATGCATGAGCATGCTTTATGTAATTTAAATCATGCATACTAGTTTATTATAACACTTATAATGCAAAATGATGCATGCAAATAAATGCATAACCTATGGTAGGTTTTAAAACTATATGACATACATTATAACATATAAAATAAATATACATCACATGTATATTTAACTAAAGTTGATGGACCGGGATAGACAATCTCAAAAACCGAAAACTAAAGGTTAACTTATTAAAAAAATGAGTCCACCAGTTCGGAATAAGTGAACCGGGTCTTGAACCGCTCACCTAAACCGCTACACCAAGAACCTTTGCAGTTGATCGTGTAGCAAACTTCTTATCATCTAGTAGCGTGGCATCGAGTATAGACGACCTTATAGCTTTTGACTATGCGATGAGCATGAAAGTATACGCGATCGTGTAGCGTGCATCGAGTATCATATACTTTGTGATCGTGTAGCTAATGACTATGCGATGAACATGATAGTCTACACGATCGTTTAGCATGCAAGCTTGTGTCGAGTATCATATACCGCCCGATCGTCTACCAATCGAGCGCCTATGTGATCATGCAGCCAATGCAACACGATCGTGTAGCATTAGCTATGCGATCGTTTAGCAAATACTACACAATCTGTAGTAAACTCTACCCGATCAAAATCTAAACGATCGTTTAGCTCCAACTACACAATGCGACAACCACCATTTCGTCTTCTTCATCGAAATGCACGGCAACCCTTCTTCTGAAGCCTCACGAGCGACTCAAAACTAAACGAATACAGACTCGATTGTAATTTATTGCCCAAAAACGTAAGGGCCCTTACAAACCAACTTTGTAAAGTAAACAGAAAGCCATAAACAAAGACTTCTATCCCGAAACATCCATCACCAACCCATCCATATACATTTATCATATAAACACAATGTAAAAATTAAAACCCACCAGTGCTGTAAACAAATTCAATATAGAAATGGAATTTGGAATCAGAACTATAACTTGACTCTAATACAAATTGAAGGAACTCGTTTTACAGAGATCCTTGAGCGAAAGCGAATCGTCCAAATTCCATTTTTATTGAAAACTAAATTTACCGTAAACATACAAGATATGCATTCATAAACAAATACTCTTCCAAGACTTCTACTTCAAACTTCCAAGACTCCTGAAGCTGCACTCCTATAAGGCAGAAGACCTTTGAAGACAAAAATACTCTTCCAAGACTTCTACTTCAAGCTTCCAAGACTCCTGAAGCTACACTTCTATAAGGCAGAAGACCTTTAAAGACACAAATACTCTTCCAAGACTTCTACTTCAAGCTGCCAAGACTCCTGAAGCTGCACTCCTATAAGGCAGAAGACCTTTGAAGACACAAATACTCTTCCAAGACTTTTACTTCAAGCTTCCAAGACTCCTAAAGCTGCACTCTTATAAGGCAGAAGACCTTTGAAGACACAAATACTCTTCCAAGACTTCTACTGCAAGCTGCCAACACTTCTGAAGCTATACTCCTATAAGGCAGAAGACCTTTGAAGACAAAAATACTCTTCCAAGACTTCTACTTCAAGCTTCCAAGACTCCTGAAGTTGCACTCCTATAAGGCAGAAGACCTTTGACAACACAAATACTCTTCCAAGACTTCTACTCCAAGCTTCCAAGACTTCTACTTCAAGAACGTTCGGTGTTTTCCTTCTTCAAGTCAAGCCTATTCATCCAACTGAGAGAGAATCAGAGGATCAAATATTAGAGATCGAACCACATCGCATCAAATCAACTCCATGAAACACGTTTGTAGGAAAACCTCGTGCGAACAAATTGGCACGCCCAGTGAGACCTCTCTACCTCTCATCTCTTTCTCAGCATTCAAACAAACCAAATGGCGCCTAAGAAGGTGGCATCCAAATCTCTTAAGAAGATGGCATCCAAAGCTTCCTCTGTAAATGGCTCATACAAGGAACCAGTCACCCGCGGCCGCTCAAAAGAAATCATGCAAGAGCAAGAGTAGAGCTCCCCCATCACCCACGACATCTTGAAACAAATGATGGAATCCTCACAAAGTGGGGCTGTCATCAAGGAAAACCCCTTGTTCGAAAACTCTACTTTCGCACCCGATGGACCAGAAAGAGATTCACCGCCAGATGTGATTTTTGTCATGATGGCGAATGTGACGGCGGAAGCAACCATGGCTGAAATGGAAAGGAAGATGAATTTCCTGATAAAAGCCGTCGAGGAGCGAGACCACGAGATCGTTGTCCTGAAGGAACAAATGCAGTCTTGAGAGGCTGCTCAATCAAGCCTAGCACCCATGATGAAAGCAATCAACAAGGGGAAGACCGTGCTACAAGAAAGCCAAATGCAACAGCCAGCCTTGGTGGCCTCTTTGCTGGTCCAACAACTATAAGACATAATCATGACCTCCATAAGAGCTCAATATGGAGGGCCGGCCCAAACCTCCTTCATGTATTCCAAGCCATACACTCAAAGGATTGACAACCTGAGAATGCCTACTAGATATCAGCAACCTAAAGAAACACATCGCCCACTTCGTAGAAACATGCGAAAATGCGGGAACAAGAGGAGATCTACTGGTCAAACAGTTCGTCAGAACCCTCAAAGGGAACGCTTTTGACTGGTACATAGACTTAGAGCCTGAGGTGATTGACAGTCGGGAGCAACTTGAAAGAGAATTCTTGAATCGCTTCTATAGCACTAGACACACCATCAGCATGATGGAGCTGACAAACTCCAAACAACGGAAAGGGGAACCAGTCGTCGACTACATCAATCGATGGAGAGCTCTGAGCCTGGATTGCAAAGATCGACTTATCGAGTTGTCTGCTGCAAAATGTGCACGCAGGGTATGCACTGGGAACTCCTCTACATCCTACAAGAGATAAAACGTCATATGTTTGAGGAGCTGGCAACACGAGCTCATGATATGGAGCTGAGCATTGCCAATAGGGGAACTAAAGATTTCCTAGTCTCTGAAGGGAGAAAATACAAAAATGATGCCAAGGTCACTGAAAAGATCGTGGGTAGTGCCACAAAAGAATCTATGGTCGTTCATGTGACCCCACTGAAATTTCCTCCAAAGGAAAACAAACAAAATTTGAAAGAAGGCACAATGAGGGCAAGAAGCGTCATCTAACTCTTAAAGAACGACAAGAGAAAGACTCTAATATGGCAAATATGTTGAAGCAACTTCTAGAGAAGAAACTTATTCAGCTACCAGAATGCAAGCGACCGGAACAAGAAGGAAAAATAGATGATCCTAACTACTGCAAGTATCATCGGGTCATTAGTCACCCAGTCGTGCTGAAGGAACGAATTATGAAGTTGGCTCGTGAAAAAAAGATTGAGCTAGATTTGGATGAAGTAGCTCAGACAAATCATGCTACAGTAGCGGTGACTTCAAATGTTCCAATACTGTCTGTGTCCCATGCTCGAAGACAAAGTCCAATCCAGTTTGGAGAATTCGAGCCTATAGTTGTTCGGTTCCAACAAGAGATTCAAACAGCAAATTCCGAAAAGAAAGATGAACTTTTTGAAGATGACAACGAAGGGTGGATAATAGTGACTCATCGAAAGAGAAGACAACCAAACTCCACCTAAAAATAGTTGCATTTCTATCGAAGCTATAGAAGAAGAAAAAAAGACTCAAAAAAAGAAAGGCAAAATGATGACATGAAAGCCTAAGCCTGCTAAGAAAGAAGACAAAGACTTCCCTCAATTCTGACGGTCGGCAACTTCGACAGAATTTCTCCCAAAAAGCTTTCTCAATAATCATCCAGAGAAAGTATCAGAAGTTATTGCATGTCACACTGTCGGCATAGTGGAAGTCGACAACAATCATGTGACTACTGAAGAAGTCAAAGACTTAGAAGAAATGAAGCAAAGAACTTCTATCTTCGATTGTATTAAGTCTTCAAGTGCTCGATCTTCAATTTTTCAAAGATTGAGTATGGCCACGGTAGGAGAAGAAGACCAATGTCTAATGACTACTTCTGCTCGAACTTCAGCCTTCAAAAGGCTAAGTATATCCACATCAAAGAAAGATCAACCTCCAGCATCTACTTTTGATCGTCTTAAGACAACAAGCGATCAATGTAAAGGAAGGATAAAAATCTTGAAACCAACGTCATTCCATGAAGAAAACAACAACGAAAAGATTCACAGTCGTGTCCCTTCACGCATGAAGAGGAAATTTTTTGTTGACATAAGTACAGAAGGTTCCTTGATAGTGAAGCCAAAACTCATCATATTGACGAATCCTACAAATGAAGAGGATAATCAAAACCATGATAAAATAAGAGCTTCTGAAGTTTAAATGAAGAAGCTCCTCATCGCAAGAGCCTAAACTGCATGATGCTCCTAGCCCGCATGAGCTTAAAATGTGAACGGCACCAAAAAAAAATTTGTATGAACTACGTTACGACTTAATCCCTTTCATTATAAAGGGTACGTAGGCAACTTAAAGAAATTTAAGTTCAGTCGCGCATAAAAAGAAAAAAAAAACTCTTCGAACTACATTATGACTTGATCCCTATCATTAAGAAGGGTATGTAGGCAGCTTGAAAGAAACTTCAAGTTCAGTCCAGTTAAAAAATAACTTGAACTACATCATGATTCGACCCTTTTCTTTAAAGGTACGAAAGAAACTTAAAGAAATTTAAGTTTAGTCCATCAGAAGAGGTACCACAACCACCTAAGTATAATACTACAAGATTGATGCTGATCATCCCCGTCAAAGAATGACACTTCAGATTGAAGATGTTCATCCCTATTGGGGACAACACAATGGGTTGAAGATGTTCGTCCCTCGTAAGGAGCCAACACAGTAAATAAAAGGCACACATGTGGAATGCGCTTCGCTTCCTCTTAAAAAGTAAACTTATACGCTCCTCCATCTTCAAGTTTAAAGGCTCCATCGATGCTTCATCTTCACGTTCAAAGTCGCGAAGTCGAGCTCAATGTGAAGATTCATCAATGCTTCATCAAACTCAAATGCAGAGGATTTGTCGATACTTTGTCAAACTCAAATAAAAAGGTCCCATCAATGCTTCTCCATCTTCAAGTTTAAGGTTGGTGTGCATGGCTCGGCTCCATCTTCAATGACTCGGTCTACAAAATCATGACATAGTTTCGCTTTATCTCCAAAGTCATGGTGTGGTTTCGTCTCCTCTCCAAAATGTTGGCGCAACTTTGCTTCATCTCCAAAGTCGTGGCGTGGCTTCGTTTCATCTTCGAACTGATGACACGGTTTTACTTCATCTCCAAACTAATGATGTGGCTTCACTCCATCTTCAAAGTCGTGGTGCGGTTTCCTTTCCTCTCCAAAATATTGGTACAACTTCACCCCTTCTCCAAAATTGGTGTAGCTTCGCTTCCTCTCCAAAAATGTGGGTGTGGTTCTACCTCATATGTGAGATCAAGTTTGGTTTGCCTAGCTCTACCTCATATGCAAGGAAAACTCTGGTCCGTCTAGCTCCACCTTGTACGTGAGATCGACTCTAGCCAACCTGACTTCGTTCAAAATCTTGATGGCACATTCTTCTCATCTTCAAGGTTTGATGGCATATCCACCTCATCTTCAAATACTCAATGACATACTTCCCTTATCTTCAAATTTTGATCAAGGAGTAACATAACTAGGCATACCTTTCGAGGATCCTCCCTAGGGTGACCGAATGGGAGAGTTGTGTGCCTTTGCGGGGCCCCTTCCATGACGATCAAGATACATGAGCAGCGCTACAGGGTAGACCTTTTCGAGATCCTCCCTAGGGTGATCGAATGGGAGAGTTGTAAGCCTTTGCGGGGCCCCTCCCATGACGATCAGGATGTACGAACGGTGCTACAAAGTAGACCTTTTGGGGATCCACCTAGGGTGATCGAATGGAAGAGTTGTAAGCCTTTGCGATGTCCTCCCATGATGATAAGGATACACGAGAGCGCACCAAAGACGGGTCGATGAGATTAAAAAAAAAACTTGTTTTGTTGTACTCCTTTGGTTGCACCATAACTCCGACAAAAAAAGAAATAGTAGGGGGCAAGTTAGTTAAAAAAATAATAATAAATAATAATAATAGAGCAAAAAAGAGCAAAAATAATAATAATAAAAAGGGAGAATCTCGCTCGAAATCCTCTCGCTGGTGTTTGCTCTCTCCCAAAATCTGCTCTCTCAATTCTCGCTCTCTCCCACGATCTCACTCTCTCCAGTGTCGCTCTCTCCCACAATCTCGCTTTCTCTAACTCTCGCTCTCTCCCATTTTCTCGCTCACAATCTCGTTCTCTTCCACGATCTCGCTCTCTCCCACTTTCTCGCTCACAATCTCGCTCTCTCCCACGATCTCGTTCTCTCCAGTGTCACTCTCTCCAAAATCTCGCTCTCGTTGGTGTCGCTCTCTCCCATAATCTCACGATGTCACTCTCTCCAGTGTCGCTCTCTCCAAAATCTCGCTTTCGCTGGTATCGCTCTCTCCCACAATCTCACTCGAAATGCTCTCGCTGATCTCGCTCTCTCCCACGATCTCGCTGGTACTGGTTTGGTATCGCTAGTAATGGCCTGATCTCTGGTAATGGCTTGGTATCGCTGGTAACGGCCTGATCTCGCTAGTAATTGCTTGGTATCGCTAGTAATAGCCTGATCTCGCTGGTAATGGTTTGGTATCACTGGTAATGGCCTGATCTCGCTGATAATGGCTTGGTATCGCTGGTAATGGCCTGATCTTGCTAGTAAGGCTGTCTTCCAATACGTTGGCTCTCCAAAATCTCTTCCATTTAAGTTCAAATTCATATTCCATTCAAATTGGAATTAAAATCAACTGTTATTCCAAATCTCAGTCTAAAGCTTCTAATCCAAATTTTTATTCTAAATTCAAGCAAGCCAAATCGGGTGAGATAAATGTCAAATCCGTCCCAAATTAAAATTTGGCCATATCTCAAATTTTATCAATATTTGAATGGTTAACCTTGATATTGAGTTATGAATAAAACGCTGAGTCAAAATTTGGCTATATTCCAAATTTAATTCAACCTTAGTTTCTATACTCATTTCCAAGTAAAATTGAGCATATCCCAAATTTTTATCTCAAACCAAAATTGATCAAGATTCAATTTCACTCAAAATTCTATTCCAAATTCGAATTAAATTAAATTTGCAATTAAAGTGGAACATAAATTCTACTTTAGTTCAAATTAAAGTTTACTTAGCGAAAGTGAGCCAGACGAACAAGATTTCAAATCAAAATTTTGAGCTAAATTCTCATATTTTGATCATGATGATGCATCAAATTAAAAAAGTCAAAAAATCATACTTTGATCTCAAATTACATTTTTTTCGAGATTCATCCACCCATATACGTGCATAAATCTCGAAAAGGGGGCATTTGTTGAATGAGAAATTTTGGACCAATCACAAGTCACCATGTCGTTTGCTAAATTAACGACGAATTTCTAAATCATTGACTTTGGGTCCAATTAGAAGTTGACACATGTCCCAAATTGAATTGAAGACAAGTTTTGATGACGTCACGTGGATGAATCAAATGAGATTAAATTGGTCCAATTGGATATTACTATTTGGGCTTAAAACCCAAACTACAAAATAAGTTGAATTGGACCCAAATTCCAAATCAGGCCCAAAACCAACTAATTGGGCCCAAGGGTCAGGCCCATGGACCAACCAAGCCCACGAAGCCCACCTGAGAACTCTATAAATAGAGAATTTCTCTATATTTGTAAGGGCAACATTTTCTAAACTCAAAAGACCCAGAGAGAATTCACTAACAAGTAGAAGACTCCTGAAGACTCTTGAAGCTACACTCCTATAAGGCAGAAGACCTTTGAAGACACAAATACTCTTTCAAGACTTCTACTCCAAGCTTCTAAGACTCCTGAAGCTGCACTCCTATAAGGCAGAAGACCTTTGAAGACATAAATACTCTTTCAAGGCTTCTACTTCAAGCTTCCAAGACTCCTGAAGCTGAACTCCTATAAGGCAGAAGACCTTTGAAGACACAAAATACTCTTCCAAAACTTCTACTTCAAGCTTCCAAGACTCTTGAAGCTGCACTCCTATAAGGCAGAAGACCTTTGAATACACAAATACTCTTCCAAGACTTCTACTTCAAGCTGCCAAGATTCCTGAAGCTGCACTCCTATAAGGCAGAAGACCTTTGAAGACACAAATACTCTTCCAAGACTTCTACTTCAAGCTTCCATAACTCCTGAAGCTGCACTCCTATAAGGCAGAAGACCTTTGAAGACACAAATACTCTTCCAAGACTTCTACTCCAAGCTTTCAAGACTTCTACTTTAAAAACGTTTGGTGCTTTCCTTCTCCAAGTCAAGCATATTCACCCAATTGACAGAGAATCAGAGGATCAAATATTAGAGATCGAACCACATCGCATCAAATCAACTCCAATATCAACACCAACTCAAGTTCAACTCCACGAAACACGTTTCTCCGGAAACCTCGTGCAAACAGTGGGCTCTGACTATTTTGGTTTGGAGGGATTGTTTGAGTTTAGAGGAAGAAGAAGATTGAAGAAGACAGAAAATTTCTGTAAAAACTCAATCATCTAGGAATCTCGTTCAATCGTGTAGGTGTTCTTAGGAAGAAAAGAAAACTATTTTCTTTTATTCCTTTTGTCATAAAATTGAATAACCACCCACTAAGATGTTTAAAGAGAAAATAGGATAGTTATTATTCAAAAATAATAAAATAATATAAATAAATATGATAACTAACTTTCTTATTATATTCATATTAAACTATATGTTATATAAAATATAACACATAACCTATAGTTTTAATATTGTATCATATACAATATAAACTATAGTTTCTTTTCTCTATTTTATGGCATTTAATATAAATCATATTTATATTAAATTTAACAACTATGAATCACATTCATAGAAAATATATTTGAATCTCATTTAAATATTTATTTCTTCTAATTAAACTATAATGTATCAAATACATTATAACAATTATATCATATATAATTGAAATAATTTAATTATATCGTATATAAATAAATTTCCTCTTATTAATTTAAACAATTCAAATTAACCTAAAAACTGATTCTCAACAAAATCCTTTTGAGCAAAAGGGGACCTTATATATCTGTAGTTTGAAGCTCCAACAGTATGTGAATAATTAATTAAACTCTTTAATTACATTATCCACCATTCGTTAACTGTCGAGCACTCCATTGAAGACCGATAGTTGTACTCTTCGCACTATAGATATATTTCTGTGTCCATTAGATATAACCAATCAACAGTACGATGACCCTTCACAAATTGCTCATAAGTATAGCTGGGCCAAATTACCATTTTGCCCCTGTAGTTACATCTAACTCCTTAAGTACTACTGATCCCTCTAATGAACAATACATCATAGATAGGAGTTCACAGCTCAATCAGGATTTAGATCATGTTACCTATGGTCATCTTAGTGAAATGAAAGTCTCTATTATGAACGTTATTATATAATGAGACTAAACATTTTGTGGTCCGGTCTTATACAAACTCCTTTGTATGGAATATCTCCATTTGCATGTCTAATACATGAATTATCAGGTTCAGATTATTTGTAGCACTTTACAACACTTGTAACACCTATGAAGTGAGTTATACTCGTAGTACACCAGGATAAGGTACCCAACCTTATCCATATACTGCAGACCATTTAGGATATCACTTAAACATGATCCACTTGTATGTCTCCACAACATGTTTAAGTTACAACAATAATCTTGGATGTTAGTTTATTGTTTTGTGGTTAATGCAACTAAAATATCACATATTTTATAGACAAAATGAATAAAATATCATATATTATTAATCACATAAGATTTTGTCTATACAAATTTTACAAACTATAGGAACCTACGAGATTTAGGGCATCAACCCCAACAGTATTGGAGTTGGTCATTGGGGTTTTTCATCGAAGGTGGTTTTCCAAGCCCGAAGTTGGTCATGCGAAGGTGTTTGATTATCAAAGATGATTTTCACTGGAGTTTATAGTCAGAGGTGGTTGTCGAAGCCTGAAGTTGGTTGTTCGAGTTTTTCGCTTGAATTTGGTCATCAAAGGTGATTTTCATCGAAGTTTATAGTCGAACGTAGTTTTTGAAGCCTATGAAGATAGTTGTCAGAGTTATTGGTCATCAAAGTGTCGTTGTCGGAGGTGGTTGTCGGATCCTAAAATTGGTTGTCGGAGTTGGTCACGCAAAGGTGGTTGTCGGAATTAGGTCACTAGAGTTTTCATTGAAGGTGGTTGTCGGAGCTCGGGATTGGCTATCAAAGTTGGTCTCTTGAAGGTTGTCGGAGCCTGGAGTTAATCATTGGATTTTGTCATCGGAGGTGGTTTTTGAAGCTCAAAGTTGGTCGTCATAGTTGTCATCAAAGGTGGTTGTGGGGTTGATGCCCTAAATCTTCTGATCTTGTAGTTTGTAATTTTATTTGTACAAATATTTTATTTATTTAATAAAATAATAGGTATTTTATTCAACATTTAATTGCATTAACCCAAAAACTAATAAATAAGATCGAAGATTATCTGATGTAACTTAAACATGTATGTGGAGACATACTGGTGGATCATGTTTAAGTGATAATCTTAACGATCTGTAGTAGATGGATAAGGTTGGGTATCTTACCCTAGTGATACCATGGATACATCCCACTTTGTAGTTGTTACAATTGTTGTAAAGTATTATAAATGATCTGATCCTATGAGCGAGTATCCTACAAAAAGAGTTTGTGTAAGACCGAACTACGGAATGAATTGTCTCTCTTTATAACACCGTTGTTAGAAGAGACTTACATTTCACTAAGATGACCATAGTTGACTTGACTTGAATCCTGAGTGAGTTGTGAACTTCTACCTATAAAGGCGGTCCTTTGATCTGTATGGGTGAGAGTGACCAGATTTTCCGACTCAATAAGCCTACCATTTTGGGACTCGCCTAATTGGGGAGTTAGAAACATAAACACAAGAAGAAATTCACTTGTTCCCATCTGTTAGGGTAAGTAGAGAAATTGCTCAATTAAAGTCTGATTCTAAGGCTCGAATAATGTGGTGTTACACCCTTTCCTGGCACGAGGGGAGTTTGATTATAGTCAGACTATAACTAATTGTTTATTAGAAGGATCAGTGGTACTTAAGGAGTTAGATGTAACTATAGGGGCAAAACGGCAATTTTGGCCTAAGTTTACTTACGAGAAATTTGTGAAAGGTCAATGCATTGTTGATTAGTTATATCCAATGGACACAAAAATATATCTATAGTGCAAAGAGTGTAGTTGTTGGTCTTTAGTGGAGTGATTGCCGTTAATGAAAGTTTATTAAATTAATTAAAGAGTTCAATTAATTAATCAAGTATCATTGGAGCTTCAATCTATAGGTCCATAAGATCCCCTCGTTAGCTCAATTACTATTGGTGAGAATCAAATTAATTTTGGATTAATTTGAATTGTTCAAATTAATTAAAGGGAATTAATTATATGAGATATAATTAATATAATCTATATAATCAATTATAATATAAAATTTTTATGAGAGAAGTAAACATTTTAATATGATTCAAATATTGATTATATGTAGAATTAATATGAATATGATTCATATATCACTATAGCTTATATGAGAGATTAATAGACTATAGGTTGTATTATATGTGATATAATATAAACTATAGGTTATATGTTATATATAATATAACATATGGTTTGTTGGTAATTTATATATAATAAGTTAGTTATTATATATAAATTATTTAAAATTCAAATAATATTATTTAAATTAAATTTTGAACTTTAAATGAATTTAAGAGGGAGAGAGAGTTTTATAACTCCCCATTTCCCTTTGAATCTCTCAACTTTTATTGTGAACAAATACACAGAGAAGTGATTATCTTTTCACCACCTACATTTTCTCTAGACACACGGTGCTTTCTATGAAAATTCTCTATAATTCTCTCAAACAAAAATTCTTCTCCCTTCTCCCAAAATTAATCACTAAAGCCCACAACTCTCAGGATTCTCATCCTAGAGAATAATGAGGAAGCCCTCATGGTGATGCCAAAAGGAAATTTCGTTTCGTTATGGTCGAATCGTTATGTTCGAGAGTTCGTGACATTGCTGTGAATAGAGATGAAATGTGAAAACTTGGTTCATCAAGGGTAAGTCTTCCAATTCCTTGTTTTCTCTATATATCACAGTAGATAGCGTGCATAAATTGAATGTTGTTTATCGTTTGTTTTCGTCTCTGTTTCTTTAATTATTTTGTAAATGAGAAATTGAGATACAATTGCATTTAATGCTTCCATTGTGGGTATTCAGAACCTTCAATTGGTATCAGAGCGTTGGTTAAGTCTCATTCTTCATTTTTGAACTATAATTCAGAGTTATAGTGGGTATAATATTTGCATTGTGTTGTATGTTCTATGGTTTTGCACATTGGATGGCTTCGAAATTGGCATTTATAATTTTTGGCTGCTTTAATTGATCCGGTTTGAAGGCCTGTTATTCTTGAGCATAATTATTATTGCAATCGAGTTTGTATTCATATCCATATCGATCGTGATCAAGTTCCAACTTTAATTTGGGAGAATTCAGAGCAAGAATGGAGCAATTCAAGTGATCAAACAAAGCAGAGCAAGTATTCTACCTTAGGGCGTAAGGCTAGAGCATTGCAACACTCGCCTTACACTGTAAGGCAGAGGGCTCAGCGTTGCAACGCTCCAGCCGCAGTGTTCCAACGCTGCACGAAACATTGCGACTCTACAAGCAGCGTAGTGCTATGCTAGGGCAATTCAAAAGTCAGCATCGTGATGCTGTTGGAAAGCATTACGATGATCCATACATGAAGCATGATGTAGCAGACATTCAGATCTTTAGAAATCGAAAGAACAAAATGCTAGCCCTGTCTCAGGCATCGTACATTGACAAGATGTTTGTCAAGTTTTCGATGTAGAACTCCAATATCGGTTTGCTCTCTTTCAGATATGAAGTTGTATTGTCTAAGGAACAGTGTCCTAAGACACCTCAAGAGGTTGAAGAAATGAGACGAATCCCCTATGCATCGGTTGTTAGTTGCCTGATGTATGCAACGTTATGTAATAGGCTTGACATCTGCTATACAGTGGAGACAGTCAGTATATATCAGTCTAATCCAGGATTTGATCACTGGACCGTTGTTAAGAATATCCTTAAGTATCTACGGAGAATAAGGGACTACATGCTCGTGTATGGTTTTGAGGATCTGATCCTTACAGGATACATGGACTCTGATTTCCAGACTGATAAGGATCTAGGAAGTCTACATCAGAATCAGTGTTCACTCGTAATAGAGAAGTAGTATATTGGGATTGGTGTCCTAATTCTCCTAGTAGTCTCGTAGTTTGTAGAAACTCTATAAACATATTGTTATTAATAAAATAAGTGTTATTTTATAAGCATTTACTCAATCCAATAAACTAAGATCTGTGGTTATTTCATGTAACTTAAGCATGTATGTGGAGACATACAAATGGATCATGCCTTAAGTAATAACCTAAATGGTATGTAGATAAGGATAAAGGAGGGATACCTTCTCCTGGTGACACTAGGGATACAACCCGCTTTATAGATGTTACAAGTGTTGTAAAAGTGCTACAAATTGTTTGATCTTGACCATTCATGTGGAGACATGTGAATGGGGGTATCACATACAAAGAGTTTGTATAAGACCGGACCACAAAATGATTAGTCTCTTTATATAACACCGTTCATAACTGAGACTTACATTTCACTAGGATGACTATAGGTGACATTTCCTTAATGCTGAGTGAGTTGGGAACTCCTGCTCATGAGGGCAGTCCTTTGATTTGTATGAGTGAGAGTGGCCAAATTGCCAACTCAACAAGCCTATCATTTTGAGGATTCATCTAATTAGGGAGCTGGGAACTCAGCTACACAAGACGAAATCCATTCCTTTCCCGAAGCAAAGGTTACTACATAAATTGCTCCCTTAAGGGCTGATTTCGGGTCTTGAACATAGTGGTCACACCCTTTATTGGGAAGAGATGACTCAGTCATAGTAGGACTATGACTTATTGTTCATTAGAGGAATCAGTGGTACTTAAGGAGTTAAATGTAACTACAGGGGAAAAACACTAAATTAGCCCAACTGTACTTACGAGTGATTTATGAAGGATTATCGCACTGTTGATTGGTTATATCCAATGAACACAAAAAAATATCTGTAGTGCGAAGGGTGCAACTGTCATTCTTTAGTGGAGTGACCAACAGTTAATGGATGGTGGATCTCATGATTAAAGAGTTTAGTCAGTTATTCACGTACCATTGGAGCTTCAAGCTATAGGTCCATAAGGTCCCCTTAGTAGCTAATGAGTTCAAGTTGAGAATCAGATTTTGGGTTAGTTTGAAGTGTACAATTAACAAGAGAAAATTTGATTATATATGATATAATTAAATTGGTACAATTATATGTGATATAATTGATGTGATGTATTTGATTGGAGGAATTAATATAAATATGATTTATATTAAATACCATAAAATAGAAAAGGAACTATAGTTTATATGTTTCATGTGATGAAATATTAAAACTATAGGTTATAAATATAATATGATAAGTTGGTTATTATATTTATTTATAATATATTAATTATATGATAATTAATTAATCTTTTTCTTTAATAACCGATTTGAGTGGGAGGTTATTGGAAGTTTTATGGTAACTGTGAGATAAAAGGAAAATGGTTTTCCAAAATCAGATGATTTTTTTGTGTCGTTTGATAAAAGAATTAACTATCGAGTAAAAGCGTTTTACTAAACGATAGTGTCTCACAGCTAAACGGTCAAGTATTGAGGTTACTATATGATAGTTACTCGATACTACAAGATCGAGTAGCAAGTCTATACGATAGAGTCCTTCTTACTAAACGATCGAGTATCTAGTCTATACGATAGACTTCATCCATCTCCCCCTTGCTCAATCGTCTACTCGATCATCTACCTCCTTCATTCCTCTATCCAAAGTCACACAGAGCCCACAATTCCTGGATTCTCACATCGAGAATACCAAGGTAACTCTTGTGGTGGTGTTCTAGTTCTGTTCGAGGGTCGAGGATCGAGTTGAACTCGATTATGATCGAGGTTCATCCAATCGTTCGTTGAGATCGAGTTCTAATTGTTGCGTTTGAGTTCGTGTTGTTGAACGAGTTGCTAAACGATCGGGGGATACTTGAAGAAAGGTTCTTCAAAAGTTTGTATACTTTATCCCTTGCTCATTCTTTTAAGAAGCATACTTGTAATTTACTGGTTAATGTTGGGATTGGTGTTCTAATTCTCCCGGAGTCTCGTAGTTTGTAAATATTGTATACATTGTTATTAATAAAATAAGAGTTATTTTAGTTGCATTAACTGATATCTAATAAAATAAGATTCGTGGTTATTTTATGTAAACTTAAGCATGTATATCAGATATACAAGTGGATCATACCTTAAGTAATAGCCTAAATGGTCTGTAGTATAAGGATAAAGGAGGGATACCTTATCCTGGTGACACTACGGATACGGCTCGCTTTGTGGATAGTTACAAGAGTTGTAACGTGCTACAAATGGTCTGATCCCGATCATTCATGTGGAAACATGCGAGCGAGGTGTCCTATACAAAGAGTTTGTATAAGATCGAACCATGAGATGATTAGTCTCTTTATATAACGCCATTGATAATTGAGACTTACATCTCACTAAAACAACAATAGGTGACATGACCTTAATCCTGAGTGTTTTGAGATGTCCTATCGATGAGGGTGGTCCTTTGATTAGTATGGGTGAGAGTGGCCAGATTGCCAACTCAACAAGCTTACCTTTTTGGGGATTTGTCTGATTGGGGAGCTGGGAACTCAGTTACACACGATGGAATTCACTTCTTCTCCGAAGCAGGGGTAAATAGATAGATTGCTCCCTTAAGGGATGATTCCGGGTCTTGAAAATAGTGGTCACACCCTCTCTTTGGAAGAAAGGACCCAGTCATAGTAGGACTATGACTTATTATTCATTAGAGGAATCAGTGGTACTTAAGAAGTTAGATGTAACTACATGGGCAAAATAGTAAATTGGTCTGGTTGTACTTATGAGTGATTTGTGAAGGGTTATCGCACTATTGATTGGTTAATATGGACACAGAAATATATTTGTAGTGAGAAGAGTGCAGTTGTCGGTCTTTAGTGAAGTGCCCGACAGTTAACAGATGGTGGATCTCGTGACTAAAGAGTTTAGTCAGTTATTCACATACCGTTGGAGTCTCAAGCTAATGGTCCATAAGGTCCCCTTGGTAGTTCAATGGGTTTAAGTTGAGAATCAGATTTTAGGGCTAGGTTGAAGTGTTCAAATTAAAAAGAGGAAATTCAATTATATGTGATATAATTGGTATGATGTATGAGATACATTATTTGGAGGAACTGATATAATCATAAAATTGAAAAAGAACTATGGTTTGTATGTTTCATATGATGAAATATTAAAACTATAGGTTATAAATATAATATGATAAGTTGGTTATCACATTTATTTATAATATATTAATTATTTGATAATTATTTCTTTTTCTCTAATAACCGATTGAGTGGAAGGTTATTGGAAGTTTTATGGTAACCTTGAGTTGAAAGAAAATTTGTTTCCTAAATTTAGAGGTTGCTTCATTTGGAAAAAAAACTCACGATAATAAGCTATCAAGTAAAAGTGTTTTACTAAGCGATAGCATTGAGAGACTACACGATCAGCTAAGCAATCGTTTAAAGTTCACTACATGATAGTTATTCAGCTGATTGTTGCTACACAATCGAGTGGCAAAGTCTATACGATAGGTTTCCGTTTACTAAACGATTGAGTACATCGTCTATACAATGGACAGTGTATCATCTCCCACTTACTCGATCGTCTACTCGATTGTTTACCTCTAGTCTCTTTCTCAAGCCAATATCATACAGGGCCCACAACTCCTAGATTCTAACACTGAGAATACCAAGGTAACCATTGTGATGGTGTCCTCACTCTTTCGTGAATCGAGTTGGACTCGATTGGGTTCGAGGAGCATCCGGACATTGCGTTCAAGTGTTGTTCCGGTCGTTGTGTTCAAGTGTTGTTGTTTTTGGACGCATTGTAGACTTTTCAAGGGATACTTGAAGAATGGTTCTTCCAAGATATGCATACTCTATCCCTTGAATGTTATTGTAGCATGCTGTAATTTTTGTGTATGCATGACCTGTTAGTTTTTGTTGTTAGACTACAATTGTTTGTGTTCAATTTGAATGGAATTTGGAATGATCCCTTCCGCTGCTCATGGAAATCCTCATGTTTGATTTCCTTTAGTTTATGCATAATCTATTCTGTTGGACTATAATTGTTTGTGTTCTTTCTCAATGGAACTTGGAACGATCCGCTTCCGCTCACTAGTTCTCTATTTAGAGTTCTTTCACAGTAGTCTAGAGGAGCACCAAGCAGGGGTGCATTACTGACTCTACTATGGATGTTGAGTACTAGAAACTTGTGAAGCTACTAAGGAAGCTATATGGCTCAAGAAATTCCTGACTGATCTGGAAGTGGTTCCAGACATGTCAAAACCCATCACCCTTTATTGTGTTAATAGTGGTGTTGTGGCTAATTCTCGAAAGCCTAGAAGTCACAAATGCGGGAAGCACATAGAGCGGAAGTATCATCTCATCCGAGAGATTGTGTATCGAGAGGACATGACTGTCACGTAGATAGCTTTGGAGCACAACGTTATTGATCCATTTACAAAGGCTTTCATACCTAAAGTGTTTGAGGGTCACCTACAAAGTGTGGGTCTACGAGACATGCCATATTTAGTCTAGGGCAAGTGAGAGATTTTGTATTGGGCGCGTATTATGCCAAAGTTTATTATCTTGTGTGTACTTTTATATTAGTATGACTTTTATATTGTACACCCCACTAGCATTGGGATAAGTGGGAGATTGTTGAGGTTGATGCCCTAAATCTCATGGGTCTTGTAGTTTGTAATTGTAATGTACAAAATTTTATTTATTTAATAAAATATGAGATGTTTTATTTGACATTTATTAGCATTAACCCACAGACCAATAAACTAACATCCAACGTTATTAACCCACAAACCAATAAACTAACATCCAAGGTTATCTTCTATATCGTAAACATGTTTGTATTGACATACTGGTGGATATTGTTTAAATGATAACCTAAATGGTCTGTAGTTGATAGATAAGGTTGGGTACCTTATCCTAGTGACACTATGAATACGACCTGTTCTATAGATGTAACAATTTTTGTAAAGTGCTACAAATTATCTGATCCTGATCATTCATGTAGAGTCTTGTGAACAAGGGTATTCTATACAAAGGGGTTTGTATAAGGTCGGACCACGAAATGACTAGTCCTACTATATAACACCATATATAATAAAGACGTGCATTTCACCAAGATGACCATAGGTGACATGACCTAAATCCTAAATGAGTTGTGAACTCCTGCCTATGAAGGCGGTCCTTTGATTTATATGAGTGAGAGTGGCCAGATCGCTGACTCAATAAGTCTACCATTTTGGAGATTCGTCTGATTGGGGAGCTGGGAACACAGCTACATAAGATGAAATTTACTCCTTCCCTAATGTTTAAGTAGGTAGATAAATTGCTCCCTTAAGGACTGATTTCGAAGCTCGAACAATGTGGTGTCACACCCTTAAAGGATCTCATACCAAGAGTTCCATGAGCAGGCTTAGATCGCTCCGATTTCACAATGATCGGAACATAAACGATATACATTCCATACAAACAGTTATGCATATTAAACTCATAATCGGCATGCTCAGAATACAAACAAAACATAAGGTAAGGGTTCATACCAAATGAGGACTGTCTTCGTTTGTGTGAACCCAAAGTAGCGGAAAACCTCCCACCGATCTACCAGCACCCGGCGAGTCTGTCGAGTGTAACAGCATGATCTGAACGTACACGAACAATGTTGCGGAGATGACACCACCACAAGAGAAACCCGGGTATCCTCGACGTCAAAAACCCAAAGAGTGGGCTCTAGTGATTTTGGTAGAGGACGGAGGAGAAGACGTCATGTAGACGATAAGCAAATGGGAGATGAACTCTTCTATCATATACCGAAAATGCTTATCGTATAGTAGAGCTACATGATCATTTAGGAAAGATTGATGCGTTATTTTATGATGTGAAATTATGGAGGAAATGCTGTGATGGAATTGCGTTGAGCACTCAAGTTTTCTCAATGGAATCCAAGTGTAAACCCCACTGAGTTCCTGGTAAGTCCAGGGTCGAACTCAGGGACTTGGGAAAACAATATGCGGTAGAAATTTTTCAGGAAAACTTTGCGGTAACCAAATAAATCAATAGTTGTTGAGGTTGTGTTGATTACGGTAATGAAAAATAAACAAATGTGGCAGATTTGAGAAAAGTTGATTGTGTGATAGATGCACTGAGTATGCGGGTGAACGGGTTGAGAAGGTCTTTAGTTAGCGTAACTTGGGAATGCATCAGACTATGCGAACATGCTACACCCATGCACAACAAGCCATTTTCCAATGCGAATGCGGTGCTCCTAAGTCTAGGACGCATGTGTTTTAATGCAAAAGTGTCCATAGAGCTTATTCCTAAGTCTCTACTCTTTTCCTATGTGATGATGCAAAGTGCACAAAGGCAAGGTGACCGCACACAATTATATCATATCTCTAGGATGCATGCGATGCGTTAATAGAAAACAGTGCTTATTCCTAAGCTCTTATCTCTTGATTATGCGTTCTAATCTGAGTCTCCCAAGTGTAGATTCTGACTCGACCTTC